>NW_027672491.1:0-736000 GCF_964165515.1 Mesoplodon bidens
AACACAAAACGTATAAAATTCAGGTGATTTAGTAAGTCCAAAGAATACTCTTTGAAAAGATTTAAAAGACACACTTTGATTAAGGAAAACAAAAACATAAGTAAAGAATATACAGAAAGAATCAGGACAATGTTATAGCAGAGAATATATGAAATGCCAGTAAATTTGAACATTTCTGTAAAGCGGACCATTTCCTAGCTCCTAAACTTTACCAAAACTGACACAAGAGGAAATCATTTAAGGTCATCATGTCTGCCCTTGGCATTCTCGGAACGCCCTGGCCTCAGAATGCAGCATCTGTAGTCCATGGTAACCTGCGGAGAAGGGGCGTGGCTGAGGGAGGTTGGAAGACTGCCCTCACTGAGGGAGTGGGTGTGGCCAACTCTGCTGTGACTGAACAAAGGGCAGGGGAGCAGGGGGCCCAGGGGATGTCCCTCAGAGCCCGGCAGACCCAGTGGGGTGTCACAAGCATTTAGGCCCAGGCCAAAGGGCGCCTTCTTTTTCTGCACAGCTTCCCAAACTCTCACCTTTCCACTCAGGTTGCCCTCTTATTTGAAGTGTGTTTGGAACCTGTCCGCGCAGTACACCTCGCTGCACAGCTAACCATAGGTCAGGGCATCGTACCTTCCTGCCAGGTGACCGAAGTTCGCAGGCAAATGGGTCCCTGGGACACATGCGGAGAGGCTCCTGCCCGGGCCACAGGCCGCCCACTGGCTCTGCCCCAGATCGAAGGCTGAAAAGCAGCCATGTCTGAGTCCACTGCCTCTCGAAGGAGTATTGGACCAACACTTGTAGAAAACGGGGTCTTTGCGGGCAACTGATTGGAGGGACACAAATAAATCTTTGCCGACTTTCTGCTGAAGCTTACCAGCGTTCAAACCTAAGCCTCTTACAAGGTCAGCTGTTTAGCTAAACATGAGCTCATGATCTAAATTTACACAATATTGAAGAAATCAGCTACAAAGGGAGACAATAAGCAAAAACAATCAATACCAGAATTAGATTCCTTAGGCCACCCATCAGATGTTGGAATAATCAGGTGCTAGGCAGAAAATATACATAAACCTGGAAATGAAACAAGGAACAAGGAGGTTTTCAAAGACTGGTAGGATCTCTAAAGCATTTTTAAAGAACATGTCATTGATAAAGCTAAATACTCAAAGGTTCTTTAATACAACAAATTAAGCAGTGAGAAGATTGAAATTATGCTGTTTAGAAAAATATGGAAGGTGAGATTTTCTGCCTAATTATATAAGATGATTTCTCTAAAAAATACACATTATTTCAAAGACTTATTGGCTGTGAAATAAGTTAAGGGTATTTCAAATGGCTTGTCTGCAAAGAAAGGTGAGATGTAGGGAATCACAGAAACCCGAGGGGATAATATGTCAATATATACATTGCTAATGGTGATCTAAGCCTTAGGCCGGCAACAGTGTAGAGGAATGGACCCTTAGAAACGTACAAGTAAGCTGGAATCTTTAAAAGTTCAAATCTTTATAAGTAAAAAGATTTATTAAAATGAATAACCAAGTGTTTTACTTGACATCAGAAAATCAAAACAATAAACCCTGAGAACATAGAAAAAAGATAAATAAAGATATGAGCAGAACTTAATACAACAGAAAACGTATAAAATTCAGGTGATTTAATAAGTCCAAAGAATATTCTTTGAAAAGATTTAAAAGACACACTTTGATTAAGGAAAACAAAAACATAAGTAAAGAATATACAGAAAGAATCAGGACAATGTTATAGCAGAGAATATATGAAATGCCAGTAAATTTGAACATTTCTGTAAAGCGGACCATTTCCTAGCTCCTAAAGTTTACCAAAACTGACACAAGAGGAAATCATTTAAGGTCATCATGTCTGCCCTTGGCATTCTCGGAACGCCCTGGACTCAGAATGCAGCATCTGTAGTCCATGGTAACCTGCGGAGAGGGGGCGTGGCTGAGGGAGGTTGGAAGACTGCCCTCACTGAGGGAGTGGGTGTGGCCATCTCTGCTGTGACTGAACAAAGGGCAGGGGAGCAGGTGGCCCAGGGCAGGGCCCTCAGAGCCCGGCAGACCCAGTGGGGTGTCACAAGCATTTAGGCCCAGGCCAAAGGGCGCCTTCTTTGTCTGCACAGCTGCCCAAACTCTCACCTTTCCACTCGGGCCTCCCTCTTATTTGAAGAGTGTTTGGAACCTGTCCGCACAGTACTCCTCGCTGCACAGCTCACCATAGCTCAGGGCATCGTAGCTTCCTGCCAGGTGACCGAAGTTCGCAGGCAAATGGGTCCCTGGGACACATGCGGTGAGGCTCCTGCCCGGGCCCAGGCCGCCCACTGGCCCTGCCCCAGATCGAAGGCTGAGAATAAGCCATGTCTGAGTCCACTGCCTCTCGAAGGAGTATTGGACCAACACTTGTAGAAAACGGGGTCCTTGCGGGCAACTCATTGGAGGGACACAAATAAATCTTTGCCGACTTTCTGCTGAAGCTTACCAGCGTTCACACCTAAGCCTCTTACAAGGTCAGCTGTTTAGCTAAACATGAGCTCATGATCTAAATTTACACAATATTGAAGAAATCAGCTGCAAAGTGAGACAAACAGCAAAACAATAAATACCAGAATGAGATTCCCTAGGCCATCCATCTGATGTTGGAATAATCAGGTGCAAGGCAGAATATATACATAAAACTGGAACTGAAACAAGGAACAAGGAGGTTTTCAAAGGCTGGTAGGATCTCTCAAACATTTTTAAAGTACATGTCGTTGATAAACCTAAATACTCAAAGGTTGTTTAATACCACAGCTTAAGCATTGAGAAGAGTGAAATTATGTTGTTTTGAAAACTATGGCAGGTGGGATTTTCTGCCTAATTATATAAGAAGATTTCTCTAAAAAATAGACATTATTTCAAAGACTTATTGGCTGTGAAATAAGTTAAGTGAATTTCAAATGGCTTGTCTGCAAAGAAAGGAGAGATGTAGGGAATCACAGAAAGTCGAGGGGAAAATGTCAATATATACATTGCTATGTGGTGAACTAAGGCTTAGGCCAGCCACAATGTAGAGGACCTGACCCTTAGAAACTTAAAAATGAGCTGGAGTCTTTAAAAGTTCAAATCTTTATAAGTAAAAAGATTGATGAAAATGAATAACCAAGTGTTTTAATTGACATCAGAAGATCAAAACAATAAACCCTGAGAACATAGAAAAAAGATAAATAAAGATATGAGCAGAACTTAATACCACAGAAAACGTATCAAATTCAGGTGAGGTAGTAAGTCCAAAGAATATTCTTTGAAAAGATTTAAAAGACACACTTTGATTAAGGAAAACACCAACATAATTAAAGAATATATAGAAAGAATCAGGACAATGTTATAGCAGAGAATATATGAAATGCCAGTAAATTTGAACATTTCTGTAAAGTTGACCATTTCCTAGCTCCTACAGTTTACCAAAACTGACACAAGAGGAAATCATTTAAGGTCATCATGTCTTCCCTTGGCATTCTCGTTATGCCCTGGCCTCAGAATGCAGCATCTGTAGTCCATGGTAACCTGCGGAGAGTGGGCGGGGCTGAGGGAGGCTGGAACACTGCCCTCACTGAGGGAGTGGGTGTGGCCATCTCTGCTGTGACGGAACAAAGGGCAGGGGAGCAGGGGGCCCAGGGCAGGGCCCTCAGAGCCCGGCAGGCCCAGTGGGGTGTCACAAGCATTTAGGCAAGGGCCATAGGGCACCTTCTTTGTCTGCACAGCTGCCCAAACTCTCACTTTTCCTCTCAGGCCACCCACTTAGTTGAAGTGTGTGTGGAACCTGTCCGCGCAGTATACCTCGCTGCACAGCTAACCATAGGTCTGGGCATCGTAGCTTCCTGCCAGGTGACCGAAGTTCGCAGGACAGATTATTCCCAGGTTCAGACGCAGAGAGGCTCCTGCCCGGGCCACAGGCCGCCCACTGACCCTGCCCAAGATCGGGGGCCGAAAGCACCCTTGTCTAAGTCCCCTACTCCTAGAAGGAGTATTGGACCAACACTTCTAGAAAACGGGGTCCTTGTGGGCAACTCATTGGAGGGACACAAATAAATCTTTGCCGACTTTTTGCTGAAACTTACGAGCGTTCACACCTAAGCCTCTTACAAGGTCCGCTGTTTAGCTAAACATGAGCTCATGATCTAAATTTACACAATAATGAAGAAATCAGCTACAAAGGGAGACAATCAGCAAAAACAATCAATACCAGAATTAGATTCCCTAGGCCATCCTTGAGATGTTGGAATAATCAGGTCCTAGGCAGAAAATATACATAAACCTGGAAATGAAACAAGGAACAAGCATGTTTTCAAAGACTGGTAGGATCTCTAAAACATTTTTAAGGTACATGTCATTGATAAAGCTAAATACTCAAAGGTTTTTTAATACAACAAATTAAGCAGTGAGAAGAGTGAAATTATGCTGTTTAGAAAACTATGGAAGGTGAGATTTTCTGCCTAATTATATAAGATGATTTCTCTAAAAAATACACATTATTTCAAAGAATTATTGGCTGTGAAATAAGTTAAGGGTATTTCAAATGGCTTGTCTGCAAAGAAAGGTGAGATGTAGGGAATCACAGAAAGCCAAGGGGATAATATGTCAATATATACATTGCTATATGGTGAACTAAGCCTTAGGCCGGCAACAGTGTAGAGGAATGGACCCTTAGAAACGTACAAGTAAGCTGGAATCTTTAAAAGTTCAAATCTTTATAAGTAAAAAGATTTATTAAAATGAATAACCAAGTGTTTTACTTGACATCAGAAAATCAAAACAATAAACCATGAGAACATAGAAAGAAGATAAATAAAGATATGAGCAGAACTTAATACAACAGAAAACGTATAAAATTCAGGTGATTTAGTAAGTCCAAAGAATATTCTTTGAAAAGATTTAAAAGACACAATTTGATTAAGGAAAACAAAAACATAAGTAAGAATATACAGAAAGAAACAGGACAATGTTATAGCAGAGAATATATGAAATGCCAGTAAATTTGAACATTTCTGTAAAGCGGACCATTTCCTAGCTCCTAAACTTTACCAAAACTGACACAAGAGGAAATCATTTAAGGTCATCATGTCTGCCCTTGGCATTCTCGGAACGCCCTGGCCTCAGAATGCAGCATCTGTAGTCCATGGTAAACTGCGGAGAAGGGGCGTGGCTGAGGGAGGTTGGAAGACTGCCCTCACTGAGGGAGGGGGTGTGGCCAACTCTGCTGTGACTGAACAAAGGGCAGGGGAGCAGGGGGCCCAGGGGAGGGCCCTCAGATCCCGGCAGACCCAGTGGGGTGTCACAAGCATTTAGGCCCAGGCCAAAGGGCGCCTTCTTTTTCTGCACAGCTGCCCAAACTCTCACCTTTCCACTCAGGCCGCCCTCTTATTTGAAGTGTGTTTGGAACCTGTCCGCGCAGTACACCTCGCTGCACAGCTAACCATAGGTCAGGGCATCGTACCTTCCTGCCAGGTGACCGAAGTTCGCAGGCAAATGGGTCCCTGGGACACATGCGGAGAGGCTCCTTCCCGGGCCACAAGCCGCCCACTGGCTCTGCCCCAGATCGAAGGCTGAAAAGCAGCCATGTCTGAGTCCACTGCCTCTCGAAGGAGTATTGGACCAACACTTGTAGAAAACGGGGTCCTTGCGGGCAACTCATTGGAGGGACACAAATAAATCTTTACCGACTTTCTGCTGAAGCTTACCAGCGTTCACACCTAAGCCTCTTACAAGGTCAGCTGTTTAGCTAAACATGAGCTCATGATCTAAATTTACACAATATTGAAGAAATCAGCTACAAAGGGAGACCATCAGCAAAAACAATCAATACCAGAATTAGATTCCCTAGGCCATCCATCTGATGTTGGAATAATCAGGTGCAAGGCAGAAAATATACATAAAACTGGAACTGAAACAAGGAACAAGGAGGTTTTCAAAGGCTGGTAGGATCTCTAAAACATTTTTAAAGTACATGTCGTTGATAAACCTAAATACTCAAAGGATGTTTAATACCACAGATTAAGCATTGAGAAGAGTGAAATTATGCTGTTTTGAAAACTATGGCAGGTGAGATTTTCTGCCTAATTATATAAGAAGATTTCTCTAAAAAATAGACATTATTTCAAAGACTTATTGGCTGTGAAATAAGTTAAGTGTATTTCAAATGGCTTGTCTGCAAAGAAAGGAGAGATGTAGGGAATCACAGAAAGTCGAGGGGAAAATGTCAATATATACATTGCTATGTGGTGAACTAAGCCTTAGTCCAGCCACAATGTAGAGGACCTGACCCTTAGAAACTTAAAAGTGAGCTGGAATCTTTAAAAGTTCAAATCTTTATAAGTAAAAAGATTGATGAAAATGAATAACCAAGTGTTTTAATTGACATCAGAAGATCAAAACAATAAACCCTGAGAACATAGAAAAAAGATAAATAAAGATATGAGCAGAACTTAATACCACAGAAAACGTATCAAATTCAGGTGAGGTAGTAAGTCCAAAGAATATTCTTTGAAAAGATTTAAAAGACACACTTTGATTAAGGAAAACACAAACATAATTAAAGAATATATAGAAAGAATCAGAACAATGTTATAGCAGAGAATATATGAAATGCCAGTAAATTTGAATATTTCTATAAAGTTGACCATTTCCTAGCTCCTACAGTTTACCAAAACTGACACAAGAGGAAATCATTTAAGGTCATCATGTCTGCCCTTGGCATTCTCGTTATGCCCTGGCCTCAGAATGCAGCATCTGTAGTCCATGGTATCCTGCGGAGAGTGGGCGGGGCTGAGGGAGGCTGGAACACTGCCCTCACTGAGGGAGTGGGTGTGGCCATCTCTGCTGTGACGGAACAAAGGGCAGGGGAGCAGGGGGCCCAGGGCAGGGCCCTCAGAGCCCGGCAGGCCCAGTGGGGTGTCACAAGCATTTAGGCAAGGGCCATAGGGCACCTTCTTTGTCTGCACAGCTGCCCAAACTCTCACTTTTCCTCTCAGGCCACCCACTTAGTTGAAGTGTGTGTGGAACCTGTCCGCGCAGTATACCTCGTTGCACAGCTAACCATAGGTCTGGGCATCGTAGGTTCCTGCCAGGTGACCGAAGTTCGCAGGAGAGATTATTCCCAGGTTCAGACGCAGAGAGGCTCCTGCCCGGGCCACAGGCCGCCCACTGCCCCTCCCCAAGATCGGGGGCCGAAAGCACCCTTGTCTAAGTCCCCTACTCCTAGAAGGAGTATTGGACCAACACTTCTAGATAACGGGGTCCTTGTGGGCAACTCATTGGAGGGACACAAATAAATCTTTGCCGACTTTTTGCTGAAACTTACGAGCGTTCACACCTAAGCCTCTTACAAGGTCCGCTGTTTAGCTAAACATGAGCTCATGATCTAAATTTACACAATAATGAAGAAATCAGCTACAAAGGGAGACAATCAGCAAAAACAATCAATACCAGAATTAGATTCCCTAGGCCATCCTTGAGATGTTGGAATAATCAGGTGCTAGGCAGAAAATATACATAAACCTGGAAATGAAACAAGGAACAAGCATGTTTTCAAAGACTGGTAGGATCTCTAAAACATTTTTAAGCTACATGTCATTGATAAAGCTAAATACTCAAAGGTTTTTTAATACAACAAATTAAGCAGTGAGAAGAGTGAAATTATGCTGTTTAGAAAACTATGGAAGGTGAGATTTTCTGCCTAATTATATAAGATGATTTCTCTAAAAAATACACATTATTTCAAAGAATTATTGGCTGTGAAATAAGTTAAGGGTATTTCAAATGGCTTGCCTGCAAAGAAAGGTGAGATGTAGGGAATCACAGAAAGCCGAGGGGATAATATGTCAATATATACATTGCTATATGGTGAACTAAGCCTTAGGCCGGCAACAGTGTAGAGGAATGGACCCTTAGAAACGTACAAGTAAGCTGGAATCTTTAAAAGTTCAAATCTTTATAAGTAAAAAGATTTATTAAAATGAATAACCAAGTGTTTTACTTGACATCAGAAAATCAAAACAATAAACCATGAGAACATAGAAAGAAGATAAATAAAGATATGAGCAGAACTTAATACAACAGAAAACGTATAAAATTCAGGTGATTTAGTAAGTCCAAAGAATATTCTTTGAAAAGATTTAAAAGACACACTTTGATTAAGGAAAACAAAAACATAAGTAAAGAATATACAGAAAGAATCAGGACAATGTTATAGCAGAGAATATATGAAATGCCAGTAAATTTGAACATTTCTGTAAAGCGGACCATTTCCTAGCTCCTAAACTTTACCAAAACTGACACAAGAGGAAATCATTTAAGGTCTTCATGTCTGCCCTTGGCATTCTCGGAACGCCCTGGCCTCAGAATGAAGCATCTGTAGTCCATGGTAACCTGCGGAGAGGGGGCGTGGCTGAGGGAGGTTGGAAGACTGCCCTCACTGAGGGAGTTGGTGTGGCCAAATCTGCTGTGACTGAACAAAGGGCAGGGGAGCAGGGGGCCCAGGGCAGGGCCCTCAGAGCCCGGCAGACCCAGTGGGGTGTCACAAGCATTTAGGCCCAGGCCAAAGGGCGCCTTCTATTTCTGCACAGCTGCCCAAACACTCACCTTTCCACTCAGGCCGCCCTCTTATTTGAAGTGTGTTTGGAACCTGTCGGCGCAGTACACCTCCCTGCACAGCTAACCATAGGTCAGGGCATCGTACCTTCCTGCCAGGTGACCGAAGTTCGCAGGCAAATGGATCCCTGGGACACATGCGGAGAGGCTCCTGCCCGGGCCACACGCCGCCCACTGCCGCTGCCCAAGATCGGGAGCCGAAAGCAGCCCTGTCTAAGTCCCCTACCCCTAGAGGGAGTATTGGACCAACACTTCTAGAAAACGGGGTCCTTGTGGGCAACTCATTGGAGGGACACAAATAAATCTTTGCCGAATTTTTGTTGAAACTTACGAGCGTTCACACCTAAGCCTCTTACAAGGTCAGCTGTTTAGCTAAACATGAGCTCATGATCTAAATTTACACAATATTGAAGAAATCAGCTACAAAGGGAGACAATCAGCAAAAACAATCAATACCAGAATTAGATTCCTTAGGCCACCCATCAGATGTTGGAATAATCAGGTGCTAGGCAGAAAATATACATAAACCTGGAAATGAAATAAGAAACAAGGAGGTTTTCAAAGACTGGTAGGATCTCTAAAACATTTTTAAAGTACATGTCATTGATAAAGCTAAATACTGAAAGGTTCTTTAATACAAAAAATTAAGCAGTGAGAAGATTGAAATTATGCTGTTTAGAAAAATATGGAAGGGGAGATTTTCTGCCTAATTATATAAGATGATTTCTCTAAAAAATACACATTATTTCAAAGAATTATTGGCTGTGAAATAAGTTAAGGGTATTTCAAATGGCTTGTCTGCAAAGAAAGGTGAGATGTAGGGAATCACAGAAAGCCGAGGGGATAATATGTCAATATATACATTGCTAATGGTGATCTAAGCCTTAGGCCGGCAACAGTGTAGAGGAATGGACCCTTAGAAACGTACAAGTAAGCTGGAATCTTTAAAAGTTCAAATCTTTATAAGTAAAAATATTTATTAAAATGAATAACCAAGTGTTTTACTTGACATCAGAAAATCAAAACAATAAACCCTGAGAACATAGAAAAAAGATAAATAAAGATATGAGCAGAACTTAATACAACAGAAAACGTATAAAATTCAGGTGATTTAGTAAGTCCAAAGAATATTCTTTGAAAAGATTTAAAAGACACACTTTGATTAAGGAAAACAAAAACATAAGTAAAGAATATACAGAAAGAATCAGGACAATGTTATAGCAGAGAATATATGAAATGCCAGTAAATTTGAACATTTCTGTAAAGTGGACCATTTCCTAGCTCCTAAAGTTTACCAAAACTGACAAAAGAGGAAATCATTTAAGGTCATCATGTCTGCCCTTGGCATTCTCGGAACGCCCTGGCCTCAGAATGCAGCATCTGTAGTCCATGGTAACCTACGGAGAGGGGGCGTGGCTGAGGGAGCTTGGAAGACTGCCCTCACTGAGGGAGTGGGTGTGGCCATCTCTGCTGTGACTGAACAAAGGGCAGGGGAGCAGGGAGCCCAGGGCAGGGCCCTCAGAGCCCGGCAGACACAGTGGGGTGTCACAAGCATTTAGGCCCAGGCCAAAGGGCGCCTTCTTTGTCTGCACAGCTGCCCAAACTCTCACCTTTCCACTCAGGTCGCCCTCTTATTTGAAGTGTGTTTGGAAGCTGTCCGCGCAGTACTCCTCTCTGCACAGCTCACCATAGGTCAGGGCATCGTAGCTTCCTGCCAGGTGACCGAAGTTCGCAGGCAATTGGGTCCCTGGGACACATGCGGAGAGGCTCTTGCCCGGGCCACAGGCCGCCCACTGGCCCTGCCCCAGATCGAAGGCTGAAAAGCAGCCATGTCTGAATCCACTGCCTCTCGAAGGAGTATTGGACCAACACTTGTAGAAAACGGGGTCCTTGCGGGCAACTCATTGAAGGGACACAAATAAATCTTTGCCGACTCTCTGCTGAAGCTTACCAGCGTTCACACCTAAGCCTCTTACAAGGTCAGCTGTTTAGCTAAACATGAGCTCATGATCTAAATTTACACAATATTGAAGAAATCAGCTACAAAGGGAGACCATCAGCAAAAACAATCAATACCAGAATGAGATTCCCTAGGCCATCCATTTGATGTTGGAATAATCAGGTGCAAGGCAGAAAATATACATAAAACTGGAACTGAAACAAGGAACAAGGAGGTTTTCAAAGGCTGGTAGGATCTCTAAAACATTTTTAAAGTACATGTCGTTGATAAACCTAAATACTCAAAGGATGTTTAATACCACAGATTAAGCAATGAGAAGAGTGAAATTATGCTGTTTTGAAAACTATGGCAGGTGAGATTTTCTGCCTAATTATATAAGAAGATTTCTCTAAAAAATAGACATTATTTCAAAGACTTATTGGCTGTGAAATAAGTTAAGTGTATTTCAAACGGCTTGTCTGCAAAGAAAGGTGAGATGTAGGGAATCACAGAAAGTCGAGGGGAAAATGTCAATATATACATTGCTATGTGGTGAACTAAGCCTTAGGCCAGCCACAATGTAGAGGACCTGACCCTTAGAAACTTAAAAGTGAGCTGGAATCTTTAAAAGTTCAAATCTTTATAAGTAAAAAGATTGATGAAAATGAATAACCAAGTGTTTTAATTGACATCAGAAGATCAAAACAATAAACCCTGAGAACATAGAAAAAAGATAAATAAAGATATGAGCAGAACTTAATACCACAGAAAACGTATCAAATTCAGGTGAGGTAGGAAGTCCAAAGAATATTCTTTGAAAAGATTTAAAAGACACACTTTGATTAAGGAAAACACCAACATAATTAAAGAATATATAGAAAGAATCAGGACAATGTTATAGCAGAGAATATATGAAATGCCAGTAAATTTGAACATTTCTGTAAAGTTGACCATTTCCTAGCTCCTACAGTTTACCAAAACTGACACAAGAGGAAATCATTTAAGGTCATCATGTCTACCCTTGGCATTCTCGTTACGCCCTGGCCTCAGAATGCAGCATCTGTAGTCCATGGTAACCTGAGGAGAGTGGGCGGGGCTGAGGGAGGCTGGAACACTGCCCTCACTGAGGGAGTGGGTGTGGCCATCTCTGCTGTGACGGAACAAAGGGCAGGGGAGCAGGGGGCCCAAGGCAGGGCCTTCAGAGCCCGGCAGGCCCAGTGGGGTGTCACAAGCATTTAGGCCCAGGCCATAGGGCACCTTCTTTGTCTGCACAGCTGCCCAAACTCTCACTTTTCCTCTCAGGCCACCCACTTTGTTGAAGTGTGTGTGGAACCTGTCCGTGCAGTATACCTCGCTG
Source organism: Mesoplodon bidens (assembly GCF_964165515.1). Taxonomy (NCBI): domain Eukaryota; kingdom Metazoa; phylum Chordata; class Mammalia; order Artiodactyla; family Ziphiidae; genus Mesoplodon; species Mesoplodon bidens. The sequence goes on from NW_027672491.1 coordinate 11,930, forward strand.
CACAGCTAACCATAGGTCTGGGCATCGTAGCTTCCTGCCAGGTGACCGAGGTTCGCAGGAGAGATGATTCCCAGGTTCACACGCAGAGAGGTTCCTGCCCGGGCCACAGGATGCCCACTGCCCCTGCCCAAGATCTGGGGCCGAAAGCAGCCTTGTCTAATTCCCCTACTCCTAGAAGGAGTATTGGACCAACACTTCTAGAAAACGGGGTCTTTGTGGGCAACTCATTGGAGGGACACAAATAAATCTTTGCCGACTTTTTGCTGAAACTTATGAGCGTTCACACGTAATCCTCTTACAAGGTCAGCTGTTTAGCTAAACATGAGCTCATGATCTAAATTTACACAATAATGAAGAAATCAGCTACAAAGGGAGACAATCAGCAAAAACAATCAATACCACAATTAGATTCCCTAGGCCATCCTTGAGATGTTGGAATAATCAGGTGCTAGGCAGAAAATATACATAAACCTGGAAATGAAACAAGGAACAAGCATGTTTTCAAAGACTGGTAGGATCTCTAAAACATTTTTAAAGTACATGTAATTGATAAAGCTAAATACTCAAAGGTTGTTTAATACAACAAATTAAGCAGTGAGAAGAGTGAAATTATGCTGTTTAGAAAACTATGGAAGGTGAGATTTTCTGCCTAATTATATAAGATGATTTCTCTAAAAAATACACATTATTTCAAAGAATTATTGGCTGTGAAATAAGTTAAGGGTATTTCAAATGGCTTGTCTGCAAAGAAAGGTGAGATGTAGGGAATCACAGAAAGCCGAGGGGATAATATGTCAATATATACATTGCTATATGGTGAACTAAGCCTTAGGCCGGCAACAGTGTAGAGGAATGGACCCTTAGAAACGTACAAGTAAGCTGGAATCTTTAAAAGTTCAAATCTTTATAAGTAAAAAGATTTATTAAAATGAATAACCAAGTGTTTTACTTGACATCAGAAAATCAAAACAATAAACCCTGAGAACATAGAATAAAGATAAATAAAGATATGAGCAGAACTTAATACAACAGAAAACGTATAAAATTCCGGTGATTTAGTAAGTCCAAAGAATATTCTTTGAGAAGATTTAAAAGACACACTTTGATTAAGGAAAACAAAAACATAAGTAAAGAATATAGAGAAAGAATCAGGACAATGTTATAGCAGAGAATATATGAAATGCAGTAAATTTGAACATTTCTGTAAAGCGGAACATTTCCTAGCTCCTACAGTTTACCAAAACTGACACAAGAGGAAATCATTTAAGGTCATCATGTCTGCCCTTGGCATTCTCGGAACGCCCTGGCCTCAGAATGCATCATCTGTAGTCCATGGTAACCTGCGGAGAGGGGGCGTGGCTGAGGGAGGTTGGAAGACTGCCCTCACTAAGGGAGTGGGTGTGGCCATCTCTGCTATGACTGAACAAAAGGCAGGGGAGCAGGGGGCCCAGGGCAGGGCCCTCAGAGCCGGGCAGGCCCAGTTGTGTGTCACAAACCTTTAGGCCCAGGCCATAGGGCACCTTCTTTGTCTGCACAGATGCCCAAACTCTCACTTTTCCACTCAGGCCACCCACTTAGTTGAAGTGTGTGTGGAACCTGTCCGCGCAGTATACCTCGATGCACAGCTAACCATAGGTCTGGGCATCGTAGCTTCCTGCCAGGTAACCGAAGTTCGCAGGAGAGATGATTCCCAGGTTCACACGCAGAGAGGCTCCTGCCCGGGCCACAGGCCGCCCACTGCCCCTGCCCAAGATCGGGGGCCTAAAGCAGCCCTGTCTAAGTCCCCTACCCCTAGAGGGAGTATTGGACCAACACTTCTAGAAAACGGGGTCCTTGTGGGCAACTCATTGGAGGGACACAAATAAATCCTTGCCGACTTTTTGCTGAAAGTTACGAGCGTTCACACCTAAGCCTCTTACAAGGTCAGCTGTTTAGCTAAACATGAGCTCATGATCTAAATTTACACAATAATGAAGAAATCAGCTACAAAGGGAGACAATCAGCAAAAACAATCAATACCAGAATTAGATTCCCTAGGCCACCCATCAGATGTTGGAATAATCAGGGGCTAGGCAGAAAATATACATAAAGCTGGAAATGAAACAAGGAACAAGGAGGTTTTCAAAGACTGGTAGGATCTCTAAAACATTTTTAAAGAACATGTAATTGACAAAGCTAAATACTCAAATGTTCTTTAATACAACAAATTAAGCAGTGAGAAGAGTGAAATTATGCTGTTTAGAAAACTATGGAAGGTGAGATTTTCTGCCTAATTATATAAGATGATTTCTCTAAAAAATACACATTATTTCAAAGAATTATTGGCTGTGAAATAAGTTAAGGGTATTTCAAATGGCTTGTCTGCAAAGAAAGGTGAGATGTAGCGAATCACAGAAAGCCGAGGGGATAATATGTCAATATATACATTGCTAATGGTGATCTAAGCCTTAGGCCGGCAACAGTGTAGAGGAATGGACCCTTAGAAACGTACAAGTAAGCTGGAATCTTTGAAAGTTCAAATCTTTATAAGTAAAAAGATTTATTAAAATGAATAACCAAGTGTTTTACTTGACATCAGAAAATCAAAACAATAAACCCTGAGAACATAGAAAAAAGATAAATAAAGATATGAGCAGAACTTAATACAACAGAAAACGTATAAAATTCAGGTGATTTAGTAAGTCCAAAGAATATTCTTTGAAAAGATTTAAAAGACACACTTTGATAAAGGAAAACTTAAACACAAGTAAAGAATATAGAGAAAGAATCAGGACAATGTTATAGCAGAGAATATATGAAATGCCAGTAAATTAGAACATTTCTGTAAAGTGGACCATTTCCTAGCTCCTAAAGTTTACCAAAACTGACACAAGAGGAAATCATTTAACGTCATCATGTCTGCCCTTGGCATTCTCGGTATGCCATGGCCTCAGAATGCAGCATCTGTAGTTCATGGTAACCTGCGGAGAGGGGGCGGGGCTGAGGGAGCTTGGAACACTGCCCTCACTGAGGGAGTGGGTGTGGCCATCTCTGCTGTGACTGAACAAAGGGCAGCGGAGCAGGGGGCCCAGGGCAGGGCCCTCAGAGCCCGGCAGACCCACTGGGGTGTCACAAGCATTTAGGCCCAGGCCAAAGGGCGCCTTCTTTGTCTGCACAGCTGCCCAAACTCTCACCTTTCCACTCAGGCCGCCTTCTTATTTGAAGTGTGTTAGGAACCTGTCCGCACAGTACTCCTCGCTGCACAGCTTACCATAGGTCAGGGCATCGTAGCTTCCTGCCAGGTGACCGAAGTTCGCAGGCAAAGGGTCCCTGGGACACATGCGGAGAGGCTCTTGCCCGGGCCACAGTCCGCCAACAGGCCCTGCCCCAGATCGAAGGCTGAAAAGCAGCCATGTCTGAGTCCACTGCCTCTCGAAGGAGTATTGGACCAACACTTGTAGAAAACGGGGTCCTTGCGGGCAACTCATTGGAGGGACACAAATAAATCTTTGCCGTCTTTCGGCTGAAGCTTACCAGCGTTCACACCTAAGCCTCTTACAAGGTCAGCTGTTTAGCTAAACATGAGCACATGATCTAAATTTACACAGTATTGAAGAAATCAGCTACAAAGGGAGACAATCAGCAGAAACAATCAATACCAGAATGAGATTCCCTAGGCCATCCATCTGATGTTGGAATAATCAGGTGCAAGACAGAAAATATACATAAAACTGGAACTGAAACAAGGAACAGGAAGGTTTTCAAAGGCTGGTAGGATCTCTAAAACATTTTTAAAGTACATGTCGTTGATAAACCTAAATACTCAAAGGTTGTTTAATACCACAGATTAAGCATTGAGAAGAGTGAAATTATGCTGTTTTGAAAACTATGGCAGGTGAGATTTTCTGCCTAATTATATAAGAAGATTTCTCTAAAAAATAGACATTATTTCAAAGACTTATTGGCTGTGAAATAAGTTAAGTGTATTTCAAATGGCTTGTCTGCAAAGAAAGGTGAGATGTAGGGAATCACAGAAAGTCGAGGGGAAAATGTCAATATATACATTGCTATGTGGTGAACTAAGCCTTAGGCCAGCCACAATGTAGAGGACCTGACCCTTAGAAACTTAAAAGTGAGCTGGAATCTTTAAAAGTTCAAATCTTTATAAGTAAAAAGATTGATGAAAATGAATAACCAAGTGTTTTAATTGACATCAGAAGATCAAAACAATAAACCCTGAGAACATAGAAAAAAGATAAATAAAGATATGAGCAGAACTTAATACCACAGAAAACGTATCAAATTCAGGTGAGGTAGTAAGTCCAAAGAATATTCTTTGAAAAGATTTAAAAGACACACTTTGATTAAGGAAAACACCAACATAATTAAAGAATATATAGAAAGAATCAGGACAATGTTATAGCAGAGAATATATGAAATGCCAGTAAATTTGAACATTTCTGTAAATTTGACCATTTCCTAGCTCCTACAGTTTACCAAAACTGACACAAGAGGAAATCATTTAAGGTCATCATGTCTTCCCTTGGCATTCTCGTTATGCCCTGGCCTCAGAATGCAGCATCTGTAGTCCATGGTAACCTGCGGAAAGTGGGCGGGGCTGAGGGAGGCTGGAACACTGCCCTCACTGAGGGAGTGGGTGTGGCCATCTCTGCTGTGACGGAACAAAGGGCAGGGGAGCAGGGGGCCAAGGGCAGGGCCCTCAGAGCCCGGCAGGCCCAGTGGGGTGTCACAAGCATTTAGGCAAGGGCCATAGGGCACCTTCTTTGTCTGCACAGCTGCCCAAACTCTCACTTTTCCTCTCAGGCCACCCACTTAGTTGAAGTGTGTGTGGAACCTGTCCGCGCAGTATACCTCGCTGCACAGCTAACCATAGGTCTGGGCATCGTAGCTTCCTGCCAGGTGACCGAAGTTCGCAGGAGAGATTATTCCCAGGTTCAGACGCAGAGAGGCTCCTGCCCGGGCCACAGGCCGCCCACTGCCCCTGCCCAAGATCGGGGGCCGAAAGCACCCTTGTCTAAGTCCCCTACACCTAGAAGGAGTATTGGACCAACACTTCTAGAAAACGGGGTCCTTGTGGGCAACTCATTGGAGGGACACAAATAAATCTTTGCCGACTTTTTGCTGAAACTTACGAGCGTTCACACCTAAGCCTCTTACAAGGACCGCTGTTTAGCTAAACATGAGCTCATGATCTAAATTTACACAATAATGAAGAAATCAGCTACAAAGGGAGACAATCAGCAAAAACAATCAATACCAGAATTAGATTCCCTAGGCCATCCTTGAGATGTTGGAATAATCAGGTGCTAGGCAGAAAATATACATAAACCTGGAAATGAAACAAGGAACAAGCATGTTTTCAAAGACTGGTAGGATCTCTAAAACATTTTTAAGCTACATGTCATTGATAAAGCTAAATACTCAAAGGTTTTTTAATACAACAGATTAAGCAGTGAGAAGAGTGAAATTATGCTGTTTAGAAAACTATGGAAGGTGAGATTTTCTGCCTAATTATATAAGATGATTTCTCTAAAAAATACACATTATTTCAAAGAATTATTGGCTGTGAAATAAGTTAAGGGTATTTCAAATGGCTTGTCTGCAAAGAAAGGTGAGATGTAGGGAATCACAGAAAGCCGAGGGGATAATATGTCAATATATACATTGCTATATGGTGAACTAAGCCTTAGGCCGGCAACAGTGTAGAGGAATGGACCCTTAGAAACGTACAAGTAAGCTGGAATCTTTAAAAGTTCAAATCTTTATAAGTAAAAAGATTTATTAAAATGAATAACCAAGTGTTTTACTTGACATCAGAAAATCAAAACAATAAACCATGAGAACATAGAAAGAAGATAAATAAAGATATGAGCAGAACTTAATACAACAGAAAACGTATAAAATTCAGGTGATTTAGTAAGTCCAAAGAATATTCTTTGAAAAGATTTAAAAGACACACTTTGATTAAGGAAAACAAAAACATAAGTAAAGAATATACAGAAAGAATCAGGACAATGTTATAGCAGAGAATATATGAAATGCCAGTAAATTTGAACATTTCTGTAAAGCGGACCATTTCCTAGCTCCTAAACTTTACCAAAACTGACACAAGAGGAAATCATTTAAGGTCATCATGTCTGCCCTTGGCATTCTCGGAACGCCCTGGCCTCAGAATGCAGCATCTGGAGTCCATGGTAACCTGCGGAGAAGGGGCGTGGCTGAGGGAGGTTGGAAGACTGCCCTCACTGAGGGAGTGGGTGTGGCCAACTCTGCTGTGACTGAACAAAGGGAAGGGGAGCAGGGGGCCCAGCGGAGGGCCCTCAGATCCCGGCAGACCCAGTGGGGTGTCACAAGCATTTAGGCCCAGGCCAAAGGGCGCCTTCTTTTTCTGCACAGCTGCCCAAACTCTCACCTTTCCACTAGGCCGCCCTCTTATTTGAAGTGTGTTTGGAACCTGTCCGCGCAGTACACCTCGCTGCACAGCTAACCATAGGTCAGGGCATCGTACCTTCCTGCCAGGTGACCGAAGTTCGCAGGCAAATGGGTCCCTGGGACACATGCGGAGAGGCTCCTTCCAGGGCCACAGGCCGCCCACTGGCTCTGCCCCAGATCGAAGGCTGAAAAGCAGCCATGTCTGAGTCCACTGCCTCTCGAAGGAGTATTGGACCAACACTTGTAGAAAACGGGGTCCCTGCGGGCAACTCATTGGAGGGACACAAATAAATCTTTGCCGACTTTCTGCTGAAGCTTACCAGCGTTCAAACCTAAGCCTCTTACAAGGTCAGCTGTTTAGCTAAACATGAGCTCATGATCTAAATTTACACAATATTGAAGATATCAGCTACAAAGGGAGACAATCAGCAAAAACAATCAATACCAGAATTAGATTCCTTAGGCCACCCATCAGATGTTGGAATAATCAGGTGCTAGGCAGAAAATATACATAATCCTGGAAATGAAACAAGGAACAAGGAGGTTTTCAAAGACTGGTAGGATCTCTAAAACATTTTTAAAGTACATGTCATTGATAAAGCTAAATACTCAAAGGTTCTTTAATACAACAAATTAAGCAGTGAGAAGATTGAAATTATGCTGTTTAGAAAAATATGGAAGGTGAGATTTTCTGCCTAATTATATAAGATGATTTCTCTAAAAAATACACATTATTTCAAAGACTTATTGGCTGTGAAATAAGTTAAGGGTATTTCAAATGGCTTGTCTGCAAAGAAAGGTGAGATGTAGGGAATCACAGAAAGCCGAGGGGATAATATGTCAATATATACATTGCTAATGGTGATCTAAGCCTTAGGCCGGCAACAGTGTAGAGGAATGGACCCTTAGAAACGTACAAGTAAGCTGGAATCTTTAAAAGTTCAAATCTTTATAAGTACAAAGATTTATTAAAATGAATAACCAAGTGTTTTACTTGACATCAGAAAATCAAAACAATAAACCCTGAGAACATAGAAAAAAGATAAATAAAGATATGAGCAGAACTTAATAAAACAGAAAACGTATAAAATTCAGGTGATGTAATAAGTCCAAAGAATATTCTTTGAAAAGATTTAAAAGACACACTTTGATTAAGGAAAACACAAACATAATTAAAGAATATATAGAAAGAATCAGGACAATGTTATAGCAGAGAATATATGAAATGCCAGTAAATTTGAACATTTCTGTAAAGCGGACCATTTCCTAGCTCCTAAAGTTTACCAAAACTGACACAAGAGGAAATCATTGAAGGTCATCATGTCTGCCCTTGGCATTCTCGGAACGCCCTGGCCTCAGAATGCAGCATCTGTAGTCCATGGTAACCTGCGGAGAGGGGGCGTGGCTGAGGGAGGTTGGAAGACTGCCCTCACTGAGGGAGTGGGTGTGGCCATCTCTGCTGTGACTGAACAAAGGGCAGGGGAGCAGGGGGCCTAGGGCAGGGCCCTCAGAGCCCGGCAGACCCAGTGGGGTGTCACAAGCATTTAGGCCCAGGCCAAAGGGCGCCTTCTTTGTCTGCACAGTTGCCCAAACTCTCACCTTTCCAGTCAGGCCGCCCTCTTATTTGAAGTGTGTTTGGAACCTGTCCGCGCAGTACACCTCGCTGCACAGCTAACCATAGGTCAGGGCATCGTAGCTTCCTGCCAGGTGACCAAAGTTCGCAGGCAAATGGGTCCCTGGGACTCATGCGGAGAGGCTCCTGCCCGGGCCACAGGCCGCCCACTGGCCCTGCCCCAGATCGAAGGCTGAATAGCAGCCATGTCTGAGTCCACTGCCTCTCGAAGGAGTATTGGACCAACACTTGTAGAAAACGGGGTCCTTGCGGGCAACTCATTGGAGGGACACAAATAAATCTTTGCCGACTTTCTGCTGAAGCTTACCAGCGTTCACACCTAAGCCTCTTACAAAGTCAGCTGTTTAGCTAAACATGAGCTCATGATCTAAATTTACACAATATTGAAGAAATCAGCTACAAAGGGAGACCATCAGCAAAAACAATCAATACCAGAATTAGATTCCCTACGCCATCCATCTGATGTTGGAATAATCATGTGCAAGGCAGAAAATATACATAAAACTGGAACTGAAACAAGGAACAAGGAGGTTTTCAAAGGCTGGTAGGATCTCTGAAACATTTTTAAAATACATGTCGTTGATAAACCTAAATACTCAAAGGATGTTTAATACCACAGATTAAGCATTGAGAAGAGTGAAATTATGCTGTTTTGAAAACTATGGCAGGTGAGATTTTCTGCCTAATTATATAAGAAGATTTCTCTAAAAAATAGACATTATTTCAAAGACTTATTGGCTGTGAAATAAGTTAAGTGTATTTCAAATGGCTTGTCTGCAAAGAAAGGAGAGATGTAGGGAATCACAGAAAGTCGAGGGGAAAATGTCAATATATACATTGCTATGTGGTGAACTAAGCCTTAGGCCAGCCACAATGTAGAGGACCTGACCCTTAGAAACTTAAAAGTGAGCTGGAATCTTTAAAAGTTCAAATCTTTATAAGTAAAAAGATTGATGAAAATGAATAACCAAGTGTTTTAATTGACATCAGAAGACCAAAACAATAAACCCTGAGAACATAGAAAAAAGATAAATAAAGATATGAGCAGAACTTAATACCACAGAAAACGTATCAAATTCAGGTGAGGTAGTAAGTCCAAAGAATATTCTTTGAAAAGATTTAAAAGACACACTTTGATTAAGGAAAACACAAACATAATTAAAGAATATATAGAAAGAATCAGGACAATGTTATAGCAGAGAATATATGAAATGCCAGTAAATTTGAACATTTCTATAAAGTTGACCATTTCCTAGCTCCTACAGTTTACCAAAACTGACACAAAAGGAAATCATTTAAGGTCATCATGTCTGCCCTTGGCATTCTCGTTATGCCCTGGCCTCAGAATGCAGCATCTGTAGTCCATGGTATCCTGCGGAGAGTGGGCGGGGCTGAGGGAGGCTGGAACACTGCCCTCACTGAGGGAGTGTGTGTGGCCATCTCTGCTGTGACGGAACAAAGGGCAGGGGAGCAGGGGGCCCAGGGCAGGGCCGTCAGAGCCCGGCAGGCCCAGTGGGGTGTCACAAGCATTTAGGCAAGGGCCATAGGGCACATTCTCTGTCTGCACAGCTGCCCAAACTCTCACTTTTCCACTTAGGCCACCTACTCAGTGGAAGTGTGTGTGGAACCTGTCCGCGCAGTATACCTCGCTGCACAGCTAACCATAGGTCTGGGCATCGTAGCTTCCTGCCAGGTGACCGAAGTTCGCAGGAGAGATTATTCCCAGGTTCAGATGCAGAGAGGCTCCTGCCCGGGCCACAGGCCGCCCACTGCCCCTGCCAAAGATCGGGGGCCGAAAGCACCCTTGTCTAAGTCCCCTACTCCTAGAAGGAGTATTGGACCAACACTTCTAGAAAACGGGGTCCTTGTGGGCAACTCATTGGAGGGACACAAATAAATCTTTGCCGACTTTTTGCTGAAACTTACGAGCGTTCACACCTAAGCCTCTTACAAGGTCAGCTGTTTAGCTAAACATGAGCTCATGATCTAAATTTACACAATAATGAAGAAATCAGCTACAAAGGGAGACAATCAGCAAAAACAATCAATACCAGAATTAGATTCCCTAGGCCATCCTTGAGATGTTGGAATAATCAGGTGCTAGGCAGAAAATATACATAAACCTGGAAATGAAACAAGGAACAAGCATGTTGTCAAAGACTGGTAGGATCGCTAAAACATTTTTAAAGTACATGTCATTGATAAAGCTAAATACTCAAAGGTTCTTTAATACAACAAATTAAGCAGTGAGAAGAGTGAAATTATGCTGTTTAGAAAACTATGGAAGGTGAGATTTTCTGCCTAATTATATAAGATGATTTCTCTAAAAAATACACATTATTTCAAAGAATTATTGGCTGTGAAATAAGTTAAGGGTATTTCAAATGGCTTGTCTGCAAAGAAAGGTGAGATGTAGGGAATCACAGAAAGCCGAGGGGATAATATGTCAATATATACATTGCTATATGGTGAACTAAGCCTTAGGCCGGCAACAGTGTAGAGGAATGGACCCTTAGAAACGTACAAGTAAGCTGGAATCTTTAAAAGTTCAAATCTTTATAAGTAAAAAGATTTATTAAAATGAATAACCAAGTGTTTTACTTGACATCAGAAAATCAAAACAATAAACCCTGAGAACATAGAAAAAAGATAAATAAAGATATGAGCAGAACTTAATACAACAGAAAACGTATAAAATTCAGGTGATTTAGTAAGTCCAAAGAATATTCTTTGAAAAGATTTAAAAGACACACTTTGATTAAGGAAAACAAAAACATAAGTAAAGAATATACAGAAAGAATCAGGACAATGTTATAGCAGAGAATATATGAAATGCCAGTAAATTTGAACATTTCTGTAAAGCGGACCATTTCCAACTCCTAAACTTTACCAAAACTGACACAAGAGGAAATCATTTAAGGTCATCATGTCTGCCCTTGGCATTCTCGGAACGCCCTGGCCTCAGAATGCAGCATCTGTAGTCCATGGTAACCTGCGGAGAGGGGGCGTGGCTGAGGGAGGTTGGAAGACTGCCCTCACTGAGGGAGTGGGTGTGGCCAACTCTGCTGTGACTGAACAAAGGGCAGGGGAGCAGGGTCCCAGGGGAGGGCCCTCAGAGCCCGGCAGACCCAGTGGGGTGTCACAAGCATTTAGGCCCAGGCCAAAGGGCGCCTTCGTTTTCTGCACAGCTGCCCAAACTCTCACCTTTCCACTCAGGCCGCCCACTTATTTGAAGTGTGTTTGGAACCTGTCCGCGCAGTACACCTCCCTGCACAGCTAACCATAGGTCAGGGCATCGTAGCTTCCTGCCAGGTGACCGAAGTTCGCAGGCAAATGGGTCCCTGGGACACATGCGGAGAGGCTCCTGCCCGGGCCACAGGCCGCCCACTGGCTCTGCCCCAGATCGAAGGCTGAAAAGCAGCCATGTCTGAGTCCACTGCCTCTCGAAGGAGTATTGGACCAACACTTGTAGAAAACGGGGTCCTTGCGGGCAACTCATTGGAGGGACACAAATAAATCTTTGCCGACTTTCTGCTGAAGCTTACCAGCGTTCAAACCTAAGCCTCTTACAAGGTCAGCTGTTTAGCTAAACATGAGCTCATGATCTAAATTTACACAATATTGAAGAAATCAGCTACAAAGGGAGACCATCAGCAAAACAATCAATACCAGAATGAGATTCCCTAGGCCATCCATCTGATGTTGGAATAAGCAGGTGCAAGGCAGAAAATATACATAAAACTGGAACTGAAACAAGGAACTAGGAGGTTTTCAAAGGCTGGTAGGAACTCTCAAACTTTTTTAAAGTACATATCGTTGATAAACCTAAATACTCAAAGGTTGTTTAATACCACAGATTAAGCATTGAGAAGAGTGAAATTATGTTGTTTTGAAAACTATGGCAGGTGGGATTCTCTGCCTAATTATATAAGAAGATTTCTCTAAAAAATAGAGATTATTTCAAAGACTTATTGGCTGTGAAATAAGTTAAGTGTATTTCAAATGGCTTGTCTGCCAAGAAATGTGAGATGTAGGGAATCACAGAAAGTCGAGGGGAAAATGTCAATATATACATTGCTATATGGTGAACTATGCCTTAGGCCAGCCACAATGTAGAGGACCTGACCCTTAGAAACTTAAAAGTGAGCTGGAATCTTTAAAAGTTCAAATCTTTATAAGTAAAAAGATTGATGAAAATGAATAACCAAGTGTTTTAATTGACATCAGAAGATCAAAACAATAAACCCTGAGAACATAGAAAAAAGATAAATAAAGATATGAGCAGAAATTAATACCACAGAAAACGTATAAAATTCAGGTGAGGTAGTAAGTCCAAAGAATATTCTTTGAAAAGATTTAAAAGACACACTTTGATTAAGGAAAACACAAACATAATTAAATAATATATAGAAAGAATCAGGGCAAAGATATAGCAGAGAATATATGAAATGCCAGTAAATTTGAACATTTCTGTAAAGTTGACCATTTCCTAGCTCCTACAGTTTACCAAAACTGACACAAGAGGAAATCTTTTAAGGTCATCATGTCTGCCCTTGGCATTCTCAGAACGCCCTGGCCTCAGAATGCAGCATCTGTAGTCCATGGTAACCTGCGGAGAGTGGGCGGGGCTGAGGGAGGCTGGAACACTGCCCTCACTGAGGGAGTCGGTGTGGCCATCTCTGCTGTGACTGAACAAAGGGCAGGGGAGCAGGGGGCCCAGGGCAGGACCCTCAGAGCACGGCAGGCCCAGTGGTATGTCACAAGCCTTTAGGCCCAGGCCATAGGGCACCTTCTTTCTCTGCACAGCTGCCAACACACTCACTTTTCCACTCAGGCCACCCACTTAGTTGAAGTGTGTGTGGAACCTGTCCGCGCAGTATACCTCACTGCACAGCTAACCATAGGTCTGGGCATCGTAGCTTCCTGCCAGGTGACCGAAGTTCGCAGCAGAGATGATTCCCTGGTTCACATGCAGAGAGGCTCCTGCCCGGGCCACAGGCCGCCCACTGCCCCTGCCCTAGATCGGGGGGCGAAAGCAGCCCTGTCTAAGTCCCCTACCCCTAGAGGGAGTATTGGACCAACACTTCTAGAAAACGGGGTCCTTGTGGGCAACTCATTGGAGGGACACAAATAAATCTTTGCCGACTTTTTGCTGAAACTTACGAGCGTTCACACCTAAGCCTCTTACAAGGTCAGCTGTTTAGCTAAACATGAGCTCATGATCTAAATTTACACAATATTGAAGAAATCAGCTACAAAGTGAGACAATCAGCAAAAACAATCAATACCAGAATTAGATTCCTTAGGCCACCCATCAGATGTTGGAATAATCAGGTGCTAGGCAGAAAATATACATAAACCTGGAAATGAAACAAGGAACAAGGAGGTTTTCAAAGACTGGTAGGATCTCTAAAACATTTTTAAAGTACATGTCATTGATAAAGCTAAATACTGAAAGGTTCTCTAATACAACAAATTACGCAGTGAGAAGACTGAAATTATGCTGTTTAGAAAAATATGGAAGGGGAGATTTTCTGCCTAATTATATAAGATGATTTCTCTAAAAAATACACATTATTTCAAAGAATTATTGGCTGTGAAATAAGTTAAGGGTATTTCAAATGGCTTGTCTGCAAAGAAAGGTGAGATGTAGGGAATCACAGAAAGCCGAGGGGATAATATGTCAATATATACATTGCTAATGGTGATCTAAGCCTTAGGCCGGCAACAGTGTAGAGGAATGGACCCTTAGAAACGTACAAGTAAGCTGGAATCTTTAAAAGTTCAAATCTTTATCAATAAAAATATTTATTAAAATGAATATCCAAGTGTTTTACTTGACATCAGAAAATCAAAACAATAAACCCTGAGAACATAGAAAAAATATAAATAAAGATATGAGCAGAACTTAATAAAACAGAAAACGTATAAAATTCAGGTGATTTAGTAAGTCCAAAGAATATTCGTTGAAAAGATTTAAAAGACACACTTTGATTAAGGAAAACAAAAACATAAGTAAAGAATATACAGAAAGAATCAGGACAATGTTATAGCAGAGAATATATGAAATGCCAGTAAATTTGAACATTTCTATAAAGCGGACCATTTCCTAGCTCCTAAAGTTTACCAAAACTGACAAAAGAGGAAATCATTTAAGGTCATCATGTCTGCCCTTGGCATTCTCGGAACGCCCTGGTCTCAGAATGCAGCATCTGTAGTCCATGGTAACCTACGGAGAGGGGGCGTGGCTGAGGGAGCTTGGAAGACTGCCCTCACTGAGGGAGTGGGTGTGGCCATCTCTGCTGTGACTGAACAAAGGGCAGGGGAGCAGGGGGCCCAGGGCAGGGCCCTCAGAGCCCGGCAGACCCAGTGGGGTGTCACAAGCATTTAGGCCCAGGCCAAAGGGCGCCTTCTTTGTCTGCACAGCTGCCCAAACTCTCACCTTTCCACTCAGGCCGCCCTCTTATTTGAAGTGTGTTTGGAAGCTGTCCGCGCAGTACTCCTCTCTGCACAGCTCACCATAGGTCAGGGCATCGTAGCTTCCTGCCAGGTGACCGAAGTTCGCAGGCAATTGGGTGCCTGGGACACATGCGGAGAGGCTCTTGCCCGGGCCACAGGCCGCCCACTCGCCCTGCCCCAGATCGAAGGCTGAAAAGCAGCCATGTCTGAGTCCACTGCCTCTCGAAGGAGTATTGGACCAACACTTGTAGAAAACGGGGTCCTTGCGGGCAACTCATTGAAGGGACACAAATAAATCTTTGCCGACTTTCTGCTGAAGCTTACCAGCGTTCACACCTAAGCCTCTTACAAGGTCAGCTGTTTAGCTAAACATGAGCTCATGATCTAAATTTACACAATATTGAAGAAATCAGCTACAAAGGGAGACCATCAGCAAAAACAATCAATACCAGAATGAGATTCCCTAGGCCATCCATTTGATGTTGGAATAATCAGGTGCAAGGCAGAAAATATACATAAAACTGGAACTGAAACAAGGAACAAGGAGGTTTTCAAAGGCTGGTAGGATCTCTAAAACATTTTTAAAGTACATGTCGTTGATAAACCTAAATACTCAAAGGATGTTTAATACCATAGATTAAGCATTGAGAAGAGTGAAATTATGCTGTTTTGAAAACTATGGCAGGTGAGATTTTCTGCCTAATTATATAAGAAGATTTCTCTAAAAAATAGACATTATTTCAAAGACTTATTGGCTGTGAAATAAGTTAAGTGTATTTCAAATGGCTTGTCTGCAAAGAAAGGTGAGATGTAGGGAATCACAGAAAGTCGAGGGGAAAATGTCAATATATACATTGCTATGTGGTGAACTAAGCCTTAGGCCAGCCACAATGTAGAGGACCTGACCCTTAGAAACTTAAAAGTGAGCTGGAATCTTTAAAAGTTCAAATCTTTATAAGTAAAAAGATTGATGAAAATGAATAACCAAGTGTTTTAATTGACATCAGAAGATCAAAACAATAAACCCTGAGAACATAGAAAAAAGATAAATAAAGATATGAGCAGAACTTAATACCACAGAAAACGTATCAAATTCAGGTGAGGTAGTAAGTCCAAAGAATATTCTTTGAAAAGATTTAAAAGACACACTTTGATTAAGGAAAACACAAACATAATTAAAGAATATATAGAAAGAATCAGGACAATGTTATAGCAGAGAATATATGAAATGCCAGTAAATTTGAACATTTCTGTAAAGTTGACCATTTCCTAGCTCCTACAGTTTACCAAAACTGACACAAGAGGAAATCATTTAAGGTCATCACGTCTACCCTTGGCATTCTCGTTACGCCCTGGCCTCAGAATGCAGCATCTGTAGTCCATGGTAACCTGCGGAGAGTGGGCGGGGCTGAGGGAGGCTGGAAGACTGCCCTCACAGAGGGAGTGGGTGTGGCCATCTCTGCTGTGACGGAAGAAAGGGCAGGGGAGCAGGGGGCCCAAGGCAGGGCCCTCAGAGACCGGCAGGCCCAGTGGGGTGTCACAAACATTTAGGCCCAGGCCATAGGGCACATTCTTTGTCTGCACAGCAGCCCAAACTCTCACTTTTCCTCTCAGGCCACCCACTTAGTTGAAGTGTGTGTGGAACCTGTCCGCGCAGTATACCTCGCTGCACAGCTAACCATAGGTCTGGGCATCGTAGCTTCCTGCCAGGTGACCGAAGTTCGCAGGAGAGATGATTCCCAGGTTCACACGCAGAGAGGTTCCTGCCCGGCCACAGGCCGCCCACTGCCCCTGCCCTAGATCTGGGGCCGACCGCAGCCTTGTCTTAGTCCCCTACTCCTAGAAGGTGTATTGGACCAACACTTCTAGAAAACGGGGTCTTTGTGGGCAACTCATTGGAGGGACACAAATAAATCTTTGCGACTTTTTGCTGAAACTTATGAGCGTTCACACCTAAGCCTCTTACAAGGTCAGCTGTTTAGCTAAACATGAGCTCATGATCTAAATTTACACAATAATGAAGAAATCAGCTACAAAGGGAGACAATCAGCAAAAACAATCAATACCAGAATTAGATTCCCTAGGCCATCCTTGAGATGTTGGAATAATCAGGTTCTAGGCAGAAAATATACATAAACCTGGAAATGAAACAAGGAACAAGCATGTTTTCAAAGACTGGTAGGATCTCTAAAACATTTTGAAAGTACATGTCATTGATAAAGCTAAATACTCAAAATTTGTTTAATACAACAAATTAAGCAGTGAGAAGAGTGAAATTATGCTGTTTAGAAAACTATGGAAGGTGAGATTTTCTGCCTAATTTTATAAGATGATTTCTCTAAAAAATACACATTATTTCAAAGAATTATTGGCTGTGAAATAAGTTAAGGGTATTTCAAATGGCTTGTCTGCAAAGAAAGGTGAGATGTAGGGAATCACAGAAAGCCGAGGGGATAATATGTCAATATATACATTGCTATATGGTGAACTAAGCCTTAGGCCGGCAACAGTGTAGAGGAATGGACCCTTAGAAACGTACAAGTAAGCTGGAATCTTTAAAAGTTCAAATCTTTATAAGTAAAAAGATTTATTAAAATGAATAACCAAGTGTTTTACTTGACATCAGAAAATCAAAACACTAAACCCTGAGAACATAGAAAAAAGATAAATAAAGATATGAGCAGAACTTAATACAACAGAAAACGTATAAAATTCCGGTGATTTAGTAAGTCCAAAGAATATTCTTTGAAAAGATTTAAAAGACACACTTTGATTAAGGCAAACACAAACATAATTAAAGAATATATAGAAAGAATCAGGACAATGTTATAGCAGAGAATATATGAAATGCCAGTAAATTTGAACATTTCTGTAAAGTTGACCATTTCCTAGCTCCTACAATTTACCAAAACTGACACAAGAGGAAATCATTTAAGGTCATCATGTCTGCCCTTGGCATTCTCGTTACGCCCTGGCCTCAGAATGCAGCATCTGTAGTCCATGGTAACCTGCGGAGAGTGGGCGGGGCTGAGGGAGGCTGGAAGACTGCCCTCACAGAGGGAGTGGGTGTGGCCATCTCTGCTGTGACGGAAGAAAGGGCAGGGGAGCAGGAGGCCCAAGGCAGGGCCCTCAGAGACCGGCAGGCGCAGTGGTGTGTCACAAGCCTTTAGGCCCAGGCCATAGGGCACCTTCTTTGTCTGCACAGCTGCCCAAACTCTCACTTTTCCACTCAGGCCACCCACTTAGTTGAAGTGTGTGTGGAACCTGTCCGTGCAGTATACCTCGCTGCACAGCTAACCATAGGTCTGGGCATCGTAGCTTCCTGCCAGGTGACCGAAGTTCGCAGGAGAGATGATTCCCAGGTTCACACGCAGAGAGGCTCCTGCCCGGGCCACAGGCCGCCCACTGCCCCTGCCCAAGATCGGGGGCCGAATGCAGCCCTGTCTAAGTCCCCTACCCCTAGAGGGAGTATTGGACCAACACTTCTAGGAAACGGGGTCCTTGTGGGCAACTCATTGGAGGGACACAAATAAATCTTTGCCGACTTTTTGCTGAAACTTACGAGCGTTCACACCTAAGCCTCTTACAAGGTCAGCTGTTTAGCTAAACATGAGCTCATGATCTAAATTTACACAATATTGAAGAAATCAGCTACAAAGGGAGACAATCAGCAAAAACAATCAATACCAGAATTAGATTCCTTAGGCCACCCATCAGATGTAGGAATAATCAGGTGCTAGGCAGAAAATATACATAAACCTGGAAATGAAACAAGGAACAAGGATGTTTCAAGACTGGTAGGATCTCTAAAACATTTTTAAAGTACATGTCATTGATAAAGCTAAATACTGAAAGGTTCTTTAATACAACAAATTAAGCAGTGAGAAGAGTGAAATTATGCTGTTTAGAAAAATATGGAAGGTGAGATTTTCTGCCTAATTATATAAGATGATTTCTCTAAAAAATACACATTATTTCAAAGAATTATTGGCTGTGAAATAAGTTAAGGGTATTTCAAATGGCTTGCCTGCAAAGAAAGGTGAGATGTAGGGAATCACAGAAAGCCGAGGGGATAATATGTCAATATATACATTGCTATATGGTGAACTAAGCCTTAGGCCGGCAACAGTGTAGAGGAATGGACCCTTAGAAACGTACAAGTAAGCTGGAATCTTTAAAAGTTCAAATCTTTATAAGTAAAAAGATTTATTAAAATGAATAACCAAGTGTTTTACTTGACATCAGAAAATCAAAACAATAAACCATGAGAACATAGAAAGAAGATAAATAAAGATATGAGCAGAACTTAATACAACAGAAAACGTATAAAATTCAGGTGATTTAGTAAGTCCAAAGAATATTCTTTGAAAAGATTTAAAAGACACACTTTGATTAAGGAAAACAAAAACATAAGTAAAGAATATACAGAAAGAATCAGGACAATGTTATAGCAGAGAATATATAAAATGCCAGTAAATTTGAACATTTCTGTAAAGCGGACCATTTCCTAGCTCCTAAAGTTTACCAAAACTGACACAAGAGGAAATCATTTAAGGTCATCATGTCTGCCCTTGGCATTCTCTGAAAGCCCTGGCCTCAGAATGCAGCATCTGTAGCCCATGGTAACCTGCGGAGAGGGTGCGTGGCTGAGGGAGCTTGGAAGACTGCCCTCACTGAGGGAGTGGGTGTGGCCATCTCTGCTGTGACTGAACAAAGGGCAGGGGAGCAGGGGGCCCATGGCAGGGCCCTCAGAGCCCGGCAGACCCAGTGGGGTGTCACAAGCATTTAGGCCCAGGCCAAAGGGCGCCTTCTTTGTCTGCACAGCTGCCCAAACTCTCACCTTTCCAATCACGCCGCCCTCTTATTTGAAGTGTGTTTGGAAGCTGTCCGCGCAGTACTCCTCGCTGCACAGCTCACCATAGGTCAGGGCATCGTAGCTTCCTGCCAGGTGACCGAAGTTCGCAGGCAAATGGGTCCCTGGGACACATGCAGAGAGGCTCTTGCCTGGGCCACAGGCCGCCCACTGGCCCTGCCCAAAATCGAAGGCTGAAAAGCAGCCATGTCTGAGTCCACTGCCTCTCGAAGGAGTATTGGACCAACACTTCTAGAAAACGGGGTCCTTGTGGGCAACTCATTGGAGGGACACAAATAAATCTTTGCCGACTTTTTGCTGAAACTTACGAGCGTTCACACCTAAGCCTCTTACAAGGTCAGCTGTTTAGCTAAACATGAGCTCATGATCTAAATTTACACAATAATGAAGAAATCAGCTACAAAGGGAGACAATCAGCAAAAACAATCAATGCCAGAATTAGATTCCCTAGGCCATCCTTGAGATGTTGGAATAATCAGGTGCTAGGCAGAAAATATACATAAACCTGGAAATGAAACAAGGAACAAGCATGTTTTCAAAGACTGGTAGGATCTCTAAAATATTTTTAAAGTACATGTCATTGATAAAGCTAAATACTCAAAGGTTGTTTAATACAACAAATTAAGCAGTGAGAAGAGTGAAATTATGCTGTTTAGAAAACTATGGAAGGTGAGATTTTCTGCCTAATTATATAAGATGATTTCTCTAAAAAATACACATTATTTCAAAGAATTATTGGCTGTGAAATGAGTTAAGGGTATTTCAAATGGCTTGTCTGCAAAGAAAGGTGAGATGTAGGGAATCACAGAAAGCCGAGGGTATAATATGTCAATATATACATTGCTATATGGTGAACTAAGACTGAGGCCGGCAACAGTGTAGAGCAATGGACCCTTAGAAACGTACAAGTAAGCTGGAATCTTTAAAAGTTCAAGTCTTTATAAGTAAAAAGATTTATTAAAATGAATAACCAAGTGTTTTACTTGACATCACAAAATCAAAACAATAAACCCTGAGAATCTAGAAAAAAGATAAATAAAGATATGAGAAGAACTTAATACAACAGAAAACGTATAAAATTCCGGTGGTTTAGTAAGTCCAAAGAATATTCTTTGAAAAGATTTAAAAGACACACTTTGATTAAGGAAAACAAAAACATAAGTAAAGAATATACAGAAAGAATCAGGACAATGTTATAGCAGAGAATATATGAAATGCCAGTAAATTTGAACATTTCTGTAAAGCGGACCATTTCCTAGCTCCTAAAGTTTACCAAAACTGACACAAGAGGAAATCATTTAAGGTCATCATGTCTGCCCTTGGCATTCTCGGAACGCCCTGGCCTCAGAATGCAGCATCTGTAGTCCATGGTAACCTGCGGAGAGGGGCGTGGCTGAGGGAGGTTGGAAGACTGCCCTCACTGAGGGAGAGGGTGTGGCCATCTCTGCTGTGACTGAACAAAGGTCAGGGGATCAGGGGGCCCAGGGCAGGGCCCTCAGAGCCCGGCAGACCCAGTGGGGTGTCACAAGCATTTAGGCCCAGGCCAAAGGGCGCCTTCTTTGTCTGCACAGCTGCCCAAACTCTCACCTTTCCACTCAGGCCGCCCTCTTATTTGAAGTGTGTTTGGAACCTGTCCGCGCAGTACTCCTCGCTGCACAGCTCACCATAGGTCAGGGCATCGTAGCTTCCTGCCAGGTGACCGAAGTTCGCAGGCATATGGGTCCCTGGGACACATGCGGAGAGGCTCTTGCCCGGGTCACAGGACGCTCACTGGCCCTGCCCCAGATCGAAGGCTGAAAAGCAGCCATGTCTGAGTCCACTGCCTCTCGAAGGAGTATTGGACCAACACTTGTAGAAAACGGGGTCCTTGCGGGCAACTCATTGGAGGGACACAAATAAATCTTTGCCGACTTTCTGCTGAAGCTTACCAGCGTTCACACCTAAGCCTCTTACAAGTTCAGCTGTTTAGCTAAACATGAGCTCATGATCTAAATTTACGCAATATTGAAGAAATCAGCTACAAAGGGAGACAATCAGCAGAAACAATCAATACCAGAATGAGATTCCCTAGGCCATCCATCTGATGTTGGAATAATCAGGTGCAAGGCAGAAAATATACATAAAACTGGAACTGAAACAAGGAACAAGGAGGTTTTCAAAGGTTGGTAGGAACTCTAAAACATTTTTAAAGTACATGTCGTTGATAAACCTAAATACTCAAAGGTTGTTTAATACCACAGATTAAGCATTGAGAAGAGTGAAATTATGCTGTTTTGAAAACTATGGCAGGTGAGATTATCTGCCTAATTATATAAGAAGATTTCTCTAAAAAATAGACATTATTTCAAAGACTTATTGGCTGTGAAATAAGTTAAGTGTATTTCAAATGGCTTGTCTGCAAAGAAAGGTGAGATGTAGGGAATCACAGAAAGTCGAGGGGAAAATGTCAATATATACATTGCTATGTGGTGAACTAAGCCTTAGGCCAGCCACAATGTAGAGGACCTGACCCTTAGAAACTTAAAAATGAGCTGGAACCTTTAAAAGTTCAAATCTTTATAAGTAAAAAGATTGATGAAAATGAATAACCAAGTGTTTTAATTGACATCAGAAGATCAAAACAATAAACCCTGAGAACATAGAAAAAAGATAAATAAAGATATGAGCAGAACTTAATACCACAGAAAACGTATAAAATTCAGGTGAGGTAGTAAGTCCAAAGAATATTCTTTGAAAAGATTTAAAAGACACACTTTGATTAAGGAAAACACAAACATAATTAAAGAATATATAGAAAGAATCATGGCAAAGTTATAGCAGAGAATATATGAAATGCCAGTAAATTTGAACATTTCTGTAAAGTTGACCATTTCCTAGCTCCTACAGTTTCCCAAAACTGACACAAGAGGAAATCATTTAAGGTCATCATGTCTGCCCTTGGCATTCTCGGAACGCCCTGGCCTCAGAATTCAGAATCTGTAGTCCATGGTAAACTGCGGAGAGTGGGCGGGGCTGAGGGAAGCTGGAACACTGCCCTCACTGAGGGAGTGTGTGTGGCCATCTCTGCTGTGACTGAACAAAGGGCAGGGGAGCAGCGGGCCCAGGGCAGGGCCCTCTGAGCTGGGCAGGCCCAGTAGTGTGTCACAAGCCTTTAGGCCCAGGCCATAGGGCACCTTCTTTGTCTACACAGCTGCCCAAACGCTCACTTTTCCACTTAGGCCACCTACTCAGTTGAAGTGTGTGTGGAACCTGTCCGCGCAGTATACCTCGCTGCACAGCTAACCATAGGTCTGGGCATCGTAGCTTCCTGCCAGGTGACCGAAGTTCGCAGGAGAGATGATTCCCAGGTTCACACGCAGAGAGGCTCCTGCCCGGGCCACAGGCCGCCCACTGCCCCTGCCCAAGATCGGGGGCCGAAAGCAGCCCTGTCTAAGTCCCCTAACCCTAGAGGGAGTATTGGACCAACACTTCTAGAAAACGGGTTCCTTGTGGGCAACTCATTGGAGGGACACAAATAAATCTTTGCCGACTTTTTGCTGAAACTTACGAGCGTTCACACCTAAGCCTCTTACAAGGTCAGCTGTTTAGCTAAACATGAGCTCATGATCTAAATTTACACAATAATGAAGAAATCAGCTACAAAGGGAGACAATCAGCAAAAACAATCAATACCAGAATTAGGTTCCTTAGGCCACCCATCAGATGTTGGAATAATCAGGTGCTAGGCAGAAAATATACATAAACCTGGAAATGAAACAAGGAACAAGGAGGTTTTCAAAGACTGGTAGGATCTCTAAAACATTTTTAAAGAACATGTCATTGATAAAGCTAAATACTCAAATGTCCTTTAATACAACAAATTAAGCAGTGAGAAGAGTGAAATTATGCTGTTTACAAAACTATGGAAGCTGAGATTTTCTGCCTAATTATATAAGATGATTTCTCTAAAAAATACACATTATTTCAAAGACTTATAGGCTGTGAAATAAGTTAAGGGTATTTCAAATGGCTTGTCTGCAAAGAAAGGTGAGATGTAGGGAATCACAGAAAGCCGAGGGGATAATATGTCAATATATACATTGCTAATGGTGATCTAAGCCTTAGGCCGGCAACAGTGTAGAGGAATGGACCTTTAGAAACGTACAAGTAAGCTGGAATCTTTAAAAGTTCAAATCTTTATAAGTAAAAATATTTATTAAAATGAATAACCAAGTGTTTTACTTGACATCAGAAAATCAAAACAATAAACCCTGAGAACATAGAAAAAAGATAAATAAAGATATGAGCAGAACTTAATACCACAGAAAACGTATCAAATTCAGGTGAGGTAGTAAGTCCAAAGAATATTCTTTGAAAAGATTTAAAAGACACACTTTGATTAAGGAAAACACAAACATAATTAAAGAATATATAGAAAGAATCAGGACAATGTTATAGCAGAGAATATATGAAATGCCAGTAAATTTGAACATTTCTGTAAAGTTGACCATTTCCTAGCTCCTACAGTTTAGCAAAACTGACACAAGAGGAAATCATTTAAGGTCATCATGTCTGCCCTTGGCATTCTCGGAACGCCCTGGCCTCAGAATGCAGCATCTGTAGTCCATGGTAACCTGCGGAGAGTGGGCGGGGCTGAGGGAGGCTGGAACACTGCCCTCACTGAGGGAGTCGGTGTGGCCATCTCTGCTGTGACTGAACAAAGTGCAGGGGAGCAGGGGGCCCAGGGCAGGGCCCTCAGAGCCCGGCAGGCCCAGTGGAGTGTCACAAGCATTTAGGCCCAGGCCATAGGGCGCCTTCTTTGTCTGCACAGCTACCCAAACTCTCACTTTTCCACTCAGGCCACCCACTTAGTTGAAGTGTGTGTGGAACCTGTCCGCGCAGTATACCTCGCTGCATAGCTAACCATAGGTCATGGCATCGTACCTTCCTGCCAGGTGACCGAAGTTCGCAGGCAAATGGGTCCCTGGGACACATGCGGACAGGCTCCTGCCCGGGCCACAGGCCGCCCACTGGCCCTGCCACAGATCGAAGGCTGAAAAGCAGCCATGTCTGAGTCCACTGCCTCTCGAAGGAGTATTGGACCAACACTTGTAGAAAACGGGGTCCTTGCGGGCAACTCATTGGAGGGACACAAATAAATCTTTGCCGACTTTCTGCTGAAGCTTACCAGCGTTCACACCTAAGCCTCTTACAAGGTCAGCTGTTTAGCTAAACATGAGCTCATGATCTAAATTTACACAATATTGAAGAAATCAGCTACAAAGGGAGACAATCAGCAAAAACAATCAATACCAGAATGAGATTCCCTAGGCCATACATCTGATGTTGGAATAATCAGGTGCAAGGCAGAAAATATACATAAAACTGGAACTGAAACAAGAACAAGGAGGTTTTCAAAGGCTGGTAGGATCTCTAAAACATTTTTAAAGTACATGTCGTTGATAAACCTAAATACTCAAAGGTTGTTTAATACCACAGATTAAGCATTGAGAAGAGTGAAATTATGCTGTTTTGAAAACTATGGCAGGTGAGATTTTCTGCCTAATTATATAAGAAGATTTCTCTAAAAAATAGACATTATTTCAAAGACTTATTGGCTGTGAAATAAGTTAAGTGTATTTCAAATGGCTTGTCTGCAAAGAAAGGTGAGATGTAAGGAATCACAGAAAGTCGAGGGGAAAATGTCAATATATACATTGCTATATGGTGAACTAAGCCTTAGGCCAGCCACAATGTAGAGGACCTGACCCTTAGAAATTTAAAAGTGAGCTGGAATCTTTAAAAGTTCAAATCTTTATAAGTAAAAAGATTGATGAAAATGAATAACCAAGTGTTTTAATTGACATCAGAAGATCAAAACAATAAACCCTGAGAACATAGAAAAAAGATAAATAAAGATATGAGCAGAACTTAATACCACAGAAAACGTATCAAATTCAGGTGAGGTAGTAAGTCCAAAGAATATTCTTTGTAAAGATTTAAAAGACACACTTTGATTAAGGAAAACACAAACATAATTAAAGAATATATAGAAAGAATCAGGACAATGTTATAGCAGAGAATATATGAAATGCAAGTAAATTGGAACATTTCTGTAAAGTGGACCATTTCCTAGCTCCTACAGTTTACCAAAACTGACACAAGAGGAAATCATTTAAGGTCATCATGTCTGCCCTTGGCATTCTCGGAACGCCCTGGCCTCAGAATGCAGCATCTGTAGTCCATGGTAACCTGCGGAGAGTGGGCGGGGCTGAGGGAGGCTGGAACACTGCCCTCACTGAGGGAGTCGGTGTGGCCCTCTCTGCTGTGACTGAACAAAGGCAGGGGAGCAGGGGGCCCAGGGCAGTGCCCTCAGAGCCCGGCAGGCCCAGTGGAGTGTCACAAGCATTTAGGCCCCGGCCATAGGGCGCCTTCTTTGTCTGCACAGCTACCCAAACTCTCACTTTTCCACTCAGGCCACCCACTTAGTTGAAGTGTGTGTGGAACCTGTCCGCGCAGTATACCTCGCTGCACAGCTAACCATAGGTCTGGGCATCGTAGCTTCCTGCCAGGTGACCGAAGTTTGCAGGAGAGATGATTCCCAGGTTCACACGCAGAGAGGCCCCTGCCCGGGCCACAGGCCGCCCACTGCCGCTGCCCAAGATCGGGGGCCGAAAGCAGCCCTGTCTAAGTCCCCTACCCCTAGAGGGCGTATTGGACCAACACTTCTAGAAAACGGGGTCCTTGTGGGCAACTCATTGGAGGGACACAAATAAATCTTTGCCGACTTTTTGCTGAAACTTACGAGCGTTCACACCTAAGCCTCTTACAAGGTCAGCTGTTTAGCTAAACATGAGCTCATGATCTAAATTTACACAATAATGAAGAAATCAGCTACAAAGGCAGACAATCAGCAAAAACAATCAATACCAGAATTAGATTCCCTAGGCCATCCGTCAGATGTTGGAATAATCAGGTGCTAGGCAGAAAATATACATAAACCTGGAAATGAAACAAGGAACAAGCATGTTTTCAAAGACTGGTAGGATCTCTAAAACATTTTTAAAGTACATGTCATTGATAAAGCTAAATACTCAAAGGTTGTTTAATACAACAAATTAAACAGTGAGAAGAGTGAAATTATGCTGTTTAGAAAACTATGGAGGGTGAGATTTTCTGCCTAATTATATAAGATGATTTCTCTAAAAAATACACATTATTTCAAAGAATTATTGGCTGTGAAATAAGTTAAGGGTATTTCAAATGGCTTGTCTGCAAAGAAAGGTGAGATGTAGGGAATCACAGAAAGCCGAGGGGATAATATGTCAATATATACATTGCTATATGGTGAACTAAGCCTTAGGCTGGCAACACTGTAGAGGAATTGACCCTTAGAAACGTACAAGTAAGCTGGAATCTTTAAAAGTTCAAATCTTTATAAGTAAAAAGATTTATTAAAATGAATAACCAAGTGTTTTACTTGACATCAGAAAATCAAAACAATAAACCCTGAGAACATAGAAAAAAGATAAATAAAGATATGAGCAGAACTTAATACAACAGAAAACGTATAAAATTCAGGTGATTTAGTAAGTCCAAAGAATATTCTTTGAAAAGATTTAAGAGACACACTTTGATTAAGGAAAACAAAAACATAAGTAAAGAATATACAGAAAGAATCAGGACAATGTTATAGCAGAGAATATATGAAATGCCAGTAAATTTGAACATTTCTGTAAAGCGGACCATTTCCGAGCTCCTAAAGTTTACCAAAACTGACACAAGAGGAAATCATTTAAGGTCATCATGTCTGCCCTTGGGATTCTCGGAACGCCCTGGCCTCAGAATGCAGCATCTGTAGTCCATGGTAAACTGTGGAGAGGGGGCGTGGCTGAGGGAGGTTGGAAGACTGCCCTCACTGAGGGAGTGGGTGTGGCCATCTCTGCTGTGACTGAACAAAGGGCAGGGGAGCAGGGGGCCCAGGGCAGGGCCCTCAGAGCCCGGCAGACCCAGTGGGGTGTCACAAGCATTTAGGCCCAGGCCAAAGGGCGCCTTCTTTGTCTGCACAGCTGCCCAAACTCTCACCTTTCCACTCAGGCCGCCCTCTTATTTGAAATGTGTTTGGAATGTGTCCGCGCAGTACTCCTCGCTGCACAGCTCACCATAGGTCAGGGCATCGTAGCTTCCTGCCAGGTGACCGAAGTTCGCAGGCAAATGGGTCCCTGGGACACATGCGGAGAGGCTCTTGCCGGGCCACAGGCCGCCCACTGGCCCTGCCACAGATCGAAGGCTGAAAAGCAGCCATGTCTGAGTCCACTGCCTCTCGAAGGAGTATTGGACCAACACTTGTAGAAAACGGGGTCCTTGCGGGCAACTCATTGGAGGGACACAAATAAATCTTTGCCGACTTTTTGCTGAAACATACCAGCGTTCACACCTAAGCCTCTTACAAGGTCAGCTGTTTAGCTAAACATGAGCTCATGATCTAAATTTACACAATATTGAGGAAATCAGCTACAAAGGGAGACAATCAGCAAAAACAATTAATACCAGAATGAGATTCCCTAGGCCATCCATCTGATGTTGGAATAATCAGGTGCAAGGCAGAAAATATACATAAAACTGGAACTGAAACAAGGAACAAGGAGGTTTTCAAAGGCTGGTAGGATCTCTCAAACATTTTTAAAGTACATGTCGTTGATAAACCTAAATACTCAAAGGTTGTTTAATACCACAGATTAAGCATTGAGAAGAGTGAAATTATGCTGTTTTGAAAACTATGGCAGGTGAGATTTTCTGCCTAATTATATAAGAAGATTTCTCTAAAAAATAGACATTATTTCAAAGACTTATTGGCTGTGAAATAAGTTAAGTGTATTTCAAATGGCTTGTCTGCAAAGAAAGGTGAGATGTAGGGAATCACAGAAAGTCGAGGGGAAAATGTCAATATATACATTGCTATATGGTGAACTAAGCCTTAGGGCAGCCACAATGTAGAGGACCTGACCCTTAGAAATTTAAAAGTAAGCTGGAATCTTTAAAAGTTCAAATCTTTATAAGTAAAAAGATTGATGAAAATGAATAACCAAGTGTTTTAATTGACATCAGAAGATCAAAACAATAAACCCTGAGAACATAGAAAAAAGATAAATAAAGATATGAGCAGAACTTAATACCACAGAAAACGTATCAAATTCAGGTGAGGTAGTAAGTCCAAAGAATATTCTTTGAAAAGATTTAAAAGACACACTTTGATTAAGGAAAACACAAACATAATTAAAGAATATATAGAAAGAATCAGGACAATGTTATAGCAGAGAATATATGAAATGCCAGTAAATTTGAACATTTCTGTAAAGTGGACCATTTCCTAGCTCCTACAGTTTACCAAAACTGACACAAGAGGAAATCATTTAAGGTCATCATGTCTGCCCTTGGCATTCTCGGAACGCCCTGGCCTCAGAATGCAGCATCTGTAGTCCATGGTAACCTGCGGAGAGTGGGCGGGGCTGAGGGAGGCTGGAACACTGCCCTCACTGAGGGAGTCGGTGTGGCCCACTCTGCTGTGACAGAACAAAGGGCAGGGGAGCAGGGGGCCCAGGGCAGGGACCTCAGAGCCCGGCAGGCCCAGTGGAGTGTCACAAGCATTTAGGCCCAGGCCTTAGGGCGCCTTCTTTGTCTGCACAGCTACCCAAACTCTCACTTTTCCACTCAGGCCACCCACTTAGTTGAAGTGTGTGTGGAACCTGTCCGCGCAGTATACCTCGCTGCACAGCTAACCATAGGTCTGGGCATCGTAGCTTCCTGCCAGGTGACCGAAGTTCGCAGGAGAGATGATTCCCAGGTTCACACGCAGAGAGGCTCCTGCCCGGGCCACAGGCCGCCCACGGCCCCTGCCCAAGATCGGGGCCGAAAGCAGCCCTGTCTAAGTCCCCTACGCCTAGAAGGAGTATTGAACCAACACTTCTAGAAAACGGGGTCCTTGTGGGCAACTCATTGGAGGGACACAAATAAATCTTTGCCGACTTTCTGCTGAAACTTACGAGCGTTCACACCTAAGCCTCTTACAAGGTCAGCTGTTTAGCTAAACATGAGCTCATGATCTAAATTTACACAATAATGAAGAAATCAGCTACAAAGGGAGACAATCAGCAAAAACAATCAATACCAGAATTAGATTCCCTAGGCCATCCTTGAGATGTTGGAATAATCAGGTGCTAGGCAGAAAATATACATAAACCTGGAAATGAAACAAGGAACAAGCATGTTTTCAAAGACTGGTAGGATCTCTAAAACATTTTTAAAGTACATGTCATTGATAAAGCTAAATACTCAAAGGTTGTTTAATACAATAAATTAAGCAGCGAGAAGAGTGAAATTATGCTGTTTAGAAAACTATGGAAGGTGAGAGTTTCTGCCTAATTATATAAGATGATTTCTCTAAAAAATACACATTATTTCAAAGAATTATTGGCTGTGAAATAAGTTAATTGTATTTCAAATGGCTTGTCTGCAAAGAGAGGTGAGATGTAGGGAATCACAGAAAGCCGAGGCGATAATATGTCAATATATACATTGCTATATGGTGAACTAAGCCTTAGGCCGGCAACAGTGTAGAGGAATGGACCCTTAGAAACGTACAAGTAAGCTGGAATGTTTAAAAGTTCAAATCTTTATAAATAAAAAGATTCATTAAAATGAATAACCAAGTGTTTTACTTGACATCAGAAAATCAAAACAATAAACCCTGAGAACATAGAAAAAAGATAAATAAAGATATGAGCAGAACTTAATACAACAGAAAACGTATAAAATTCAGGTGATTTAGTAAGTCCAAAGAATATTCTTTGAAAAGATTTAAAAGACACACTTTGATTAAGGAAAACAAAAACATAAGTAAAGAATATACAGAAAGAATCAGGACAATTTTACAGCAGAGAATATATGAAATGCCAGTAAATTTGAACATTTCTGTAAAGCGGACCATTTCCTAGCTCCTAAAGTTTACCAAAACTGACACAAGAGGAAATCATTTAAGGTCAACATGTCTGCCCTTGGCATTCTCGGAACGCCCTGGCCTCAGAATGCAGCATCTGTAGTCCATGGTAACCTGCGGAGAGGGGGCGGGGCTGAGGGAGGCTGGAACCCTGCCCTCACTGAGGGAGTGGGTGTGGCCATCTCTGCTGTGACTGAACAAAGGGCAGGGGAGCAGGGGGCCCAGGGCAGTGCCTCAGAGCCCGGCAGACCCAGTGGGGTGTCACAAGCATTTAGGCCCAGGCCAAAGGGCGCCTTCTTTGTCTGCACAGCTGCCCAAACTCTCACCTTTCCACTCAGGCCGCCCTCTTATTTGAAGTGTGTTTGGAACCTGTCCGTGCAGTACACCTCGCTGCATAGCTAACCATAGGTCAGGGCATCGTACCTTCCTGCCAGGTGACCGAAGTTCGCAGGCAAATGGGTCCCTGGGACACATGCGGAGAGGCTCCTGCCCGGGCCACAGGCCGCCCACTGGCCCTGCCCCAGATCGAAGGCTGAAAAGCAGCCATGTCTGAGTCCACTGCCTCTCGAAGGAGTATTGGACCAACACTTGTAGAAAACGGGGTCCTTGCGGGCAACTCATTGGAGGGACACAAATAAATCTTTCCGACTTTCTGCTGAAGCTTACCAGCGTTCACACCTAAGCCTCTTACAAGGTCAGCTGTTTAGCTAAACATGAGCTCATGATCTAAATTTACACAATATTGAAGAAATCAGCTGCAAAGTGAGACAATCAGCAAAACAATCAATACCAGAATGAGATTCCCTAGGCCATCCATCTGATGTTGGAATAATCAGGTGCAAGGCAGAAAATATACATAAAACTGGAACTGAAACAAGGAACAAGGAGGTTTTCAAAGGCTGGTAGGATCTCTCAAACATTTTTAAAGTACATGTCGTTGATAAACCTAAATACTCAAAGGTTGTTTAATACCACAGATTAAGCATTGAGAAGAGTGAAATTATGTTGTTTTGAAAACTATGGCAGGTGGGATTTTCTGCCTAATTATATAAGAAGATTTCTCTAAAAAATAGACATTATTTCAAAGACTTATTGGCTGTGAAATAAGTTAAGTGTATTTCAAATGGCTTGTCTGCAAGGAAAGGTGAGATGTAGGGAATCACAGAAAGTCGAGGGGAAAATGTCAATATATACATTGCTATATGGTGAACTAAGCCTTAGGCCAGCCACAATGTAGAGGACATGACCCTTAGAAACTTAAAAGTGAGCTGGAATCTTTAAAAGTTCAAATCTTTATAAGGAAAAAGATTGATGAAAATGAATAACCAAGTGTTTTAATTGACATCAGAAGATCAAAACAATAAACCCTGAGAACATAGAAAAAAGATAAATAAAGATATGAGCAGAATTTAATACCACAGAAAACGTATAAAATTCAGGTGATATAGTAAGTCCAAAGAATATTCTTTGAAAAGATTTAAAAGACACACTTTGATTAAGGAAAACACAAACATAATTAAATAACACATAGAAAGAATCAGGGCAAAGTTATAGCAGAGAATATATGAAATGCCAGTAAATTTGAACATTTCTGTAAAGTTGACCATTTCCTAGCTCCTACAGTTTACCAAAACTGACACAAGAGGAAATCATTTAAGGTCATCATGTCTGCCCTTGGCATTCTCAGAACGCCCTGGCCTCAGAATGCAGCATCTGTAGTCCATGGTAACCTGCGGAGAGTGGACGGGGCTGAGGGAGGCTGGAACACTACCCTCACTGAGGGAGTGGGTGTGGCCATCTCTGCTGTGACTGAACAAAGGGCAGGGGAGCAGGGGGCCCAGGGCAGGGCCCTCAGAGCCCGGCAGGCCCAGTGGTGTGTCACAAGCCTTTAGGCCCAGGCCATAGAGCACTTTCTTTGTCTGCACACCTGCCCAAACTCTCACTTTTCCACTCAGGCCACCCACTTAGTTGAAGTGTGTGTGGAACCTGTCCGTGCAGTATACCTCGCTGCACAGCTAACCATAGGTCTGGGCATCGTAGCTTCCTGCCAGGTGACCGAAGTTCGCAGGAGAGATGATTCCCAGGTTCACACGCAGAGAGGCTCCTGCCCGGGCCACAGGCCGCCCACGGCCCCTGCCCAAGATCGGGGCCGAAAGCAGCCCTGTCTAAGTCCCCTACGCCTAGAAGGAGTATTGAACCAACACTTCTAGAAAACGGGGTCCTTGTGGGCAACTCATTGGAGGGACACAAATAAATCTTTGCCGACTTTCTGCTGAAACTTACGAGCGTTCACACCTAAGCCTCTTACAAGGTCAGCTGTTTAGCTAAACATGAGCTCATGATCTAAATTTACACAATAATGAAGAAATCAGCTACAAAGGGAGACAATCAGCAAAAACAATCAATACCAGAATTAGATTCCCTAGGCCATCCTTGAGATGTTGGAATAATCAGGTGCTAGGCAGAAAATATACATAAACCTGGAAATGAAACAAGGAACAAGCATGTTTTCAAAGACTGGTAGGATCTCTAAAACATTTTTAAAGTACATGTCATTGATAAAGCTAAATACTCAAAGGTTGTTTAATACAATAAATTAAGCAGCGAGAAGAGTGAAATTATGCTGTTTAGAAAACTATGGAAGGTGAGAGTTTCTGCCTAATTATATAAGATGATTTCTCTAAAAAATACACATTATTTCAAAGAATTATTGGCTGTGAAATAAGTTAATTGTATTTCAAATGGCTTGTCTGCAAAGAGAGGTGAGATGTAGGGAATCACAGAAAGCCGAGGCGATAATATGTCAATATATACATTGCTATATGGTGAACTAAGCCTTAGGCCGGCAACAGTGTAGAGGAATGGACCCTTAGAAACGTACAAGTAAGCTGGAATGTTTAAAAGTTCAAATCTTTATAAATAAAAAGATTCATTAAAATGAATAACCAAGTGTTTTACTTGACATCAGAAAATCAAAACAATAAACCCTGAGAACATAGAAAAAAGATAAATAAAGATATGAGCAGAACTTAATACAACAGAAAACGTATAAAATTCAGGTGATTTAGTAAGTCCAAAGAATATTCTTTGAAAAGATTTAAAAGACACACTTTGATTAAGGAAAACAAAAACATAAGTAAAGAATATACAGAAAGAATCAGGACAATTTTACAGCAGAGAATATATGAAATGCCAGTAAATTTGAACATTTCTGTAAAGCGGACCATTTCCTAGCTCCTAAAGTTTACCAAAACTGACACAAGAGGAAATCATTTAAGGTCAACATGTCTGCCCTTGGCATTCTCGGAACGCCCTGGTCTCAGAATGCAGCATCTGTAGTCCATGGTAACCTGCGGAGTGTGGGCGGGGCTGAGGGACGCTGGAACACTGCCCTCACTGAGGGAGTGTGTGTGGCCATCTCTGCTGTGACAGAACAAAGGGCAGGGGAGCAGGGGGCCCAGGGCAGGGCCTCAGAGCCCGGCAGACCCAGTGGGGTGTCACAAGCATTTAGGCCCAGGCCAAAGGGCGCCTTCTTTGTCTGCACAGCTGCCCAAACTCTCACCTTTCCACTCAGGCCGCCCTCTTATTTGAAGTGTGTTTGGAACCTGTCCGTGCAGTACACCTCGCTGCATAGCTAACCATAGGTCAGGGCATCGTACCTTCCTGCCAGGTGACCGAAGTTCGCAGGCAAATGGGTCCCTGGGACACATGCGGAGAGGCTCCTGCCCGGGCCACAGGCCGCCCACTGGCCCTGCCCCAGATCGAAGGCTGAAAAGCAGCCATGTCTGAGTCCACTGCCTCTCGAAGGAGTATTGGACCAACACTTGTAGAAAACGGGGTCCTTGCGGGCAACTCATTGGAGGGACACAAATAAATCTTTCCGACTTTCTGCTGAAGCTTACCAGCGTTCACACCTAAGCCTCTTACAAGGTCAGCTGTTTAGCTAAACATGAGCTCATGATCTAAATTTACACAATATTGAAGAAATCAGCTGCAAAGTGAGACAATCAGCAAAACAATCAATACCAGAATGAGATTCCCTAGGCCATCCATCTGATGTTGGAATAATCAGGTGCAAGGCAGAAAATATACATAAAACTGGAACTGAAACAAGGAACAAGGAGGTTTTCAAAGGCTGGTAGGATCTCTCAAACATTTTTAAAGTACATGTCGTTGATAAACCTAAATACTCAAAGGTTGTTTAATACCACAGATTAAGCATTGAGAAGAGTGAAATTATGTTGTTTTGAAAACTATGGCAGGTGGGATTTTCTGCCTAATTATATAAGAAGATTTCTCTAAAAAATAGACATTATTTCAAAGACTTATTGGCTGTGAAATAAGTTAAGTGTATTTCAAATGGCTTGTCTGCAAGGAAAGGTGAGATGTAGGGAATCACAGAAAGTCGAGGGGAAAATGTCAATATATACATTGCTATATGGTGAACTAAGCCTTAGGCCAGCCACAATGTAGAGGACATGACCCTTAGAAACTTAAAAGTGAGCTGGAATCTTTAAAAGTTCAAATCTTTATAAGGAAAAAGATTGATGAAAATGAATAACCAAGTGTTTTAATTGACATCAGAAGATCAAAACAATAAACCCTGAGAACATAGAAAAAAGATAAATAAAGATATGAGCAGAATTTAATACCACAGAAAACGTATAAAATTCAGGTGATATAGTAAGTCCAAAGAATATTCTTTGAAAAGATTTAAAAGACACACTTTGATTAAGGAAAACACAAACATAATTAAATAACATATAGAAAGAATCAGGGCAAAGTTATAGCAGAGAATATATGAAATGCCAGTAAATTTGAACATTTCTGTAAAGTTGACCATTTCCTAGCTCCTACAGTTTACCAAAACTGACACAAGAGGAAATCATTTAAGGTCATCATGTCTGCCCTTGGCATTCTCAGAACGCCCTGGCCTCAGAATGCAGCATCTGTAGTCCATGGTAACCTGCGGAGAGTGGACGGGGCTGAGGGAGGCTGGAACACTACCCTCACTGAGGGAGTGGGTGTGGCCATCTCTGCTGTGACTGAACAAAGGGCAGGGGAGCAGGGGGCCCAGGGCAGGGCCCTCAGAGCCCGGCAGGCCCAGTGGTGTGTCACAAGCCTTTAGGCCCAGGCCATAGAGCACTTTCTTTGTCTGCACACCTGCCCAAACTCTCACTTTTCCACTCAGGCCACCCACTTAGTTGAAGTGTGTGTGGAACCTGTCCGCGCAGTATACCTCGCTGCACAGCTAACCATAGGTCTGGGCATCGTAGCTTCCTGCCAGGTGACCGAAGTTCGCAGGAGAGATGATTCCCAGGTTCACACGCAGAGAGGCTCCTGCCCGGGCCACAGGCCGCCCACGGCCCCTGCCCAAGATCGGGGCCGAAAGCAGCCCTGTCTAAGTCCCCTACGCCTAGAAGGAGTATTGAACCAACACTTCTAGAAAACGGGGTCCTTGTGGGCAACTCATTGGAGGGACACAAATAAATCTTTGCCGACTTTCTGCTGAAACTTACGAGCGTTCACACCTAAGCCTCTTACAAGGTCAGCTGTTTAGCTAAACATGAGCTCATGATCTAAATTTACACAATAATGAAGAAATCAGCTACAAAGGGAGACAATCAGCAAAAACAATCAATACCAGAATTAGATTCCCTAGGCCATCCTTGAGATGTTGGAATAATCAGGTGCTAGGCAGAAAATATACATAAACCTGGAAATGAAACAAGGAACAAGCATGTTTTCAAAGACTGGTAGGATCTCTAAAACATTTTTAAAGTACATGTCATTGATAAAGCTAAATACTCAAAGGTTGTTTAATACAATAAATTAAGCAGCGAGAAGAGTGAAATTATGCTGTTTAGAAAACTATGGAAGGTGAGAGTTTCTGCCTAATTATATAAGATGATTTCTCTAAAAAATACACATTATTTCAAAGAATTATTGGCTGTGAAATAAGTTAATTGTATTTCAAATGGCTTGTCTGCAAAGAGAGGTGAGATGTAGGGAATCACAGAAAGCCGAGGCGATAATATGTCAATATATACATTGCTATATGGTGAACTAAGCCTTAGGCCGGCAACAGTGTAGAGGAATGGACCCTTAGAAACGTACAAGTAAGCTGGAATCTTTAAAAGTTCAAATCTTTATAAATAAAAAGATTCATTAAAATGAATAACCAAGTGTTTTACTTGACATCAGAAAATCAAAACAATAAACCCTGAGAACATAGAAAAAAGATAAATAAAGATATGAGCAGAACTTAATACAACAGAAAACGTATAAAATTCAGGTGATTTAGTAAGTCCAAAGAATATTCTTTGAAAAGATTTAAAAGACACACTTTGATTAAGGAAAACAAAAACATAAGTAAAGAATATACAGAAAGAATCAGGACAATTTTACAGCAGAGAATATATGAAATGCCAGTAAATTTGAACATTTCTGTAAAGCGGACCATTTCCTAGCTCCTAAAGTTTACCAAAACTGACACAAGAGGAAATCATTTAAGGTCAACATGTCTGCCCTTGGCATTCTCGGAACGCCCTGGTCTCAGAATGCAGCATCTGTAGTCCATGGTAACCTGCGGAGTGTGGGCGGGGCTGAGGGACGCTGGAACACTGCCCTCACTGAGGGAGTGTGTGTGGCCATCTCTGCTGTGACAGAACAAAGGGCAGGGGAGCAGGGGGCCCAGGGCAGGGCCTCAGAGCCCGGCAGACCCAGTGGGGTGTCACAAGCATTTAGGCCCAGGCCAAAGGGCGCCTTCTTTGTCTGCACAGCTGCCCAAACTCTCACCTTTCCACTCAGGCCGCCCTCTTATTTGAAGTGTGTTTGGAACCTGTCCGTGCAGTACACCTCGCTGCATAGCTAACCATAGGTCAGGGCATCGTACCTTCCTGCCAGGTGACCGAAGTTCGCAGGCAAATGGGTCCCTGGGACACATGCGGAGAGGCTCCTGCCCGGGCCACAGGCCGCCCACTGGCCCTGCCCCAGATCGAAGGCTGAAAAGCAGCCATGTCTGAGTCCACTGCCTCTCGAAGGAGTATTGGACCAACACTTGTAGAAAACGGGGTCCTTGCGGGCAACTCATTGGAGGGACACAAATAAATCTTTCCGACTTTCTGCTGAAGCTTACCAGCGTTCACACCTAAGCCTCTTACAAGGTCAGCTGTTTAGCTAAACATGAGCTCATGATCTAAATTTACACAATATTGAAGAAATCAGCTGCAAAGTGAGACAATCAGCAAAACAATCAATACCAGAATGAGATTCCCTAGGCCATCCATCTGATGTTGGAATAATCAGGTGCAAGGCAGAAAATATACATAAAACTGGAACTGAAACAAGGAACAAGGAGGTTTTCAAAGGCTGGTAGGATCTCTCAAACATTTTTAAAGTACATGTCGTTGATAAACCTAAATACTCAAAGGTTGTTTAATACCACAGATTAAGCATTGAGAAGAGTGAAATTATGTTGTTTTGAAAACTATGGCAGGTGGGATTTTCTGCCTAATTATATAAGAAGATTTCTCTAAAAAATAGACATTATTTCAAAGACTTATTGGCTGTGAAATAAGTTAAGTGTATTTCAAATGGCTTGTCTGCAAGGAAAGGTGAGATGTAGGGAATCACAGAAAGTCGAGGGGAAAATGTCAATATATACATTGCTATATGGTGAACTAAGCCTTAGGCCAGCCACAATGTAGAGGACATGACCCTTAGAAACTTAAAAGTGAGCTGGAATCTTTAAAAGTTCAAATCTTTATAAGGAAAAAGATTGATGAAAATGAATAACCAAGTGTTTTAATTGACATCAGAAGATCAAAACAATAAACCCTGAGAACATAGAAAAAAGATAAATAAAGATATGAGCAGAATTTAATACCACAGAAAACGTATAAAATTCAGGTGATATAGTAAGTCCAAAGAATATTCTTTGAAAAGATTTAAAAGACACACTTTGATTAAGGAAAACACAAACATAATTAAATAACATATAGAAAGAATCAGGGCAAAGTTTTAGCAGAGAATATATGAAATGCCAGTAAATTTGAACATTTCTGTAAAGTTGACCATTTCCTAGCTCCTACAGTTTACCAAAACTGACACAAGAGGAAATCATTTAAGGTCATCATGTCTGCCCTTGGCATTCTCAGAACGCCCTGGCCTCAGAATGCAGCATCTGTAGTCCATGGTAACCTGCGGAGAGTGGGCGGGGCTGAGGGAGGCTGGAACACTACCCTCACTGAGGGAGTGGGTGTGGCCATCTCTGCTGTGACTGAACAAAGGGCAGGGGAGCAGGGGGCCCAGGGCAGGGCCCTCAGAGCCCGGCAGGCCCAGTGGTGTGTCACAAGCCTTTAGGCCCAGGCCATAGAGCACTTTCTTTGTCTGCACACCTGCCCAAACTCTCACTTTTCCACTCAGGCCACCCACTTAGTTGAAGTGTGTGTGGAACCTGTCCGCGCAGTATACCTCGCTGCACAGCTAACCATAGGTCTGGGCATCGTAGCTTCCTGCCAGGTGACCGAAGTTCGCAGGAGAGATGATTCCCAGGTTCACACGCAGAGAGGCTCCTGCCCGGGCCACAGGCCGCCCACTGCCCCTGCCCAAGATCGGGGGCCGAAAGCAGCCCTGTCTAAGTCCCCTACCCCTAGAGTGAGTATTGGACCATCACTTCTAGAAAACGGGGTCCTTGTGGGCAAGTCATTGCAGGGACACAAATAAATCTTTGCCGACTTTTTGCTGAAACTTACGAGCGTTCACACCTAAGCCTCTTACAAGGTCAGCTGTTTAGCTAAACATGAGCTCATGATCTAAATTTACACAATATTGAAGATATCAGGTACAAAGGGAGACAATCAGCAAAAACAATCAATACCAGAATTAGATTCCTTAGGCCACCCATCAGATGTTGGAATAATCAGGTGCTAGGCAGAAAATATACATAAACCTGGAAATGAAACAAGGAACAAGGAGGTTTTCAAAGACTGGTAGTATCTCTAAAACATTTTTAAAGTACATGTCATTGATAAAGCTAAATACTGAAAGGTTCTTTAATACAACAAATTAAGCAGTGAGAAGAGTGAAATTATGCTGTTTAGAAAAATATGGAAGGTGAGATTTTCTGCCTAATTATATAAGATGATTTCTCTAAAAAATACACATTATTTCAAAGACTTATTGGATGTGAAATAAGTTAAGGGTATTTCAAATGGCTTGTCTGCAAAGAAAGGTGAGATGTAGGGAATCACAGAAAGCCGAGGGGATAATATGTCAATATATACATTGCTAATGGTGATCTAAGCCTTGGGCCGGAAACAGTGTAGAGGAATGGACCCTTAGAAACGTACAAGTAAGCTGGAATCTTTAAAAGTTCAAATCTTTATAAGTAAAAAGATTTATTAAAATGAATAACCAAGTGTTTTACTTGACATCAGAAAATCAAAACAATAAACCCTGAGAACATAGAAAAAAGATAAATAAAGATATGAGCAGAACTTAATACAACAGAAAACGTATAAAATTCAGGTGATTTAGTAAGTCCAAAGAATATTCTTTGAAAAGATTTAAAAGACACACTTTGATTAAGGAAAACAAAAACATAAGTAAAGAATATACAGAAAGAATCAGGACAATGTTATAGCAGAGAATATATGAAATGCCAGTAAATTTGAACATTTCTGTAAAGCGGACCATTTCCTAGCTCCTAAAGTTCACCAAAACTGACACAAGAGGAAATCATTGAAGGTCATCATGTCTGCCCTTGGCATTCTCGGAATGCCCTGGTCTCAGAATGCAGCATCTGTAGTCCATGGTAACCTGCGGAGAGGGGGCGTGGCTGAGGGAGGTTGGAAGACTGCCCTCACTGAGGGAGTGGGTGTGGCCATCTCTGCTGTGACTGAATAAAGGGCAGGGGAGCAGGGGGCCCAGGGCAGGGCCCTCAGAGCCCGGCAGACCCAGTGGGGTGTCACAAGCATTTAGGCCCAGGCCAAAGGGCGCCTTCTTTGTCTGCACAGCTGCCCAAACTCTCACCTTTCCACTCAGGCCGCCCTCTTATTTGACGTGTGTTTCGAACCTGTCCGTGCAGTACTCCTCGCTGCACAGCTCACCATAGGTCAGGGCATCGTAGCTTCCTGCCAGGTGACCAAAGTTCGCAGGCAAATGGGTCCCTGGGACACATGCGGAGAGGCTCTTGCCCGGGCCACAGGCCGCCCACTGACCCTGCACCAGATCGAAGGCTGAAAAGCAGCCATGTCTGAGTCCACTGCCTCTCGAAGGAGTATTGGACCAACACTTGTAGAAAACGGGGTCCTTGCGGGCAACTCATTGGAGGGACACAAATAAATCTTTGCCGACTTTCTGCTGAAGCTTACCAGCGTTCACACTTAAGCCTCTTACAAGGTCAGCTGTT
Source organism: Mesoplodon bidens (assembly GCF_964165515.1). Taxonomy (NCBI): domain Eukaryota; kingdom Metazoa; phylum Chordata; class Mammalia; order Artiodactyla; family Ziphiidae; genus Mesoplodon; species Mesoplodon bidens. The sequence continues at coordinate 52,716 of NW_027672491.1, forward strand.
TAGCTAAACATGAGCTCATGATCAAAATTTACACAATATTGAAAAAATCAGCTACAAAGGGAGACCATCAGCAAAAACAATCAATACCAGAATGAGATTCCCTAGGCCATCCATCTGATGTTGGAATAATCAGGTGCAAGGCAGAAAATATACATAAAACTGGAACTGAAACAAGGAACAAGGAGGTTTTCAAAGGCTGGTAGGATCTCTAAAACATTTTTAAAGTACATGTCGTTGATAAACCTAAATACTCAAAGGATGTTTAATACCACAGATTAAGCATTGAGAAGAGTGAAATTATGCTGTTTTGAAAACTATGGCAGGTGAGATTCTCTGCCTAATTACATAAGAAGATTTCTCTAAAAAATAGACATTATTTCAAAGACTTATTGGCTGTGAAATAAGTTAAGTGTATTTCAAATGGCTTGTCTGCAAAGAAAGGTGAGATGTAGGGAATCACAGAAAGTCGAGGGGAAAATGTCAAAATATACATTGCTATGTGGTGAACTAAGCCTTAGGCCAGCCACAATGTAGAGGACCTGACCCTTAGAAACTTAAAAGTGAGCTGGAATCTTTAAAAGTTCAAATCTTTATAAGTAAAAAGATTGATGAAAATGAATAACCAAGTGTTTTAATTGACATCAGAAGATCAAAACAATAAACCCTGAGAACATAGAAAAAAGATAAATAAAGATATGAGCAGAACTTAATACCACAGATAACGTAAAAAATTCAGGTGAGGTAGTAAGTCCAAAGAATATTCTTTGAAAAGATTTAAAAGACACACTTTGATTAAGGAAAACACAAACATAATTAAAGAATATATAGAAAGAATCAGGACAATGTTATAGCAGAGAATATATGAAATGCCAGTAAATTTGAACATTTCTGTAAAGTTGACCATTTCCTACCTCCTACAGTTTACCATAACTGACACAAGAGGAAATCATTTAAGGTCATCATGTCTGCCCTTGGCATTCTCGGAACGCCCTGGCCTCAGAATGCAGCATCTGTAGTCCATGGTAAACTGCGGAGAGTGGGCGGGGCTGAGGGAGGCTGGAACACTGCCCTCACTGAGAGAGTGGGTGTGGCCATCTCTGCTGTGACGGAACAAAGGGCAGGGTAGCAGGGGGCCCAGGGCAGGGCCCTCAGAGCCCGGCAGGCCCAGTGGGGTGTCACAAGCATTTAGGCCCAGGACATAGGGCACCTTCTTTGTCTGCACAGCTGCCCAAACTCTCACTTTTCCTCTCAGGCCACCCACTTAGTTGAAGTGTGTGTGGAACCTGTCCGCGCAATATACCTCGCTGCACGGCTAACCATAGGTCTGGGCATCGTAGCTTCCTGCCAGGTGACCGAAGTTCGCAGGAGAGATCATTCCCAGGTTCACACGCAGAGAGGCTCCTGCCCGGGCCACAGGCCGCCCACTGCCCCAGCCCAAGATCGGGGGCCGAAAGCAGCCTTGTCTAAGTCCCCTACTCCTAGAAGGAGTATTGGACCAACACTTCTAGAAAACGGGGTCCTTGTGGGCAACTCATTGTAGGGACACAAATAAATCTTTGCCGACCTTTTGCTGAAACTTACGAGCGTTCACACCTAATCCTCTTACAAGGTCAGCTGTTTAGCGAAACATGAGCTCATGATGTAAATTTACACAATAATGAAGAAATCAGCTACAAAGGGAGACAATCAGCAAAAACAATCAATACCAGAGTTAGATTCCCTAGGCCATCCTTGAGATTTTGGAATATTCAGGTGCTAGGCAGAAAATATACATAAACCTGGAAATGAAACAAGGAACAAGCATGTTTTCAAAGACTGGTAGGATCTCTAAAACATTTTTAAAGTACATGTCATTGATAAAGCTAAATACTCAAAGATTGTTTAATACAACAAATTAAGCAGTGAGAAGAGTGAAATTATGCTGTTTAGAAAACTATGGAAGGTGAGATTTTCTGCCTAATTATATAAGATGATTTCTCTAAAAAATACAAATTATTTCAAAGAGTTATTGGCTGTGAAATAAGTTAAGGGTATTTCAAATGGCTTGTCTGCAAAGAAAGGTGAGATGTAGGGAATCACAGAAAGCCGAGGGGATAATATGTCAATATATACATTGCTATATGGTGAACTAAGCCTTAGGCCGGCAACAGTGTAGAGGAATGGACCCTTAGGAACGTACAAGTAAGCTGGAATCTTTAAAAGTTCAAATCTTTATAAGTAAAAAGATTTATTAAAATGAATAACCAAGTGTTTTACTTGACATCAGAAAATCAATACAATAAACCATGAGAACATAGAAAAAAGATAAATAAAGATATGAGCAGAACTTAATACAACAGAAAACGTATAAAATTCAGGTGATTTAGTAAGTCCAAAGAATATTCTTTGAAAAGATTTAAAAGACACACTTTGATTAAGGAAAACAAAAACATAAGTAAAGAATATACAGAAAGAATCAGGACAATGTTATAGCAGAGAATATATGAAATGCCAGTAAATTTGAACATTTCTGTAAAGCGGACCATTTCCTAGCTCCTAAAGTTCACCAAAACTGACACAAGAGGAAATCATTTAAGGTCATCATGTCTGCCCTTGGCATTCTCGGAACGCCCAAGCCTCAGAATGCAGCATCTGTAGTCCATGGTAACCTGCGGAGAGGGGGCGTGGCTGAGGGAGTTTGGAAGACAGCCCTCACTGAGGGAGTGGGTGTGGCCATCTCTGCTGTGACTGAACAAAGGGCAGGGGAGCAGGGGGCCTAGGGCAGGGCCCTCAGAGCAAGGCAGACCCAGTGGGGTGTCACAAGCATTTAGGTCCAGGCCAAAGGGCGCCTTCTTTGTCTGCACAGCTGCCCAAACTCTCACCTTTCCACTCAGGCTGCCCTCTTATTTGAAGTGTGTTTGGAACCTGTCCGCGCAGTACACCTCGCTGCATAGCTAACCATAGGTCAGGGCATCGTACCTTCCTGCCTGGTGACCGAAGTTCGCAGGCAAATGGGTCCCTGGGACACATGCGGAGAGGCTCCTGCCCAGGCCTCAGGCCTCCCACTGGCCCTGCCACAGATCGAAGGCTGAAAAGCAGCCATGTCTGAGTCCACTGCCTTTCGAAGGAGTATTGGACCAACACTTGTAGAAAACGGGGTCCTTGCGGGCAACTCATTGGAGGGACACAAATAAATCTTTGCCGACTTTCTGCTGAAGCTTACCAGCGTTCACACCTAAGCCTCTTACAAGGTCAGCTGTTTAGCTAAACAAGAGCTCATGATCTAAATTTACACAATATTGAAGAAATCAGCTACAAAGTGAGACAATCAGCAAAAACAATCAATACCAGAATGAGATTCCCTATGCCATCCATCTGATGTTGGAATAATCAGGTGCAAGGCAGAAAATATACATAAAACTGGAACTGAAACATGGAACAAGGAGGTTTTCAAAGGCTGGTAGGATCTCTAAAACATTTTTAAAGTACATGTAGTTGATAAACCTAAATACTCAAAGGTTGTTTAATACCACAGATTAAGCATTGAGAAGAGTGAAATTATGCTGTTTTGAAAACTATGGCAGGTGAGATTTTCTGCCTAATTATATAAGAAGATTTCTCTACAAAATAGACATTATTTCAAAGACTTATTGGCTGTGAAATAAGTTAAGTATATTTCAAATGGCTTGTCTGCAAAGAAAGGTGAGATGTAGGGAATCACAGAAAGTCGAGGGGAAAATGTCAAAATATACATTGCTATATGGTGAACTAAGCTTTAGGCCAGCCACAATGTAGAGGACCTGACCCTTAGAAACTTAAAAGTGAGCTGGAATCTTTAAAAGTTCAAATCTTTATAAGTAAAAACATTGATGAAAATGAATAACCAAGTGTTTTAATTGACATCAGAAGATCAAAACAATAAACCCTGAGAACATAGAAAAAAGATAAATAAGGATATGAGCAGAACTTAATACCACAGAAAACGTATAAAATTCAGGTGATTTAGTAAGTCCAAAGAATATTCTTTGAAAAAATTTAAAACAAATACTTTGATTAACGAAAAAAAAAAACATAAGTAAAGAATATATAGAAAGAATCAGGACAAAGTTATAGCAGAGAATATATGAAATGCCAGTAAATTTGAACATTTCTGTAAAGTTGACCATTTCCTAGCTCCTACAGTTTACCAAAACTGACACAAGAGGAAATCATTTAAGGTCATCATGTCTGCCTTTGGCATTCTCGTTACGCCCTGGCCTCAGAATGCAGCATCTGTAGTCCATGGTAACCTGCGTAGAGTGGGCGGGGCTGAGGGACGCTGGAACACTGCCCTCACTGAGGGAGTGGGTGTGGCCATCTCTGCTGTGACTGAACAAAGGGCAGGAGAGCAGGGGGCCCAGGGCAGTACCCTCAGAGCCCAGCTGGCCCAGTGGGGTGTCACAAACATTTAGGCCCAGGCCATAGGGCACCTTCTTTGTCTGCACAGCTGCCCAAACTCTCACATTCCCTCTCAGGCCACCCACTTAGTTGAAGTGTGTTTGGAACCTGTCCACGCAGTATACCTCGCTGCACAGCTAGCCATAGGTCTGGGCATCGTAGCTTCCTGCCAGGTGACCGAAGTTCGCAGAAGAGATGATTCCCAGGTTAACACGCAGAGAGGCTCCTGCCCGGGCCACAGGCCGCCCACTGCCCCTGCCCAATATCGGGGGCCGAAAGCAGCCGTGTCTAAGTACCCTAGCCCTAGAGGGAGTATTGGTCCAACACTTCTAGAAAACGGGGTCCTTGTGGGCAACTCATTGGAGGGACACAAATAAATCTTTGCCGACTTTTTGCTGAAACTTACGAGCGTTCCCACCTAAGCCTCTTACAAGGTCAGCTGTTTAGCTAAACATGAGCTCATGATCTAAATTTACCCAATAATGAAGAAATCAGCTACAAAGAGAGACAATCAGCAAAAACAATCAATACCAAAATTAGATTCCCTAGGCCACCCATCAGATGTTGGAATAATCAGGTGCTAGGCAGAAAATATACATAAACCTGGAAATGAAACAAGGAACAAGCATGTTTTCAAAGACTGGTAGGATCTCTAAAACATTTTTAAAGTACATGTCATTGATAAAGCTAAATACTCAAAGGTTATTTAATACAACAAATTAAGCAGTGAGAAGAGTGAAATTATGCTGTTTAGAAAACTATGGAAGTGAGATTTTCTGCCTAATTATATAAGATGATTTCTCTAAAAAATACACATTATTTCAAAGAATTATTGGCTGTGAAATAAGTTAAGGGTATTTCAAATGGCTTGTCTGCAAAGAAAGGTGAGATGTAGGGAATCACAGAAAGCCGAGGGGATAATATGTCAATATATACATTGCTATATGGTGAACTAAGCCTTAGGCCGGCAACAGTGTAGAGGAATGGACCCTTAGAAACGTACAAGTAAGCTGGAATCTTTAAAAGTTCAAATCTTTATAAGTAAAAAGATTTATTAAAATGAATAACCAAGTGTTTTACTTGACATCAGAAAATCAAAACAATAAACCCTGAGAACATAGAAAAAAGATAAATAAACATATGAGCAGAACTTAATACAACAGATAACGTATAAAATTCAGGTGATTTAGTAAGTCCAAAGAATATTCTTTGAAAAGATTTAAAAGACATGCTTTGATTAAGGAAAACAAAGACATAAGTAAAGAATATACGGAGAGCATCAGGACAATGTTATAGCAGAGAATATCTGAAATGCCTGTAAATTTGAATATTTGTGTAAACTGAACCATTTCCTAACTCCTAAAGTTTACCAAAACTGACACAAGAGGAAATCATTTAAGGTCATCATGTCTGCCCTTGGCATTCACAGAACGCCGTGGCCTCAGAATGCAGCATCTGTAGTCCATGGTAACCTGCGGAGAGTGGGCGGGGCTGAGGGAGGTTGCAACACTGCCCTCACTGAGGGAGTGGGTGTGGCCATCTCTGCTGTGACTGAACAAAGGGCAGGGGAGAAGGGGGCCAAGGGCAGGGCCCTCAGAGCCCGGCAGGCCCAGTCGGGTGTCACAAGCATTTAGGCCCAGGCAAAAGTGCACCTTCTTTGTCTGCACAGCTGCCCAAACTCTCACCTTTCGACTCATGCCGCCCTCTTACTTGAAGTGTGTGTGGAACCGGTCCGCACAGTACTCCTCGCTGTACAGCTGACCATAGGTCTGGGCATCGTAAGCTTCCTGCCAGGTGACCGAAGTTGGCAGGCAGATGGGTCGTGGGACACACGTGGGGAGCCTCCTGCCCGGGACACAGGCCGCCCAATGCCACTGCCCCAGATCGTGGGGCACATAGCAGCCCTATCTGAGGCCGTGCCTCTAGAGGGAGTATTGGACCAACATTTGTAGAAAATGGGGTCCTCGCGGGTAACTCATTGGAGGGACACAAATAAATCTTTGCGGACTTTCTGATGAAGCTTACGAGTGTTCACACCTAAGCCTCTTACAAGGTCAGATGTTTAGCTAAACATGAGCTCATGATCTAAATTTACACAATAATGAAGAAATCAGCTACAGGGGGAGACAATCAGCAAAAACAATCAATACCAGAATTAGATACCCTATCCCATACATAAGGCGTTGGAATAATCAGGTGCAAGGCAGAAAATATACATGAAACTGGAACTGAAACAAGGAACAAGGATGTTATCAAAGACTGTTAGGATCTCTAAAACACTTTTAAAGTACATGTCATTGATAAAGCTAAATACTCAAAGGTTGTGTAATACAACAGATTCATCCTTGAGAAGAGTGAAATTATGCTGTTTTGAAAACTATGGCAGGTCAGATTTTCTGCCTAAATATATAAGAAGATTTCTCTAAAAATACACATTATTTCAAAGACTTATTGGCTGTGAAATAAGTTAAGGGTATTTCAAATGGCTTGCCTGCAAAGAAAGTTGAGTTGTAGGAAATCACAGAAAGTCGAGGGGATAATAGGTCAATATATACTTTGCTATATTGTGAACTAAGCCTTAGGCCAGCAACAATGTAGAGGACCTGACCCTTAGAAACTTGCAGGTAAGCTGGAATCTTGAAAAGTTCAAATCTTTATAAGTAAAAAGATTTATTAAAATGAATAACCGAGTGTTTTAATTGACATCAGATGATCAAAACAATAAACCCTGAGAACATAGAAAAAAGATAAATAAAGTTATGAGCAGAACTTAATACAACAGAAAACGTATAAAATTCAGGTGATGTACTAAGTCCATAGAATATTCTATGACAATATTTAAAATACACACTTTGATTAAAGAAAACCAAAATATAAGTAAAGGATATACAGAAAAAATCAGGAGAATGTTGAAGCAGAGAATATATGAAATGCCAGTAAATTTGAATATTTCTGTAAAGTGGACCATTTCCTAGCTCCTAAAGTTTACCAAAATTGACATTAGAGGAAATCATTTAAGGTCATCATGTCTGACATTGGCATTCTCGGAACGCCCTGGCCTCAGAATGCAGCATCTGTTCTCCATGGTAACCTGCGGAGAGCGAGCGGGGCTGAGGGAGTTTGGAACACTGCCCTCACTGAGGGAGTGGGTGTGGCCATCTCTGCGGTGACAGAACAAAGGCAGGGGAGAAGGGGGCCAAGGGCAGGGCCCTCACAGCCCGGCACGCCTAGTCGGGTGTCACAAGCATTTAGGCCTAGACCAAAGGGCGCCTTTTTGTCTGCACAGCTGCCCAAATTCTCACCTTTCCACTGAAGCCGCCCTCTTACTTGAAGTGTGTGTGGAACCGGTTCGCACAGTACACCTCGCTGCACAGCTAACCATAGGTCTGGGCATCGTAGCTTCCTGCCAGGTGACCGAAGTTCCCAGGCACATGGGTCGTGGGACACACGCGGGGAGCCTCCTGCCCGGGCCACAGGCTGCCAAAAGCCACTACCCCAGATCGGTGGCAGCAAAGCAGTCCTGTCTGAGTCCCTGCCTCTAGAGGGAGTATTGGACCAACACTTGTAGTAAACGGGGTCATCGGGGTAACTCATTGGAGGGACACAAATAAATCTTAGCGGACTTTCTGATGAAGCTTACGAGCGTTCACACCTAAGACTCTTACAAAGTCAGATGTTTACCTAAACATGAGCTCATGATCTAAATTTACACAATAATGAAGAAATCAAATACCGGGGGAGACAATCAGCAAAAACAATCAATACCATAATTAGATTCCCTAGGCCATCCATCAGATGTTGGAATAATCAGGTGCAAGGCAGAAAATATACACAAAACGGGAACTGAAACAAGGAACAAGGATGTTTTCAAAGACTGGTAGGATCTCTAAAACATTTTTAAAGTACATGTCATTGATAAAGCTAAATACTCAAAGGTTGTATAATGCAACAGATTCATCCTTGAGAAGAGTGAAATTATGCTGTTTTGAAAACTCTGGCAGGTGATATTTTCTGCCTAATAATATGAGAAGATTTCTCTAAAAATACACATTATTTCAAAGACATATAAGCTGTGAAATAAGTTAAGGGTATTTCAAATGGCTTGTCTGCAATGAAAGGGGAGATGTAGGGAATGACAGAAAGTCGAGGGGAAACTAGGTCAATATACACTTTACTATATTGTGAACAAAGCCTTAGGCCAGCAACAATGTAGAGGACCTGACCCTTAGAAACTTACAAGTAAGCTGGTATCTTCAAAAGTTCAAATCTTTATAAGTAAAAAGATTTATTAAAATGAGTAACCAAGTGTTTTAATTGACATCAGAAGATCAAAACAATAAACCCTGAGAACATAGAAAAAAGAAAAATAAAGATATGAGCAGAACTTAATACAACGGAAATCGTATAAAATTCAGGTGATGTAGTAAGTTCAAAGAATATTCATTGACAAGATTTAAAAGACACACTTTGATTAAGGAAAACAAAAACATAAGGAAAGAATATACAGAAAGAATCAGGACAATGTTATAGCAGAGAATATCTGAAATGCCAGTAAATTTGAACATTTGTGTAAAGTGGACCATTTCCTAGCTCCTAAAGTTTACCAAAACTGACACAAGAGGAAATCATTTAAGGTCATCATGTCTTCCCTTGGCATTCTCGGAATGCCATGGACTCAGAATGCAGCATCTGTAGTCCATGGTAACCTGCGGAGAGGGGGCGGGGCTGAGGGAGGTTGGAACACTGCCCTCACTGAGGGAGTGGGTGTGGCCATCTCTGCTGTGACTGAACAAAGGGCAGTGGAGCAGTGGTTCCAGTGCAGGGCCCTCAGAGCCCGTCAGGCCCAGTGGGGTGTCACAAGCATTTAGGCGCAGGCCAAAGGGCACTGTCTTTGTCTGCACAGCTGCCCAAACTCTCACCTTTCCACTCGGGCCACCTTCTTACTTGAACTGTGTGTGGAACCTGTCCGCACAGTACACCTCGCTGCACAGCTAACCATAGGTCTGGGCATCATAGCTTCCTGCCAGGTGACCGAAGTTCACAGGCAGATGGGACCCTGGGACACACGCGGAGAGGCTCCTGCCCGGGCCACAGGCCGCCCAATGCCACTGCCCCAGATCGTGGGGCACAAAGCAGCCCTGTCTGAGGCCGTGCCTCTAAAGAGAGTATTGGACCAACATTTGTAGAAAACGGGGTCCTCGCGGGTAACTCATTGGAGGGACACAAATAAATCTTTGCGGACTTTCTGATGAAGCTTACGAGTGTTCACACCTAAGCCTCTTACAAGGTCAGATGTTTAGCTAAACATGAGCTCATGATCTAAATTTACACAATAATGAAGAAATCAGCTACAGGGGGAGACAATCAGCAAAAACAATCAATACCAGAATTAGATTCTAGGCCATCCATCAGACGTTGGAATAATCAGGTGCAACGCAGAAAATATAGATGAAACTGGAACTGAAACAAGGAACAAGGATGTTATCAAAGACTTTTAGGATCTCTAAAACATTTTTAAAGTACATGTCATTGATAAAGCTAAATACTCAAAGGTTGTGTAATACAACAGATTCATCATTGAGAAGAGTGAAATTATGCTGTTTTGAAAACTATGGCTGGTCAGATTTTCTGCCTAAATATATAAGAAGGTTTCTCTAAAAAATACACATTATTTCAAAGACTTATTGGCTGTGAAATAAGTTAAGGGTATTTCAAATGGCTTGTCTGCAAAGAAATGGGAGATGTAGGGTATCACAGAAAGTCGAGGGGAAAATAGGTCAATGTATACTTTGCTATATTGTGAACAAAACCTTAGGCCAGCAACAATGTAGAGGACCTGACCCTTAGAAAGTTACAGGTAAGCTGGAATCTTGAAAATTTCAAATCGTTATAAGTAAAAAGATTGATGAAAATGAATAACCAAGTGTTTTAATTGACATCAGATGTTCAAAGCAATAAACCCTGAGAACATAGAAAAAAGAAAAATAAAGTTATGAGTAGAACTTAATACAACGGAAAACGTATAAATTTCAGGTGATGTATTAAGTCCAAAGAATATTCTTTGACAATATTTAAAAGACACATTTTGATTAAGGAAAACCAAAACATAAGTAAAGAATATACAGAAAGAATCAGGACAATGTTATAGCAGAGAATATCTGAAATGCCAGTAAATTTGAACATTTCTGTAAACTGGACCATTTCCTAGCTCCTACAGTTTACCAAAACTGACACAAGAGGAAATCATTTAAGGTCATCATGTCTGCCCTTGGCATTCTCGGAACGCTCTGGCCTCAGAATGCAGCATCTGTAGTGCATGGTAACCTGCGCAGAGGGGGCGGGGCTGAGGGAGGTTAGAACACTGCCCTCACTGAGGGAGTGGGTGTGGCCATCTCTGCTATGACTGAACAAAGGGCAGGGGAGCAGGGGACCCAGGGCAGGGCCCTCAGAGCCCGGCAGACACAGTGGGGTGTCACAAGCATTTAGGACCAGGCCAAAGGGCGCCTTCTTTGTATGCACAGCTGCCCAAACTCTCACCTTTCCACTCAGGCCGCCCTCTTACTAGAAGTGTGTGTGGAACCTGTCCGCGCAGTACACCTCGCTGCACAGCTAAACATAGGTCTGGGCATCGTAGCTTCCTGCCAGGTGACCGAAGTTCTCAGGCAGTTGGGTCCCTGGGACACACGCGAATAGGCTCCTGCCTGGGCCATAGGCTGCCCACTGCCATTGCCCAAGATCGTGGGGCACAAAGCAGCCCTGTCTGTGGCCGTGCCTCTAGAGGGACTATTGGACCAACATTTGTAGAAAACGGGGTCCTCGCGGGTATCTCATCGGAGGGACACAAATAAATCTTTGCGGACTTTCTGATGAAGCTTACGAGCGTTCACACATAAGCCTCTTACAAGGTCAGATGTTTAGCTAAACATGAGCTCATGATCTAAATTTACACAATAATGAAGAAATCAGCTACAGGGGGAGAGAATCAGCAAAAACAATCAATACCAGAGTTAGATTCCCTATGCCATACATAAGGCGTTGGAATAATCAGGTGCAAGGCAGAAAATATACATGAAACTGGAACTGAAACAAGGAACAAGGATGTTATCAAAGACTGTTAGGATCTCTAAAACACTTTTAAAGTACATGTCATTGATAAAGCTAAATACTCAAAGGTTGTGTAATACAACCGATTCATCATTGAGAAGACTGAAATTATGCTGTTTTGAAAACTATGGCAGGTCAGATTTTCTGCCTAAATATATAAGAAGATTTCTCTAAAAATACACATTATTTCAAAGACTTATTGGCTGTGAAATAAGTTAAGGGTATTTCAAATGGCTTGCCTGCAAAGAAAGGTGAGTTGTAGGAAATCACAGAAAGTCGAGGGGAAAATAGGTCAATATATACTTTGCTATATTGTGAACTAAGCCTTAGGCCAGCAACAATGTAGAGGAACTGACCCTTAGAAACTTGCAGGTAAGCTGGAATCTTGAAAAGTTCAAATCTTTATAAGAAAAAAGATTTATTAAAATGAATAACCAAGTGTTTTAATTGACATCAGATGATCAAAACAATAAACCCTGAGAACATAGAAAAAAGATAAATAAAGTTATGAGCAGAACTTAATACAACAGAAAACGTATAAAATTCAGGTGATGTAGTAAGTCCATAGAATATTCTTTGACAATATTTAAAATACACACTTTGATTAAAGAAAACCAAAAATATAAGTAAAGGATATACAGAAAAATTCAGGAGAATGTTGAAGCAGAGAATATATGAAATGCCAGTAAATTTGAATATTTCTCTAAAGTGGACCATTTCCTAGCTCCTAAAGTTTACCAAAATTGACATTAGAGGAAATCATTTAAGGTCATCATGTCTGCCCTTGGCATTCTCGGAACGCCCTGGCCTCAGAATGCAGCATCTGTTCTCCATGGTAACCTGCAGAGAGCGAGCGGGGCTGAGGGAGTTTGGAACACTGCCCTCACTGAGGGAGTGGGTGTGGCCATCTCTGCGGTGACAGAACAAAGCAGGGGAGAAGGGGGCCAAGGGCAGGGCCCTCACTGCCCGGCACGTCCAGTCGGGTGTCACAAGCATTTAGGCCTAGGCCAAAGGGGGCCTTCTTTGTGTGCACAGCTGCCCCAACTCTCACCTTTCCACTCAAGCCGCCCTCTTACTTGAAGTGTGTGTGGAACCGGTTCGCACAGTACACCTCGCTGCACAGCTAACCATAGGTCTGGGCATCGTAGCTTCCTGCCAGGTGACCGAAGTTCGCAGGCACATGGGTCGTGGGAAACACGCGGGGAGCCTCCTGCCCGGGCCACAGGCCGCCAAAAGCCACTACCCCAGATCGGTGGCAGCAAAGCAGTCCTGTCTGAGTCCCTGCCTCTAGAGGGAGTATTGGACCAACACTTGTAGGAAACGGGGTCATCGGTGTAACTCATTGGAGGGACACAAATAAATCTTAGCGGACTTTCTGATGAAGCTTACGAGCGTTCACACCTAAGCCTCTTACAAAGTCAGATGTTTACCTAAACATGAGCTCATGATCTAAATTTACACAATAATGAAGAAATCAAATACCGGGGGAGACAATCAGCAAAAACAATCAATACCAGAATTAGATTCCCTAGGCCATCCATCAGATGTTGGAATAATCAGGTGCAAGGCAGAAAATATACACAAAACTGGAACTGAAACAAGGAATAAGGATGTTTTCAAAGACTGGTAGGATCTCTAAAACATTTTTAAAGTACATGTCATTGATAAAGCTAAATACTCAAAGGTTGTATAATGCAACAGATTCATCCTTGAGAAGAGTGAAATTATACTGTTTTGAAAACTATGGCAGGTGAGATTTTCTGCCTAATAATATGAGAAGATTTCTCTAAAAATACACATTGTTTCAAAGACATATAAGCTGTGAAATAAGTTAAGGGTATTTCAAATGGCTTGTCTGCAAAGAAAGGGGAGATGTAGGGAAACACAGAAAGTCGAGGGGTAAATAGGTCAATATACACTTTACTATATTGTGAACAAATCCTTAGGCCAGCAACAATGAAGGGGACCTGACCCTTAGAAACTTACAAGTAAGCTGGAATCTTCAAAAGTTCAAATTTTTATAAGTAAATGATTTATTAAAATGAGTAACCAAGTGTTTTAATTGATATCAGAAGATCAAAACATAAACCCTGAGAACATAGAAAAAAGAAAAATAAAGATATGAGCAGAACTTAAAACAACAGAAAACGTATAAAATTCAGGTGATCTAGTAAGTCCAAAGAATATTCTTTGACAAGATTTGAAAGACACTGTTTGATTAAGGAAAACAAAAACATAAGTAAAGAATATACAGAAAGAATCAGGACAATGGTATAGCAGAGAATATCTGAAATGCCAGGAAATTTGAACATTTGTGTAAACTAAACCATTTCCTAGCTCCTAAAGTTTACCAAAACTGACACAAGAGGAAATCATTTAAGGTCATCTTGTCTGCCCTTGGCATTCTCAGAATGACCTGGCCTCAGAATGCAGCATCTGTAGTCCATGGTAACCTGCGGAGAGGGGGCGTGGCTGAGGGAGGTGGGAACACTGCCCTAACTGAGGGAGTGGGTGTGGCCATCTCTGCTCTGACTGAACAAAGTCGAGGGGAAAATAGGTCAATATATACATTGCTATAGGGTGAACTAAGCCTTAGGCTAGCAACAATGTAGAGGACCTGACCCTTAGAAACTTACAAGAAAGCTGGAATCTTAAAAAGTTCAAATCTTTATAAGTAAAAAGATTTATTAAAATGAATAACCAAGTGTTTTAATTGACACCAGAATATCAGAACAATAAAATTGAGAATATAGAAAAAAGATAAATAAAGATATGAGGAGAACTTAATACAATAGAAAACGTATAAAATTCAGGTGATGTACTAAGTCCAAAGAATATTCTTTGACAAGATTTAAAAGACACACTTTGATTAAGGAAAACCAAAACATAAGTAAAGAATATACAGAAAGAATCAGGACAATATTATAGCAGAGAATATATGAAAGGCCAGTAAATTTGAACATTTGTGTAAAGTGGACCATTTCCTAGCTCCTAAAGTTTACCAAAATTGACACAAGAGGAAATCATTTAAGGTCATCATGTCTGCCCTTGGCATTCTCGGAATGCCCTGGACTCATAATGCAGCATCTGTAGTCCATGGTAACCTGCGGAGAGGGGGCGGGGCTGAGGGAGGTTGGAACACGGCCCTCACAGAAGGAGTAGGTGGGGCTATCTCTGCTGTGACTGAACAAAGGGCAGGGGAGAAGGGGGCCAACGGCATGGCCCTCAGAGCCCGGCAGGCCCATTCATGTGTCACAAGCATTTAGGCCCAGGCCAAAGTGCGCCTTCTTTGTCTGCACAGCGGCCCAAACTCTCACCTTTCCACTGAGGCCGCCCTCTTACTTGAAGTGTGTGTGGAACCGGTCCGTGCAGTACACCTCGCTGCAAAGCTAACCATCGGTCTGGGCATCATAGCTTCCTGCCAGGTGACTGAAGTTCGCAGGCAGATGGGTCGTTGGACCCACACGGGGAGCCTCCTGCCCGGGCCACAGGCCGCCCAAAGCCACTACACCAGATCGGGGGCAGCAAAGCAGTCCTGACGGTGTCCCTGCCTCTAGAGGGAGTAGTGGACCAAACTTGTAGAAAACGGGGTCCTCGCGGGCAACTCATTGGAGGGACACAAATAAATCTTTGCCGACTTTCTGCTGAAGCTTACGAACGTTCACACCTAAGCCTCTTACAAACTCAGCTGTTTAGCTAAACATGAGCTCATGATCTAAATTTACACAATAATGAAGAAATCAGCTACAAGGGGAGACAAGCAGCAAAAACAATCAATACCAGAATTAGATTCCCTAGGCCATCCATCAGGTGTTGGAATAATCAGGTGCAAGGCAGAAAATATACAAAAATCTGGAATTGAAACAAGGAACAAGGATGATTTCAAAGACTGGTACGATCTCTAAAACATTTTTAAAGTACATGTCATTGATAAAGCTAAATTCTCAAAGGTTGTGTAATACAACAGATTCATCATTGAGAAGAGTGATATTATGCTGTTTTGAAATATATGGCAGGTCAGATATTCTGCCTAAATATATAAGAAGGTTTCTCTAAAAAATACAGATTATTACAAATACTTATAAGCTGTGAAATAAGTTAAGGGTATTTCAAATGGCTTGTCTGCAAAGAAAGGGAAGATGTAGGGAATCACAGAACGTCGAGGGGAAAATAGGTCAATACATACATTGCTATATGGTGAACTAAGCCTTAGGCCAGCAAAAATGTAGAGGACCTGACCCTTAGAAACTTACAAGTAAGCTGGAATATTAAAAAGTTCAAATCTTTATAAGTAAAAAGACTTATTAAAATGAATAACCAAGTGTTTTAATTGACATCAGAAGATCAAAACAATAAACCCTGAGAACATAGAAAAAAGATAAATAAAGATATGAGCAGAACTTAATACCACAGAAAACGTATAAAATTCAGGTGAGGTACTAAGTCCAAAGAATATTGTTTGACAAGATTTAAAAGACACACTTTGATTAAGGAAAACAAAAACATAAGTAAAGAATATACAGAAAGAATAAGGACAATGTTATAGCAGAGAATATATGAAATGCCAGTAAATTGGAACATTTCTGTAAAATGGACCATTTCCTAGCTCCTAAAGTTTACCAAAACTGACACAAGAAGAAATCATTTAAGGTCATCATGTCTGCCCTTGGCCTTCTCGGAATGCCCTGGCCTCAGAATGCAGCATCTGTAGTCCAAGTTAACCTGCGGAGAGGGGGCGGGGCTGAGGGAGGTTGTAACACTGCCCTCACTCAGGGAGTGTGTGTGGCCATCTCTGCTGTGACTGAGAAAAGTGGAGGGGAGCAGTGGGCCCAGTGCAGGACCCTCAGAGCCAGGCAGGCACAGTGGGGTGTCACAAGCATTTAGGCCCAGGCCAAAGTGTGCCTTCTTTGTCTGCACAGCTGCCCTAACACTTACCTTTAGACTCAGGCCACCATCTTACTTGAAGTGCGTGTGGAACCTCTCCGCGCATAAACCTCGCTGCTCAGCTATCTATTGGTCTGGGCTTCGTAGCTTCCTGCCAGGTGACCGTAGTTCACAGGCAGATGGGTCCCTGGGACACACGCGGAGAGGTTCCTGCCCGGGCCACAGGAAGCCCACTGCCACGGCCCCAGATCAGGATCCACAAAGAAGCCCTGACTGAATCCCCTCATTCTAGAGGGAGTATTGGACCAACACTTGTAGAAAACTGGTCCGCGCGGGCAACTCATTGGAGGGACACAAATAAATTTTTGCCGACTTTCCGCTGAAGCTTACGAGCGTTCACACCTAAGCCACTTACAAGGTCAGCTGGTTAGCTAAACATGAGCTCATGATCTAAATTTACAGAATAATGAAGAAATCAGCTAAAAGGGGAGAAAAGCAGCAAAAACAATCAATACCAGAATTAGATTCCATAGGCCATCCATCAGATGTTGGAATAATCAAGTGCAAGGCAGAAAATATACACAAAACTGGAATTGAAACAAGGAACAAGGATGATTTCAAAGACTGGTACGATCTCTAAAACATTTTTAAAGTACATATCATTGATAAAGCTAAATACTCAAAGTTGTGTAATACAACAGATTCATCATTGAGAGAGTGAAATTATGCTGTTTTGAAAACTATGGCAGGTCATATTTTCTGCCTAATTATATAAGAATATTTCTCTAAAAAATACACATTATTTCAAAGACTTATTGGCTGTGAAATAAGTTAAGGATATTTTAAATGGCTTGTCTGCAAAGAAAGGTGTGATGTAGGGAATCACAGAAAGTCGAGGGGAAAATAGGTCAATATATTCATAGCTATATAGTGAACTAAGCCTTAGGCCAGCAACAATGGAGAGGACCTGACCCTTAGAAACTTACAAGTAAGCTGAAATATTCAAAAGCTCAAATCTTTATAAGTAAAAAGTTTTATGAAAAAGAATATTCAAGTGTTTTAATTTAATCAGAAGTTAAAAACAATAAACCCTGAGATCATAGACAAAAGATAAATAAAGATATGATCAAAACATAATACAACAGAAAACGCATAAAATTCAGGTAATGTAGTAAGTCCAAAGAATATTCTTTGAAAAGATTTAAAAGACACACTTTGATTAAGAAAAACAAGAACATAAGTAAAGAATATACAGAAAGAATCAGGACAATGTTATAGCAGAGAATATATGAAATGCCAGTAAATTTGAACATTTGTGTAAAGTGGACCATTTCCTAGCTCCTAAAGTTTACCAAAACTGACACAAGAGGAAATCATTTAAGGTCATCATGTCTGCCCTTTGCATTCTCAAAACGCTCTAGCCTCAGAATGCAGCATCTGTAGTCCATGTTAACCTGCGGAGAGGTGGCGGGTCTGAGGGAGGTTGGAGCACTGCCCTCACTGAGGGAGTGGGAGTGGCCATATCTGCTTTGACTGAGAAAAGGGTAGGGGAGCAGTGGGCCCAGTGCAGGACCCTCAGAGCCCGGCAGGCCAAGTCGCATGTCACAAGCATTTAGGCCCAGGACAAAGGGAGGCTTCTTTGTCTGCACAGCTGCCCAAACTCTCACCTTTCCACTCAGGCTGCCCTCTTACTTGAAGTGTTTGTGGAACCTGTCCACGCAGTACACCTCGCTGCACAGCTAACCATAGGTCTGGGCATCGTGGCTTCCTGCCAGGTTACTGAAGTTCACAGGCAGATTGTTCCCTGGGACAAACGCCGAGAGGCTCCTGCCCGAGCCACAGGCCACCCACTGCCTCTGCCCCAGATCGGGGTTCTCAAAGCAGCCCTCTCTGAGTCCCCTGCCTCTAGAGGGAGTATTGGACCAACACTTGTAGAAAACGGGGTCCTCGTGGGCAACTCTTTGGAGGGACACAAATAAATATTTGCTGACGTTCTGATGAAGCTTACGAGCGTTCACACCTAAACCTCTTACAAGGTCAGCTGTTTAGCTAAACATGAGCTCATGATCTAAATTTACACAATAATGAAGAAATCAGCTACAAGGGGAGTCAATCTGCAAAAACAATCAATAACAGAGTTAGATTCCCTAGGCCATCCATCAGACGTTGGAATAATCAGGTTCAAGGCAGAAAGAATACATAAAATTGGAACTGAAACAAGGAACAAGGATGTTTTCAGAGACTGTTAGGATCTCTAAAACATTTTTAAAGTACATGTCATTGGTAAAGCTAAATACTCAAAGGTTGTGTAATACAACAGATTCATCATTGAGAAGAGTGAAATTATGCTGTTTTGAAAACTATGTCAGGTGAGATTTTCTGCCTAATAATATGAGAAGATTTCTCTAAAAATACACATTATTTCAAAGACTTATTGGCTGTGAAATAAGTTAAGTGTATTTCAAATGGCTTGTCTGCAAAGAAAGGTGAGATGTAGGAAATCACAGAAAGTCGAGGGGAAAATAGGTCAATATATACTTTGCTATATTGTGAACTAAACCTTAGGCCAGCAACAATGTAGAGGACCTGACCCTTAGAAACTTACAAGTAAGTTGGAATATTCAAAAGTTCAAATATTTTAAGTAAAAAGCTTTATTAATATGAATAACCAAATGTTTTAATTGACATCAGAAGATCAAAACAATAAACCCTGAGAACATAGAATAAAGATAAATAAAGATATGAGCAGAAATTAATACAACAGAAAACGTATAAAATTCAGGTGAGGTAGTAAGTCCAAAGAATATTATTTGACAAGATTTAAAAGACACACTTTGATTAAGGAAAACAAAAACATAAGTAAAGAATATACAGAAAGAATCAGGACAATGTTATAGTAGAGAATATATCAAATGCTAGTAAATTTGAACATTTCTGTAAAGTGGACCATTTCCTAGCTCCTACAGTTTACCAAAACTGACACAAGAGGAAATCATTTAAGGTCATCATGACTGCCCTTGGCATTCTCAGAACGCCCTGGCCTCAGAATGCAGCATCTGTAGTCCATGGTAACCTTCGGATAGGGGGCGGGGCTGAGGGAGGTTGGAACACTGCCCTCACTGAAGAAGTGGGTGTGGCCATCTCTGCTGTGACTGAACAAAGGGCAGGGGAGCAGGGAGCCCAGGAGAGGGCCCTCAGAGCCCGGCAGGCCCAGTCGGGTGTCACAAGCATTTAGGCCCAGGATAAAGGGCGCCTTCTTTGTCTGCACAGCTGCCCAAACACTCACCTTTCCACTCAGGCCGCCCTATTACTTGAAGTGTGTGTGGAACCTGTCCGCGCAGTACACCTCGCTGCACAGATAAACATACGTCTGGACATCGTAATTTCCTGCCAGGTGACCGAAGATCGCAGGCAGATGGGTCCCTGGGACACACGCAGAGAGGCTCTTGCCCGGGCCACTGGCCGCACACTGCCACAGCCCCAGGTCGTGGGGCGCAAAGCAGCCCTGTCTGAGGTCGTGCCTCTAGAGGGAGTAGTGGACCATCACTTGTTGAAAACGGAGTCCTCGCGGGCAACTCATTGGAGGGACACAAATAAATCTTTGCAGACTTTCTGATGAAGTTTACGAGTGTTCACACCTAAGCCTCTTACAAAGTCTGATGTTTAGCTAAACATGAGATCATGATCTAAATTTACACAATAATGAAGAAATCAGCTACAGGGTGAGACAATCAGCGAAAACAATCAATACCAGAATTAGATTCCCCAGGCCATCGATCAGACGTTGGAATAATCAAGTGCAAGGCAGAAAATATACAAAAAACTGGAACAGAAACAAGGAACAAGGATGTTTTCAAAGACTGGTAGGATCTCTAAAACATTTTTAAATTACATGTCATTGATAAAGCTAAATACTCAAAGGTTGTGTAATACAACAGATTCATCATTGAGAAGAGTGAAATTATGCTGTTTTGAAAACTGTGGCAGGTCAGATTTTCTGCCTAAATATATAAGAAGATTTCTCTAAAAATACACATTATTTCAAAGACTTATTGGCTGTGAAATAAGTTAAGGGTATTTCAAAAGGCTTGTCTGCAAAGAAAGGTGAGATGTAGGGAATCACAGAAAGTCGTGGGGAAAATAGGTCAATATATACTTTGCCATATTGTGAACTAAGCCTTAGGCCAGCAACAATGTAGAGGACCTGACCCTTAGAAACTTACAAGTAAGCTGGAATTTTTAAAAGTTCAAATCTTTATAAGTAAAAAGATTTTTAAAAATGAATAACCAAGTGTTTTAATTGACATCAGAAGATCAAAACAATAAACCCTGAGAACATAGAAAAAAGATAAATAAAGATATGAGCAGAACTTAATACCACAGAAAACGTATAAAATTCAGGTGATGTAGTAAGTCCAAAGAATATTCTTTGAAAAGAGTTAAAAGACACACTTTGATTAAGGAAAACCAAAACATAAGTAAAGAATATACAGAAAGAATCAGGACAGTGTTATAGCAGAGAATATATGAAATGCCAGTAAATTTGAACATTTGTGTAAAGTGGACCATTTCCTAGCTCCTAAAGTTTACCAAAATTGACACAAGAGGAAATCATTTAAGGTCCTCATGTCTGCCCTTGGCATTATCGGAATGCCCTGGCCTCAGAATGCAGCATCTGTAGTCCATGGTAACCTGCGGTGAGGGGTCGGGGCTGAGGGATGTTGGAACACTGCCCTCACTGAGGCAGTGGATGGGGGCATCTCTGCTGTGACTGAACAAAGGGCAGGGGAGAAGGGGGCCAACGGCAGGGCCCTCAGAGCCCGGCCGGCCCAGTCGGCTGTCACAAGCATCTTGGCCCAGGCCAAAGTGTGCCTTCTTTGTCTGCACAGCTGCCCAAACTCTCACCTATCCACCCAGGCCGCCCTCCTACTTGAAGTGTGTGTGGAACTTGTCCGCAGAGTACGCCTCCCTGCACAGGTATCCATAGGTCTGGCCATCGTAGTTTCCAGCCAGGTGACCGAAGGTAGCAGGCAGTAGTGTCCCTGGGACACGCGTGGCGAGGTTCCTGCCCAGGCCCCTCACCACCCAGTGCCCCTTCCCCAGAGTTGGGGCATCAATGCAGCCCTGTCTGAGTCCCCTGCCTCTAGAAGTAGTATTGGACAACACCTCTAGATAACGGGATAATTGCGTGCAAATCATTGGAGGGACACAAATAAACGTTTGCCGACTTCCTGCTGAAGATTATGAGCGTTCACACCTAAGCCTCTTTCAGGGACAGCTGTTTAGCTAAACATGAGCTCATGATCTAAATTTACACAATAATGAAGAAATTAGATACAAGTGGAGACAATCAACAAAAACAATCAATACCAGAATTAGATTCCCAAGGCCATCCATCAGATGTTGGCATAATCAGGTTCAAGGCAGAAAATATACATAAATTTAGAACTGAAACAAGGAACAAGGATGTTTTATAAGACTGGTAGGATACTTAAAACACGTTTAAAGTACATGACATTGATAAAGCTAAAAACTCAAAGGTTGTGTAATACAACAGATTAATCATGGAGAAGAGTGAAATTATGCTGTTTTGAAAAATATGGCAGATTAAATTTTCTGCCTATTTATATAAGAAGATTTATCTAAAAAAATACACAGTATTTCAAAGACTTATTGGCTGTGAAATAAGTTAAGGGTATTTCAAATGGCTTCTCTGCAAAGAAAGGTGAGATGTAGGAAATCACAGAAAGTAGAGGGGAAAATAGGTCAATATATACTTTGCTATATTGTGAACTAAGCCTTAGGCCAGCCACAATGTAGAGGACTTGTCCCTTTGAAACTTACAAGTAAGCTGGAATCTTCAAAAATTTCAACTCTTTATAATTAAAAGGATTTATTAAAATTAATAACCTATTGTTTTATTTTACATTAGAAGATCAAAACAATAAATCGTGAGAACAAAGAAAACATAAATGAAGATATGAGCAGAACTTAATAAAACAGAAAACGTATAAAATTGAGGTGATTTAGTAAGTCAAAAGAATATTCTTTGAAAAGATTTTAAAAACACACTTTGATTAAGCAAAAGAAAACAGAGGAAAATAATATACTGAAAGAATCAGGACAATGTTATACCAGAGAATATTAAAATGCCAGTAAATTTGAACAATTCTGTAAAGTGGCCAATTTCCTATCTCCTAAAGTTTACCAAAACTGACACAAGGGGTACTCATTTAAGGCCATCATGTGTGCCCTTGGCATCCTCTGTATGCCCAGGGCTAAGGATGCAGCCTCTGGAGTTCATGGCAACCTGTGGAGAGAGGGCGGGGCTGCAGGATGTTGGAACACTGTCCTTACTGAGGGTGTGTGTGTGGCCATCTCTGGTGTGACTGAACAAATGGCAGGGGAGCAGGGGCGCCAGGGCAGGGCCCTCAGAGCATGGCAGGACCAGTGGCGTGGCACAAGCATTAAGGCTCAGGATAAAGAGAACATTCTTGCGCTGCATGGCAGCCTGACGTCTCATTTTTCCTCTCAGGCCACCCTCCTAGTTGAAGTGTGTGTGGAAGCTTTCCACGTAGTACACCAAGCTGAACAGGTAACCATAGGTTTGGGTATCGTAACTTCCTGCCACGTGACCGAATGTCGCACCAGGTGGGTCCCTGGGAAATTCACGGAGAGGCTCCTGCCAGGGCCTGGGCCACTCGATGCCCCTTCCCCAAAGCAGGGGCCACAAACAGCTGTGTTTGAGTCCCATGCCTCTAGAGGGAGTATTGGACCAACACTTCTATAAAATGTTATTTTTTTGTGGGAAACTTAGTTGTGGGTCACAACTAAATCTTTGCTGACTTTCTGCTGAAGCTCTCGTGCGTTCACACCTACGACTCTTACAAAGTCAGCTGTTTAGCTAAACATGAGCTCATGATCTAAATTTACACAATAATGAAGAAATCAGCTACAAGTGGAGACAATCAGCAAAAGCAATCAATACCAGAATTAGATTCCCAAGTCCATCCATCAGATGGTGGAATAATCAGCTGCAAGTTAGACAATATACATACAACTGGAACTGAAACAAGGAACAAGGATGTTTTTAAAAGACTGGTAGGATCTTTAAAACATTTTTAAAGTACATGTCATTGATAAAGCTAAATACTCAAAGGTTGTGTAATACAACAGATTCATCATTGAGAAGAGTGAAATTATGCTGTTTTGAAAAATATGGCAGGTCAGATTTTCTGCCTAATTATATATAGAAGAATTATCTAAAAAATACACCTTATTTCAAAGACTTATTGGCTGTGATATAAGTTAAGGGTATTTCAAATGGCTTGTCTGCAAAGGTGAGATGTAGGAAACACAGAAAGTCGAGGGGAAAATATGTCAATATATACATTGCTATATGGTGATCTAAGCCTTAGGCCAGCAATAATATGGAGGACCTGAACCTTAGATACTTAGAAGTAAGCTGGATTCTTCAGAAATTTCAAGTCTTTATAATTAAAAAGATTTTTTTAAAATTAATTACCAATTGTTTTATTTGACATCACATGATCAAAACAATGAACCCTGAGAACATAGAAAAAATAAATAAATATATGAGCAGAACTTAATAAAACAGAAAACGTATAAAAGTGATGTGATTTAGTAAGTCAAAAGAATATTCTTTGAAAATATGCCTTTTTCATCACAATGCTCCATGCCCTTTTCATCACAATGCTCCATGACCCTGGTCATCACAATACTCCACAAGCTTGTCATAAGAATGCTCCATGACACTTGTCATCACAATGCTACATGTCCATTGTCATCACAATGCTCCATGACACCTGTTATCACAATGTTCAATGCCACTTGTCATTACAGTGCTCCATGACGCTCGTCATCACAATTATCCATGGTTTTCTCATCAAAAGGCTACACGGTCTTGCCATCACAATGCTCCTTGCACTAGTCATCACAATGCTCCATGTCCTTTGTCATCACAATTCTCGCCGTCCTAGTCATCACAATGCTCCATGACACTTCTCATCAAAATGTTACATGCTCTTTTCATCACAATTCTCCATGCACTTGTCATCGCAATGCTCCATGACCGCTTTCATAGCAAGCTCCATGCGCTTGTCATCACAATGCTTCATGACCTTGTCATCAAAATTCTCATTGGCCCTTGTCATCACAATGTTCCATGCCCCTGTCATCACAATACTGCATGACCCTTTTCATCACAATGCTCCAAGCCCTTG
This sequence comes from Mesoplodon bidens, assembly GCF_964165515.1. Lineage (NCBI taxonomy): Eukaryota > Metazoa > Chordata > Mammalia > Artiodactyla > Ziphiidae > Mesoplodon > Mesoplodon bidens. Next base: position 77,363 of record NW_027672491.1, read on the forward strand.
TCATCACAATGCTCCATTACCTTTGTCATCAGTCCGCCATGACACTTGGCATCACAATGCTCCATGCAATTGTCATCACAATGGACCATGACATATATCATCACAATGTTCACTGACACATGTCTTCACAATAATCCATGACCTTGTCATCACAATGCTCCATGCCCTTGTCATCACAATGTGCCATGCCCACTGTCATTACAATAATCCATGAAACTTGTCAAACAAATGCTCCAAGCCCCTGTCATCACAATGCTCCATACCTGTGTCATCACAATGCTTCATGACCGCTGTCATCACAGTGCTCCATGACGCCAGTCATCACAATGCTTTATACCCTTTGTCACCACAATGCTCCATGAACATTTCATCACAATGCTCTATGACCCTTCTCATCAAAATCCTCCATGAACTTGTCAATACAATCCTCCGTGACCCATGTATCACAGTGTTCCGTGCCCTTGTCATCACAATGCTCATTACCCAATCTCAATACAATAATCAATGAAATTTTTCAGACGAATGCACCAGGCGCTTGTCATCAAAATGCTCCATTACCCCTGTCATAACAATGCTCCCTGACCCCTGCCATCACAATGTTCCACGGCCTTCTCATCACAAGGCTCCATGACCCTTGTCATCACAATGCTCCAAGACCCCTGTAATCACAATGCACCAAGCCCTTGTCATCACAAATCTCCATGACGCATGTCATCAGAATGCTCCATGGCCTTCTCATCACAATGCTCCTTTCCCTTGTCATCACAATGCTCCACGACCCCTGTAATCACAATGCTCCATGTCCATTTTCATCAGAATGCTCCATGAGACTTGTCATCACAAGGCTCCATGACCGTCTCAACACAATGCTCCAGGACTTTTTCATCAGAATTCTCCAATCCCTTGTCATCACAAAGCTCCAAGACGCTTGTCATCACAATACTCGATGCACTTCTCATCAAAATGCTCCATGCCATTGTCATTACAATCCTCCATGACCCATGTATCACAGTGTTCCGTGCCCTTGTCATCACAATGCTCCATGTCCACTCTCATCACAATAATCGGTGAAAGTTTTCAGACTTATGCTCCATGCCCTTTTCATCACAATGTTCCATTACACCTGTCATAACAATGCTCCATGAGCCCTGCCATCACAATATTCCACGGCCTTGTCATCACAAGGCTCCATGACCCTTGTCATCACGGTGCTCCAAGATCCCTGTATTCACAATGCTCCATTCCCTTGTCATCACAAAGCTCCATGACGCATGTCATCAGAATGCTCCATGGCCTTCTCATCACAATTCACCATGCCTTTGTCAGCACAATGCTCCAAGAGCCCTGTAATCTCAATGCTCCATGCCCTTTTTCATCTCAATGCCGTTTGAACCCTGTCATCACAATGAACCAGGCCCATCATCATAATGCTTACATGCTATTGTCATCACAATGAAATCAAAATGCTCCATGATCTCTGTCATCACAATGTTCCAAACCCTTGTGATCACAATGTTCCATAAAACTTGTCATCACAATACTCCATGACCATTGTCATCACAATGCTCCATGAACACTGACAACATAATGATTTTGGACTCTTGACATAAAAATGCTCCATATAATTTTCATCAAAATGCTCCATGCCCTTGCCATTACAATCCTCCATGACCCATGTATCACAGTGTTCATTGCCCTTGTCTTCACAATGCCCAATGTCCGCTCTCATCACAATAATCAATGAAACATTTAAGACCTATGCTCCATGCACTTGTCGTGACAATGCTCCATTACACCTGTCACAACAATGCTCCATGACCCCTGCCATCACAGTGTTCCACGGCCTTGTCATCACAAGGCTCCATGACCCTTGTCATCACAGTTCTCCAAGACTCCTGTAATCACAAAGCTCCATGCCCTTTGTCATCAAAAATCTCCATGATGCATGTCATCAGAATGCTCCATGGACTTCTCATCACAATGCTCCATGGCCTTGTCATCAAAAAGCTCCAAGACCCATGTAATCACAGTGCTCCATGCCCCTTTATATCTCAATGATCTATGAACCCTGTCATCACAATGCACCATGACCCTTTTCATCACAATGCTCCATAACCAACGACATCAAAATGTTCCATAACCACTGTCATCAAAATGTTTCATGACATTTTTCATCAAATTGCTCCAGGACCCTGTAATCACAATGCTCCCTGCCATTCTCATCACAGTGCACCACGCCCTTCTCATCAAAATGCTCCATGACATTTGTCATCACAAAGCTCCATGACCCTTGGCATCACAATGCTCCGTGACTCCAGTCATCACAATGCTTCATGACCTTTGTCATCACAACGGTCCATGCACTCATCATCACAAGGCTCTGTGACATTTGTCACCACAATGCTCCTTGAACTTTCAATCACAATGCTCTCTGACCCTTGTCATCACAGTGCTCCATGCCTTTGTCAGCACAATGCTCCATGACGCTTGTCATCACAATGCACAATGCTCTTGTCGTGTCAATGTTCCACAACCTTGTCATCACAGTGTTCCATAAACCTTGTAATCACAATGCTCCATTAACTTCTCATCAAAAACCTCTCTCACCACTGATATAGCAATGTTCCTTCTGTAGTCATCACGATAAGCCCTCACCCCTGTCATCACATTGTTCCACGACCCCGTCATCACAATGCTACATGCCTTTATCATCACAGTGCTCTATGACCCCTAACATCACAATGTTCCCTAAACCCTGCCATCAAAATGCTTCATGACCCTTTTCATCACAATGCTCCATGACCCCTGTCCTCACAATGCTCTGTGACTCCAGTCATCACAATGCTTCATGACCATTGTCATCACAATGGTCCATGCCCTCATCATCACAAGGCTCTGTGACCTTTGTCACCACAATGCTCCATGAACTTTTCATCACAATGCTCTGTGACGCTTGTCATCACAATGCTCCATGCTTTTGTCAGCACAATGCTCCATGACCATTGTCATCACAATGCTCCATGCGCTTGTCAGCACAATGCTCCATGACCCATGTCATCACAATGTGCCATGAGTTCGTCATCACATTGCTCCACAACCTTGTCATCACAATGCTCCATAAACCTTGTCATCGCAGTGCTCCATGCACTTCTCATCAGAATGCTCTCTCACCACTGATATCACAATGTTCCTTCACTAGTCATCACCATACACCCTCACCCCTGTCATCACATTGTTCCATGACACCGTCATCACAATGCTACATGCCCTTATCATCACAATGCTCCATGACCACGAACATCACAATGTTCCCTAACCCCTTTCATCAAAATGCTTCATGACCCTTTTCATCACAATGCTCCATGACCCCTTTCATCACAATGCTCTGTGACTCCAGTCATCAATATGCTTCATGAACTTTTCATCACAATGCTCTGTGACGCTTGTCATCAGAGTGCTCCATGCATATGTCAGCACAATGCTCCATGACCCATGTCATCACAATGTGCCATGCACATGTCATCAGAATGCTCCATGACCTTTGGCATCACAATGCTCCATTACCCTTGTCATCACAATGTTCCATGACCCTTGTCATCACAATACTCCATGCGCTTGTTAGCACAATGCTCCAGGACCCATGTCATCACAATGTGCCATGCTTTTGTCATCAGAATGCTCCATGACCTTTGGCATCACAATGCTCCATTACTCTTGTCATAACAATGCGACATGACCGCTGCCATCCCAATTTTCCACGGCCTTGTCATCACAAGGCTCCATGACCCTTGTCATCACAATGCACCAAGACGACTGTAATCACAATGTGAAATGCCCTTGTCATCACAAAGCTCCATGAAGCATGTCATAAGAATGCTCCTTGGCCTTCTCATCACATTACTGCATGCCCTTGTCATCACAATGCTCCATGACCCATGTCATCACAATGCACCATGCTCTTGTCATCTCAATGCTCCACAACCTAGTCATCACAATGCTAAATAAACCTTGTCATCACAATGCTCCATGTACTTCTCATCAAAATGCTCACTCACCACTGATATCACAATGTTCCATCTCTAGTCATCACAATACTCCCTCACCCCTGTCATCACAATGATCCATGACCCCATCATCACAAAGCTACGTGCCCTTATCATCACAATGCTCCATGAACCCTGACATCACAATGTTCCATAACACCTGTCATCAAAATGCTCCATGACCTTTGTCATCACAATGCTCCATGACCCCTGTTATCACAATGCTCCATGACTCCAGTCATCACAATGCTTCATGACCTTTGTCATCAAAATGGTCCATGCCCTCATCATCACAAGTCTCTGTGACATTTGTCACCACAATGTTCCGTAAACTTTTCATCACAATGCTCTCTGACCCTTGTCATCACAATGCTCCATGCTTTTATCAGCACAATGCTCAATGACAACTGCCATTAAAATGCACCATGCTCTTGTCATCTCAATGCTCCACAACCTTGTCATCACAATGCTCCATAAACCTTGTCATCACAATGCTCCATGCACTTCTCATCAAAATGCTCTCTCACCGCTGACATCACAATGTTCCTTCACTAGTCATCACCATACTCCCTCATCCCTGTCATCACATTGTTCCATGACACCGTCATCACAATGCTACATGCCCTTATCATCCCAATGCTCCATGACCCCTACCATCACAATGTTCCCTAAACCCTGTCATCAACATGATCCATGACCATTTTCATCACAATGCTCCATGACCCCTGACATCACAATGTTCCATAACCCCTGTCATCAAAATGTTCCATGACACTTTTCATCAAATTGCTCCAGGACCCTGTCATCACAATGCTCCCTGCCATTCTCATCACAATGCACCACGCCCATGTCACCACAATGCTCCATCCGCTTGTCATCACAATTCTCCATGACCACTGTCATCACAATGCTCCATGACTCCAGTCATCACAATGCTTCATGACCTTTGTCATCACAATGGTCCATACCCTCATCATCACAAGGCTCTGTGACAGTGTCAACACAATGCTCAATGAACTTTTCATCACAAAGCTCTCTGACCCTTGTCACCTCAGTGTTCCATGCCTTTGTCAGCACAATGCTCAATGACCCTTGTCATCACAATGCTCCATGCGCTTGTCAGCACAATGCTCCAGGACACATATCATCACAATGCACCATGCCTTTGTCATCACAATGCTCCACAACCTTGTCATCACAATGCTCCATAAACCTTTTCATCACAATGCTCCATGCACTTCTCATCAAAATGCTCCCTCTCCACTCATATCACAAAGTTCCATCACTAGTCATCACAATACTCAGTCAACCCTGTCATCACAATATTCCATGACCCCAGTAATCATAATGCTACATGCCCTAATCGTCACAATGCTCCATGACCCTTGACATCACAATGTTCCATAACCCCTGTAATCAAAATGCTCCACGACCCTTTTCATCACAATGCTCCATGACCCCTGACATCACAATGTTCAATATCCCCTCTCATCAAAATGTTCCTTGATCCTCTTCATCAAATTGCCCCATAACCCTGTCATCACAATACTCCCTGCCCTTCTCATCACAATGCACCACGCACTTGTCTTCAAAATGCTCCATGACCCTTGTCATCACAATGCTCCATGCGCTTCTCAGCACAATGCTACGTGACCCTTGTCATCACAATGCTCCATGCCTTTGTCAGCACAATGCTCCATGAAACATGTCATCACAATACTCCATGTGATTGTCAGCACAATGCTACATGACAAATGTCATCACAATGTGCCAAGCACTAGTCCATTACCTTTGTCATCACAATGGACAATGACATATGTCATCACAATGTTCCATCACTAGTCATCACAATACTCCCTCAGCCCTGTCATCACTATGTTCCATGACCCAAGTCATCACAACGTTACATGCCCTTTTCAGCAGAATTCTTCATGACCCGAAATATCACAGTGTTCCATAACCCATGTCATCAAAATGTTCCATGACACTTTTCGTCAAATTGGTCCATGACCCGGTCATCAAAATGTACGCTGCCCTTCTCACCACAATGCACCACGCCCTTGTCATCAAAATGCTCCATGACGTTTGTCATCACGAAGATCCATGACACTTGGCATCACAATGATTCATGCCATTGTCATCACCATGATCCATGAAGCTTTTCATCACAATGCTCCATACCACTGTCAAAACAATGCTCCATGAAACCACTCATCACATTGCTCCATGCCCTGGTGATCACAAAGCTCCATGACGCTTGTCATCATAATGCTCCATGCCCTTCTCATCACAATGCTCCATGCACTTGTCATTACAATCCTCCATGACCCATGTATCACAGTGTTTTGTGCCCTTGTCATCACAAAGCTCCATGCCCATTCTCATCACAATAATCCATGCAAATTTTCAGAACAATGGTCCATGCCCTTGTCATCACAATGCTCCATTACACCTGTCATAACAATGCTCCATGACCCCTGCCATCACAGAGTTCCACAGCCTTGTCATCACAAGGCTTCATGACCCATGACATCACAATGCTCCAAGAACCCTGTAATCACAATGCTCCATGCCCTTGTCATCACAAAGCTCCTTGACGCATGTCATCAGAATGCTCCATGGCCTTTTCATCACAATGCTCCATGCCCTTGTCATCAGAATGCTCCAAGAACCTTGTAATCACTATGCTCCATGCCCCTTTGCATCTCAATGCTCCATGAATCCTGTCATCAAAATGCACCATGACCATCATCATAATGTTTCATGCTATTGTCATCACAATGAAATCAAAATGCTCCATGACCTCTGTCATCACAATGTTCCATGTGCTTGTCATCACAATCTTCCATGAAACTTGGGATCTCATTGCTTCATACCCTTGTCATCACAATGCTCCATGCTCCTTGAAATCAAAATGCACGATGACCTCTATCATCACAATGCTCCAAACTCTTGCGATCACAACGTTCCATAACACTTTTCATCACAATGCCCCATCACACCCGTTATCACAATTATCCATGATCTTCTCATCACTATTCTGTATGACCTTTGTCATCACAATGCTCAATAAACATTTCATCACAATGCTCCCTGACACTTGTCGTCAGAATGCTCTTTGAAAACTGTCATGAAAAGGCTCCATGCCTTTTTCATCACGATGATACATGCTCTTTTCATCAAAATGCTCCATTCCATTGTCATCACAATACTCCACAAGCTTGTCATCAGAATGCTCCATGACCCTTGTCATCACAATGCTCCATGACCCCTGTCATCAGAATGCTCCATGAAACCTGTCATCACAATGCTCCATGCCCTGGTCATCACAATGCTCCATGTCCCTTGTCATCACAATTCTCCACGTCCTTGTCATCACAATGTTCCATGACACTTCTCATCACAATGTTACATGCTTTTGTCATCACAATTCTCCATGCACTTGTCATTGCAATGCTCCATGACCCCTGTCACAGCAAGATCCATACACTTGCCATCACAATCCTTCACGACCTTGTCATCAAAATTCTCAATGGCCCTTGTTATCACAATGCTCCATAACCCTTGTCATCACAATGCTCCAAGCCCTTGTCATCACAATGCTCCATTACCATTGTCATCACAATCCTCCATGACCCTTGGCTTCACAATGCTCCATGCCATTGTAATCACAATGCTCCATGAACACTCTCATAACATTGCTCCATGCCTTTGTCATCACAGTTCTCCATGATCATTGTCATCACAATGCTCGATGCCCATCTCATCACAATGCTCCACGCCATTGTCATTACAATCCTCCATGACCCATGTATCACAGTTTCCATGCCCTTGTCATCGCAATGTTCCATGCCTACACTCATCACAATAATCCAAGAAATATTTCAGACGAATGCTCCATGCCCTTGTCATCACAATGCTCCATTATCCCTGTCATTACAGTGCTCCATGAACCCAGCCATCACAATGTTCCAAGGCCTTGTCATCACAAGGCTCCAAGACGCATGTCATCAGAATGATCCATGGCCTTCTCATCACAATGCTCCATGCTCTGGTCATCACAATTCTCCAACACCCATGAAATCACAATGTTCCATGGCCCTTTTCATCTCAATGCTCCATGAACCCTGTCATCAAAATGCACCATGCCCATAATCATAATGCTTCATGCTATTGTCATCACAATGAAACCAAAATGCTTCATGACCTCTGTCATCACAATGCTCCTAACACTTGTGATCACAATGTTCCATAACTCTTGTCATCACAACGCCCCATGATGCTCGTCATCACAGTTATCCATGGTCTTCTCATCACAATGCTCCATGACCTTTGTCCTCAAAATGCTCAATACACTTGTCATCACAATGCTGCCTAAAACTTGTCGTCTGTATGCTCCTTGAATCCTGTCATGGCAAGGCTCCATGCCTTTTTCCTCAAAATGATCCACTCCCTTTTCATCACAATATTCCAAGCCCCTGTAATCACAATGCTCCATGCCCTTGTCATCAAAAAGCTCCATGACGCATGTCATCAGAATGCTCCATGGCTTTCTCATCACAATGCTCCATGCCCTTGTCATCACAATGCTCCAAGACCCCTGTAATCACAACGCTCCATGCCCTTTTCATCAGAATGCTCCATGAGACTTGTCATCAAAAGGCTCCATGGTCTTCTCATCACAATGCTCCAGGACCTTATCATCACAATGCTCCATGCCCTTGTCATCAAAAAGCTCCATGACGCATGTCATCAGAATGCTCCATGGCTTTCTCATCACAATGCTCCATGCCCTTGTCATCACAATGCTCCAAGACCCCTGTAATCACAACGCTCCATGCCCTTTTCATCAGAATGCTCCATGAGACTTGTCATCAAAAGGCTCCATGGTCTTCTCATCACAATGCTCCAGGACCTTATCATCACAATGCTCTATTCCCTTCTCATCACAATGCTCCATGACGCCTGTCATCACAATAACCCATGAATATTTTCAGCCCAATGCTGCATGACCTTCTCTTCACAATGCTCCATGACCCCTGTCATCACAATGCTCTATGATCACTGTCATCACAACGCTCCATGACCCCTGACAACACAATGATCTGGGACCCTTGTAATCAAAATCTAAATGATATTTCTCATCACAATGATCTATGCCGTTGTTATCCCAATGCTCCATGACCCCTGTAATTACAATGCTTCTTGACACTTGTCATCACAGTGCTCCATGACCCTTGTCATCACAATGCTCCATGCCTTTGTTGGCAAAATGCTACATGACCTTGTCATCACTATGCTCCATGCACTTGTCATCAAAATATTCCATTACCATTGTCATCACAATCCTCCATGAAACTTGGGATAACATTGCTTCATGACCTTGTCATCACAGTGCTCCTGACCCTTGTCTTCACAATGCTCCATGACACTTGGCATCACAATGCTCCATGCCACTGTCATCACAATTGACCATGACATATGTCATCACAATGCTCCCTGACACCAGTCTTCAAAATACTCCATGACCTTGTCATCACAATGCTCCATGCCCTTGTCATCACAATGCTCCAAGACGCCTGTAATCACAATGCTCCATGACCTTTTCATCACAAAGCTCCATGACGTATGTCATCAGAATGCTCCATGGCCTTCTCATCACAATGCTCCATGGTCTTGTCATTACAATGCTCCAAGAACCTTGTAATCCCAATGCTCCATGGCCCTTTACATCAGAATTATCCATGAGACTTGACATCACAAGGCTCCATGGTTTTCTCATCACAATGCTCCATGACCCTTGTCATCAAAATGCTCCATGCGCTTGTCATCAAAATACTCCAATACCATTGTCATAACAATCCTCCACCAACATCGGGATCACATTGATTCATGCCCTTGTCATCACAATGCTCCATGCTCCTAGAAATCTAAATGATCCATGAACTCTGTCATCACAATGCTCCAAACCCTTGTGATCACAATGTTCCATAACACTTGTCATCACAATGCTCCATGATGCCTGTAATCACAATACTCCATACCCGTGTCATCACAATGCTCCATGACCCCCGACATCACAATGTTCCCTAAACCCTGTCATCAAAATGCTCCATGACACTTTTCATCTCAATTATCAATTAACCCGGTCATCACAATGCACCATGCCCATCATCATAATGCTTCATGCTATTGTCATCATAATGAAATCAAAATGCTCCATGACCTCTGTCATCACAATGCTCCAAACCCTTGTGATCACCATATTCCATAACACTTGTCATCACACGTATCCATGGTCTTCTCATCACAATACTCCATGACCTTTGTCATCACAATGCTCAATACACTTGTCATCACAATGCTCCCTGACACTTGTCGTCAGTATGCTCCTTGAACACGGTCATGACAAAGCTACATGCCTTTTTCATCACAATGCTCCAAGGCGCCTGTAATCACAATGCTCCATGCCCTTGTCATCACAAAGATCCATGACGCATGTCATCACAATGCTCCATGGCCTTCTCATCACAATGCTCCATGGCCTTGTCATTACAGTGTTCCTAGAACCCTGGAATCACAATGTTCCATGCCCCTTTTAATCAGAGTGCTCCATTAGACTTGTTATCAAAGGGCTCCATGGTCTTCTCAACACAATACTCCAGGACCATGTCATCACAATGCTCCATTCCCTTGTCATTACAATCCTCCATGACCCGTGTATCATAGTGTTCCGTGCCCTTGTCATCACAATGCTCCATGCCAATTCTCATCACAATAATCCATGAAATTTTTCAGAACAATGCTCCATGCCCTTTTCATCACAATGCTCCATTACAACTGTCATAACAATGCTCCATGACCGCTGCCATCACAATGTCCTATGGCCGTGTCATCAAAAGGTTCCATGACCCTTGTCATAACAGTGCTCCAGGACCACTGTAATCACAATGCTCCATGCCTTTGTCATCACAAGGCTCCATGACGCATGTCATCAGAATGCTTCATGGTATTCTCATCACAATGCTCCATGCCCTTGTCATCACAATGCTCCAAGACCCCTGAGATCACAATGCTCCATGCCCGTTTTCATCTCAGTGATCTATGAACCCTGTCATCACAATGCACCATGAGCCCTGAATGCAAAATGATCAGGGACTCTTGTCATTAAAATGCGCCATGACCGTTGTCATCACAATGATCCATTCCCTTGTCATCCCAGTGCTCCATGAACCATGTAATCACAATGCTCCATGACGATTGTCATCACAGTGCTCCATGACCCTTGTCATCACAATGCTTCATGCCTTTGTCAGCAAAATGCTACATGACCTTGTCATCAACATGCTCCAAGCACTTGTCATCACAATCCTCCATGAACTTTGGGATCACATTGCTTCATGCCCTTGTCATCACAATGCTCCATGCTCCTTGAAATCAAAATGATCCATGAAATCTGTCATTACAATGATCCAAACCCTTGTGATCACAATGTTCCATAACACTTGTCATCACAATGCTCCATGATGCCTGTCATCACAATAATCCATGCCCTTGTCATTACAATGCTCCATGACCTTTGTCATCACAATGCTCCCTGGCACTTGCCATCAGTATGCACTTGAACCATGTCATGACAATGTTGCATGCCTTGTTAATCACAATGATCCATGCCCTTTTCATCACAATGCTCCAAGACTCCTATAATCACAATGCCCCATGCCTTTTTCAGCAAAATGCTACAAGACCTTGTCACCACAAATCTGCATGCGCTTGTCATCACAATCCTCCATGAATCTTTGGATCACATTGCTTCATGATCTTGGCAACACAATGCTCTATGTTCCTTGAAATCACAATGATCCATGACCATTTTCATCACAATGCTCTAAATGCTTGTGATCACAATGTTCCATAACACTTGTCATCACAACGCTCCATGATGCCTGTCATCACAATACTCCATGCCATTGTCATCACAATGCGCCATGGCCATTGTCATCACAATGCTCAATACACTTGTCATCACAATGCTCCATGACATTTGTCGTCAGAATGCTCCTTGAACACTCTCATAAAAAGACTCCATGCATTTTTCATCACAATGCTCCATCCAAATGTCACCAAAATACTCCACAAGCTTGTCATCACAATGCTCCATGACACTTGTCATCACAATGCTCCATGACCCCTGTCATCACAATGCTCCATGACACCTGTAATCACAATGCTTCGTGGCTCTTGTAATTAGAGTGCTCCATGACACTCGTCATGAACATAATCCATGGACTTCTCCTCACTATGCTCCACCGTCTTGCCATCACAATGATCCATTCTCTGATCATCACTATGCTCCAAGTCCCTTGTCATCATATTTCTCCACGTCCTCCTCATAACAATGCTACATGACATTTCTCATCACAATGTTACATGCTCTTGTCATCACAATTCTCCATGCAATTGTCTTCACAATACTCCAAGACCCCTGTAAGCACAATGCTCCATGCCCTTGTCATCACAAAGCTCCATGACGCATGTCATCAGTATGCTCCATGGCTTTCCCATCACAATGCTCCAAGACCCCTATAATCATAATGCTCCTTGCCGCTTTTCATGTCAATGCTCCACGAACCCTGTCATCACAATGCACCATGCCCATCATCGTAATGCTTCATGCTATTGTCATCACAATGAAATCAAAATGCTCCATGACCTCTGTCATTACCATACTCAAAACCCTAGTGCTCACGTTGTTCCATAACACTTGTCATCACAATGCCCAATGACGCTCGTCATCACAATTATCAGTGGACTTCTCATCACAATGCTCCATAAACTTTGTCATCACAATGCTCAATTCACTTGTCATCACAATGTTGCCTGACACTTGTTGTAAGTATGCTCCTTGAAACCTGTCATGACAAGGCTCCATACATTTTTCATCAAAATGATCCATGCCCTTTTCATCACAGTACTCCAAGACCCCTGTAATCACAATGTCCCATGCCCTTGTCATCACAAAGCTCCATGATACATGTTATCAGAATGCTCCATGGCCTTCTCATCACAATGCTATTAGCACTTGTTATCACAATGCTCCAAGACCCCAGTAATCTCAATGCCCCATGCCTCTTTCAGTGAGAATGCTCCAGGATACTTGTCATCACAAGGTTCCATGATCCGCTCATCACAATGCTCCAGGACGTTGTCATCAAAATGCTCCATTCCCTTGTCATCTCAATACTCCATGAATATTTTCAGCTCAATGCTCCATGACCTTCACATCACAATGCTCCATGACCCCTGTCATCACAATGCTCCATGACCTTTGTCATCACAATGCACAATACACTTGTCATCACAATGCTCCCTGACACTTGCCATCAGTATGCACTTGAACTATGTCATGACAATGTTCCATGCCTTTTTCATCACAATGATCCATGCGCTTTTCATCACAATGTTCCAATTCTACTGTAATCAAAATGCTCCATGACTTTTTCAGCAAAATGCTACAAGACCTTGTCACCACAATGCTCCATGCGCTTGTCATCATAATCCTCCATGAACCTTAGGATAACATTGCTTCATGATCTTGGCATCACAATGCTCCATGCTCCTTGAAATCAACATGATCCATGACCACTTTCATCACAATGCTCTAAATGCTTGTGAACACAATGTTCCATAACACTTGTCATCACAACGCTCCATGATGCCTGTCATCACAATACTCCATGCCCTTGTAGTCACAATGCACCCTGAAAATTGTCATCAGAATGCTCAATACACTTGTCATCACAATGCTCCCTGACATTTGTCGTCAGAATGCTCCTTGAACACTCTCTTAAAAAGACTCCATGCATTTTTCATCACAATGCTCCATCCAAATGTCATCACAGTACTCCACAAGCTTGTCATCACAATGCTCCATGACACTTGTCATCACAATGCTCGATTCATTTCTCATCACAATTCTCCACGCCCTTGTCATTACAATCCTCCCTGACTCATGTATCACAGTGATCCGTGCCCTTGTCATCACAATGCTCCATGCCCACTCTCATCAAAATAATCCATGAAACATTTCAGACCAATGATCCATGCCCTTGTCATCACAATGCTCCATTACCCCTGTTATAACAATGCTCCATGATCCCTGCCAGCACAATGTTCCACGGTCTTGTCATCACAAGGCTTCATGACACTTGTCATCACAATGCTCCAAGACCCCTGTAATCACAATGCTCCATGCCCTTTCATCACAATGCTCCATGATGCATGTTATCAGAAGTCTCCATGGCCTTCTCATCACATTGCTCGAAGCCCTTGTCATCACAATGCTCCATAACCATTGTCATCACAATCCTCTATGACACTTGGCATCACAATGCTCCATTCCATTGTCATCACAATGGAGCACGACATATGTCATCACAATGTTCCCTGACACCTGTCTTCACAATACTCCATGACCTTGTCATCACAATACTCCATGCCCTTGTCATCACCATGCTCCATGACCGCTGTCATCACAATGTTCCGTGACTCCAGTCATCCCAATGCTTCAGGAGTTTTGTCATCACAGTGGTCCATGCCCTCGTCATCACAATGCTCTGTGACATTTGTCACCACAATGCTCCATGAAATTTTCATCACTAAGCTCCTTGACCCATGTCATCACAATGCTCCATTCCTTTGTCAGTACAATGCTCCATGACCCTTGTAAGCAAAATGCTCCATGACCCATGTCATCACAATAAGCCATTCGCTTGTCAACACAATGCTCTACAACATTCTCATCACAATGCTCCATAAAACTTGTCATCACAATGCTCCATTCACTTCTCATCAAAATGCTCTCTGACAACTGATATCACAAGGTTCCATCACTAGTCATCACAATAATCCCTCACCCGTGTCATATCAATGTTACATGACCCCTGTCATCACAATGCTACATGCCCTTATCCTCACAATGCTCCATGACCCCTGACATCACAGTGTTCCATAACCTCTGTCATCAAAATATTCCTTGACACTTTTCATCAAATTGCTCCTTGATCCTGTCATCACAATGCTTCCCACCTTTCTCATCACAATGCACAACGCCCTTGTCATCAAAATGCTCCATAACCTTTGTCATCACAAAGCTCCATGACCCTTGGCATCACAAAGCTCCATGCCACTTTTCATCTCAATGCTCCATGAACCCTGTCATCACAATGCACCATAAACTTCATCATAATGCTTCATGATATTGTTATCACAATGAAATCAAAATGCACCAAGACCTCTGTCATCATAATGCTCCAAACCCTTGGAATAACATTGTTCCATAACAGTTGTCATCACAACGCCCCTTGATGCTCCTCATCACAATTATCCATGGTCTTCTCAACACAATGCCCCATGCCTTTGTCATCACAATGTTCAATACACTTGTCATCACAATGCTCCCTGACACTTGTCGTCAGTATGCTCCTTGAACCCTGTCATGACAAGGCTCCATGTTATTTCATCACAATAATCCATGCCCTTTTCATCACAATGCTCCAAGACCCCTGTAATGACAATGCTCCATGCCCTTGTGATCACAAAGCTCCATGACCCCTGTCATCACAATGCTACCTGCCCTTATCATCACAATGCTCTATCACTCCTGACATCACAATGTTCCATAACACTTGTCATCAAAATATTCCATGACCGTTTTCATCAAATTGTTACATGAACCTGTCATCACAATGCTCCCTGCCCTTCTCATCACTGTGCACCACACATTGTCATCAAAATGCTCCATGACATTGGTCATCACAAACCGCCATGACACTTGGTATCACAATGCCCCATGCCATTGTCATCAGAATGCTCAATGAACCCTCTTATCACTTTGCTCCATGCCCTTTTCATCACAAAGCTCCATGACGCTTGTCATCACAATGCTTGATGCACTTCTCATCACAATGCTTCATGCCCTTCTCATTACAATGCTCTATGACCTATGTATCACAGTTTTCTGTGCCCTTGTCATCACAGTGCTCCATGCCGACTCTCATCACACTAATCCATGAAACTTTTCAGACCAATGTCCCATGCCCTTGTCATCACAATTCTGCATTACCCCTGTCATAACAATGCTCCATGACCCCTGGCATCACAATATTCCATGGCCTTGTCATAACACTTCCCCATGACCCTTGTCAGCACAGTGCTCCAAGACCCCTGTATTCACAATGCTCCATGCCCTTGTCATGACAAAGCTCCATGACACATGTCATCAGAATGCTCCATGGCTTTCTCATCACAATGCTCCATGCCCTTGTCATCTCAATGCTCCATGAACCCTGTCATCACCATGCACCATGCCCATCTTCATAATGCTTCATGCTATTGTCATCACAATGAAATCAACATGCTCCATGACCTCTGTCATCACAATGCTCCAAAACCTTGCGATCAAAATGTTCCATATCACTTGTCATCACAACGCCCCATGACGCTCATCATCACAACTATCCATGGTCTGCTCATCACAATGCTCCATGACATTTGGCATCACAATGTTCCATAACCCCTCTAATCACAATGCTCTCTGACAATTGTCATCACCGTGCACCATGACCCTTGTCATCAAAATGCTCCATGCCTATGTCAGCAAAATGCTACATGACTTGTCATCACAATGCTCCCTGACACTTGTCGTCAAAATGCTCCTTGAAGCCTATCATGAAAAGTCTCCATGCCTTTTTCATCACAATGCTCCATGCCCTTTTCATCACAATGCTCCATGTCATTGTCATCACATTACTCCACAAGCTTGTCATCAGAATGCTCCATAAGCCTTGTCATTACAATGCTCCATGACCCCTGTCATCACAATGCTTCATGCCCCTTGTCATTACAGTGCTCCAAGAAGCTCGACATTACAATTATCCATGGTTTTTTCATCACAATGCTCCACGATTTTGCCATCACAATGCACCATGCCCTGGTCATCACAGTGCTACATGTCCTTTGTCATCAAAATTCACCACGTCCATTTCATCACAATGTTCCATGACACTACTCAACACAATGTTTCATGCTCTTGACATCACAATTCTCCATGCACTTGTCATCGCAATTATCCATGACCCCTCACATAGCAAGCTCCATGCGTTTTTAATCTCAATGCTTCACGACCTTGTCATCAAAATTCTCAATGGCCCTTGTCATCACAATGCGCCAAGCCCTTGTCATCACAATGCTCCATTACCTTTGTCATCACAATCCTCCATGACACATGGCATCACAATGATTCATGCCATTGTCATCAAAATGGACCATGACCTATGTCATCACAATGCTCCTTGACCCCTGACTTCACAATAATCTGTGACCTTGTCATCAGAATGTTTCATGCCCTTGTCATCACAATGCGCCATGCCCACTGTCATCACAATAATCCATGAAACTTGTCAGACCAATGCTCCATGCCCCTTTTCATCTCAAAACACCATGAACCCTGTCATCACAATGCACCATGCCCATCATCATAATGCTTCATGCTATTGTCATCACAATGAAATTAAAATGTTCCATGACATCTGTCTTCACAATGCTCCAAACCCTTGTGATCACAATGTTCCATAACACTTGTTATCACATCGCCCCATGACGCTCGTCATTAAATTATCCATGGTCTTCTCATCACAATGCTCAATACACTTGTCATCACAATGCTCCCTGACACTTGTCGTCAGTATGCTCCTTGAACCCTGTCATGACAAGTCTCCATGCCTTTTTCATCACAATGATTCATGCCCTTTTCATCACAATGCTCCAAGACACCTGTAATCAAATGGCTCCATGACGTTGTCATCACATAGCTCCGTGATGCATGTCATCAGTATGATCCATGGCGTTCTCATCACAATGATCCATGCCATTCTCATCACAATGCACCACGACCTTGTCATCAAAATGCTCCATGACATTGGCCATCACAAAGCTCCATGACCCTTGGTATCACAATGCTCCATGCCATTGTCATCACAATGCTCCATGAACACTCTCATTACATTTCTCCATGCCCTTGTCATCAGAACGCTCCATGACGCTTGTCATCACAACGCACGATGCCCTTCTCATCACAATGCTCCACGCCGTTGTCATTACAATCCTCCATGACCCATGTAACACAGCGTTCCGTGCCCTTGTCATCACAATGCTCCATGCCCAATCTCATCACAATAATCCGTGAAACTTTTCAGACCAATGCTCCATAACCTTATCATGACAATGCTCCATTATCACTGTCATAACAATGCTCCATGAACCCTGCCATCACAGTGTTCCACGGCCTTGTCATCACATGGCTCCATGACCCTTGTCATCACAATTATCCAAGACCCCTGTAATCACAATGCTCCATGCCCTTGTCATCACAAAGCTCCATGACGCATGTCATCAGTATGCTCCATGGTCATCTCATCACAATGCTCCATGGCCTTCTCATCACAATGCTCCAAGACCCCTATAATCACAATGCTCCTTGCTGCTTTTCATCTCAGTTCTCCATGAACCCTGTCATCACAATGCACCATGCCCATCATCATAATGCTTCATGTTATTGTCATCACAATGAAATCAAAATGCTCCATGACCTCTGTCATTACCATGCTCCAAACCCTAGTGATCCCATTGTTCCATAACACTTGTCATCATAATGCCCAATGACGCTCGTCATCACAATTATCAATGGTCTTCTCATCACAATGCTCCATAAACTTTGTCATCACAATGCTCAATACACTTGTCATCACAATGTTGCCTGACACTTGTCGTCAGTATGCTCCTTGAACCCTGTCATGACGAGGCTCCTTGCCTTTTTCCTCACAATGATCCATGCCCTGTTCATCACAGTACTCCAAGACACCTGTAATCACAATGTCCCATGCCCTTGTCATCACAAAGCTCCATGATGCATGTTATCAGAATGCTCCATGGCCTTCTCATCACAATGTTCTTAGCACTTGTCATCACAATGCTCCAAGACCCCTGTAATCACAATGCCCCATGCCTCTTTTAGTGAGAATGCTCCATGATAATTATCATCACAAGGCTCCATGGTCCGCTCATCACAATGCTCCAGGACGTTGTCATCAAAATGCTCCATTCCCTTGTCATCTCAATACTCCATGAATATTTTCAGCACAATGCTCCATGACCTTCTCATCACAATGCTCCATGACCCCTGTCATCAAAATGTTCCGTGACCACAGTAATCACAATGCTCCATGACCCCTTGACAACACAATGATCCTGGACTCTTGTCATCAAAATACTCCATGACACTTGTCATCACAAGATCCATGCTCAATTCATCCCAATGTTCCATGTCCCCTGTAATCACAATGATCCGTGACGCTTGTCATTACAGTGCTCCATCACCTTTGTCATCACAATGCTCCATGCCTTTGTCAGAAAAATGCTACATGACCTTGTCATCACAATGCTCCATGCGCTTGTCATCACAATCCTCCATGAACCTTGGGATCACATTACTTCATGCCCTTGTCATCACAATGCTCCATGCTCCTTGGAATCAAAATGATCCATGAAATCTGTCATCATAATGATACAAACCCTTGTGATCACACTGTTCCATAAGACTTGTCATCACAATGCTCCATGATGCCTGTCATCGCAATACTCCATGCCCTTGTCATCACAATGCTCCATGACCTTTGTCATCACAATGCACTATACACTTGTCATCACAGTGCTCCCTGGCACTTGCCATCAGTACACACTTGAACCGTGTCATGACAATGCTCCGTGCCTTTTTCATCACAATGATCCATGCCCTTTTCATCACAATGCTCCAAGACTCCTGTAATCACAATGCTCCATGCCTTTTTCAGCAAAATGCTACAAGACCTTGTCACCACAGTGTTCCATGCGCTTGTCATCACAAACCTCCATGAACCTTGGGATCACATTGCTTCATGATCTTGGCATCACAATGCTCCATGCTCTTTGAAATCAAAATGATCCATGAACACTTTCATCACAATGCTCTAAATGCTTGTGATCACAATGTTCCATAACACTTGTCATCACAACGCTCCATGATGCCTGTCATCACAAGACTCCATGCCCTTGTCATCACAATGTGCCATGGCCATTGTCATCACAATGCTCAATACACTTTTCATCACAATGCTCCATGACATTTGTCGTCAGAATGCTCCTTGAACACTCTCATAAAAAGACTCCATGCCTTTTTCATCACAATGCTCCATCCAAATGTCATCACAATACTCCACAAGCTTGTCATCACAATGCTCCATGACACTTGTCATCACAATGCTCCATGATTCCTGTCATCACAGTGCTCCATGACACCTGTAATCACAATGCTCCATGGCTCTTGTAATTAGAGTGCTCCATGACACTCGTCATCAACATAATCCATGGACTTCTCATCACTATGCTCCACGGTCTTGCCATCACAGTGATCCATTCCCTTATCATCACAATGCTCCAAGTCCCTTGTCATCACATGTCTCCACGTCCTCCTCATAACAATGCTACATGACATTTCTCATCCCAATGTTACATGCTCTTGTCATCACAATTCTCCATGCACTTGTCATCGCAATGCTCCATGACCCCTGTCATAGCAAGCTCCATGCCCTTCTCATCACAATCACCACGCCCTTGTCATCAAAATGCTCCATGACATTTGTCATCACAAATCTCCTTGATCCTTGGCATCACAATGCTCCATGCTATTGTCATCACAAAGCTCCATGAACCCTCTCATCACATTGCTCAATGCCATTGTCATCACAATGCTCCATGACGATTGTCATCAAAATGCTCGATTCACTTCTCATCACAATTCTCCACGCTCTTCTCACTACAATCCTCCCTGACTCATGTATCACAGTGATCCGTGCCCTTGTCATCACAATGCTCCATGCCCACTCTCATCAAAATAATCCATGAAACATTTCAGACCAATGATCCATGCCCTTGTCATCACAATGCTCCATTACCACTGTCATAACAATGCTCCATGATCCCTGCCATTACAATGTTCCACAGTCTTGTCATCACAAGGCTCCATGACACTTGTCATCACAATGCTCCAAGACCCCTGTAATCACAATGCTCCATGTCCTTTTCATCACTAAGCTCCATGACGCATGTCATCAGTATGCTCCATGGCTTTCTCATCACAATGCTCCATGCCCTTGTCATCACAATGCTTCAAGAACGCTGTAATCACAAAGCTCCATGCCACTTTTCATCTCAATGCTCCATGACCCCTGTCATCACAATGCTACATGCCCTTAACCTCACAATGCTCCATGACCCCTGACATCACAGTGTTCCATAACCTCTGTCATCAAAATATTCCTTGACACTTTTCATCAAATTGCTCCTTGATCCTGTCATCACAATGCTTCGTGCCCTTCTCATCACAATGCACAACGCCCTTGTCATCAAAATGCTCCATAACCTTTGTCATCACAAAGCTCCATGACCCTTGGCATCACAATGCTCCATGACGCTTGTCATCACAATGCTCGATGCCCTTCTCATCAAAATACTCCATGGCTTTGTCATTACAATCCTCCATGACCCATGTATCACAGTGTTCCGTGGCCTTTTCATCACAATGCTCCATGTCCACGCTCATCATAATAATCCATGAAACATTTCAGACTTATGCTCCATGACCCCTGACATCACAATGTTCCACGGCCTTGTCATCACAATGCTCCATGAACCCTCTCATCACATTGCTCAATGCCGTTGTCATCACAACGCTCCATGACGCTTGTCATCAAAATGCTCGATTCACTTCTCATCACAATTCTCCACGCCCTTGTCATTACAATCCTCCCTGACTCATGTATCACAGTGATCCGTGCCCTTGTCATCACAATGCTCCATGCCCACTCTCATCAAAATAATCCAAGAAACATTTCAGACCAATGATCCATGCCCTTGTCATCACAATGCTCCATTACCCCTGTTATAACAATGCTCCATGATCCCTGCCATCACAATGTTCCATGGTCTTGTCATCACAATGCTCCAAGACACCTGTAATCACAATTGTCCATGCCCTTTTCATCACAAAGCTCCATGACGGATGTCATCAGAAGGCTCTGTAGCATACGCATCACATTGCTCGAAGCCCTTGTCATCACAATGCTCCATAACATTTGTCATCACAATCCTCCATGACACTTGGCATCACAATGCTCCATTCCATTGTCATCACAATGGAGCATGACGTATGTCATCACAATGCTCCCTGACAACTGTCTTCACAATATTCCATGACCTTGTCATCACAATACTCCATGCCCTTGTCTTCACAATGCTCCATGACCGCTGTCATCACAATGTTCCGTGACTCCAGTCATCACAATGCTTCATGACTTTTGTCATCACAATGGTCCATGCCCTCGTCATCACAAGGCTCTGTGACATTTGTCACCACAATGCTCCATGAAATTTTCATCACAAAGCTCCTTGACCCATGTCATCACAATGCTCCATTCCTGTGTCAGCACAATGCTCCGTGACACTTGTCATCACAATGCTCCATGCCCATGTCAGCAAAATGCTCCATGACACATGTCATCACAATAAGCCATGCGCTTGTCAACACAATGCTCTACAACATTGTCATCACAATGCTCCATAAAATTTGTCATCACAATGCTCCATTCACTTCTCATCAAAATGCTCTCTGACAACTGATATCACAAGGTTCCATCACTAGTCATCACAATAATCCCTCACCCCTGTCATCACAATGTTCCATGACCCCTGTCATCACAATGATACATGCCCTTATCCTCACAATGCTCCATGACCCCTGACATCACAATGTTCCATAACCTCTGTCATCAAAATATGCCTTGACACTTTTCATCAAATTGCTCCTTGATCCTGTCATCACAATGCTTCGTGCCCTTCTCATCACAATGCACAACGCCCTTGTCATCAAAATGCTCCATAACCTTTGTCATCACAAAGCTCCATGACCCTTGGCATCACAATGCTCCATGACGCTTGTCATCACAATGCTCGATGATCTTCTCATCAAAATACTCCATGGCTTTGTCATTACAATCCTCCATGACCCATGTATCACAGTGTTCCGTGGCCTTTTCATCACAATGTTCCATGTCCACGCTCATCATAATAATCCATGAAACATTTCAGACTTATGCTCCATGACCCCTGACATCACAATGTTCCACAAACTTGTCATCACAAGGTTCCATGACCCTTGTCATCACAATGCTCCAAGACCCCTGTTATCACAATGCTCCATGCCCTTATCATCACAAAGCTCCATGACGCATGTCATCAGTATGCTCCATGGATTTCTCATCACAATGCTCCATGTCCTTGTCATCACAATGCTTCAAGACCCCTGTAATCACAAAGCTCCATGCCGCTTTTGATCTCAATGCTCCATGAACCCTGTAATCACAATGCACCATGCCCTTCATCATAATGCTTCATGCTATTGCCATCACAATGAAATCAAAATGCACCAAGACCTCTGTCATCATAATGCTCCAAACCCTTGTGATCACAATGTTCCATAACACTTGTCATCACAACGCCCCATGATTCTCCTCATCACAGTTATCCATGGTCTTCTCATCACAATGCTCCATGTCTTTGTCATCACAATGCTCAATACACTTGTCATCACAATGCTCCCTGACACTTGTCATCAGTATGCTCCTTGAACCCTGTCATGACAAGGCTCTGTGTTATTTCATCACATTGATCCATGCCCTTTTCATCACAATGCTCCAAGACCCCTGTAATGACAATGCTCCATGCCCTTGTGATCACAAAGCTCCATGACCCCTGTCATCACAATGCTACATGCCCTTATCATCACAATGCTCCATCACACCTGACCACTTAATGTTCCATAACACTTGTCATCAAAATATTCCATGACATTTTTCACCAAATTGCTCCATGACCCTGTCATCACAATGCTCCCTGCCCTTCTCATAACAGTGCACCACACACTTGTCATCAAATGCTCCATGACCTTTGTCATCAGAATCCTCCATGACCCTTGGCATCACAATGCTCCATGCCATTGTCATCACAATGCTCCATGAACCCTCTTATCACATTGCTCCATGCCCTTTTCATCACAAAGCTCCATGACGCGTGTCATCACAATGCTTGATGCACTTCTCATCACAATGCTTCATGGCTTTCTCATTACAATGCTCCATGACCCATGTTTCACAGTGTTCCGTGCCCTTGTCATCACAGTGCTCCATGCCCACTCTCATCACACTAATCCATGAAACTTTTCAGACCAATGTTCCATGCTCTTGTCATCACAATGCTCCATTGCACCTGTCATAAAAATGCTCCATGACCCCTGGCATCACAATATTCCATGGCCTTGTCATAACACTTCCCCATGACGCTTGTCATCACAATGCTCCATGCCTTTGTCAGAAAAATGCTCCATGATCTTGTCATCACAATGCTCCATGCACTTGTCATCACAATCCTCCATGAACCTTGGGATCACATTGATTCATGCCCTTGTCATCACAATGCTCCATGCTCCTTGAAATCAAAATGATCCATGAAATCTGTCATCACAATTATCCAAACACTTGTGATCACAATGTTCCATAACACTTGTCATCACAATGCTCCATGATGCCTGTCATCACAATACTCCATGCCCTTGTCATCACAATGCTCCATGACCTTTGTCATCACAATGCACTATACACTTGTCATCACAATGCTCCCTGACACTTGCCATCAGTATGCACTTGAACCATGTCATGACAATGCTCCATGCCTTTTTCATCACAATGATCCATGCCCTTTTCATCACAATGCTCCAAGACTCCTGTAATCACAATGCTCCATGCCTTTTTCAGCAAAATGCTACAAGACCTTGTCACCACAAAGCTCCATACGCTTGTCATCACAATCTTCCATGAACCCTGGGATCACATTGCTTCATGATCTTGGCATCACAATGTTCCATGCTCTTTGAAATCAAAATGATCCATGACCACTTTCATCACAACGCTCTAAATGCTTGTGATCACAATGTTCCATAACACTTTTCATCACAACGCTTCATGATGCCTCTCATCACAATACTCCATGCCCTTGTCATCACAATGCGCCATGACCAGTGTCATCACAATGCTTAATACACTTGTCATCACAATGCTCCCTGACATTTGTCGAAAGAATGCTTCTTGAACTCTCTCATAAAAAGACTCCATGCCTTTTTCATCACAATGCTCCATCCAAATGTCATCACAATACTCCACAAGCTTGTCATCACAATGCTCCATGACACTTGTCATCACAATGCTCCATGACCCCTGTCATCACAATGCTCCATGACACCTGTAATCACAATGCTTCATGGCTCTTGGAATTAGAGTGCTCCATGACACTCGTCATCAACATAATCCATGGACTTCTCATCACTATGCTCCACGGTCTTGCCATCACAATGATCCATTCCCTGATCATCACAATGCTCCAAGTTCCTTGTCATCACATTTCTCCACGTCCTCCTCATAACAATGCTACATGACATTTCTCATCACAATGTTACATGCTCTTGTCATCACAATTCTCCATGCACTTGTCATCGCAATGCTCCATGAACCCTGTCATAGCAAGCTCCATGCACTTCTCATCACAATGCTTCACGACCTTGTCATCAAAATTCTCAATGACCCTTGTCATCACAATGCTCCATGCCTTTATCAGAACTATTCTCCATAACCCTTGTCATCACAATGCTCCATTACCTTTGTCATGACAATCCTCCATGACACTTGGCATCACAATGCTCCATGCCATTGTCATCACAATGGACCATGACATATGTCATCAAAATGCTCCCTGACACCTGTCTTCACAATATTCCATGACCTTGTCATCACAATGCTCCATGCCCTTGTCATCACAATGCTCAATGCCCTTGTCATCACAATGTGCAGTGCCCACTGTCATCGCAATAGTCCATGAAACTTGTCAGACCTATGCTCCATGCCCTTATCATCACAATGCTCCATGCCCTTGTCATCAAAATGCTCCATGACCCCTGTAATCACAATGCTCCGTGACTGCAGTCATTACAATGCCTCATGACTTTGGCATCAAAATTGTCCATGCCCTCGTCATAACAAGGCTCTGTGACTGTTGTCACCACAATGCTCCATGAACTTTTCATCACAATGCTCTATGACCCTTCTCATCACAATGCCCCATGCCTTTATCAGCACAATGCTCCATGACATGTCATCACAATGCTCCATGCGTTGTCAGCACAATGCTCCATGACCCATGTCATCACAATGCGCCATCTGCTTGTCATCACAATGCTCCATTACTTTAGTCATCACAATGGACCATGACATATGTCATCACA
The DNA here is from genome assembly GCF_964165515.1 of Mesoplodon bidens. Classification (NCBI taxonomy): domain Eukaryota; kingdom Metazoa; phylum Chordata; class Mammalia; order Artiodactyla; family Ziphiidae; genus Mesoplodon; species Mesoplodon bidens. The sequence goes on from NW_027672491.1 coordinate 103,886, forward strand.
ATGTTCCAACATTAGTCACTACAATATTCCATCACACCTGTCATCACAATGTTCCATGACCCCAGTCATCACAGTGCTATATGCTCTTATCATCACAATGCTCCTTGACCCCTGCCATCACCGTGTTCCACAGCCATGACATCACAAGGCTCGTTGACCCTTATCATCTCCATGCTCCAAGACCCCTGTAATCACAATGCACCGTGCCCATCATCATAATGTTTCATGCTATTGTCATCAAAATGAAATAAATATGCTCCATGACCTCTGTCATTACCATGCTCCAAACCATAGTGATCACAGTGTTCCATAACACTTGTCATCACAATGCCCAATGACGCTCATCATCACAATTATCAATGGTCTTCTCATCACAATGCTCCATAAACTTGTCATCACAATGCTCCATTAACCCTGTTGTAACAATGCTCCATGACCGCTACCATCACAATGTTCCACGGCCTTGTCATCACAATGCTCCAAGACCCCTGTAATCAAAATGTTCCATGCCCTTGTCATCACAAAGCTACATAACGGATGTCATCAGAATGCTCCATGGCCTTCTGATCACAATGATCCATGCCCTTGTCATCAGAATAAACCAAGACCCTTGTAATCACAATGCTCCATGCCCCTTTTCAAAATGCTCCAGGACCTCTGTCATCCCAATGCTCCAAACACTAGTGATCACAATGTTCCAAAGCACTTGTCATCACAACGCCCCATGACGCTCGTCATCACAATTATCCATGGTCTTCTCATCACAATGCTCCATGACCTTTGTCATCACAATGCTCAATACACTTGTCATCACAATGCTCCCTGCCACTTTTCGTCAGTATGCTCCTTGAACGCTGTCATGACAAGGCTCCATGCCATTTTCATCACAATTATCCATGCCCTTTTGATCACAATGCTCCAAGACCCCTGTAATCACAATGCTCCATGCCCCTTTTCATTAGAATGCTCTATGAGACTTGTAATCACAAGGTTCCATGGTCTTATCATCACAATGCAACATGACCTTGTCATCTCTATGCTCCATGCACTTGTCATCACAATCCTCCATGAACCTTGGGATCACATTGCTTCATGGCCTTGTCATCACAATGCTCCATGCTCCTTGAAATCAAAATGATCAATAACATCTGTCATCACAATGCCTCAAACACTTGTGATCACAGTTTTCCATAATACTTGTCATCACAACACTCCATGAATCCTGTCATCACAATACTCCTTGCCCTTGTCATCACAATACTCCATGACCTTTGTCATCACAATGCTCAATACACTTGTCATCACAATGCTCCCTGACACTTGGCATCAGAATGCTCCTTGAAACCTGTCATGAAAAGTCTCCATACCTTTTTCATCACAGTGTTTCATGCCATATTCATCACAATGCTCCATGCCATTGTCATCACAATACTCCACAAGCTGTTCATCAGAATGTTCCATGACCCTTTGTATCACTATTCTCCATGGCCCCTGGCATCACAATGCTCCATGACACCCATCATTACAATGCTCCATGCCTCGTGTCATTACAGTGCTCCTTGACGCTCTTCATCACAATAATCCATGGTCTTCTAATCACAAAACTCCACGGTCTTGCCATCACAATGCTCCATGCCCTGGTAATCACAATGCTCCATGTCCTTTGTCATCACAATTCTCCACATCCTTGTCATCACAATGCTCCATGACACTTCTCATCACAATGATCCATGCCCTGGTCATCACAATGTTCCATGACCACTGTCAACACAGTGTTCCATGACCCCTGACCACACAATGATCCGGGATTCTTTTCATCAAAATGCTCCATGACCCTTGTCATCACAGTGATCCATGCCCTTGTCATCCCAGTGCTCCATGACCCCTGTAATCACAATGCTCCCTGACACTTATCATCACAGGGCTTCGTGACATTTGTCATCACAATGCTCCATGCCTTTCTCAGCAAAATGCTACATGACCTTGTCATCACAATGCTCCATGCGCTTGTCATAACAATCCTCCATGAACCTTAGGATCACATTGTTTCCTGCCCTTGTCATCACAATGCTCCATCTTGCTTGAAATCAAAATGATCCATGACCTTTGTCATCACAATTCTCCAAACTCTTGTGATCACAATGTTCCATAACACTTTTCATCACAACGCTCCATGATGTCTGTCATCATAATACTCCTTGACCTTGTCATCACAATGTTCCATGACCTTTGTCATCACAGTGCTCAATACACTTGTCATCACAATGCTACCTGACAATTTTCGTCAGAATGCTCCTTGAACCCTGTCATGAAAAGGCTCCATGACTTTTTCATCACCATGCTCCATGCCCTTTTCATCACAATTCTCCGTTCCCACTGTCATCACTGTAATCCATGAAACTTTTCAGACCAATGCTCCATGCCCGTGTCATCACATTGCTCCATACCCTTGTCATCACAATGCTCTGTGACTCCAGTCATCACAATGCTTCATGACCTTTGTCATCACAATGCTCCAAGACACTTGTCATCACAATGCTCCAAACCCTTGTCATCACAATGCTCCATTACCCCTGTCGTAACAATGCTCCATGACCCCTGCCATCACAACGTTCCAAGGCCTTGTCATCACAAGCCTCCATGACCCTTGTCATCACAATGCTCCAAGACCCCTGTAAGCACAATGAGCCATGCACTTGTCATCACAATGCTCCACAACTTTGTCATCGCAATGCTCCATAAATCTCGTCATCACAATGCTCAATGCACTTCTCATCAAAATGCTCTCTCACCACTGATATCAAAGTGTTCCATCACTAGTCATCACAATACTCCCTCACCCCTTTCATCACAATGTTCCATGACTCCTGTCAACACAATGCTCCATGACCTTGTCATCACAATGCTCCATGCCCACTCTCATCACAATAATCCATGCAACTTCTCAGACAAATGGTTCATGGCCTTGTCCTCACAATGCTCCATTACAACTGTCATAACAATGCTCCATGAACCCTGCCATCAGAATGTTCCACGGCCTTGTCATCACAAGGCTCCATGACCCTTGTCATCACATTTCTCCAAGACTACTATAATTACAATGTTCCATGCCCTTGTCTTCACAAAGCTCCATGACCCCTGTCATCACAATACTCCATGAACACTTTCAGCCAAATTATCCATGACATTCTCATCACAATGCTCCATAACACCTGTCATCACAACACTCCATGACCCCTGACAACACAATGATCCGGGACTCTTGTCATCAAAATGCTCCATAACACTTGTCATCACAATGATCCATGCCCTTCTCATCCCAATGCTCGATGAACCCTGTAATCACAATGCTCCATGTCGCTTACCATCACAGTTCTCCATGACCGTTGCCATCACAATGCTCTATGCCTTTGTCAGCAAAATGCTAAATGACCTTGTCATCACAAGGTTCCATGCTCTTCTCATCACAATCCTCCATGAACCTTGGGATCACATTGCTTCAGGCTCTTGTCATCACAATGCTCCATTCTTTTGTCAGTACAATGCTCCATGACCCTTGTCATCACAATGTTCCATGCGCTTGTCAGCACAATGTTCCTTGACCCATGTCATCACAATGTGCCATGCGCTAGTCATCACAATGCTCCACAACCTTGTCACCACAATGCTCCATAAATCTTTTCATCACAATGCTCCATGCACTTCTCATCAAAATGCTCTCTCACAACTGATACCACAATGTTCCATCACTAGTCATCACAATACTCCCTCACCTCTGTCATCACAATGTTCCATGACCCCTCTCATCAGAATGATACATGCCCTTATCATCACAATGCTCCATGACCCCTGACATCAAAATGTTCCATAACCCCTGTCATCAAAGGCTCCATGACCCTTTTCATCACAATGTTACATAACCACTGTCATCAACATGTTCCATGACACTTTTCATCAAATTGCTCCATGACCCTGTCATCACAATGCTCCCTGCCATTCTCATCACATTGCACCACGACCTTCTCATCAAAATGCTCCATGATCTTTGTCATCCCAAACTCCATGACCCTTGGCATCACAATGCTCCATGCCATTGTCATCACAATGCTCCATGCCATTGTCATCACAATGCTCCATGAACCCTCTCATCATATTGCTCCATGCCCTTGTCATCACAAAGCTCCATGACGCTTGTCATCACAGTGTTCGATGACCTGCTCATCACAATGCCCCACGCCCTTGTCATTACAATCCTCCGTGACACATGTATCACAATGTTCCGTGCCCTAGTCATCACAATGCACCATGCCGACTCTCAGCACAATAATCCATGAAAATTTTCAGAACTATGCTCCATGCCCTTGTCATCACGATGCTCCATTACCCCTGTCATAACAATGCTCCATGACCACTGCCATCACAATTTTCCACGGCCTTGTCATCACAAGGCTCCATGACACTTTTCATCACAATGCTCCAAACCCCTGTAATCACAATGCTCCATGCCCTTGTCATCACAAAGTTCCATGACTAATGTCATCAGAATGCTCCATGGCCTTCTCATCACAATGCTCCATGCCCTTTTCATCACCATGCTCCATGACCCCTGTAATCAAAATTCTCCATGCCCATTTTCTTCAGAATGCTCTATGAGCCTTGTCATCACAAGGCTCCATGGTCTTCTCATCACAATGCTCCAGGACCTTGTCATCACAATGCTCCATTCCCTTGTCATCACTATGCTCCATTACCCCTGTCATCACAATGCTCCATGACCACTGTCATCACAACACTCCATGACCCCTGACAACAGAGTGATCCGGGACTCTTGTCAGCAAAATGCTCCATGACCCTTGTCATCACAATGATCCATCCCCTTGTCATCCCAAAGCTCCATGACGCCTGTAAACAAAATGCTCTGTGACGCTGGTCATCACATTGCTCCATGGCCCTTGTCAGCACAATGCTCCATGCCTTTGTCAGCAAAATGCTACATGACCTTGTCATCACTATGCTTCATGCGCTTGTCATCACAATCCTCCCTGAACCTGGGGACCACATTGCTTCATGCCCTTGTCATCACAATGTTCCATGCTCCCTGAAATCAAAATGATCCATGACTTCTGTCATCACAATGCTCCAAACGCTTGTGATCGCAATGTTCCATAACACTTGTCATCACAATGCTCCATGATGACTTTCATCACAATGCTCCATGACGTTTGTCATCACAATGCTCAATACACTTTTCATCACAATGCTCCCTGACACTTGTCGCAGAATGCTCCATGACACCTGCCATGAAAAGGCTCCATGCCTTTTTCATCACAATGCTCCATGCCCCTTTCATCACAATGCTCCATGCCATTGTCATCACAATACTCCACAAGATTGGCATCACAATGCTACATGACCCTTGTCATCACAATGCTCCATGTCCCCTGTCATAACAATGCTCCATGACCCCTGTCATCACAATGCTCCATGCCCATTGTCATTACAGTTCTCCATGATGCTCATCATCACAATTATCCATGGCCTTCTCATCACAATGCTCCACGGTCTTGCCATCACAATGCTCCATGCCCTGATCAGCACAATGTTCCATGTCCATTGTCATCACAATTCTCCACGTCCTTGTCATCACAATGCTCCATGACATTTCTCATCACAATGTTACATGCTCTTGTCATCACAATTCTCCATGCAATTGTCATCGCAATGCTCCATGATGGCTGTCATAGCAAGCTCCATGCGCTTGTCATCACAATGCTTCACAAAAGTGTGATCAAAATTCTCAATGGCCCTTGTCATCACAATGCTCCATGCCCTTGTCATCACAATGTTCCATGACCCTTGTCATCACAATGCTCCAAGCCCTTGAAATCACAATGCTTCATTAAGATTGTCATCACAATCCTACATGACACTTGGCATCACATTGCTACATGCCATTGTCCTCACAATGGACCATGACATATGTCATCACAATGCTCCCTGACACCTGTCTTCACAATACTTCATGATCTTGTTATCACAATGCTCCATGCCCTTTACATCACAATGCACCATGCCCACTGTCATCACAATACTCCATGAAACTTGTCAGACCTATGCTCCATGCCCTTATCATCACAATGCTCCATGACCCCTGTCATCACAATGTTCCATGGCCTTGTCATCACAAGGCTCCATGACCCTTGTATTCACCATGCTCCAAGAACCCTGTAGTCACAATGCTCCATGCCCTTCTCATCACTCAACTCCAAGACGGATGTCATCAGAATGCTCCATGGCCTTCTCATCACAATGCTCCATGCCCTTGTCATCACAATGCACCAAGACCCCTCTAATCACAATGCTCCATGCCCCTTTTCATCTCAATGATCCATGAACCCTGTCATCACAGTGCACCATATCCATCATCATAATGCTTCATGCTATTGTCATCACAATGAAATCAAAATGCTCCATGACCTCTGTCATCACAATGCTCCAAACCCTTGTGGTCACAATGTTCCATAACACTTTTCATCACAACGCCCCATGACGCTCGTCATCACAATTATCCATGGTCTTCTCATCACAATGGCCCATGTCCTTTGTCATCACAATGCTCAGTACTCTTGTCATCACAATGCTCCCTGACACTTGTCGTCAGTAAGCTTCTTGAACACTGTCATGACAAGGCTTCATGTGTTTTTCATCAGAATGATCCATGCCCTTTTCACCTCAATGCTACAAGAGACCTGTAATCACAATGCTATATGCATTTGTCATCACGAATCTCCATGACACATGTCATCAGAATGCTCCGTGGCCTTCTCATCACAATGCTCCATGCCCTTGTCATCACAATGCTCCTAGACCCCGGTAATCAAAATGTTCCATGCCCATTTTCATCAGAATGCTCCATGAGACTTTTCTTCACAAGGCTCCATGGTTTTCTCATCACTATGCTCCAGGACCTTGTCATCACAATGCTCCTTTCCCTTGTCATCACAATGCTCCATGACCACTGTCATAACAATACTCCATGAATATTTTCAACCCAATGCTCCATGATATTCTCATCACAATGCTCCATGAACCCGTCATCACAACACTCCATGACCCCTGACAACACAATGATCCGGGTCTCTTTTCATCAAAATGCTACATGAAACTTGTCATCACAATGATCCATGCCCTTTTCATCCCAATGCTCCAGGAACATGAGGTTTAAGGCTAGGGCTAGGGCTCAGTGCTTGGTTCAGGATTAGAGGTCAGAGCAATATGGTTGGGGGGCTTCCTCTTTCCCTTACTCCCACCTCTTCTCTGTGGTCCTAAGTCTACTCGAGTGGGAAAGATAGGACAAAGCTGGTCCCCCAGATTCCCTGAGGACAATGGCAAGTAGCATGGTAAGACTGGGGAAGATCTCACCAAGGTCTCCATAGGCCTATCACAGTGACTGCATAACCCTCATCTGAGACCTACTCCTCTCTTTGACAAGCAGGGCTAAAGGGAAAGTTCTTTGGAAGCAGGTCCATCTCCATATCACCCATTTCAGGACTCTAGGGCTTCACTCTGCTGGCCCAGCCAGTACTGTCCCACTCCCCCATTATTTTCCTGTGCCACAAACTAAGTCAGAGAATTATCGATAGCATGAGGGGAACCTGGCTTAGAACAACCCCTTCTGCCATGCCTTCCCTATCCTGGGAATTGAGAGGGGATTTCTGAGGAGAGGGTCTCGTGAGCTCCCAGGGACACAAGGAAACTAGAGATGAGGGAGGGGAGCAAGTGTTTCCCACACCTGATTAGAGGGATCCAAGAGACAGAGATCAGAGGAGGAGACCTCTCAGGAGACACCAATCGTAGAGTGATGCCCCTTTAACTTAATTCTGTGGCGCCCTCCCTGGTGCTGGGGCCAGTCCCTAACTGAAAGCAGACCCACTAGGAGTCCCTGACCCTTCATCACTTCAGTAGCTAGTCGATTTCAGCCCAACTCGGTGACAAGACAGAAAGGAATGGTAGGGAGCAGTGGCCCTTGGGTTCTCCTAGGGAGGTTACACTTCGGGGGGTTGATGCCAAGTATCTAAGTAACATTTTAATTTTATTTTGGCTGTGCCATGTGGCATGCGGTAACTTAATTCCCCAGCCAGGGATAGAACACATACCCCCTGCAGTGGGAGCATGGAGTCTTATCCACTGGACCATCAGGGAAGTCCCTGATGCCAAGTATCTTTCAACTCGGGATCCAACTGAAAGAGCCAGAACCTGGGGTGTTAACTGTAGGAAAGACCTCCAACAGTTCTCAGTCATTCCCCTATGGCAGGCCAAGGGTGGCAGCTTCTAGGAGTCTTTCCCTCCTCTCACAGCCTACTTCCTACAACTATGGGCTTGAAATATTTTTGATCCACTCCCAGGAGGAGGAGATGCTTCAGGCACCAGGCAAAGTCCTGTCTAGGAGGAAGGTGGCAGCAGAGTGCTGGGATTGTGAGGATTTATGGACGTGGGGACAAGGCTGGGAGGAAGATAAAGCCAGGATTATTTAGCTCCCTCCATACAGGCCACTCACAGAGACGAGTGTGTGTGTGGTGGGGCGGGGGGCTTAGGTGGTGGAAGGCAATCACTGGTAGTAAGGGGAGGCCTGACTCTGATGAGGGGCCCTTAGGAATAATGGGAGCCTGGACACGGATGGACACCTTATCAGGGAGAGAGGCCCTGTCGATATGGAAACAGCCGGCATGGAGAATGGCTCCCAGCCCGAATGGCAGCGGCAGCGGCAGAATCAGGAGGGCAGGACGGTGGCTTCGGTTTAAATCTTTAACTCACCAGCTGGCTAGGCAGCGGCAGCAGGGGTGCGGTGGGGGATGTTGCGACCGGAGCCCTGGAGAGCAGTGCCCAGTCCGCTTGACAAACAGCTCATCAGGCCCCGCAGAAGCTCCAGCTTCTGCTCCCGAGGGTGCGCTGAGCTGTGTGGGGACCCGACACAGGCATGAGGCGGGGCGGGGGCTCCCGGCTTCCCCGCGACCGGTTCTCCTGGACTGAGCCTCGTCCATGCCCTGGGCGGGTGCGCGGTATCCCAAGCCCTTCGCCTCCGCTCCCTCCACCACATGTGCAGCCAGGGGAAAAAGTAGAAACAACCCCTGCACATCCTGGAAAGAGAAGGCAGAGCAGGGCGGGGCGGGGCGGGGCTGACCCCACTGACTCCGCCCCTTGGACGCTTCTACCCTCTCGTGGAAGGCTCCGCCCTTTAAGAGGCGGTTAGAGGCGGTTTACAGGCGGTTTACAGGCGGTCTTTAGAGGCTCAGCCCTTTTAAAGGCGGTTAGAGGCGGTTAGAGGCGGTTTACAGGCGCTTTACAGGCGGTTTTTAGAGGCGGTTCCTCCAATCCACGCCCCCTAAGAGTCCCCTCCCCTCCCGCTTCTCCCGCCCCAGAGAACTCGCGCCCTCCCCGCCCCTTCCCCACCAACCGGAAGCGGCTATGTTCCTCTTCCGCAGAACCCCGCCTCCACTCACGCCTCCTCCTCCTCCTCCTCCTCAGCTTCCTGCATCACCTTGTATCTCCTCAATCCCGACATGTCCTGGGTCCCCAACGTCTCCTGGTGAGCGGCATGATTGGATCAAGGATTCCCCAAATCCTTGGGAGGATCCCCTTCTCTGTCATTCTCTGGACCAGTCTGAATTGTTCTCAGATAATATGAGACAGGTGCCCCCGGGAAGACTCAGTTGCCACATTGGGACAGGGTTGGATTGAAGATTTGGGAGGCACTAGTCGTTAAGGGATTGGGTGGTAGGGCCCCTCGGGGGCATGGGGCATTTAGGAGGTTAGAGCCAAAGGCCTTCGAGGTCATGGGGCTGGGATATTTGGGGTCCCGCGTGAGGATTTTCGGGGATTGTGGTCACCCGGATGGGGGTTGAGGGTTAGGCACAGCCTAAATGCCCACCCTCTCTGGCTCCACCCTGGAAACACGCCGGTGCATTAGGTCACAAAGACAGCATCATGCACTAGGGGTGGGGCTTACCTATTACCAGGAAGGGGCGGAGCCAGGGCATTTCTTCAGAGGAGGGGTAGTCCAGAAGGTGGAGCCAGAGCCTATCAATAAAGAGGTGGAGTTAGGGTTTGTTACAAAGAGGCAGGGCACCGACCCTCTTTTATAAGGGTGGAGTCAGATTTCAGAGCTGCACCCTGGGAAGACGGAGACCTCAGCACCAGGCAGCAAGAAAAGAGCTTTGGGACGCTGTCCAGTACTGTTTTGCCAATCCCCTCTCCTCTCTGTCTTCCTGGCTTCTGCTCCGACAATTACCTTTCTTGTCTGCCCCATTCTGTTTGTACGATTCTGGGCAGAGGAGGAATAGGGCTCCAGAGAGGGCCCAGTCTAGACAGGCCAGGCTATGGGAACACTTGTTGGCTGAGTGGCCTTGGCCCAGTCACTTCATGGTTAGAGGGTCACAGCCCTTCCTCTCTGAGCTGAGACCTCCTTTCATGTGATTTCTGTTCCTGCAGTCACTAATCAACAAATATTTATCGAGTGACTACTAGGTGCTGGGTGATGTGCTTGGGCATGAGGATACAGCAGAGAAGACAGGCACAGACTCTTCCCTCAGAGAGCTTGTCATCTGGGTTGGACAGGGCAGGGGAATCAAAAGAGACAATAAGATCACTACAATAGATGAAGCTGACTGGCTGGGGGCCGTGGAGGGTGCTTTGGCAAAGCCAAGAAAGAGCAATTAACCCAGTGTGGGAGGTTGGAAATAGCTGCCCTATTTGGTCTGGGGAGGGGGGAAGGGAGCCTTGTGGCTGGACGGTATGGGAGAGAATGACCAGAAATGAGTGAAATAAAAGTCCCCTCAGGCTGAAGTGTGGAGAATGGATTCACCTATCCTCTTCCCACCATTCCACACTCTTTTCCCCTCTCATACCTATCTTCCCCTGCCTGGGCTACATACAGACAGGTGACAGACAGATCCACGGATGCCAGTGGGAAGCATTGCAGTCTGGGCATGGAGAAGCTGTGCTTCCACCGCACTCACCCTCACTTACACTCACACTCACAGTGACACTCCTGCCCTGCTGCAGCTGGGTCAAGTCTGGTGCACGGGAAGAGGAGGCCTGGTCCCCAGGGCTTCAGTAATTCACATCCCTTCACTCAGATGCAGGGCTCTGTCTGTTGTATACTACACAATTTGGCTTTTGTCCCTGGTTCCTGAGAGGGAGGCTCTAAATCTTTGGAATACCTCAAGTAATACGAGTGTCTTTGTTATTTACGAGTCCCTCGGCTCACACCTGAGTTGATGCTAAGAGATGAGGTGACTTGGGCTGAGGCCTGGTCAGCAGAAAGACCAACCATATCATTGCAGAATTGGGGTTTTGAGCCAATCCGTCAGAGGAGATCGAGTCATGTTGCCAACAATTCATTTCTGCCTATGTATGAAATCTCAGTAAAAGCTCTGTACACCAAAGCTCATGGAACTTCCTGGTTGGTGAACATATTGATGTACTGGGAGGGTGACATGCCCTTTGTGTCTCCATGGGGAGAGAGCATGGGAGCTCTGCACTGAGACCCTCCTTGTGTGTCTTTTCATTTGGATGTTCCTGATATATGTACTTTATAAAAAACTAGTTGTCAGGAGAGCACTTCCGAGTTGTGTGAGTCATTCTAGTGAACCGTTGGACCTGAGGGGGGTTTGAAGACCTCTGGACTTGTAGCTAGTTAGGCAGAAATGCAGGTGTCCTGAGGACCCCACTTGTGACTGGCAGTTCTAGTGGAGGCAGTCTTGTTGGGACTGTGCCCTTAAACCTGTGGAGTCTAACACTAGTTCTGGGTAGTCAGTGTCTGAATTGAATTGCAGTACACGGGTTGGTAGCAGAATACCTTTCCACTGAGTGCACTCCCCACTGTCTCCATCTATCTGGAACCTTTTCTCCCTTTCATAACTCCTTAGTAGCCTCCCTGTCCCCATTTCCCACTCTTTGTCTTTAGCTCTGAGAACCTCAGCACTCAACATTTTGGACAAGGGAAGTGGGTTGCATTGTCCCTGTTAGGGGAAGGTTTGCAGTGTTGTCCCCTTGAAGGCATTTGAACATGAGTTTTAAGGCTAGGGGTCAGAGCTTGGTTCAGGATTAGAGGTCAGAGACATATGGTTGCGGGGGCTCCCTCTTTCCCAGGTTTCTCCTTACTCCCACCTCTTCTCTGTGGTCCTAAGACTACTGGAGTGGGAAAGATGGGACCCAGCTGGTCCCCCAGATTACCTGAGGACAATGGCAAGTAGCAGGGTAAGACTGGGGAAGATCTCCTCCCAGGTCTCCATAGGCCTATCACAGTGACTACACATCCCTCATCTGAGGCCTACTCCTCTCTTTGACAAGCAGGGCTAAAGGGAAAGTTCTTTGGAAGCAGGTCCAGTTCCCATATCTCACATCTCAGGACTCTAGGGCTTCCCCCTCCTGGCCCAGCCAGTACTGTCCCTCTCCCCCATTATTTTCCTGTTCCCCAAGCTGAGTCAGAGAATTATCGACAGCATGAGGGGAACCCAGCTTAGAACAGCCCCTTCTGCCATGCCTTCCCTATCCTGGGAATTGAAAGGGGATTTCCGAGGACAGGGGCTGTTGAGCTCCCAGGGACACAAGGAAACTAGAGATGAGGGAGGGGAGCAAGTGTTTCCCCCACCTGATGAGAGGGACCCAAGAGACAGAGACCAGAGGAGGAGACCTCTCAGGAGCCACCAATTGTAGAGTGCTGTCCCTTTCCCGTTCCCAGCCCTAGAGCATATGATGTGACAAACTTAACTGTGACCCCTTTTTTTCTGCCTTATCTTTCCATCATCCATCCATCCATTTATCAATTGATCGATCCGTCCATCTATGTGTCCATATGTCTCCCCATCTTGGTCTCTTCATTGGTCCATTCTCCCATCTTTACTTTCATCTGTGTTTTCACATCTTTCTCTTCATTTATTCATCTGTATGTTTAACCATTAGCTGTGTATTTAATGCATCCATTCATCTATTTATCAGTTACGGTAATAATGAACATTTGTCGATACTTAAGTGCCATGCACCATGCTAAGAGCTCTAAAATCATTTTCTCATGACAAATATATGAAGTAGAATGTTGTGAGTGAAGTTTTTGTTCATGCAGACACTTTTTTTATACTCCTTTTCCTGCTTCCTTTAGGGAAGTTCTCTCTCACTTCACGTGGTCTTTGTGGTTATGTTCACTATAGTGATCTGATCAGAGTACTCCATTCCCTGGGCACTGTAATATATTGAAGAACTGAGTATGTGTCACAAGCACAGTTCAAAGCTTTTCATGAGCTTTTATGTTAGGAGAAAGAGGCCCTGCGTTTTGGATCACTCACTATACAAATGTGGATTTGAGGCTTCCAGTGGTCATATTTTCTTCTGCTAGAAGATCACCTGTCTATAACCGGAATGAAGTCTCCACATAAAAACAATAGAGATAATTCGGGGCTTCCCTGGTGGTGCAGTGGTTGAGAGTCCACCTGACGATGCAGGGGACGTGGGTTCGTGCCCCGGTCCGGTAAGATCCCACATGCCGCAGAGCAGCTGTGACCATGAGCCCTGGCCACTGAGCCTGGGCGTCCAGAGCCTGTGCGCCACAACGGGAGAGGCCACAGCTGTGAGAGGCCTGCTTGCCACAAAAAAAAAAAAAAAAAAAAATTAGAGAGAAGTCAAGTTAAAAGATGGAAATAACATAATTTGATTCCCTGAATCCAACCAGTGCTGAAGTAGACCAAATCTTAATCTAGTTATGTGATATGACAAATTTACCTTTTTGCTTAAGCTACTTTAACTTGGGTTTTTTTCACTCACAATAGAAAGAGCCCTAGATAATGATCATTGTATTATTATCCCCATTTTACAGATGAGGAAACTAATATCCAGAAAGATTAATTTACCCCATGTTTCACCGCTTATAAATGGCAGAACATTGGTACATATTTGGGGCAAAACTCTGACATATTACCCATATATGTCTGTCCATCTGTTGGTTCAGTCCATCCATCTATCCATCCATCCCAGTTATTTATTTATCTGACTATCCTTCAATGCCAAGGCACCAAAGGCAATAAGACTTGCCAACTCCAATTTGAGGCTGGGTTTGGATCAGAGATTAGCAAACTTTTTTGTTAAAGGTTCAGCTAGGAAATAAGGTTTTGCAGGCCATACTGTCTCTGTAGTCACTTGTAAGCTTTGCTGTTGTAGCCCCAAAGCAGCCATAGACAATATGTAAATGAACAGGCATGGCTACATTCGAATAAAGTTTTATTTACAAAAACAGGCAACAGGCTGGCTGGGCCATAGTTTGCCAATCACTGATCTGGATCAGTGGGGAAAACACATACGTTCTGTCATTGTTGGGAACATGAGTAGGGAATGGAAACGTATATTCCTTGCATTTGCCATTACTAATGTAGTGGAAACAACAGGGTTTTTATACTCAAACTCTTGTATTTGAATCCGGTTTTAGAACCCTGGACAGTCGAGGGAACAGGATCTGTAAAATGGGAATAATATGTATCTTGTGAGGTGGTTCATGTGCCTGACACACAGTGGGTGCATTCAGTGGTGGTTAGGTCCATCCCCTTTTCTCATTCATCACCTCCCATATATTACCAGTATCAGGAGGCCTCTCTCTTTTTAGGGTGTCCTGGGATACAGTGAGGAGAGTTCAATCTGGCTTTCTGAGTTCAGGAGCCCAACTTCTAAGAATGTGCTTTCATACAAGTTATATAGATTAAGCTCTTGCAAACTCCAAAATTCTCTTCTTAGTAGCTCTACCCCAACTCTTGTCCATACTGTTCCACAACTGTAACCACTCCAGTGCCCAGCAAAACAAAAGGCTCTCTAGTCAACAGGCCCCATTAGACTGAGAGGCAGTTTAGGTACCTTCTTTTATCAAGTCCACCATTGATGATATTACCCTGTTCCCCAGGTGGCTTTTTAACCTATTTATTCCAAACAAATACTCTTCTCTGGGAGGAAGGATTGTGTCCATATGTGTCTTTGTGTCTGTGTGCCCATGACGGTTTGTGTGTAATTGTGTATGTGTGTCTATATGTCCCCTTGTGTCCGTACTGTGATTATATGCTTAACTATCTGTGGTGTGTCCTTGGTAGATGCGCGTGATTGGCTGTGTGATTGATTATATGCCTGTGTATGTGTGTGTGGGTATGGACGTATGTAAGTGGGTAAGGGTGTCCCCACTTTTGTGCTTGTGTGTATATGTGTGTTCTGTTTAATCCATCCCATTGTGGCTCTCAACCTCACAAGGCCTGCAGGGGGCATCCAGTGCACAGGGAAAGGGGATGCGAGTCCCCTGTCCTGTGCTCCAACCTCATGGGGCCTGCAGAGGGCATATAGTGTCTAGAGAAAAATAGATTGTGTTGCCTGTGGAAATGGGGCTCTGGTCTGAGGAGCCTGGGCTCTCTTATTCCAGAAAGGAGCCTGGAAATGAGCAAGAAGCCTGATGACTCAGCTTCTGAAAGTCCCTGATCCTAGGAGGGGGTCGGCTTCACCCCGCAAATCCTTCTCCAAACCCTCTGTCCACATCCAGAGGTTCCTGACACAGCCTGCAGGGCAGAGCTTGTCCCTTTAGTCCAAGTGTGGGTAGGATATTGCACAGCACTTCTGGAGGTGACTGGACATCAGGATGGGGGGGAAGTCTTGAGCAATAGTGCACCCTCCTTCTCTGCCTCCTGCCCTCAGCATCTTGAAGGACTGCCTCAGTCACTGCCAGGATTTCCTGAACACCCCCTCTCTTTCATTTTCTGCAGTTTGGGCCACTCTGGGCCCCAGGATTTCTGGGCCTGGACTGAGCCTTCTCAGGAGACGTGCAGGAAACAAGGGCCTCTGAAACCAAGCAGAAGGTGACCTGTGTCGCTGGTGATGAGCCTGGTGGGTAGGGTGGCCAGAGGGAAGGCAAGGGAGTCTCCATGTAACAGGGAGCTCTGCAGAGCCTTGAGGATGGGTGAGGCAGGAGGTAGGACATTCCAGGTGGAATGAACAGCAAGCACAGAGGCTCAGGAGGGACAGGGCTTTGTGATTAATCCTGATGTGGGTGAGGCAGCGGAAAGCAAGTGGTGTGAGAAGCTATGTATGTGGGGGTAATCCCTGGGTACTTGGGGCACCTCCTAGTGATGCCATGCCCAGTGGTCAAAGTTCATGGAAGACCCCTGTAACCTTAATCAGGCAGGACCATCAGGGACCAGTATTCCCTAGGCATGAAGGTTTGGGTCCCTTAGCAGGCATAGAATGTCAACCAGCTGAAGTGCCAGTTGGAGGTAAAGGGAATGAATCATAGAGGAAGTGTGGCAAACAGAATTTAAGATTCCTCCCTCCTGGTGTGCATATCCTGTATAATCTCGCTTTGAGGGGATCCCCTTGGCCTCCTGGCTTGTGAATATGATGGGATATCAGTGATGTGGTTAGGTTATGCTATATGGCCAAAATGAAGGAGCTTTGCAGATGTAATTAAGGACGCAAAATCAGTTGACTTTGAGTTAGTTGAAAGGGAGATTACCCTGGGTGGGCCTGACCTAATCAGGCGAGCCCTTTAAAAAAGTGTCTAGGGCTAAGAAACAAAAAGCAGCAACAGGGAGGAAGATGGTGGAAGAGTAAGACACGGAGATCACCTTCCTCCCCACAGATACATCAGAAATTCATCTACACGTGGAACAACTCCTACAGAAGACCTACTGAACGATGACAGAAGACCTCAGACCCCCCAAAAGGCAAGAAACTCCCCACATACCTGGGTAGGGCAAAAGAAAAAAAGAATAAACAGAAACAAAAGGATAGGGAAGGGACCTGCACCAGTGGGAGGGAGCCGTGAAGGAGGAAAGGTTCCACACACTAGAAGGCCCTTCACGGGCGGAGACTGCGGGTGGCGGAGGGGGAAAGCTTCAGAGTAGCGGAGGAGATCACAGCAACAGGGGTGTGGAGGGCAAAGCGGAGAGATTCTGGCACAGAGGATCGGTGCCCTCAGGCACACACCAGCCCGAGAGGCTTGTCTGCTCGGCCGCCGGGGAGGGTGGGGCTGGGAGCTGAGGCTCGGGTATCGGGTTTCAGTCGGAGCACAGGGAGAGGACTGGGGCTGGTGGCAGGAAGAGAGCCTGAAGGGGTTAGTGCACCATGGCTAACGCGGAGGGAGTCTGCGGAAAAAGTCTCGAGCTGCGTTTCCTGGTGCGTAAGGAGAGGGCATTAAGAGCGCTGCTTAAAGAAGCTCCAGAGACAGACGCGAGCCATGGCTAAAGGCACAGACACCGGAGATGGGCGTAGGATGCTGGAGTTCCTGCTGCTGCTGCCACAAGGCCTGTGTGCGAGCGCACGTCACTGTCCACCCCGCCTTCTGGGGAGGCTGTGCAGCCCGCCACTGCTGGGGTCCTGGGACCCTGGGTAGGCTTCCCCAGGAAAGTGCACGGAGCCACCTTGGGCTGCTGCAACATCACGCCAGTCTCTGCTGCCGCAGGCCCGACCCGCACTGCGTGCCCCTCCCTCCCTTCTGCCTGAGTGAGCCAGAGCCCCCGAATCAGCGGCTCCTTTAAACCCATCCTGTCTGAGTGAAGCACGGACGCCCTTCGGTGACCTACGTGCAGAGGCGGGGCCAGGTCCAAGGCTGAGACTGGGGAGCTGTGAGAGCAGAGAAGAGACAGGGAAATCTCTCTGTGCAGCCTCGGAGGCAGCGGATAAAAGCTCCACGGTCCACTTGATGTGCCCTGTGTCTGTGGAGTGCATGAATGGACAGAGAATCATCCCAAATTGAAGAGGTGGACTTTGAGGGCAAGATTTAAGACTTTTTCCCCTTTCCCTCTTTTTACAACAAACTATCCCAAATTAAGGATGTGGACTTTGAGAGCTAGATTTCAGACTTTTTCCCCTTTTCCTCTTTTTACAACGAATTATCCCAAATTGAGGAGGTGGACTTTGAGAGCAAGATTTTCGATTTTTTTTCCCTGTTCTCTTTTTGTGAATTTGTATGTGTATGCTTCTGTGTGAGATTTTCTCTGTATAGCTTGGCTTCCACCATATGTCCCAGGGTTCTATCTGTCCGTTTTTTTTTCAATAATTACATTTTAATTTTAATAATGCTACTATATTTTATACATTATTCTATTTTACTTTACCTGATTTTTTTTCATACCTTCCCTTCCTCCCTCCCTCCTTCCCTCCTGTCTTTCTTTCCTTCTCTCTTTCCTTCTTTCTTTCTTTCCTTCCTCCCTCCCTGCCTCCCTCCCTTCTTCCTTGCACTCTTTCTATTTCTTTCCGTCCTTCCTCCATTGTTCCTTTCACTCTTTCTTTTTCTTTCCTTCTTTCCTCCATTGTTCCTTTCACTATTTCTTTCTTTCCTCCCTCCCTCCCTCCCTCCCTCCTTTCTTTCTTTCTTTCCATCCTTCCTCCCTCCCTCTCTCCTTTCTTTTTTTCTTTCTTTCTTTCTTTCTTCCTTCCTACCTTTCTATCCTTCTTCCTTTCTTTCTCTCTCGCTTTCTTTCTTCTACTAATTCTTTCTTTCTACTTTTTCTCCCTTTAATTCTGAGCCGGGTAGATGAAAGGCTCTTGGTGCTGCAGCCAGGAGTCAGTGCTGTGCCTCTGAAGTGGGAGAGCCAACTTCAGGACACGGGTCCACAAGAGACCTCCCAGCTCCACATAATATCATGTGGCAAAAATCTCCCAGAGATCTCCATCTGAACACCAGCACCCAGCATCAGTCAACGACCAGCAAGCTACAGTGCTGGTCACCCTATGCCAAGCAACTAGCAAGACAGGAACACAACACCACCCATTAGCAGAGAGGATGCCTAAAAACATAATAAGCCAAAGGCACCATAAAACACACCATCAGAAGTGGACCTATCCAGCAGAAAGACAAGATTGAGACTCAACCACCAGAACACAGGCACTAGTCCACTCACACCAGGAAGCCTACACAACCTACTGAAACAACCTTAGCCACTGGGGACAGACACCAAAAACAATGGGAACTACGAACCTGCAGCCTGCAAAAAGGAGACCCCACACACAGTAACATAAGCAAAATGAGAAGACAGAAAAACACACAGCAGGTGAAGGAGCAAGATAAAAACCTACCAGACCTAACAAATGAAGAGGTAATAGGCAGTCTACCTGAAAAAGAATTCAGAATAATGATAGTAAAGCTGATCCAAGATTCTAATTCCAAGATCCAAAATCTTGGAAATAGAATAGACAAAATGCAAGAAACAGTTAACAAGGACCTAGAAGAACTAAAGATGAATCAAGCATCGATTAAAAACACAATAAATGAAATGAAAAGTACTCTAGATGGGATCAATAGCAGAATAACTGAGGGAGAAGAACGGATAAGTGAGGTGGAAGATAAAATAGTGGAAATAACTGCTGCAGAGCAAAATAAAGAAAAAAGAATGAAAAGAATAGAGGACAGTCTCAGAGACCTCTGGGACAACACTAAACGCACCAACATTCGAATTATAGGGGTTCCAGAAGAAGAAGAGAAAAAGAAAGGGACTGAGAAAATATTTGAAGAGATTATAGTTGAAAACTTCCCTAATATGGGAAAGGAAATAGTTAATCAAGTCCAGGAGACACAGAGAGTGCGATACAGAATAAATCCAAGGAAAAATATGCCAAGACACATATTAATCAAACTGTCAAAAATTAAACACAAAGAAATCATAATAAAAGCCACAAGGGAAAAACAACAAATAACACACAAGGGAATCGCCATCAGGTTAACAGCTGATCTCTCAGCAGAAACTCTACAAGCAAGAAGGGAGTGGCAGGACATAATTAAAGTGATGAAGGAGAGAACCTGCAACCAAGATTACTCTACCCAGCAAGGATCTCATTCAGATTTGATGGAGAAATTAAAACCTTTACAGACAAGCAAAAGCTGAGAGAGTTCAGCACCACCAAACCAGCTTTACAACAAATGCTAAAGGAACTTCTCTAAGCAAGAAACACAACAAAAGGAAAATACCTACAATAACGAACCCAAAGCAATTAAGGAAATGGGAATAGGAACATACATACCAATAATTACCTTAAATGTAAATGGACTAAATGCTCCCACCAAAAGAGACAGGTTGGCTGAATGGATACAAAAACAAGACACATTTATATGCTGTCTACAAGAGACCCATTTCAGACTTAGAGACACATACACATTGAAAGAAAGGGGATGGAAAAGATATTCCATGCAAATGGAAATCAAAAGAAAGCTGGAGTAGCAATTCTCATATCAGACAAAATAGACTTTAAAAGAAAGACTACTAGAAGAGACAAAGAAGGACACTACATAATAATCAAGGGATCGATCCAGGAAGAAGATATAACAATTGTAAATAATTATCCACCCAACATAGGGGCACCTCAATACATAAGGCAAATACTAACAGCCATAAAAGGGGAAATCGACAGTAACACACTCATAGTAGGGGACTTTAACACACCACTTTCACCAATGGACAGATTATCCAAAATGAAAATAAATAAGGAAACACAAGCTTTAAATGCTATATTAAACAAGATGGACTTAATGGATATTTATAGGACATTCCATCCAAAAACAACAGAATACACATTTTTCCCAAGTACTCATGGAACATTCTCCAGGATAGATCATATCTTGGGTCACAAATCAAGCCTTGGTAAATTTAAGAAAATTGAAATTGTATCAAGTATCTTTTCCGACCACAATGCTGTGAGAGTAGACATCAATTATAAGAAAAGATCTGTAAAAAATACAAACACATGGAGGCTAAACAATACACTACTCAATAACGAAGTGATCACTGAGGAAATCAAAGAGGAAATAAAAAATAATACCTAGAAACAAATGACAATGGAGACACTACGACCCAAAACCTATGGGACGCAGCAAAAGCAGTTCTAAGGGGGAAGTATATAGCAATACGATCCCACCTTAAGAAACAGGAAACATCTCGAGTAAACAAACTGACCCTGTACCTACAGCAATTAGAGAAAGAAGAACAAAAATCCCCCAAAGTTAGCAGAAGAAAAGAAATCATAAAGATCAGATCAGAAATAAATGAAAAAGAATTGAAGGAAACAATAGCAAAGATCAATAAAACTAAAAGCTGGTTCTTTGAGAAGATAAACAAAATTGACAAACCATTAGCCAGACTCATCGAGAAAAAAGGGAGAAGACTCAAATCAATAGAATTAGAAATGAAAAAGGAGAAGTAACAACTGACACTACAGAAATACAAAAGATCATGAGAGATTACTACAAGCAACTCTATGCCAATAAAATGGACAACCTGGAAGAAATGGACAAACTCTTAGAAATGCACAACCTGCCAAGACTGACTCAGGATGAAATAGAAAATATGAATACACCAATCCCAAGCACTGAAATTGAAACTGTGATTAAAAATCTTCCAACAAACAAAAGCCCATGACCAGATGGCTTCACAGGCGAATTCTATCAAGCATTTAGAGAAGAGCTAACACCTATCCTTCTCAAACTCTTCCAAAATATAGCAGAGGGAGGAGCACTCCCAAACTCATTCTACGTGGCCACCATCACCTTGATACCAAAACCAGGCAAGGATGTCTCAAAGAAAGAAATCTACAGGCCAATATCACTGATGAACATAGATGCAAAAATCCTCAACAAAATACTAGCAAACAGAGTCCAGCAGCACATTAAAAGGATCATACACCATGATCAAGTGGGGTTTATTTCAGGAATGCAAGGATTCTTCAATATACACACATCAATTAATGTGATACACCATATTAACAAATTGAAGAAGAAAAACCATATGATCATCTCAATAGATGCAGAGAAAGCTTTCGACAAAATTCAACACCCATTTATGATAAAAACCCTGCAGAAAGTAGGCATAGAGGGAACTTTCCTCAACATAATAAAGGCCATATATGACAAACCCACAGCCAACATTGTCCTCAATGGTGGAAAACTGAAACAATTTCCACTAAGATCAGGAACAAGTCAAGGCTGCCCACTCTCACCACTCTTATTCAACTTAGTTTTGGAAGTTTTAGCCACAGGAATCAGAGAAGAAAAGGAAATAAAAGGAATCCAAATTGGAAAAGAAGAAGTAAAGCTGTCACTGTTTGCAGATGACATGATACTATATATAGAGAATCCTAAAGATGCTACCAGAAAACTACTAGAACTAATCAATGAATTTGGTAGAGTAGCAGGATACAAAATTAATGCACAGCAATCTCTGGCATGCCTGTACACTAATGATGAACAATCTGAAAGTGAAATCAAGAAAACACTCCCATTTACCATTGCAACAAAAAGAATAAAATATCTAGGAATAAACCTACCTAAGGAGACAAAAGACCTGTATGCAGAAAATTATAAGACACTCATGAAAGAAATTAAAGATGATACAAATAGATGGAGAGATATACCATGTTCCTGGATTGGAAGAGTCAATATTGTGAAAATGACTCTACTACCAAAAGCAATCTACAGATTCAATGCAATCCCTATCAAACTACCACTGGCATTTTTCACAGAACTAGAACAAAAAAATTCACAATTTGTTTGGAAAAACAAAAGACCCCGAATAGTGAAAGCAATCTTGAGAATGAAAAATGGAGCTGGAGGTATCAAGCTCCCTGACTTCAGACTATACTACAAAGCCACAGTAATCAAGACAGTGTGGTACTGGCACAAAAACAGAAATATAGATCAATGGAACAGGATAGGAAGCCCAGATATGAACCCACGCACATATGGTCAACTTATCTTTGATAAAGGAGGCAGGAATGTACAGTGGAGAAAGGACTGTCTCTTCAATAAATGGTGCTGGGAAAATTGGACAGGGACATGTAAAAGTATGAGATTAGATCATTTCCTAACACCATACACAAAAATAAGCTCAAAATGGATTAAAGACCTAAATGTAAGGCCAGAAACTATCGAACTCTTAGAGGAAAACATAGGCAGAACACTCTATGACATAAATCACAGCAAGATCCTTTTTGACCCACTTCCTAGAGAAATGGAAATAAAAACAAACATAAACAAATGGGCTCTAATGAAACTTCAAAGGTTTTGCACAGCAAAGGAAACCATAAACAAGACCAAAAGACAACTCTCAGAATGGGAGAAAATATTTGCAAATGAAGCCACTGAAAAAGGATTAATTTCCAAAATTTGTAAACAGCTCATGCAGCTCAATAGCAAAAAAACAAACAACCCAATCCAAAAATGGGCAGAAGACTTAAATAGGCATTTCTCCAAAGAAGATACACAGACTGCCAACAAACACATGAAAGAATGCTCAACCTCTTTAATCATTAGAGAAATGAAAGTCAAAACTACAATGAGATATCTTCTTGCACCAGTCAGAATGGCCATCATCAAGAAATCTAGAAACAATAAAAGCTCGAGAGGGTGTGGAGAAAGGGGAACACTCTTGCACTGCTGGTGGGAGTGTGAATTGGTACAGCCACTATGGAAAACGGTATGGAGGTTCCTTAAAAAACTAAAAATAGAACTACCATATGACCCAGCAATCCCACTACTGGGCATATACCCTGAGAAAACCATAATTCAAAAAGAGACATGTACCAAAATGTTCATAGCAGCCCTATTTACAATAGCCCGGAGATGGAAACAACCTAAGTGTCCATCATCGGATGAATGGGTAAAGAAGATGTGGCACATATATACAATGGAATATTACTCAGCCATAAAAAGAAATGAAATTGAGCTATTTGTAATGAGGTGGATAGACCTAGAGTCTGCCATACAGAGTGAAGTAAGTCAGAAAGAGAAAGAGAAATACTGTATGCTGACACATATATATGGAATTTAAGAAAAAAAAATGTCATGAAGAACATAGGGGTAAGACAGGAATAAAGACACAGACCTACTAGAGAATGGACTTGAGGATATGGGGAGGGGGAAGGGTGAGCTGTAACAAAGTGAAAGAGAGGCATGAGCATATATACACTACCAAACGTAAGGTAGATAGCTAGTGGGAAGAAGCCGCATAGCACAGGGAGATCAGCTTGCTGCTTTTTGACCGCCTGGAGGGGTGGGATAGGGAGGGTGGGAGGGAGACACAAAAGGGAGGAGATATGGGAACATATGTATAGGTATAACTGATTAAATATGTTATAAAGCAAAAAAAAAAAAAAACAGATTTGAACTTTAAAGATTCCAGCTTAATTGTAAGTTTCTAACGGTCAGGACCTCTACATTATTCCTGGCGTAAGGCTTAGTTCAACGTGTAGCAATGTATATATTGACATATTTTCCCCTCGACTTTCTGTGATACCCTACATCTCACCTTTCCTTGCAGACAAGCCATTTGAAATATCCTTAATTATTTCACAGCCAATAAGTCGTTGAAATAATGTGTATTTTTTAGAGAAATCTTCTTATATAATTAGGCAGAAAATCTGACCTGCCATAGATTTCAAAACAGCATAATTATACTCTTCTCAATGATTAATCTGTTGTATTACACAACCTTTGAGTATATAGCTTTATCAATGACATGTACTTTAAAAATGTTTTAGAGATCCTATCAGTCTTTGAAAACATCCTTGTTCTTGTTTCAGTTAGAGTTTTATGTATATTTACTGCCATGCACCTGATTATTCCAATTTCTGACGGATGTCCTAGGGAATCTAATTCTGGTATTGATTGTTTTTGCTGATTGTCTCCCCTTGTAGCTGATTTCTTCATTATTGTGTAAATTTAGATCATGAGCTCATGTTTAGCTAAACAGCTGACTATGTAAGAGGCTTAGGTGTGAATGCTCGTAAGTTTCAGCAGAAAGTCGGCAAAGATGTATTTGTGTCCCTCCAATGAGTGGCCCACAAGGACGCCGTTTTCTAGAAGTGTTGGTCCAATAATCCCTCTACAGGCAGGGGACACAGACAGGGCAGCTTTGCGGCCCCTGATCCGGAGCAGGGGCACTGGGCGGCCTGTGGCCCGGGCAGGAGACTCTCCGCGTGTGTCCCAGGTACCCATCTGCCTGCAAACTTCAGTCACCTGGCAGAAAGCTACGATGCCCAGACCTATGGTTAGCTGTGCAGCGAGGTGTACTGCACAGACAGGTTCCACACACACTTCAAGTAAGAGGGCGGTCGGAGTGGAAAGCTGAGAGATTGGGCAGCTGTGCAGACAAAGAAGAGGCCCTTTGGCCTGGTCCTAAATGCTTGTGACACACCACTGGGCCTTCCGGGCTCTGAGGGCGCTGCCCTGGGCCCCTTGCTCCCCTGACATTTGTTCAGTCACAGAAGAGATGGCCACACCCACTCCCTCAGTGAGCGGAGTGTTCCAAACTCCCTCAGCCCCGACCACTCTCCGCAGGTTACCATGGACTACAGATGCTGCATTCTGAGGCCAGGGCGTTCTGAGAATGCCAAGGGCAGACATGATGACCTTAAATGATTTCATCTTGTGTCAGTTTTGTTAAACTTTGGGAGCTAGGAAATGGTCCCCTTTACAGAAATATTCAAATTTACTGCATTTCATATATTCTCTGCTATAACATTGTCCTGATTCTTTCTGTATATTCTTTACTTATGTTTTTGTTTTCCTTAATCAAAGTGTGTCTTTTAACTCTTTTCAAAAATATTCTTTGGACTTACTAAATCAACTCAATTTTATACGTTTTCTGTTGTATTAAGTTCTGCTCATATCTTTATTTATCTTTTTTCCATGTTCTCAGGGTTTATTGGTTTGATCTTCTGATGTCAATTAAAACACTTGGTTATTCATTTTAATAAATGTTTTTACTTATAAAGATTTGAACTTTTGAAGATTCCAGCTTACTTGTAAGTTGCTAAGTGTCAGGTCCTCTACATTGTTGCTGGCCTAAGGCTTAGTTCACCCTATAGCAATGTATATATGGACATATTTTCCCCTCGACGTTCGGTGATTCCCTACATCTCACCTTTCTTTGCAGACAAGCCATTTGAATTACCCTTAACTTATTTCACAGCCAATAAGTCTTTGAAATAATGTGTATTTTTAGAGAAATCTTCTTTTATAATTACGCAGAAAATCTCACATGCCATAGTTTTCAAAACAGCATAATTTCACTCTTCTCAATAATTAATCTGTTGTATTACACAAGCTTTGAGTATTTAGCTTTAACAGTGACATATACTTTAAAAATGCTTTAGAGATCATACCAGTCTGTGAAAACATCCTTGTACCTTGTTTCACTTCCAGTTTTATGTATACTTTCTGCCTTGTATCTGATTATTCCAACATCTGATGAATGGTCTTGGTAATCTAATTCTGGTATTGATTGTTTTGGCTGATTGTCTCCCCCCGCAGCTGATTTCTTCATTATTCTGTGAATTTAGATCATAAGCTCATATGTAGCTAAACAGCTGACCTTGTAAGAGGCTTAGGTGTGAACGCTCGTAAGTTTCTCCAGAAAGTCGGAAAAGATTTATTTGTGTCCCTCAAATGAGTTGCCGACTAGGACCAAGTTTTCTAGAAGTGTTGGTCCAATACCCCCTCTAGAGGCAGGGGACTGAGACAGGGCTGCTTTGTGGCCCCTGATCTGGGGCAGAGGCAGTGGTCGTCTTGTGTCCCCGTCAGGAGCCTTTTCGCGTGTGTCCCAGGGACACACCTGCCTGCGAACTTCGGTCACCTGGTAGCAAGCTACGATGCCCAGACCTATGGTTAGCTGGGCAGCGAGGTGTACTGTGCAGACTGGTTCCAAACACACTTCAAGTAACAGTGAAGAATGAGTGGAAAGGTGAGAGTATGGGCAGCTGTGCAGACAAAGAAGGCGCCCTTTGTCCTGGGCCTAAATTCTTGTGACACCCCACTGGTCCTGCCGGGCTCTGAAGGCGCTGCCCCGGGCCCCCTGCTCCCCTGCCCTTTGTTCAGTCACAGCAGAGATGGCCACACCCACTCCCTCAGTGAGGGCAGTGTTCCAAACTCCCTCAGCAACGGCCCGTCTCCGCAGGTTACCATGGACTACAGACGCTGCATTCTGAATCCAGGGCGATCCGAGAATGCCAAGGGCAGACATGATGACTTTAAATGGTTTCCTCTTGTGTCAGTTTTTGTAAACTGTAGGAGCTAGGTAATGGTCCACTTTACAGAAATGTTCAAATTTACTGGCATTTCATATATTCTCTGCTATAACATTGTCCGGATTATTTCTATATATTCTTTAATTATGTTTTTGTTTTCCTTAATCAAAGTGTGTCTTTTAAATCTTTTCAAAGAATATTCTTTGGACTTACTACCTCACCTGAATTTTATACGTTTTCTGTTGTATTAAGTTCTGCTCATAGCTTTATTTATCTTTTTTCTATGTTCTCAGGGTTTATTGTTTTGATCTTCTGATATCAATTTAATCTCTTGTTAATTCATTATAATAAATATTTTCTACTTATAAAGATAAGAAGTTTTAAAGATTCCAGGTTACTCGTAATTTTCTAAGGATCTGGTCCACTACATTGTTGCTGGCCTAAGCCTTAGTTCACCATATAGCAATGTATATAATGACATATTTTCCCCTCGACTTTCTGTGATTCCGTACATCTCACTTTTCTTTGCGGACAAGCTATTTGAAATACCCTTAACTTATTTCACAGCAAATAAGTCTTTGGAATAATGTGTATTTTTTAGATAAATCTTCTTATATAATTAAGAAGAAAATCTGACCTGCCATAGTTTTCAAAACAGTATAATTTCACTCTTCTCAATGATGAATCTGTTGTATTACACAACCTTTGATTATTTAGCTTTATCAATGACGTGTACTTTAAAAATGTTTTAGAGATCCTACCAGTCTTTGAAAACATCCTTGTTCCTTGTTTCAGTTCGAGTTTTATGTATATTTTCTGCCTTGCACCTGATTATTCCAATATGTGATGGATAGCCTTGGGGATCTTATTCTGGTATTGATTGTTTTTGCTGATTGTCTCCCTTGTAGCGGATTTCTTCATTATTGTGTAAATTTAGATCATGAGCTCATATTTAGCTAAACAGCTGACCTTGTAACAGGCTTAGTTCTGAATGCTCGTAAGTTTCAGGAGAAAGTCAGCGAAGATTTGTTTTTGTCCCTCCAATGAGTTGCCCATAAGGACCCCGTTTTCTAGAAGTGTTGTTCCAAAACCTCCTCTAGAGGCAGGAGACTTAGACAGGGTTGCTATTTGGCCTCCGATCTGGGTCAGGGGCTGTGGCCAGCCTGTGGCCCAAGCAGGAGCCTCTCCGTGGGTGTCCCAGGTACACATCTGCCTGTGAACTTTGGTCACGTGGCAGGAAGCTACGATGCCCAGACCTATGGTTAGCTGTGCAGCGCGGTGTACTGTGCGGACAGGTTCCACACACACTTCAAGTAAGAGGGCGGCCTGAGTGGAAAGGTGAGTGTTTGGGCAGCTGTGCACACAAGAAGGCGCCCTTTGGCCTGGGTCAAAATGCTTTAGACAACACACTGGGCCTGCCGGGCTCTGAGGGCCCTGCCCTAGGCCCCCTGTTCCCCTGCCCTATGTTCAGGCACAGCACAGACGGCCACACCCACTCCCTCAGCAAGGGCAGTGTTCTAAACTCCCTCAGCCCCGCCCCCTCTCCGCAGGTTACCATGGACTACAGATGCTGCATTCTGAGGCCAGGGCGTTCTGAGAATGCCAATGGGTGACATGATGACATTAAATGATTTACTTTTGTGTCAATTTTGGTAAACTTAAGAGCTAGTTAATGGTCCCCTTTACAGAAATGTTGAAATTTACTGCTATTTCATATTTTATCTGCTATAACATTGTCCTGATTCTTTCTGTATATTCTTTACTTATCTTTGTGTTTTCCTTAATCAAATTGTGTCTTTTAAATCTTTTCAAAGAATATTCTTTGGACTTACTACATCACCTGAATTTTATACGTTTTCTCTTGTATTAAGTTGTGCTCATATCTTTATTTATCTTTTTTCTATGTTCTCAGGGTTTATTGTTTTGATCTTCTGATGTCAATTAAAACACTCGGTTATTCATTTTAATAAATCGTTTTACCTATAAAGATTTAAACTTCTGAAGATTCCAGCTTACTTGTAAGTTTCTAAGGGTCAGGTCCTCTACATTGTTGCTGACCTAAGGCTTAGTTCACCCTATAGCAATGTATATATTGACATATTTTCCCCTCGACTTTCTGTGATACCCTACATCTCACCTTTCCTTGCAGACAAGCCATTTGAAATATCCTTAATTATTTCACAGCCAATAAGTCTTTGAAATAATGTGTATTTTTTGAGAAATCTTCTTATACAATTAGGCAGAAAATCTGACCTGCCATAGTTTTCAAAACAGCATAATTTCACTCTTCTCAATGATTAATCTGTTGTGTTACACAACCTTTGAGTATTTAGCTTTATCAGTGACATGTACTTTAAAAATATTTTAGAGATCCTACATGTCTCTGAAAACATCCTTCTTCCTTAGTGCAGTTCGAGTTTTATGTATATTTTCTGCCTTGCACCTCATTATTCCAACTTCTGACGGATGTCCTAGGGAATCTAATTGTGGTATTGATTGTTTTTACTGATTGTCTCCCTTTGTAGCTGATTTCTTCATTATTGTGTAAATTTAGATCATGAGCTCATATTTAGCTAAACAGCTGACCATGTACCAGGCTTAGTTGTGAACGCTCGTAAGTTTCAGCAGAAAGTCGGCAAAGATTTATTTGTGACCCTCCAATGAGTTGCCCATAAGTACCCCATTTTCTAGAAGTGTTGGTCCAATACCCCCTCTAGTGGCAGGGGACTCAGACTGGGTTGCTTTGTGGCCTCCGATCTGGGTCAGGGGCTGTGGCCAGCCTGTGGCCGGGCAGGAGCCTCTCCGTGTGTGTCCCAAGTACACATCTGCCTGTGAACTTTGGTCACGTGGCAGGAAGCTACGATGCCCAGACCTATGGTTAGTTGTGCAGCGAGGTGAACTGTGCGGACAGGTTCCACACACACTTCAAGTAAGAGCGTGTCCTGAGTGTAAAGGTGAGAGTTTGGGCAGCTGTGCACACAAAGGAGACGCCCTTTGGCCTGGGCCAAAATGCTTTATACACCACACAGGGCCTGCCGGGCTCTGAGGGCCCTGCTCCGGCCCCCCTGTTCCCCTGCCTTTTTTCTGTCACAGCACAGACGGCCACACCCACTCCCTCAGCGACGGCAGTGTTCTAACCTCCCTCAGCCCCGCCCCCTCACTGTAGGTTACCATGGACTACAGATGCTGCATTCTGAGGCCAGGGCTTTCTGAGAAAGCCAATGGGAGACATGATGAACTTAAATGATTACCTTTTGTGTCAGTTTTGGTAAACTTTAAGAGCTAGATAATGGTCCCCTTTACAGAAATATTAAAATTTACTGCTATTTCATATTTTCTCTGCTATATCATTGTCCTGATTCTTTCTGTATATTCTTTACTTATGTTTTTGTTTTCCTTAATCAAAGTTTGTCTTTTAAATCTTTTCAAAGAATATTCTTTGGACTTACTAAATCACCTCAATTTTATAAGTTTTCTGTTGTATTAATTTCTGCTCATATCTTTATTTATGTTTATTCTATGTTCCCTGGGTTTATTGGTTTGATCTTCTGATGTCAATTAAAACACTTGGTTATTCATTTTAATAAATATTTTTACTTATAAATATTTGAGCTTTTGAAGATTCCAACTTACTTGAAACTTTCTAATTGTCAGGTTCTGTACATTGTCGCTGGCCTGAGTCTTAGTTCAACATATAGCAATGTATATATTGACCTATTTTCCCTTCGAATATCTGTAATTCCCTACATCTCACCTTTCTTTGCAGACAAGCCATTTGAAATACCCTTAACTTATTTCACAGCCAATAAGTCTTTGAAATAATCTGTATTTTTTAGGTAAATCTTCTTATATAATTAGGCAGAAAATCTGACCTGCCATAGTTTTCAAAACAGCATAATTTCACTCTTCCCAATGATTAATCTGTTGTATTACACATCCTTTGACTATTTAGCTTTATCAATGACATGTACTTTAAAAATATTTTAGAGAGACTACCATTCTTTGAAAACATCCTTGTTCCTTGTTTCAGTTCCAGTTTTATGTATATTTCCTGCCTTGCACCTCAGTATTCCAACATCTGATGGATGGCCTTGGGAATCTAATTCTGGTATTGATTGTTTTTGCTGATTGTTTCCCCATGTAGCTGATTTCTTCATTATTGTGTAAATTTAAATCATGAGCTCATGTTTAGCTAAACAGCTAACCTTGTAAGAGGCTTAGGTGTGAACACACGTAAGTTTCAGCAGAAAGTTGGCAAAGATTTTTGTGTGTCCCTCCTATGAGTTGCCCGCGATATCCCGTTTTATAGAAGTGTTGGTCCAATATTCCCTCTAGAGGCTAGGGATTCAGACAGGGCTGCTTGGCGGGCCCCGATATGGGGCAGGGGCAGTGGGCGGCCTGTGGCCCAGGCAGGAGCCTCACAGCGTGTGTGCCAGGGACCCACCTGCCTGCGAACTTCGGTCACCTGGCAGGAAGCTACGATGCCCAGACCTATGGTTAGCGTTGCCATGAGGTGTACTGTGCAGACAGGTTCCACACACACTTCAAGTAAGAGGGCTGCCTGAGTGGAAAGGTGAGAGTTTGGGCAGCTGAGCAGACAAAGATGGCGCCCATTGGCCTTGACCTAAATGCTTGTGAAACCACACTGGGCCTGCCGGGATCTGAGGGCCCTGCCCTAGACCTACTGCTCCCCTGCCCTTTGTTCAGTCGCATCAGAGATTGCCACACCCACTTCCTCAGTGACGGCAGTGTTCCGATCTGCCTCATCTCCTCCCCCTCTCCGCAGGTTACCATGGACTACAGATGCTGCATTCTGAGGCCAGGGCGTTCTGAGAATGCCAATGGCAGACATGATGACCTTAAATGATTTCCTTTTGTGTCAGATTTGGTAAACTTTAGGAGCCAGGAAATGGTCCCCTTTACAGAAATGTACAAATTTACTGCTATTTCATATTTTCTCTGCTATAACATTGTCCTTATTCTTTCTGTATATTCTTGACTTATGATTTTGTTTTCCTTAATCAAAGTGTGTCTTTTAAATCTTTTCAAGGAATATTCTTTGGACTTACTACATCACCCGAATTTTATACGTTTTCTGTTGTATTAAGTTCTGCTCATATTTTTATTTATCTTTTTTCTATGTTCTCAGGGTTTATTGTTTTGATCTTCTGTTGTCAATTAAAACACTTGGTTATTCATTTTAATAAAACTTGTTACTTATAAAGATTTAAACCTTTGAAGATTCCAGCTTACTTGTAATTTTCTAAGGGTCAGGTCCTCTACATTGTTGCTGGCCTAAGGCTTAGTTCACCCTATAGCAATGTATATATTGACATATTTTCCCCTCGACTTTCTTTCTATTCCTACATCTCATCTTTCTTTGCCAACAAACCGTTTGAAATACCCTTAATTTACTTCACAGCCAATAAGTCTTTGAAATAATGTGTATTTGTAGAGAAATCTTCTTATACAATTAGGCCGAAAATCTGACCTGCCATAGTTTTCAAAACAGCATAATTTCACTATTCTCTATGATTAATCTGTTGTGTTACACAACCTTTGAGTATTTAGCTTTATCAATGACATGTACTTTAAAAATATTTTAGAGATCCTACATGTCTTTGAAAACATCCTTCTTCCTTAGTTCAGTTCCAGTTTTATGTATATTTTCTGCCTTGCTCCTGATTATTCCAAGGTCTGATGGATGGCCTTGGACATCTAATTCTGTTATTCTTTTTGCTGATTGTCTCCCCTTGTAGCTGATTTCTTCATTATTGTGTAAATTTAGATCATGAGCTAATGTTTAGCTAAACAGGTGAACTTGTAAGTGGCTTAGGTGTGAACGCTCGTAGGCTTCATCAGAAAGTCAGCAAATATTTTTTTGTGTCCCTACAATGAGTTTCCAGCGAGAACACCTTTTTCTACAATGTTGGTCCAATACTCCCTCTAGAGGCAGGGGACTCATATAGGGCTGCTTGGCGGCCCCCGATCTGGGGCAGGGGCGGTGGGCGCCCCGTGGCCTTGGCAGGAGCCTCACCGTGTGTGTCCCAGGGACCCATCTGTCTGCAAACTTCGGTCACATGGCAGGAAAATATGATGCCCAGATATATGGTTAGCTGTGAAGCGAGGTGTACTGTGAGGACTGGTTCCACACACACTTCAAGTAAGAGGGCGGCCTGAGTGGAAAGGTGAGAATTTGGGCAGATGTGCAGACAAAGAAGGCGCCCTTTGGCCTGGGCCAAAATGCTTGTGACACCCCACTGGTCCTGCTGGGCTCTGAGGGCCCTGCCCTGGGCCCCTGCTCCCATGCCTTTTGTTCAGTCACTTAAGAGATGGCCACAGCACTCCCTCAGTGAGGGCAGTGTTCCATCCTCCCTCAGCCCCGCCCCCTCTCCGCAGGTTACCATGGACTACAGATGCTGCTTTCTGAGGCCAGGGCGTTTCGAGAATGCCAAGGGTAGACATTATGACCTTAAATGATTTCCTCTTGTGTCAATTTAGGTAAACTTTAGGAGCTAGGAAATGGTCTACTTTACACAAATGTTCAAATTTACTGGCATTTCATGTATTCTCTGCTATAACATTGTCCTGATTCTTTCTGTATATTCTTGACTTATGTTTTTGTTTTCCTTAATCAAAGTGTGTCTTTTAAATCTTTTCAAGGAATAGTCTTTGGACTTACTTATTCACCCAAATTTATAAGTTTTCTGTTGTATTAATTTCTGCTCATATCTTTACTTATGTTTTTTCTATGTTCTCAGGGTTCATTGATTTGATCTTCTGATGTCAATTAAAACACTTGGTTATTCATTTTAATAAATATTTTTACTTATAAAGATATGAGCTTTTGAAGATTCCAACTTACTTGTAACTTTCTAATGCTCAGGTTCTGTACATTGTTGCTGGCCTGAGTCTTAGTTCAACATATAGCAATGTATATATTGCCCTCTTTTCCCTTCGAATTTCTGTGATTCCCTACATCTCACCTTTCTTTGCAGACAAGCCATTTGAAATACCCTTAACTTATTTCACAGCAAATAAGTCTTTGAAATAATGTGTATTTTTTAGAGAAATCTTCTTATATAATTAGGCGGAAAATCTGACCAGCCATAGTTTTCAAAACAGCATACTTTCACTCTTCTCAATGATTAATGTGTTGTATTACACATCCTTTGACTATTTAGCTTTATCAATGACATGTACTTTAAAAATATTTTAGAGAGCCTACCAGTCTTTGAAAACATCCTTGTTCCTTGTTTCAGTTCCAGTTTTATGTATATTTCCTGCCTTGCACCTGATTATTCTAACATCTGATGGATGGCCTTGGGAATCTAATTCTGGTATTGATTGTTTTTGCTGCTTGTCTCCCCTTGTAGCTGATTTCTTCATTCTTGTGTAAATTTAGATCATGAGCTCATGTTTAGCTAAACAGCTGACCTGGTAAGAGGCTTAGGTGTGAACGCTCGTAAGTATCAGCAGAAAGTCGGGAAAGATTTATTTGTGTCCTTGCAATTAGCTGCCCGCGAGGACCCTGTTTTATAGAAGTGTTGGTCCAATATTCCCTCTAGAGGCTAGGGACACATACAGTGCTTCTTGGTGTCCCCCGATCAGGGGCAGGGGATGTGGGCGGCCTGTGGTCCGGGCAGGAGCCTCTCCGCGTGTGTCCCAGGGACCCATCTGCCTGCGAACTTCGGAAACCTGGCAGGAAGCTACGATGCCCAGACCTATGGTTAGCTCTGCAGCGAGGTGTACTGTGCAGACAGGTTCCACACACACTTCAAGTAAGAGGTCGGCCTGAGTGGAAAGTTGGGAGTTTGGGCAGCTGTGCAGACAAAGAAGGCGCCTTTTGGCCTGGGCCTAAATGCTTGTGACTCCCCACTTGGCCTTATATGATTTCCTCTTGTGTCAGTTTTGGTATAGTTTAGTAGCTAGGAAATGGTCCCCTTTACCGAAATGTTCAAATTTACTGTCATTTCATATATTCTCTGCTATAACATTGTACTGATTCTTTCTGTAAATTCTTTACTTATGTTTTTGTTTTCCTTAATAAAGTGTCTTTTAAATCTTTTCAAAGAATATTCTTTGTACTTACTATATCACCTCAATTTTATACGTTTTCTGTTGTATTAAGTTCTTCTCATATCTTTATTTATCTTTTTTCTATGTTCTGAGATTTTATTGGTTTGATCTTCTGATGTCAATTAAAACACTTGGTTATTCATTTTAATAAATCTTTTTACTTATAAAGATTTGCACTTTTGAATATTCCAGCTAACTTGTAAGATTCTATGGTCAGTTCCTCTACATTCTTGCTGGCCTAAGGCTTAATTCAACATATAGCAATGTATATATTGACCTATTTTCCCCTCGACTTTCTGTGATTCCCTATATCTCACCTTTCTTTGCAGACAAGCCATTTGAAATACCCTTAACTTATTTCACCGCCAAAAAGTCTTGAAATAATGCGTAATTTTTAGAGAAATCTTCTTATATAATTAGGCAGAATATCTGACCTGCCATTGTTTTCAAAACTGCATAATTTCACTCTTCTCAATGATTAATGTGTTGTGTTACACAACTTTTGAGTATTTAGCTTTATCAATGACATACACTTTAAAAAGGTTTTAGAGATCCTACCAGTCTTTGGGAACATCGTTGTTCCTTGTTTCAGTTGCAGTTTTATGTATATTTCCTGCCTTGCACCTGATTATTCAAACATCTGATGGATGGCCTTGGGAATATAATTCGGGTATTGATTGGTTCAGATGATTTTCTCCCCTTGTAGCTGATTTCTTTATTATTGTGTAAATTTAGACCATGAGCTCATGTTTAGCTATACAGCTGAATTTGTAAGAGTCTTAGGTGTGAACGCTCGTAAGTTTCAGCAGAAAGTCGGCAAAGATTTATGTGTGTCCCTCCAATGAGTTGCCCGCGAGACCCCGTTTTATAGAAGTGTTGGTCCAATATTCCCTCTAGAGGCTAGGGATTCAGACATGGCTGCTTGGCGTCCCCCAATCTGGGGCAGGTGCTGTGGGCGGCCTGTGGCCCAGTCATGAGCATCACAGCGTGTGTCCCAGGGACCCATCTGCCTGCGAACTTCGTTCCACGGTCAGGAAGCTACGATGCTCAGACGTATGGTTAGCTGAGCAGCGAGGTGTACTGGGCGGACAGGTTCCACACATACTTCAAGTAAGTGTGCGGCCTGAGTGGAAAGGTGAGAGTTTGGGCAGCTGTGCAGACAAAGAAGGCGCCCTTTGGCCTGGGCCTAAATGCTTGTGACACCCCACAGGGCCTGCCGGGTTCTGAGGGCCCTGCCCTAGACACCCTGCTCCCCTGCCCTTTATTCAGTCACATCAGAGATTGCCACACCCACTTCCTCAGTGAGGGCAGTGTTCCAACCTCCCTCAGCCCCGCCCCCTCTCCGCAGGTTACCATGGACTACAGATGCTGCATTCTGACGCCAGGGCGTTCCGAGAATGCCAAGGGCAGACATGATGACCTTAAATGATTACCTCTTGTGTCAGTTTTGGTAAACTTTAGGAGCTAGGAAATGGTCCACTTTACAGAAATGTTCAAATTTACTGGCATTTCATATATTGTCTGCTATAACATTGTCCTGATCCTTTCTGTATATTCTTTACTTATATTTTTGCTTTCCTTAATCAAAGTGTGTCTTTAAAATCTTTTCAAAGAATATTCTTTGGACTTACTAAATCACCTCAAGTTTATACGTTTTCTGTTGTATTAAGTTCTGCTCATATCTTTATTTATGTTTTTTCTATGTTCTCAGGTTTTATTGGTTTGATATTCTGATGTCAATTTTAAAACTTGTATATTCATTTAATAAATCTTTTTACCTATAAAGATTTGAACTTTTGAAGATTCCAACTTACTTGTAAGTTTCTAAGGGTCATGTCCTCTACATTGTTGCTGGCCTAAGGCTTAGTTCACCATATAGCAATTTATATAGAGACCTATCTTCCCCTCGACTTTCTGTGATTCCCTACATCTCACCTTTCTTTGCAGACAAGCCATTTGAAATAACCTTAACTTATTTAACAGCCAATAAGTGTTTGAAATAATGTGTACTTTTTACAGAAATCTTCTTATATAATTAGGCAGAAAATCTGACTTGCCATAGTTTTCTAAACAGCATAATTACACTGTTCTCAATGATGAATCTGTTGTATTACACAACCTTTGAGTATTTAGCTTTATCAATGACATGTACTTTAAAAATGTTTTAGAGATCCTACCAGTCTTTGAAAGCATCCTTGTTCCTTGTTTCAGTTCCAGTTTTATGTATATTTTCTGCCTTGCACCTGATTATTCCAACATCTGATGGATGGCCTAGGGAATCTAATTCAGGTATTGATTGTTTTTGCTGATTGTCTCCCCCTTGTAGCTGATTTCTTCATTATTGGGTAAATTTAGATCATGAGCTTATGTTTAGCTAAACAGCTGACCTTGTAAGAGGCTTAGGTGTGAACTCTCGTATGCTTCATCAGAAAGTCGGCAAAGATTTATTTGTGTTCCTCCATTGAGTTGCCGCGAGGACCCAGTTTTCTACAAGTGTTGGTCCAATACTCCCTTTTGAGGCACGGACTCAGGAAAGGTTGCTTTGCGGCCCCCGATGTGGTGCAGGGGCAGTTGGCGGTCTGTGGCCCGGGCAGGAGCCTCTCCGCGTGTGTCCGAGGAACCCATCTGCCTGCGAACATCGGTCACCTGGCAGGAAGCTACGATGCCCAGAACTATGGTTAGCTGTGCAGCAAGGTGTACTGCGTGGACAGGTTCCAGACACACTTCACGTAAGAGGGCAGGCTGAGTGGAAAGTTTAGAGTTTGGTCAGCTGTGCAGACAAAGAAGGCGCCCTTTGGCCTGGGCCTAAATGATTTTGACACCCCACTTGGCCTGCCGGGCTCTCAGGGCCCTGCCGACGACGCCCTGCTCCCCTGCCGTTTGTTCAGTCACAGCAGAGATGGCCACACCCACTCCCTTAGTGAGGGCGGTGTTCCAACTTCCCTCAGTCCCGCCCCCTCTCCGCAGGTTACCATGGACTACAGATGCTGCATTCTGAGGCCAGGGTGTTCCGAAAATGCCAAGGGCAGACATAATGATCTTAAATGGTTTCCTCTTGTGTCAGTTTTGGTAAACTTTAGGAGCTAGGAAATGGTCCACTTTACAGAAATGTTCAAATTTACTGGCATTTCGGATCTTCTCTGCTATAACATTGTCCTGATTCTTTCTGTATATTCTTTACTTATGTTTTTGATTTCCTTAATTAAAGTATGTCTTTTAAATCTTTTAAAAATATTCTTTGGACTTACTACATCACCTGAATTTTATACGTTTTCTGTTGTATTAAGTTCTGTTCATATCTTTATTTATCTTTTTTCTATGTTCTCAGGGTTTATTGTTTTGATCTTCGGATGCTAATTAAAACACTTGGTTATTCATTTTCATAAAACTTTTTACTTATAAAGATTTGAACTTTTGAAGATTCCAACTTAAATGTAAGTTTCTTGGGTCAGGTCCTCTACATTGTTGCTGGCCCAAGGCTTAGTTCACCATATAGCAATGTATATATTGACCTATTTTCCCCTCGACTTTCTGTGATTCCCTACATCTCACCTTTCTTTGCAGACAAGCCATTTGAAATACCCTTAACTTATTTCACAGCCAATAAGACTTTGAAATAATGTGTATTTTTTAGAGAAATCTTCCTATATAAATAGGCAGAAAATCTGACCTCCATAGTTTTCAAACAGCACAATTTCACTCTTCTCAATGATGAATCTGTTGTATTACACAATCTTTTAGTATTTAGCTTTATCAATGACATGTACTTTAAAAATGTTTTAGAGATCCTACTAGTCTTTGAAAACATCCTTGTTCCTTGTTTCAGTTCCAGTTTTATGTATATTTTCTGCCTTGCACCTGATTATTCCAACATCTGATGGATGGCCTAGGGAATCTAATTATGGTATTGATTGTTTTTGTTGTTTGTCTCCCCCTTGTCGCTGATTTCTTCATTATTGTGTAAATTTAGATCATGAGCTCATGTTTAGCTAAACAGCTGACCTTGTAAGAGGCTTAGGTGTGAACGCTCATAAGCTTCAGCAGAAAGTCGGCAAATATTTATTTATGTCCCTGCAATGAGTTGCCCGCGAGGACCCCGTTTTCTACAAGTGTTGTTCCAATACTCCCTCTAGAGTCAGGGACACAGACAGGGCTGCTTTGTGGGCCCAGATATGGGGGAGGGGCAGACGGTGGCCTGTGGACTGGGCAGGATCCTCTCCGCGTGTGTCGCAGGGACACATCTGCCTGCGAACTTTGGTCACCTGGCAGTAAGCTACGATGCCCAGACCTATGGTTAGCTGTGCAGCGAGGTGTACTGCGTGGACAGGTTCCACACACACTTCAAGTAAGAGGGCG
The DNA here is from genome assembly GCF_964165515.1 of Mesoplodon bidens. Classification (NCBI taxonomy): domain Eukaryota; kingdom Metazoa; phylum Chordata; class Mammalia; order Artiodactyla; family Ziphiidae; genus Mesoplodon; species Mesoplodon bidens. Next base: position 143,348 of record NW_027672491.1, read on the forward strand.
GCCGTAGTGGAAAGGTGAGTGTTCTGGCAGCTGTGCACAAAAAGAAGGCGCCCTTCGGCCTGGGCCAAAATGCTTGTGAAACCGCAGTGGGCCTGCCGGAATCTGAGGGCCCTACCCAGGTCGCCCTGGTCCCCTGCCTTTGTTCAGTCACAGCAGAGATGTCCACACCCACTCCCTCACTGAGGGCAGTGTTCCAAACTCCCTCAGCCACGCCCCCACTCCGCAGTTTACCATGGACTACAGATGCTGCATTCTGAGGCCAGGGCGTTCCGAGAATGCCAAGGGCAGACATAATGATCTTAAATGGTTTCCTCTTGTGTCAGTTTTGGTAAACTTTAGGATCTAGGAAATAGTCCACTTTACAGAAATGTTCAAATTTACTGGCATTTCAGATCTTCTCTGCTATAACATTGTCCTGATTCTTTCTGTATATTCTTTACATATGTTTTTGTTTTCCTTAATCAAAGTGTGTCTTTTAAATCTCTTCAAAGAATATTCTTTGGACTTACTACCTCACCTGAATTTTATACGTTTTCTGTTGTATTAAGTTCTGCTCATATCTTTATTTATCTTTTTCTGTGTTCTCAGGGTTTATTGTTTTGATCTTCTGATGTCAAATAAAACACTTGGTTATGCATTTTAATAAAGCTTTTTTTTATAAATATTTGAACTTTTGAAGATTCCAGCTTACATGAAAGTTTCTAAGGGTCACGTCCGCTACATTGTTGCTGGACTAAGGCTTAGTTCACCATATAGCAATGTATATAGAGACCTATCTTCCCCTCGACTTTCTGTGATTCCCTACATCTCACCTTTCTTTGCAGACAAGCCATTTGAAATAACCTTAACTTATTTAACAGCCAATAAGTGTTTGAAATAATGTGTACTTTTTACAGAAATCTTCTTATATAATTAGGCAGAAAATCTGACTTGCCATAGTTTTCTAAACAGCATAATTACACTGTTCTCAATGATGAATCTGTTGTATTACACAACCTTTGAGTATTTAGCTTTATCAATGACATGTACTTTAAAAATGTTTTAGAGATCCTACCAGTCTTTGAAAGCATCCTTGTTCCTTGTTTCAGTTCCAGTTTTATGTATATTTTCTGCCTTGCACCTGATTATTCCAACATCTGATGGATGGCCTAGGGAATCTAATTCAGGTATTGATTGTTTTTGCTGATTGTCTCCCCCTTGTAGCTGATTTCTTCATTATTGGGTAAATTTAGATCATGAGCTTAGCTAAACAGCTGACCTTGTAAGAGGCTTAGGTGTGAACTCTCGTATGCTTCATCAGAAAGTCGGCAAAGATTTATTTGTGTTCCTCCATTGAGTTGCCGCGAGGACCCAGTTTTCTACAAGTGTTGGTCCAATACTCCCTTTTGAGGCACGGACTCAGGAAAGGTTGCTTTGCGGCCCCCGATGTGGTGCAGGGGCAGTTGGCGGTCTGTGGCCCGGGCAGGAGCCTCTCCGCGTGTGTCCGAGGAACCCATCTGTCTGCGAACATCGGTCACCTGGCAGGAAGCTACGCTGCCCAGAACTATGGTTAGCTGTGCAGCAAGGTGTACTGCGTGGACAGGTTCCAGACACACTTCACGTAAGACGGCGGGCTGAGTGGAAAGTTTAGAGTTTGGTCAGCTGTGCAGACAAAGAAGGCGCCCTTTGGCCTGGGCCTAAATGATTTTGACACACCACTTGGCCTGCCGGGCTCTCAGGGCCCTGCCGACGACGCCCTGCTCCCCTGCCGTTTGTTCAGTCACAGCAGAGATGGCCACACCCACTCCCTTAGTGAGGGCAGTGTTCCAACTTCCCTCAGTCCCGCCCCCTCTCCGCAGGTTACCATGGACTACAGATGCTGCATTCTGAGGCCAGGGTGTTCCGAAAATGCCAAGGGCAGACATAATGATCTTAAATGGTTTCCTCTTGTGTCAGTTTTGGTAAACTTTAGGAGCTAGGAAATGGTCCACTTTACAGAAATGTTCAAATTTACTGGCATTTCGGATCTTCTCTGCTATAACATTGTCCTGATTCTTTCTGTATATTCTTTACTTATGTTTTTGATTTCCTTAATTAAAGTATGTCTTTTAAATCTTTTAAAAATATTCTTTGGACTTACTACATCACCTGAATTTTATACGTTTTCTGTTGTATTAAGTTCTGCTCATATCTTTATTTATCTTTTTCTGTGTTCTCAGGGTTTATTGTTTTGATCTTCTGATGTCAAATAAAACACTTGGTTATGCATTTTAATAAAGCTTTTTTTTATAAATATTTGAACTTTTGAAGATTCCAGCTTACATGAAAGTTTCTAAGGGTCACGTCCGCTACATTGTTGCTGGACTAAGGCTTAGTTCACCATATAGCAATGTATAAAGAGACCTATCTTCCCCTCGACTTTCTGTGATTCCCTACATCTCACCTTTCTTTGCAGACAAGCCATTTGAAATAACCTTAACTTATTTAACAGCCAATAAGTGTTTGAAATAATGTGTACTTTTTACAGAAATCTTCTTATATAATTAGGCAGAAAATCTGACTTGCCATAGTTTTCTAAACAGCATAATTACACTGTTCTCAATGATGAATCTGTTGTATTACACAACCTTTGAGTATTTAGCTTTATCAATGACATGTACTTTAAAAATGTTTTAGAGATCCTACCAGTCTTTGAAAGCATCCTTGTTCCTTGTTTCAGTTCCAGTTTTATGTATATTTTCTGCCTTGCACCTGATTATTCCAACATCTGATGGATGGCCTAGGGAATCTAATTCAGGTATTGATTGTTTTTGCTGATTGTCTCCCCCTTGTAGCTGATTTCTTCATTATTGGGTAAATTTAGATCATGAGCTTAGCTAAACAGCTGACCTTGTAAGAGGCTTAGGTGTGAACTCTCGTATGCTTCATCAGAAAGTCGGCAAAGATTTATTTGTGTTCCTCCATTGAGTTGCCGCGAGGACCCAGTTTTCTACAAGTGTTGGTCCAATACTCCCTTTTGAGGCACGGACTCAGGAAAGGTTGCTTTGCGGCCCCCGATGTGGTGCAGGGGCAGTTGGCGGTCTGTGGCCCGGGCAGGAGCCTCTCCGCGTGTGTCCGAGGAACCCATCTGTCTGCGAACATCGGTCACCTGGCAGGAAGCTACGCTGCCCAGAACTATGGTTAGCTGTGCAGCAAGGTGTACTGCGTGGACAGGTTCCAGACACACTTCACGTAAGACGGCGGGCTGAGTGGAAAGTTTAGAGTTTGGTCAGCTGTGCAGACAAAGAAGGCGCCCTTTGGCCTGGGCCTAAATGATTTTGACACACCACTTGGCCTGCCGGGCTCTCAGGGCCCTGCCGACGACGCCCTGCTCCCCTGCCGTTTGTTCAGTCACAGCAGAGATGGCCACACCCACTCCCTTAGTGAGGGCAGTGTTCCAACTTCCCTCAGTCCCGCCCCCTCTCCGCAGGTTACCATGGACTACAGATGCTGCATTCTGAGGCCAGGGTGTTCCGAAAATGCCAAGGGCAGACATAATGATCTTAAATGGTTTCCTCTTGTGTCAGTTTTGGTAAACTTTAGGAGCTAGGAAATGGTCCACTTTACAGAAATGTTCAAATTTACTGGCATTTCGGATCTTCTCTGCTATAACATTGTCCTGATTCTTTCTGTATATTCTTTACTTATGTTTTTGATTTCCTTAATTAAAGTATGTCTTTTAAATCTTTTAAAAATATTCTTTGGACTTACTACATCACCTGAATTTTATACGTTTTCTGTTGTATTAAGTTCTGCTCATATCTTTATTTATCTTTTTCTGTGTTCTCAGGGTTTATTGTTTTGATCTTCTGATGTCAAATAAAACACTTGGTTATGCATTTTAATAAAGCTTTTTTTTATAAATATTTGAACTTTTGAAGATTCCAGCTTACATGAAAGTTTCTAAGGGTCACGTCCGCTACATTGTTGCTGGACTAAGGCTTAGTTCACCATATAGCAATGTATAAAGAGACCTATCTTCCCCTCGACTTTCTGTGATTCCCTACATCTCACCTTTCTTTGCAGACAAGCCATTTGAAATAACCTTAACTTATTTAACAGCCAATAAGTGTTTGAAATAATGTGTACTTTTTACAGAAATCTTCTTATATAATTAGGCAGAAAATCTGACTTGCCATAGTTTTCTAAACAGCATAATTACACTGTTCTCAATGATGAATCTGTTGTATTACACAACCTTTGAGTATTTAGCTTTATCAATGACATGTACTTTAAAAATGTTTTAGAGATCCTACCAGTCTTTGAAAGCATCCTTGTTCCTTGTTTCAGTTCCAGTTTTATGTATATTTTCTGCCTTGCACCTGATTATTCCAACATCTGATGGATGGCCTAGGGAATCTAATTCAGGTATTGATTGTTTTTGCTGATTGTCTCCCCCTTGTAGCTGATTTCTTCATTATTGGGTAAATTTAGATCATGAGCTTAGCTAAACAGATGACCTTGTAAGAGGCTTAGGTGTGAACTCTCGTATGCTTCATCAGAAAGTCGGCAAAGATTTATTTGTGTTCCTCCATTGAGTTGCCGCGAGGACCCAGTTTTCTACAAGTGTTGGTCCAATACTCCCTTTTGAGGCACGGACTCAGGAAAGGTTGCTTTGCGGCCCCCGATGTGGTGCAGGGGCAGTTGGCGGTCTGTGGCCCGGGCAGGAGCCTCTCCGCGTGTGTCCGAGGAACCCATCTGTCTGCGAACATCGGTCACCTGGCAGGAAGCTACGCTGCCCAGAACTATGGTTAGCTGTGCAGCAAGGTGTACTGCGTGGACAGGTTCCAGACACACTTCACGTAAGACGGCGGGCTGAGTGGAAAGTTTAGAGTTTGGTCAGCTGTGCAGACAAAGAAGGCGCCCTTTGGCCTGGGCCTAAATGATTTTGACACCCCACTTGGCCTGCCGGGCTCTCAGGGCCCTGCCGACGACGCCCTGCTCCCCTGCCGTTTGTTCAGTCACAGCAGAGATGGCCACACCCACTCCCTTAGTGAGGGCAGTGTTCCAACTTCCCTCAGTCCCGCCCCCTCTCCGCAGGTTACCATGGACTACAGATGCTGCATTCTGAGGCCAGGGTGTTCCGAAAATGCCAAGGGCAGACATAATGATCTTAAATGGTTTCCTCTTGTGTCAGTTTTGGTAAACTTTAGGAGCTAGGAAATGGTCCACTTTACAGAAATGTTCAAATTTACTGGCATTTCGGATCTTCTCTGCTATAACATTGTCCTGATTCTTTCTGTATATTCTTTACTTATGTTTTTGATTTCCTTAATTAAAGTATGTCTTTTAAATCTTTTAAAAATATTCTTTGGACTTACTACATCACCTGAATTTTATACGTTTTCTGTTGTATTAAGTTCTGTTCATATCTTTATTTATCTTTTTTCTATGTTCTCAGGGTTTATTGTTTTGATCTTCGGATGCTAATTAAAACACTTGGTTATTCATTTTCATAAAACTTTTTACTTATAAAGATTTGAACTTTTGAAGATTCCAACTTAAATGTAAGTTTCTTGGGTCAGGTCCTCTACATTGTTGCTGGCCCAAGGCTTAGTTCACCATATAGCAATGTATATATTGACCTATTTTCCCCTCGACTTTCTGTGATTCCCTACATCTCACCTTTCTTTGCAGACAAGCCATTTGAAATACCCTTAACTTATTTCACAGCCAATAAGACTTTGAAATAATGTGTATTTTTTAGAGAAATCTTCCTATATAAATAGGCAGAAAATCTGACCTCCATAGTTTTCAAACAGCACAATTTCACTCTTCTCAATGATGAATCTGTTGTATTACACAATCTTTTAGTATTTAGCTTTATCAATGACATGTACTTTAAAAATGTTTTAGAGATCCTACTAGTCTTTGAAAACATCCTTGTTCCTTGTTTCAGTTCCAGTTTTATGTATATTTTCTGCCTTGCACCTGATTATTCCAACATCTGATGGATGGCCTAGGGAATCTAATTATGGTATTGATTGTTTTTGTTGTTTGTCTCCCCCTTGTCGCTGATTTCTTCATTATTGTGTAAATTTAGATCATGAGCTCATGTTTAGCTAAACAGCTGACCTTGTAAGAGGCTTAGGTGTGAACGCTCATAAGCTTCAGCAGAAAGTCGGCAAATATTTATTTATGTCCCTGCAATGAGTTGCCCGCGAGGACCCCGATTTCTACAAGTGTTGTTCCAATACTCCCTCTAGAGTCAGGGACACAGACAGGGCTGCTTTGCGGGCCCAGATATGGGGGAGGGCCAGACGGTGGCCTGTGGACTGGGCAGGATCCTCTCCGCGTGTGTCGCAGGGACACATCTGCCTGCAAACTTCGGTCACCTGGCAGTAAGCTACGATGCCCAGACCTATGGTTAGCTGTGCAGCGAGGTGTACTGCGTGGACAGGTTCCACACACACTTCAAGTAAGAGGGCGGCCGTAGTGGAAAGGTGAGAGTTCTGGCAGCTGTGCACAAAAAGAAGGCGCCCTTCGGCCTGGGCCAAAATGCTTGTGAAACCGCAGTGGGCCTGCCGGAATCTGAGGGCCCTACCCAGGTCGCCCTGGTCCCCTGCCTTTGTTCAGTCACAGCAGAGATGTCCACACCCACTCCCTCACTGAGGGCAGTGTTCCAAACTCCCTCAGCCACGCCCCCACTCCGCAGTTTACCATGGACTACAGATGCTGCATTCTGAGGCCAGGGCGTTCCGAGAATGCCAAGGGCAGACATAATGATCTTAAATGGTTTCCTCTTGTGTCAGTTTTGGTAAACTTTAGGATCTAGGAAATAGTCCACTTTACAGAAATGTTCAAATTTACTGGCATTTCAGATCTTCTCTGCTATAACATTGTCCTGATTCTTTCTGTATATTCTTTACATATGTTTTTGTTTTCCTTAATCAAAGTGTGTCTTTTAAATCTCTTCAAAGAATATTCTTTGGACTTACTACCTCACCTGAATTTTATACGTTTTCTGTTGTATTAAGTTCTGCTCATATCTTTATTTATCTTTTTTCTATGTTCTCAGGGTTTATTGTTTTGATCTTCTGATGCCAATTAAAACACTTGGTTATTCATTTTCATAAATCTTTTTACTTATAAATATTTGAACTTTTGAAGATTCCAACTTACTTGTAAGTTTCTAAGGGTCAGGTCCTCTACATTGTTGCTGGCCTAAGGCTTAGTTCACCATATAGCAATGTATATATTGACCTATTTTCCCCTCGACTTTCTGTGATTCCCTACATCTCACCTTTATTTGCAGACAAGCCATTTGAAATACCCTTAACTTATTTCACAGCTAAAAAGTCTTTGAAATAATGTGTGTTTTTTAGAGAAATCTTCTTATATAATTAGGCAGAAAATCTGACCTGCCATAGTTTTCAAATCAGCATAATTTCACTCTTCTCAATGCTGAATCTGTTGTATTACACAACCTTTGAGTATTTAGCTTTAGCAATGACATATACTTTAAAAATGTTTTAGAGATCCTACCCGTCTTTGAAAACATCCTTGTTCCTTGTTTCATTTCCAGTTTTATGTATATTTTCTGCCTTGCACCTGATTATTCCAACATCTGATGGATGGGCTAGGGCATCTAATGCTGGTATTGATGGTTTTTGCAGATTGTCTCCCCTTGTAGCTGATTTCTTCATTATTGTGTAAATTTAGATCATGAGCTCATATTTAGCTAAACAGCTGACCTTGTAAGAGGCTTAGGTGTGAACGCTCGTAAGCTTCAGCTGAAAGTCAGCAAAGATTTATTTGTGTTCCTCCAATGAGTTGCCCGCGTGGTCCCCGTTTTCTACAAGTGTTGGTCCAATAATCCCTCTAGAAGCAGTGGACTCAGAGAGGTCTGCTTTGCGGCCCGCGATCGGGGGCAGGGGCATTGGGCGTCTTGTGGCCCGGGCAGGAGCCTCTCCGTGTGTGTCCCAGGGACCCATCTGCCTGCGAACTTCAGTCACCTGTCAGGAAGCAACAATGCACAGACCTATGGTTGGCTGTGCAGCGAGGTGTACTACGTGGACAGGTTCCAAACACACTTCAAGTAAGAGGGCGGCCTGAGTTGAAAAGTGAGAGTTTGGGCAGCTGTGCAGACAAAGAAGGCGCCCTTTGTCATGGGCCTAAATGCCTGTGGTACCCCACTGGGCCTGCCGGGATCTGAGGGCCCTGCCCTGGCACCCTTGCTCCCCTGCCCTTTGTTCAATCACAGCAGAGATGGCCACACCCACACCCTCAGTGAGGGCAGTGTTCCAAGCTCCCTCTGCTCCGCCCCTTCACCGCAGGTTACCATGGACTACAGATGCTGCATTCTGAGGCCAGGGCGTTCCGAGAATGCCAAGGGCAGACAGGATGACCTTAAATGATTTCCTCTTGTGTCAGTTTTGGTAAACTTTAGGAACTAGGAAATGGTCCACTTTACAGAAATGTTCAAATTTTCGGGCATTTCATATATTCTCTGCTATAACATTGTCCTAATTCTTTCTGTATATGCTTTACTTATTTTTTTGTTTTCCTTAATCAAACTCTGTCTTTTAAATCTTTTCAAAGAATATTCTTTGGACTTACTACATCCCCTGAATTGTATACGTTTGCTGTTGTATTAAGTTCTGCACATATCTTTATTTATCTATTTTCTATGTTCTAAGGGCTTAATGTATTGATCTTCTGATGTCAATTAAAACACTTGGTTATTCATTTTAATAAATCTTTTTACTTATAAGATTTGAAATTTTGAGGATTCCAGCTTACTTGTAAGTTTCTAAGGGTCAGGTCTTCTACATTGTTGCTGGCCTAAAGCTTAATTCACCATATAGCAATTATATATTGACCTATTTTGCCCTCGATTTTCTGTGATTCCCTACATCTCACCATTCTTTGCAGACAAGCCATTTGCAATTCCCTTAACTTATTTCACCGCCAATAAGTCTTTGAAATATTGTGAATTTTTTAGAAAAATCTTCTTATATAATTAGGCAGAAAATCGGACCTGCCATAGTTTTCAAAAGAGCATAATTTCACTCTTCTGGACTATGAATCTGTTGTATTACACAACCTTTGAGTATTTAGCTTTATCAATGACATGTACTTTAAAAATGTTTTGAACATCTTATCAGTCTTTGATAACATCCTTGTTCCTTCTTTCACTTCCAGTTTTGTGTATATTTTCTGCCTTGCACCTGATTATTCTAACATCTAATGGATGGCCTAGGGAATCTAATTCTGGAATTGATTGTTTTTGCTGATTGTCTCCCCTTGTAGCTGATTTCTTCATTATTGTGTAAGTTTAGATCATGAGCTCATGTTTAGCTAAACAGCTGACCTTGTAAGAGGCTTAGGTGTGAACACACGTAAGCTTCAGCAGAAAGTCGGCAAAGAGTTATTTGTGTCCCTCCAATGAGTTGCCCGCGAGGGACCCGTTTTATAAAAGTGTTGGTCCAATACTCCCTCTAGAGGCAGGGGACTCAGACAGGGCTGTTTGCGGCCCCCGATCTGGGGTAGGTGCAGTGGGCGGCATGTGGCACGGGCAGGAGCCTCTCCGCGTGTGTCCCAGGGACCCATCTGCCTGCGAACTTCGGTCACCTGGCAGGAAGCTACGATTCCCAGACCTATGGTTAGCTGTGCAGCGAGTTGTACTGCGTGGACAGTTTCCACCCACACTTCAAGTAAGAGGGCGGCCTGAGTGGAAAGGTGAGAGTTTGGTCAGCTGTGCAGACAAAGAAAGCGCCCTTTGGCCTGGGCTTAAATGCCTGTGGCACCCCACTGGGCCTGCCGGTCTCTGAGGGCCCTGCCATGGGGCCCCTGCTCCCCTGCCTTTGTTCAGTCACAGCAGAGATGGCCACACCCACTCCCTCAGTGAGGGCAGTCTTCTAACCTCCCTCAGCCCCTCCCCCTCTCCGCAGGTTACCATGGACTACAGATGCTGCATTCTGAGGCCAGGACGTTCGGAGAATGCCAAGGGCAGACATGATGACCTTAAATGATTTCCTCTTGTGTCAGTTTTGGTAAAGTTTAGGAAATAGGAAATGGTCCACTTTACACAAATGTTCAAATTTACTGGCATTTCATATATTCCCTGCTATAACATTGTCCTGATTCTTTCTGTATATTCTTAACTTATGTTTTTGTTTTCCTTAATCAAAGTGTGTCTTTTAAATGTTTCAAAGAATATTCTTTGGACTTACTACATCACCTGAATTTTATATGATTTCTGTTGTATTAATTTCTTCTCATATCTTTCATTATCTTTTATCTATGTTCTCAGTGTTTATTGTTTTGATCTTCTGATGTCAATTAAAACACTTGGTTATTCATTTTCATAAAGCTTTTTACATATAAAATTTTGAACTTTTGATGATTCCAGCTTACTTGTAAGTTTCTAAGGGTCAGGTCCTCTACATTGTTGCTGGCCTAAGGCTTAGTTCACCATATAGCAATGTATATATTGACCTATTTTCCCCTCGGCTTTCTGTGATTCCCTACATCTCACCTTTCTTTGCAGACACGCCATTGGAAATACCCTTAACTTATTTCACAGCCAATAAGTCTTTGAAATAATGTGTATTTTTTAGAGAAATCATATATAATTTGTCAGAAAATCTGACCTGTCATAGTTTTCAAAACAGCATAATTTCACTCTATTCAATGATGAATCTGTTGTATTACGCAACCTTTGAATATTTAGCTTTATCAATGACATGTACTTTAAAAAAATTTAGAGATCCTATCAGGCGTTGAAAACATCCTTGTTCCTTGTTTCAGTTCCAGTTTTGTGTATATTTTCTGCCTTGCACCTGATTATTCCAACATCTGATGGATGGCCTAGGGAATCTAATTCTGGAATTGATTGTTTTTGCTGATTGTCTCCCATTGTAGCTGATTTCTTCATTATTGTGTAAATTTAGATCATGAGCTCATGTTTAGCTAAACAGCTGATCTTGAAAGAGGCTTAGGTGTGAACGCTCGTAAGCTTCAACAGAAAGTCGGCAAAGATTTATTTGTGTCCCTCCAATGAGTTGCCAGCGAGGACCCCGTTTTCTACAAGTGTTGGTCCCATACTACCTCTAGAGGCAGGGGCCTCAGACAGGCTGCTTTGCGGCCCACGATCTGGGGCAGGGGCAGTGGGCGGCCTGCGGCCCGGGCAGGAGCCTCTCCACGTGTGTCACAGGAACCCATCTGCCTGCGGACTTTGGGCACCCGGGAGGAAGCTACAATGCCCAGACCTATGGTTAGCTCGGCAGCGAGGTGTACTGCGCGGACAGCTTCCACACACACTTCAAGTAAGAGGGCAGCCTGAGTGGAAAGGTGAGAGTTTGGGCAGCTGTGCAGACAAACAAGGCGCCCTTTGGCCTGGGCCTAAATGCTTGTGACACCCCACTGGGCCTGCCATGCTCTGAGGGCCCTACTCTGTGCCCCCCGCTCCCCTGCCCTATTTTCACTCACAGCAGAGATGGCCACAACCACTCCCTCAGTGAGGGCAGTGTTCCAAACTCCCTCAGCCCCGCCCCGTCTCCGCAGGTTTCCATGGACTACAGATGCTGCATTCCGAGGCCTGGGCGTTCCGAGAATGCCAAGGGCAGACATGATGACCTTAAATGATTTCCTCTTGTGTCAGTTTTGGTAAACTTTAGGAGCTAGGAAATGGTCCACTTTACAGAAGTGTTCAAATTTACTGGCATTTCATATATTCTCTGCTATAACATTTTCCTGATTCTTTTGTATATTCTTTACTTATGTTTTTGTTTTCCTTAATCAAAGTGTGTCTTTTAAATCTTTTCAAAGAATATTCTTTGGACTTACTACATCACGTGAATTGTATACGTTTTCTGTTGTATTAAGTTCTGCTCATCTCTTTATTTATCCTTTTTCTGTGTTCTGCGGGTTTATTGTTTTGATCTTCTGATGTCAATTAAAACACTTGGTTATTCATTTTAATAAATCTTTTTACTTATAAAGATTTGAACTTTTGAAGATTCCAGCTTACTTGTAAGTTCCTAAGGGTCAGGTCCCCTACATTGTTGCTGGCCTAAGGCTTAGTTAAACATATAGCAATGCATATATTGACCTATTTTCCCCTCGGCTTTCTGTGATTCCTTATATCACACCTTTCTTTGCAGACAGGCCTTTTGAAATACCCTTAACTTATTTCACAGCCAATAAGTCTTGGAAATAATGTGTATTTTTTAGAGAAATCTTCTTATATAATTAGGCAGAAAATCTGACCTGCCACAGTTTTCTAAACAGCATAATTTCACTCTTCTCAATGATGAATATGTTGTCTTAACAAACTCTGAGTATTTAGCTTTATCAATGACATGTACTTTAATAATGTTTTGAGATCCTACCAGTCTTTGACAACATCCTTGTTCCTTGTTTCAGTTCCAGTTTAGTGTATATTTTCTGCATTGAACCTGAATATTCCAACATCTGATGGATGACCTAGGAAATCTAATTCTGGAATTGATTGTTTTTGCTGATTGTCTCCCCTTGTAACTGATTTCTTCATTATTTAGTAAATTTAGATCATGAGCTCATGTTTAGCTAAACAGCTGACCTTGTAAGAGGCTTAGGTGTGAACGCACGTAAGCTTCAGCAGAAATTCGGCAAAGAGTTATTTGTGTCCCTCCAATTAGTTGCCCGCGAGGACCCCGTTTTCTACAAGTGTTGGTCCAATACTCCCTCTAGAGGCAGGGGACTCAGACAGGGCTGCTTTGCGGCCCCTGATCTGTGGCAGGGGCAGTGGGCGGCCTGTGGCCCGGGCAGGAGCCTCTCCGCTTGTGTCCCAGGGACCCATCTGCCTGCGAACTTCGGTCACCTGTCAGGAAGCTACGATGCCCAGACCTATGGTTAGCTGTGCAGCGAGTTGTACTGCGCGGACAGGTTCCACCCACACTTCAAGTAAGAGGGCGGCCTGAGTGGAAAGTTGAGAGTTTGGGCAGTTGTGCTGACAAAGACGGCGTCCCTTGGCCTGGGCCTAAATCTTGTGACACCACACTGGGCCTGCCGGGATCTGAGGGCTCTGCCCTGGGACCCTTGCTCCCCTGCCCTTTGTTCAGTCACAGCAGAGATGGCCACACCCACTCCATCAGTGAGGGCAGTGTTCCAACCTCCCTCAGCTACGTCCCTTCTCCGCAGCTTACCATGGACTGCAGATGCTGCATTCTGAGGCCAGGGCGTTCCGAGAATGCCAAGGGCAGACATGATGACCTTAAATGATTTCCTCTTGTGTCAGTTTTGGTAAACTTTTGGAGCTAGGAAATGGTCCACTTTACAGAAATGTTAAAATTTAAGGGCATTTCATATATTCTCTGCTATAACATTGTCCTAATACTTTCTGTATATGCTTTACTTATTTTTTTGTTTTCCTTAATCAAACTCTGTCTTTTAAATCTTTTCAAAGAATATTCTTCGGACTTACTACATCACCTGAATTGTATACGTTTTCTGTTGTATTAAGTTCTGCTCCTATCTTTAATTATCTTTTTTTCTATGTTCTCAGGGCTTAATGTATTGATCTTCTGATGTCAATTAAAACACTTGGTTATTCATTTTAATAAATCTTTTTACTTATAAATATTTGTAATTTTGAGTATTCCAGCTTACTTGTAAGTTTCTAAGGGTCAGGTCCTCTACATTGTTGCTGGCCTATGGTTTAGTTTACCATATAGCAATTATATATTGACCTATTTTGCCCTCGACTTTCTGTGATTCCCTACATCTCACCTTTCTTTGCAGACAAGCCATTTGCAATTCCCTTAACTTATTTCACCACCAATAAGTCTTTGAAATAATGTGTATTTTTTAGAAAAATCGTCTTATATAATAAGGCAGAAAATCTGACCTTCCATAGTTTTCAAAAGAGCATAATTTCACTCTTCTGATCTATGAATCTGTTGTAGTACACAACCTTTGAGTATTTAGCTTTATCAATGACATGTACTTTAAAAATGTTTTAGACATCTTATCAGTCTTTGATAACATCCTTGTTCCCTGTTTCAGTTCCAGTTTTGTGTATATGTTCTGCCTTGCACCTGATTATTCTAACATCTGATGGATGGCCTAGGGAATCTAATTCTGGAATTGATTGTTTTTGCTGATTGTCTCCCCATGTAGCTGATTTCTTCATTATTGTGTAAATTTAGATCATGAGCTCATGTTTAGCTAAACAGCTGACCTTTTAAGAGGCTTAGTTGTGAACACACGTAAGCTTCAGCAGAAAGTCGGCAAAGATTTATTTGTGTCCCTCCAATGAGTTGCCCGCGAGGACCCCGTTTTCTACAAGTGTTGGTCCAATACTCCCTCTAGAGGCAGGGGACACAGACAGGGCTGCTTTGCGGCCCCTGATCTGTGGCAGGGGCAGTGGGCGGCCTGTGGCCCGGGCATGAGCCTCTCCGCTTGTGTCCCAGGGACACATCTGCCTGCGAACTTCGGTCACCTATCAGGAAGCTACGATGCCCAGACCTATGGTTAGCTGTGCAGCGAGGTGTACTTCGCGGACAGGTTCCAACCACACTTCAAGTAAGAGGGCGGCCTGAGTGGAAAGGTGAGAGTTTGGGCAGCTGTGCAGACAAAGAAGGCGTCCCTTGCCCTGGGCCTAAATCTTGTGACACACCACTGGGCCTGCCGGGATCTGAGGGCCCTGCCCAGGGACCCTTGCTCCCCTGCCCTTTGTTCACTCACAGCAGAAATGGCCACACCCACTCCCTCAGTGAGGGCAGTGTTCCAACCTCCATAAGCTACGTCCCTTCTCCGCAGGTTACCATGGACTGCAGCTGCTGCATTCTGAGGCCAGGGCGTTCCGAGAATGCCAAGGGCAGACATGATGACCTTAAATGATTTCCTCTTGTGTCAGTTTTGGTAAACTTTAGGAGCTAGGAAATGGTCCACTTTACAGAAATGTTGAAATTTAAGGGCATTTCATATATTCTCTGCTATAACAAGGTCCTAATACTTTCTGTATATGCTTTACTTATTTTTTTGTTTTCCTTAATCAAACTCTGTCTTTTAAATCTTTTCAAAGAATATTCTTCGGACTTACTACATCACCTGAATTGTATACGTTTTCTGTTGTATTAAGTTCTGCTCCTATCTTTAATTATCTTTTTTCTATGTTCTCAGGGCTTAATGAATTGATCTTCTGATGTCAATAAAAACACTTGGTTATTCCTTTTAATAAATCTTTTTACTTATAAATATTTGAAATTTTGAGTATTCCAGCTTACTTGTAAGTTTCTAAGGGTCAGGTCCTCTTCATTGTTGCTGGCCTATGGCTTAGTTTACCATATAGCAATTATATATTGACCTATTTTGCCCTCGACTTTCTGTGATTCCCTACATCTCACCTTTCTTTGCAGACAAGCCATTTGCAATTCCCTTAACTTATTTCACAGCCAATAAGTCTTTATAATAATGTGTATTTTTTAGAAAAATCGTCTTATATAATAAGGCAGAAAATCTGACCTGCCATAGTTTTCAAAAGAGCATAATTTAACTCTTCTGAACTATGAATCTGTTGTATTACACAACCTTTGATTATTTAGCTTTATCAATGACATGTACTTTAAAAATGTTTTAGACATCTTCTCAGTCTTTGATAACATCCTTGTTCCCTGTTTCAGTTCCAGTTTTGTGTGTATTTTCTGCCTTGCACCTGATTATTCTAACATCTGATGGATGGCCTAGGGAATCTAATTCTGGAATTGATTGTTTTTGCTGATTGTCTCCCCATGTAGCTGATTTCTTCATTATTGTGTAAATTTAGATCATGAGCTCATGTCTAGCTAAACAGCTGACCTTTTAAGAGGCTTAGGTGTGAACACACGTAAGCTTCAGCAGAAAGTCGGCAAAGAGTTATTTGTGTCCCTCCAATGAGTTGCCCACGAGGAACCCGTTTTCTACAAGTGTTGGTCTAATACTCCATCTAGAGGCAGGGGACTCAGACAGGGCTGCTTTGGGACCCCGATCTGGGGCAGGGGCAGTGGGCGGCCTGTGGCCCGTGCAGGAGCCTCTCCGTGTGAGTCCCAGGGACCCATGTGCCTGCGAACTTCGGTCACCTGGCAGGAAGCTACGATTCCCAGACCTATGGTTAGCTTTGCAGCGAGGTGTACTGCGCGGACAGTTTCCACCCACACTTGAAGTAAGAGGGCGGCCTGAGTGGAAAGGTGAGAGTTTGGGCAGCTGTGCACACAAAGAAGGCGCCTTTAGGCCAGGACTTAAATGCCTCTGGCAACCCACTGGGCCTGCCGTTCTCTGAGTGCCCTGCCCTGGGCCCCCTGCTCCCCTGCCTTTGTTCAGTCACAGAAGTGATGGCCACACCCACTCCCTCAGTGAGGGCAGTGTTCCAACCTCCCTCAGCCTCTCCCCCTCTCCGCAGGTTATCATGGACTACAGATGCTGCATTCTGAGGCCAGGACGTTCCGAGAATGCCAAGGGCAGACATGATGACCTTAAATGATTTCCTCTTGTGTCAGTTTTGGTAAACTTTAGGAGGTAGGAAATGGTCCATTTTACACAAATGTTCAAATTTACTGGCATTTCATATATTCTCTGCTATAACATTGTCCTGATTCTTTCTGTATATTCTTTACTTATGTTTTTGATTTCCTTAATCAAAGTGCGTCTTTTAAATGTTTCAAAGAATATTCTTTGGACTTACTACATCACCTGAATTTTATACGTTTTCTGTTGTATTAAGTTCTGCTCATATCTTTCGTTATCTTTTATCTATGTTCTCAGGGTTTATTGTTTTGATCTTCTGATGTCAATTAAAACACTTGGTTATTCATTTTCATAAATCTTTTTTCTTATAAAGATTTGAACTTTTGATGATTCCAGCTTACTTGTAAGTTTCTAAGGGTCAGGTCCTCTACATTGTTGCTGGCCTAAGGCTTAGTTCACCATAGAGCAATGTATATATTGACCTATTTTCCCCTCGGCTTTCTGTGATTCCCTACATCTCACCTTTCTTTGCAGACAAGCCATTTGAAATACCCTTAACTTATTTCACAGCCAATAGTCTTTGAATTAATGTGTATTTTTTAGAGAAATCTTATATAATTAGGCAGAAAATCTGACCTGCCATAGTTTTCAAAACAGCATAATTTCATTCTAGTCAATGATGAATCTGTTGTATTATGCAACCTTTGAGTATTTAGCTTTATCAATGACATGTAGTTTAAAAATGTTTCAGAGATCCTATCAGGCTTTGAAAACATCCTTGTTCCTTGTTTCAGTTCCAGTTTTGTGTATATTTTCTGCCTTGCACCTGATTATTCCAACATCTGATGGATGGCCTAGGGAATCTAATTCTGGTATTGAGTGTTTTTGCTGATTGTCTCCCCTTGTAGCTGATTTCTTCATTATTGTGTAAATTTAGATCATGAGCTCATGTTTAGCTAAACAGCTGACCTTAAAAGTGGCTTAGGTGTGAAAGCTCGTAAGCTTCAGCAGAAAGTCGGCAAAGATTTATTTGTGTTCCGCCAATGAGTTGCCCGCGAGGACCCCGTTTTCTACAAGTGTTGGTCCAATACTCCCTCTAGAGGCAGGGGCCTCAGACAGGGCTGCTTTGCGGCCCCCGATCTGTGGCAGGGGCAGTGGGCGGCCTGCGGACCGGGCAGGAGCCTCTCCACGTGTGTCACAGGGACCGATCTGCCTCTGAACTTTGGGCACACGGCAGGAAGCTACGATGCCCAGACCTATGGTTAGCTCTGCAGCGAGGTATACTGCGCGGACAGCTTCCACACAAACTTCAAGTAAGAGGGCAGCCTGAGCGGAAAGGTGAGAGTTTGGGCAGCTCTGCAGACAAAGAAGGCGCCCTTTGGCCTGGGCCTAAATGCTTGTGACACCCCACTGTGCCTGCCGGGCTCTGAGGGCCCTAACCTGGGCCCCCCGCTCCCCTGCCCTTTTTTCACTCACAGCAGAGATGGCCACAACCACTCCCTCAGTGAGGGCAGTGTTCCAAACTCCCTCAGCCCCGCCCCCTCTCCGCAGGTTACCATGGACAACAGATGCTGCATTCCGAGGCCTGGGCGTTCCGAGAATCCCAAGGGCAGACATGATGACCTTAAATGATTTCCTCTTGTGTCAGTTTTGGTAAACTTTAGGAGCTAGGAAATGGTCCAATTTACAGAAATGTTCAAATTTACTGGCATTTCATATATTCTCTGCTATAACATTTTCCTGATTCTTTTGTATATTCTTTACTTATGTTTTTGTTTTCCTTAATCAAAGTGTGTCTTTTAAATTTTTTCAAAGAATATTCTTTGGACTTACTACATCACATGAATTGTATATTTTTTCTGTTGTATTAAGTTCTGCTCATATCTTTATTTATCCTTTTTCTGTGTTCTAAGGGTTTATTGTTTTGATCTTCTGATGTCAATTAACACACTTGTTTATTCATTTTAATAAATTTTTTACTTATAAAGATTTGAGCTTTTGAAGATTCCAGCTTACTTGTAAGCTTCTAAGGGTCAGGTCCCCTTCATTGTTGCTGGCCTAAGGCTTAGTTAAACATATAGCAATGCATATATTGACCTATTTTCCCCTCGGGTTTCTGTGATTCCCTACATCACACCTTTCTTTGCAGACAGGCCTTTTGAAATACCCTTAACTTATTTCACAGCCAATAAGTCTTGGAAATAATGTTTATTTTTTAGAGAAATCTTCTTATATAATTATTCAGAAAATCTGACCTGCCATAGTTTTCAAAACAGCATAATTTCACTCTTCTCAATGATGAATCTGTTGTCTTACACAACCTCTGAGTATTTAGCTTTATCAATGACATGTACTTTAAAAATGTTTTGAGATCCTACCAGTCTTTGAAAACATCCTTGTTCCTTGTTTCAGTTCCAGTTTAGTGTATATTTTCTGCCTTGAACCTGATTATTCCAACATCTGATGGATGGCCTAGGAAATCTAATTCTGGAATTGATTGTTTTTGCTGATTGTCTCCCCTTGTAGATGAGTTCTTCATTATTGTGTAAATTTAGATCATGAGCTCATGTTTAGCTAAACAGCTGACTTTGTAAGTGGATTAGCTGAGAATGCTCGTAAGCTTCAGCAGAAAGTCGGAAAATGTTTATTTGTGTCCCTCCAATGAGTTGCCCACGAGGACTCCGTTTTCTACAAGTGTTGGTCCAATTATCCTTCTAGATTCATGGACTCAGACAAGGTAGCTTTGCGGCCCCCGATCTGGTGCAGGGGCACTTCGAAGCCTCGGGTCCAGGCAGGATTCTCTCCGCGTGTGTCGCAGGGACTCATCTGCCTGCGAAATTCGGTCTCCTGGCAGGAAGGTTCGATGCCCAGACCTACGGTTAGCTATGCAGCGAGGTGTAGAGCGTGGACAGGTTCCACACACACTTCAACTAACAGGGCGGCCTGAGTGGATAGGTGAGAGTTTGGGCAGCTGTGCAGACAAAGAAGGATTCTTTTGGCCTGGGCATAAATGCTTGTGACACCCCACTGGGCCTGCCGTGCACTGAGGGCCCTGAACTGGACACCTTGCTCCCCTACCCTTTTTTCAGTCACAGCAGAGATGCCCACACACACTCCCTCAGTGAGGGCAGTGTTGCCAACTCCCTCAGCCCCACCCCCTCTCCACAGGTTACCATGGACTACAGATGCTGCATTCTGAGGCCAGGGCTTTCCGAGAATGCCAAGGGCAGACATGATGACCTTAAATGATTTCCTCTTGTGTCAGTTTTCGTAAACATTAGGAGCTAGGTAATCGTCCACTTTACAGAAATGATCAAATTTACTGGCATTTCATAAATTCTCTGCTATTACATTGCCCTGATTCTTTCTGTATTTTCTTTACTTATGTTTTTGTTTTCCTTAATCAAAGTGTGTCTTTTAAATATTGTCAAAGAATATTCTTTGGACTTACTACATCACCTGAATTTCATACGTTTTCTGTTGTATTAAGTTCTGCTCATATCTTTATTGATATTTTTCCTATATTCTCAGGGTTTATTGTTATGATCTTCTGAAGTCAATTAAAACACTTGGTTATTCATTTTTATACATCATTTTTACGTATAAAGCTTTGAAGTTTTGAAGATTCCAGCTTTCTTGTAAGTTTCTAAGAGTCACGTCCTCTACATTGTTGCTGGACAAAGGCTTAGTTCACCATATAGCAATGTATATATTGACATTTTCCCCTCGACTTTCTGTGATTCCCTACATCTCACCTTTCTTTGCAGACAAGCCATTTGAAATACACTTAACTTATTTCACAGCCAATAAGTCTTTGAAATAATGTGTATTTTTTAGAGAATTCTTCTTATACAATTAGGCAGAAAATCTGACCTGCCATAGTTTTCATAACAGCATAATTTCACTCTCCTCACTGCTTAATTTGTTGTATTAAACAACCTTTGAGTATTTAGCTTTATCAATGACATGTACTTTAAAAAGTTTCAGAGATCCTACCAGTCTTTTAAAGCATCCTTGTTCCTTATTTCAGTTCCAGTTTTATGTATATTTTCTGTCTTGCACCTTTTTATTCCAACATCTGATGGTTGGCCTAGGGAATCTAATTCTGGTATTGATTGTTTTTGCTGATTGACTCCCCCTTGTAGCTGATTTCTTCATTATTGTGTAAATTTAGATCATGAGCTCATGTTTAGCTAAACAGCAGACCTTTTAAGAGCCTTAGGTGTGAACGCTCGTAAGCTTCATCAGAAAGTCAGCAAAGATTTATTTGTGTCCCTCCAATGAGTTGCCCGCGGGTACCCCGTTTTCTACAAGTGTTGGGCCAATACTCCCTCTAGAGGCAGGGAGTCAGACAGGGCAGCTTTGCGGCCCCCGATCTGAGGCAGGGGCTGTTGGCGGCCTGTGACCCGGGCTGGAGCCTCTCTTCGTGTTTCCCAGGTACACATCTGCCTGCGAACTTCGGTCACCTGGCAGGAAGGTACGATGCCCAGACCTTTGGTTAGTTGTGCAGCGAGGTGTACTTCTCGGACAGATTCCAAAAACACTTCAAGTAAGAGGGCGCACCGAGTGGAAAGGTAAGAGTCTGGGCAGCGGTGCAGACAAAGAATGCGCCCTTTGGCCTGAGCTTAAATGCTTTTGACACCCCACTGGGCCAGCCGGACTTTGAGGGCCTTTCCCTGGGCCTTCTGCTCCCCTGCCATTTGTTCAATCGCAGCAGATATGGCCACACCCACTCCTTCAGTTAGGGCAGTGTTCCAACCTCCCTCAGCTCCGTCCACTCTCCGCAGGTTATCATGGACTACAGATGCTGCTTTCTGAGGCCAGGGCGTTCCGAGAATGCCAAGGGCAGACATGATGACCTTAAATGACTTCCTCTTGTTTCAGTTTTGGTAGACTTTAGGAGCTGGGAAATGGTCCACTTTACAAAAATGTTCAAATTTACTGGCATTTCTTATATTCTCTGCTATAACATAGTCCTGATTCTTTTGTATATTCTTTACTTATGTTTTTGTTTTCCTTAATCAAAGTGTGTCTTTTAAATCTTTTCAAAGAATATTCTTTGGACTTACTACATCACCTCAATTTTATACGTTTTCTGTTGTATTAAGTTCTGCTCATATCTTTATTTTTTTTTCTATGTTCTCAGGGTTTATTGGTTTGATCTTCCGATGTCAATTGAAACACTTGGTTATTCATTTTATTAAATCTTTTTACTTATAAAGATTTGAACTTTTGAAGATTCCAGCTTACTTGTAAGTTTCTAAGGGTCAGGTACTCTACATTGTTGCAGGGCTAAGGCTTAGTTCACAATATAGCAATGTATATATTGACCTATTTTCCCCTCGACTTTCTGTGATTCCCTACATCTCACCTTTCTTTGCAGAGAAGCCATTTGAAATACCCTTAACTTATTTCAAGCCAATAAGTCTTTGAAATAATGTGTATTTTTTAAAGAAATCTTCTTATATAATTAGGCAGAAAATCTGAACTGCCATATTTTTCAAAACAGCATAATTTCACTCTTCTCAATGATGAATCTGCTGTATTACATAACCTTTGAATATTTACCTTTATCATTGACATATACTTTAAAAAGATTTCAGAGATCCTACCAGTCTTTGAAAACATCCTTGTTCCTTCTTTCAGTTCCAGTTTTATGTATATTTTCTGCCTTGCACCTGATTATTCCAACCTCTGATGGATGGCCTAGGGAATCTAATTCTGGTATTGATAGTTTTTGCAGATTGTCTCCCCTTGTAGCTGATTACTTCATTACTGTGTAAATTTAGATCATGAGCTCATATTTAGCTAAACAGCTGACCTTGTAAAAGGCTTAGGTGTGAACGCTCGTAATCTTCAGCAGGATGTCGGCGAAGATTTATTTGAGTCCCTCCAATGAGTTGACCGTGAGGACCCCGTTTTCTACAATTGTTGGTCCAATACTCCCTCTAGAGGCAGGGACTCAGAGAGGGCTGCTTTGTGGCCCCCGGTCTGGGGCAGGGGCTGTTGGCAGCTTATGGCCTGAACAGGAGTCCCTCCACGTGTGTCCTAGGGAACCATCTGCCTGCGATCTATGTACCTGGTAGGAAGCTACGAAGCCCAGACCTATGGTTAGCTGTGCAGAGAGGTGTACTGTGCGGACAGGTTCCACACACACTTCAAGTAAGAGGGCGGCCTGAGTAGAAACGTGAGAATTTGGCCAGCTGTTCAGACAAAGATGGCGATCTTTGGCCTGGGCCTTAATTCGTGTGACACCCCATTGTGCCTGCCGTCTCTGACGGCCCTGTCCTGGGCCCCCTGCTCGCCTGCCCTTTGTTCAGTCACAGCAGAGATGGCCACACCCACTCCGTCAGTGAGGGCAGTGTTCCATCCTCCCTCAGCCCCGCCCCGTCTCCGCACGTTACCATGGACTACAGATGCTGCATTCTGTGGCCAGGGCGTTCGGAGACTCCCAAGTGCAGACATGATGACCTTAAATGATTTCCTCTTGTGTCAGTTTTGGTAAACTTTAGGAGCTAGGAAATGGTCCACTTTACAGAAATATTCAAATTTCCTGGCATTTCACATATTCTCTGCAATAACATTGTCCTGATTCTTTCTATATATTCTTTAATTATGTTTTTGTTTTGTTAATCAAAGTGTGTCTTTTAAATCTTTTCAACGAATATTCTTTGGACTTACTAAATCACCTCAATTTTACTCGTTTTCTGTAGTATTAAGTTCTGCTCATATCTTTATTTATCTTTTTTCTATGTTCTCAGTGTTTGTTGGTTTGGTCTTCTGAGGTCAATTAAAACACTTGGTTATTCATATTAATAAATCTTTTTAATTATAACGATTTGAACTTTTGAATATTACAGCTTACTTGTAAGTTACTAAGGGTCAGTTCCTCTACGTTGCTGCTGGCCTAAGGCTTAGTTCACCCTATAGCAATGTATATATTGACCAATTTTCCCCTCGACTTTCTGTGATTCCCTACATCTCACCTTTCTTTGCAGACAAGCCATTTGAAATACCCTTAACTTATTTCACAGCCAATAAGTTTTTGAAATAATGTGTATTTTTTAGATAAATCTTCGTATATAATTAGGCAGAAAATCTGGCCTGCCATAGTTTTCAAAACAGCATAATTTCACTATTCTCAGTGATGAATCTGTTGTATTACACAACCTTTGAGTATTTAGCTTTTTCAATGACATGTAATTTAAAAATGTTTTAGAGATCCTACCAGTCTTTGAAAACATCCTTTTTCTTTCTTTCATTTCCAGTTTTATGTATATTTTCAGCCTTGCACCTGATTATTCCAACATCTGATAGATGGCCTAGGGAATCTAATTCTGGCATTGATTGTTTTTGCTGACTGTCTCCCCCTTGTAGCTGATTTCTTCATTATTGTGTAAATTTAGATCATGAGCTCATGTTTAGCCAAACAGCTGACCTTGTAAGAGGCTTAGGTGTGAACGCTCGTAAGCTTCATCAGAAAGTCTGCAAAGATTTATTTGTGTCCCTCCAATGAGTTTCCTGCAAGGACACCGTTTTCTACTAGTGTTGGTGTAATACTCCCTCTAGAGGCAGGGACTCGGACAGGGCTGCTTTGTGGCCCCCGATCTGGGGAAGGGGCAGTGGGCCACCTGTGTCCGGGTCAGGAGCCTCTTCGAATGTGTCCCAGCGACTCATCTGCCTGCGATCCTCGGTCACCTGGCAGGAAGCTACGATGCCCAGACCTATGATTAGCTGCGCAGCGTGTTGTACTTTGCGGACAAGTTCCTCACACACTTCAAGTAAGATGGCGGCCTGGGAGGAAAGATGAGAGTTTGGGCAGTTCTGCAGACAAAGATGGAGGTCTTTGGCCTGGGCCTTAATGCGTGTGACACCCCATTGTGCCTGCCGGCTCTGACGGCCCTGCCCTGGCCCCCTTGCTCGCCGGCCCTTTGTTCAGTCACAGCAGAGATGGCCACACCTACTCGCTCAGTGAGGGCAGTGTTACAGCGTCCCTCAGCCCCGCCCCCTCTCTGCAGGTTACCATGGACTACAGATGCTGCATTCTGAGGCCAGGGCGCTCCGAGAATGCCAAGGGCAGATATGATGACATTAAATGATTTCCCCTGTGTCAGTTTTGGTAAACTTTAGGAGCTAGGAAATGGTCCACTTTACAGAAATGTTCCAATTTACTAGCATTTCAGATCTTCTCTGCTATAACATTGTCCTGATTCTTTCTGTATATTCTTGACTTATGTTTTTGTTTTCCTTAATCAAAGTGTGTCTTTTAAATCTTTTCAAAGAATATTCTTTGGACTTACTACATCACCTGAATTTACACGTTTTCTGTTGTATTAAGTTCTGCTCATATCTTTACTTATCTTTTTTTATGTTCTCAGGGTTTATTGTTTTGATATTCTGATGTCAATTAAAACACTTGGTTATTCATTTTTATAAATCTTTTTACTTATAAATATTTGAACTTTTGAAGATTCCAGCTTACATATAAGTTTCTAAGGGTCACGTCCTCTACATTGTTGCTGGACTAAGGCTTAGTTCACCATATAGCAATGTATATATAGACCAATTTTCACCTAGATTTTCTGTGATTCCCTACATGTCACCTTTCTTTTCAGACAAGCCATTTGAAATAACCTTAACTTATTACACAGCCATTAATTCTCTGAAATAATATGTATTTTTTAGAGTAATCTACTTATATAATTAGGAAGAAAATCTGACATGCCATAGTTTTCAAAACAGCATAATTTCACTCTTCTCAATGATGAATCTGTTGTATTACACAACCTTTGAGTATTTAGCTTTATCAATGACATGTACTTTAAAAATGTTTTAGAGATCCTACCAGCCTTTGAAAACATCCTTGTTCCTTGATTCAGTTTCAGTTTTATGTATATTTTCTGCCTTGCACCTGATTATTCCAACATCTGATGGATGGCCTAGGGAATCTAATTCTGGTATTGATTGTTTTTGCTGATTGTCTCCCCCTTGTAGCTGATTTCCTCATTATTGTGTATATTAAGATCATGAGCTCAGGTTTAGATAAACAGCTGACCTTGTAAGAGGCTTAGGTGTGAACGCTCGAAAGCTTCATCAGAAAGTCGGCAAAGATTTATTTGTGTCCCTCCAATGAGTTGCCCGCGAGGACCCCGTTTTCTACAAGTGTTGGTCCAATACTCCCTCTAGAGGCAGGGACTCAGACAGGGCTGCTTTGCGGCCGCCGATCTGGGGCAGGGACTTTGGGCCGCCGGTGGTCCAGGCATGAGCCTCACCGCGTGTTTCCCACGGACCCATCTGCCTGCGAACTTCGGTCACCTGGCAGGAAGCTACAATGCCCAGACCTCTGCCCAGCTGTGCAGCGAGGTGTACTGCGCGGACAGGTGCCACACACACCTCAAGTAAGAGGGTGGACTGAGTGGAAAGGTGAGAGTATGGGCAGCTGTGAAGACAAAGAAGACGCCCTCTGGTCTGGGCCTAAATGCTTGTGACAACCCACTGGGCCTGCTGGGCTCTGAGGGCCTTGCCCTGGGCCCCCTGCTCCACTGCCTTTTGTTCAGTCATAGCAGAGATGGCCACACCCATTCCCTCAGTGAGGGCAGTGTTCCAACATCCCTCAGCCCCGCCCCCTTTCCGCAGGTTACCATGGCCTACAGATGCTGCATTCTGAGGCCAGGGTGTGCTGAGAATGCCAAGGGCAGACATGATGACCTTAAAGGATTTCCTCTTGTGTCAGTTTTGGTAAACTTTACCAGCTATGAAATGGTCCACTTTTCAGAAATGATCTAATGTACTGGCATTTCATAAATTCTCGGCTATAACTTTGCCCTGATTCTCTCTGTATATTCTTTATTTATGTTTTTGTTTTCCTTAATCAAAGTGTGTCCTTTAAATCTTTTCAAAGATTATTCTTTGGTCTTACTGTATCACCTGAATTTTATACGTTTTCTGCTGTATTAAGTTCTGCTCATATCTTTATTGATCTTTTTCCTATATTCTCAGGGTTTATTGTTTTGATCTTCTGAAGTCAATTAAAACACTTGGTTATTCATTTTTATACATCTTTTTTACGTATAAAGCTTTGAACTTTTGAAGATTCCAGCTTACTTGTAAGTTTCTAAGGGTCACGTCCTCTACATTGTTGCTGGACAAAGGCTTAGTTCACCAAATAGCAATGTATATATTGACCTATTTTCCCCTCGACTTTCTGTGATTCCCTACATCTCACCTTTGTTTGCAGACAAGCCATTTGAAATACCCTTAACTTATTTCACAGCCAATTAGTCATTGAAATAATGTGTATTTTTTAGAGAAATCTTCTTATATAATTAGGCAGAAAATCTGACCTGCCATAGTTTTTAAAACAGCATAATTTCAGTCTTCTCAATGATGAATCTGTTGTATTACACAACCTTTGAGTATTTAGCTTTATCAATGACATGTACTTTAAAAAGTTTTCAGAGATCCTACCACTCTTTTAAAACATTTTATTTTTTATTTCAGTTCCAGTTTTATGTATATTTTCTGCCTTGCACCTTTATATTCCAACATCTGATGGTTGGCCTAGGGAATCTAATTCTGGTATTGATTGTTTTTGCTGTTTGACTCCCCTTTGTAGCTGATTTCTTCATTATTGTGTAAATTTACACCATAAGCTCATATTTAGCTAAACAGCTGACCTTTTAAGAGGCTTAGGTGTGAACGCTCGTAAGCTTCATCAGAAAGTCGGAAAAGATTTATTTGTGTCCCTCTAATGAGTTGTGCGCGAGTACCCCGTTTTCTACAAGTGTAGGGGCCAATACTCCCTCTAGAGGCAGGGAGTCAGACAGGGCTGCTTTGCGGCCCCCAATCTGAGGCAGGGGCAGTCGGCGGCCTGTGACCTGGGCTGGAGCCGCTCCGCGTGTGTCCCAGGTACACATCTGCATGCGAACTTCTATCTCCTGGCAGGAAGCTACGATGCCCAGACCTATGGTTAGCTGTAGAGCGAGGTGTACTTCTCGGACAGGTTCCACACACACTTCAAGTAAAAGGGCGCACTGAGTGGAAAGGTGAGAGTCTGGGCAGCTGTGCAGACAAAGAATGCGCCCTTTGGCCTGAGCCTAAATGTTTGTGACACCCCACTGGGCCAGCCGGAGTTTGAGGGCCCTGCAATGGGCCCTCTGCTTCCCTGCCATTTGTTCAGTGACAGCAGATATGGCCACACCCACTCCCTCAGTGAGTGCAGTGTCCCAACCTCCCTTAGCCCCGCCCCCCCTCCGCAGGTTACCATGAACTACAGATGCTGCCTTCTGAGGCCAGGGCGTTCCGAGAATGCCAAGGGCAGACATGATGACCTTAAATGATTTCCTCTTGTTTCAGTTTTGGTAGATTTTAGGAGCTGGGAAATGGTCGACTTTACAGAAATGTTCAAATTTACTGGCATTTCATATATTCTCTGCTATAACATTGTCCTGATTCTTTTGTATATTCTTTACTTATGTTTCTGTTTTCCTTAATCAAAGTGTGTCTTTTAACTCTTTTCAAAGAATATTCTTTGGACTTACTACATCACCTCAATTTTATACGTTTTCTGTTGTATTAAGTTCTGCTCATATCTTTATTTATGTTTTTTCTAAGTTCTCCTGGTTTATTGTTTTGATCTTCTGATGTCAATTAAAACACTTGGTTATTCATTTTCATAAATCTTTTTACTTATAAACATTTGAAATTTTGAAGATTCCAGCTTACCTGTAAGTTTCTAAGGGTCAGGTCTTCTACATTGTTGCTGGCCTAAGGCTTAGTTCACCATATAGCCATGTATATATTGACCTATTTTTCCCTCGACTTTCTGTGATTCCCTACATCTCAACTTTCTTGGCAGACAAGCCATTTGAAATACCCTTAACTTATTTCACAGCCAATAAGTCTTTGAAATAATGTGTATTTTTTAGAGAAATCTTCTTATATAATTCGGCGGAAAATCTGACCTTCCATAATTTTCAAAACAGCATAATTTCACTCTTCTCAATGATGAATCTGTTGTATTACACAACCTGTGAGTATTTAGCTTTATCAAAGACATTTACTTTGAAAATAGTTTAGAGATCCTATCAGTTTTTGAAAACAGCCTTGTTCCTTGTTTCAGTTCCAGTTTTGTGTATATTTTCTGCCTTGCACCTGATTTTTCCAACATCTGATGCACGGCCTAGGGAATCTAATTCTGATATAGATTGTTTTTGCTGATTGTCTCCCATTGTAGCCGATTTCTCCATGATTGTGTATATTTAGTTCATGAGCTCATGTTTAGCTAAACAGCTGACCTTGTTAGAGTCTTAGGTGTGAACGCTCGTAAGCTTTACAGAAAGTCGGCAAAGATTTATTTGTGTCCCTCCAATGAGTTGCCCGCAAGGACCCCGTTTTCTACAAGTGTTGGTCCAATACTCCCTCTAGAGGCAGGGGACTCAGAGAGGGCTGCTTTGCGTCCCCCGATCCGGCCAGGGGCAGTGGGCTGCCGGGGGCCCGGTCAGGAGCCCCTCCTCGTGTGTCCCAGGGACCCATCTGCTTGCGAACTCCGGTCACGTGGCAGGAAGCTACGATGCCCAGACCTATTGTTAGCTGTGCAGCGAGGTGTACTGCGTGGAAAGCTTCCACACACACTTCAAGTAAGAAGGCGGCCTGAGTGGAATTGTGAGAGATTGGGCAGCTGTGCAGACAAAGAAGGTGCCCTTTTGCCTGGGCCTAAATGCTTGTGACACCCACTGGGCCTATCGGGCTCTGAGAGCCCTGGCCTGGGCACCCTGCTCGCCTGCATTTTGTTCAGTCACAGCAGAGATGGCCACACCCACTCCCTCAGTGAGGGCAGTGTTCCAACCTCCCTCAGCCCCGCCGCATCTCCGCAGCTTACCATGGACTACAGATGCTGCATTCTGAGGCCAGGGCGTTCGGAGACTGCCAAGTGCAGACATGATGACCTTTAATGATTTGTCTTCTGTCAGTTTTGGTAAATTTTAGGAGCTACGAAATGGTCCACTTTAGAGAAATATTCAAATTTCCTGCATTTCACATATTCTCTGTTATAACATTGTGCTGATTCTTTCTATATATACTTTAATTATGTTTTTGTTTTGTTAATCAAAGTGTATCTTTTAAATCTTTTCAACGAATATTCTTTGCACTTACTAAATCACCTCAATTTTACTCGTTTTCTGTAGTATTAAGTTCTGCTCATATCTTTATTTATCGTTTTTCTATGTTCTCAGGGTTTGTTGGTTTGATCTTCTGATGTCAATTAAAAAACTTGGTTATTCATATTAGTAAACCTTTTTAATTATAAAGATTTGAACTTTTGAATATTACAGCTTACTTGTAAGTTACTAAGGGTCAGTTCCTCTACATTGTTGCTGACCTAAGGCTTAGTTCACCCTATAGCAATGTATATATTGACCTATTTTCCCCTCGACTTTCTGTGATTCCCTATATCTCACCTTTCTTTGCAGACAAGCCATTTGAAATACCCTTAACTTATTTCACAGCCAATAAGTCTTTGAAATAATGTGTATTTTTTAGGGAAATCTTCTTATATAATTAGGCAGAAAATCAGGCCTGCCATAGTTTTCAAAACAGCATAATTTCACTGTACTCAATGATGAATCTGTTGTATTACACAACTTTTGAGTATCTAGCCTTATCAATGACATGAACTTAAAAATGTTTTAGAGATCCTACCAGTCTTTGAAAACATCCTTTTCCTTTGTTTCAGTTCCAGTTTTATGTATATTTTCTTCCTTGCACCTGATTATTCAAACATCTGATGGATGGCCTAGGGAATCTTATCCTGGTATTGATTGTTTTTGCTGATTGTCTCCCCCTTGTAGCTGATTTCTTCATTATTGTGTAAATTTAGATCATGAGCTCATGTTTAGCCAAACAGCTGACCTTGTAAGAGGCTTAGGTGTGAACGCTCGTAACCTTCATCAGAAAGTCTACAAAGATTTATTTGTGTCAATCCAATGAGTTTCCTGCAAGGACCCCGTTTTCTACAAGTGTTGGTCAAATACTCCCTCTAGATGCAGGGACTCGGACAGGGCTGCTTTGCCGCCCCCGATCTGCTGAAGGGGCAGTGGGCGGCCAGAGGCCCGCTCAGGAGCCTCTCTGAATGTGTCACAGGGACCCATCTTCCTGCGAACTTCGGTCACCTGGCAGGAAGCTACGATGCCCAGACATATGGTTACCTGTGCAGTGAAGTGTACTGCGCGGACAGGATACACACAGACTTCAAGTAAGAGTGCGGCCTTAGTGGAAAGGTAAGAGTTGGGCAGCTGTGCAGAAAATGAATGCGCCCTTTGGCCTGGGCCTAAATACTTGTGAAACCGCACTGGGCCTGCCGGGCTCTGGGGGCCCTGCACTCGACGCCCTGCTCCCCTGTCCTTTGTTCAGTCACAGCAGAGATGGCCGCATACAGTCCCTCAGTGAGGGCATTGTTCCAGCCTCCCTCAGTCCCGACCCCTCTCCGGAGGTTACCATGGACTACAGATGCTGCATTCTGAGGCCAGGGCGTTCCGAGAATGCCAAGGGCAGACATGATGACCTTAAATGATTTCGTTTTGTGTCAGTTTTGGTAAACTTTAGGAGCTAGAAAATGGTCCACTTTACAGAAATGTTCAAATTTAGTGGCATTTCAGATCTTCTCTGCTATGACATTGTCCTGATTCTTTTTGTATATTCTTTAGTTATGTTATTGTTTTCCTTAATCAAAGTGTGTCTTTTAAATCTTTTCAAAGAATATTCTTTGGACTTATTACATCACCTGATTTTTATACGTATTCTGTTGTATTAAGTTCTGCTCATATGTTTATTTATCTTTTTTTGTGTTCTCAGGGTTTATTGTTTTGATCTTCTGATGTCAATTAAAACACTTGGTTATTCATTTTAATAAATCATTTTTTTATAAATATTTCAACTTTTGAAGATTCCAGCTTACATGAAAGTTTCTAAGGGTCACGTCCTCTACAATGTTGCTGGACTAAGGCTTAGTTCACCATATAGCAATGTATATAGAGACCTATCTTCCCCTCGACTTTCTGTGATTCCCTACATCTCACCTTTCTTTGCAGACAAGCCATTTGAAATAACCTTAACATATTTGACAGCCAATAAGTGTTTGAAATAATGTGTACTTTTTACAGAAATCTTCTTGTATAATTAGGCAGAAAATCTGACTTGCCATAGTTTTCTAAACAGCATAATTACACTGTTCTCAATGATGAATCTGTTGTATTACACAACCTTTGAGTATTTAGCTTTATCAATGACATATACTTTAAAAATGTTTTAGAGATCCTACCAGTCTTTGAAAACATCCTTGTTCCTTGTTTCAGTTTTAGTTTTATGTATATTTTCTGCCTTTCACCTGATTATTCCAACATCAGATGGATGGCCTAGGGAATCTAATTCTGGAATTGATTGTTTTTGCTGATTGTCTCCCCCTTGTAGCTGATTTCCTCATTATTGTGTATATTTATATCATGAGCTCAGGTTTAGATAAACAGGTGACCTTGTAAGAGGCTTAGGTGTGAACGCTCGAAAGCTTCATCAGAAAGTCGGCAAAGATTTCTTTGTGTCCCTCCAATGAGTTGCCCGCGAGGACCGCGTTTTCTACAAGTGTTGGTCCAATATTCCCTCTAGAGGCAGGGGCTCAGACAGGGCTGCTTTTCGTCTGCCAATCTGGGGCAGGGACTTTGGGCCGCCCGTGGTCCAGGCATGAGCCTCTCGGCGTGTGTCCCACGGACCCATCTGCCTGCGAAGTTCGGTCACCTGGCAGGAAGCTACAATGTCCAGACGTATGCCTAGCTCTGCAGCGTGGTGTACTGCGCGGACAGGTGCCACACACACTTCAAATAAGTGGGTGGACTGAGTGGAAAGGTGAGAGTTTGAGCAGCTGTGAAGACAAAGAAGACGCCCTCTGGACTGGGCCTAAATGCTTGTGACAACCCACTGGGCCTGCCGGGCTCTGAGGGCCTTGCCCTGGGCCCCCTGCTCCCCTGCCTTTTGTTCAGTCATAGCAGAGATGGCCACAACCATTCCCTCAGTGAGGGCAGTGTTCCAACATCCCTCAGCCCCGCCACCTCTCCGCAGGTTACCATGGCCTACAGATGCTGCATTCTGAGGCCAGGGTGTTCTGAGAATGCCAAGGGCAGACATGATGACCTGAAAGGATTTCCTCTTGTGTCAGTTTTGGTAAACTTTAGGAGCTAGGAAATGGTCCACTTTAGAGAAATGTTCATATTTACTGGCATTTCATATATTCTCTGCTATAACATTGTCCTGATTATTTTTGTATATTCTTTACTTATGTTTTTGTTTTCCTTAATCAAAGTATGTCTTTTAAATCTTTTCAAAGAATATTCTTTGGACTTACTACATCACCTCAATTTTATACGTTTTCTGTTGTATTAAGTTCTGCTCATATCTGTATTTATGTTTTTTCTATGTTCTCATGGTTTATTGTTTTGATCTTCTGATGTCAATTAAAACACTTGGTAATTCATTTTGATAAAACTTTTTACTTATAAAGATTTGAACTTTGGAAGATTCCAGCTTACTTGTAAGTTTATAGGGGTCAGGTCCTCTACATTGTTGCTGGCCTAAGGCTTAGTTCACCATATAGCAATGTATATATTGACCTATTTTCCCCTCGACTTTCTGTGATTCCCTACATCTCAACTTTCTTTGCACACAAGCCATTTGACATACC
This sequence comes from Mesoplodon bidens, assembly GCF_964165515.1. NCBI lineage: Eukaryota > Metazoa > Chordata > Mammalia > Artiodactyla > Ziphiidae > Mesoplodon > Mesoplodon bidens. The sequence goes on from NW_027672491.1 coordinate 176,523, forward strand.
CTTAACTTATTTCACAGCCAATAAGTCTTTGAAATAATGTGTATTTTTTCGAGAAATCTTCGTATATAATTAGGCAGAAAATCTGACCTGCCATAGTTTTCAAAACAGCATAATTTCACTGTTCTCAATGATGAATCTGTTGTATTACAGAAACTTTGAGTATCTAGCCTTATCAATGACATGTACTTAAAAATGTTTTAGAGATCCTACCAGTCTTTGAAAATATCCTTTTTCTTTGTTTCAGTTCCAGTTTTATGTGTATTTTCTGCCTTGCACCTGATTATTCAAACATCTGATGGATGGCCTAGGGAATCTAATTCTGGTGTTGATTGTTTTTGCTGATTGACTCCCCCTTGTAGCTGATTTCTTCATTATTGTGTAAATTTAGATCATGAGCTCATGTTTAGCTAAACAGCTGACCGTGTAAGAGGCTTAGGTGTGAATGCTCAAAAGCTTCAGAAGAAAGTCCGCAAAGACTTTTTTGTGTCCCTCCAATGAGTTACCTGCGCAGACCCAGTTTTCTACAAGTGTTGGTCCAATACTCCTTCGAGAGGCAGTGGACTCAGACATGGCTGCTTTACAGCCTTCGATCTGGAGCAGGGCCAGTGGGCGGCCTGTGGCCCTGGCAGGAGGCTCTCCGCATGTGTCCCTGGGAACCATTTGCCTGCGAACGTCGGTCACCTGGCAGGAAGCTACGATGCCCTGACCTATGGATAGCTGTGCATCGAGGTGTACAGCGCGGACAGGTTCCAAACACACTTCAAATAAGAGGGCGGCCTGAGTGGAAAAGTGAGACTTTGGGCATCTGTGCAGACAAACAAGGTGCCATATTGCCTGGGCCTAAATGCTTGTGACACCCCACTGGGCCTGCCGGGCTCTTAGGGCCCTGCCCTGGGCACCCTGCTCCCCTGCCCTTTGTTCAGTCACAGCAGAGATGACCACACCACTCCGCAGTGAGGGCATTGTTCCAGCCTCCCTCATCCCCGCCCACACTCTGCAGGTTACCATGGGCTACAGATGCTGCATTCTGAGGACAGGACTTTCCGAGAATGCCAAGGGCCGACATGATGACCTTAAAGGATTTCCTCTTGTGTCAGTTTTGGTAAACGGTATGAGCTAGGAAATGGTCCACTTTACAGAAATGTTCAAATTTAATGGCATTTCATATATTCTCTGCTATAACATTGTCCTGATTCTTTCTACATATTCTATAATTATGTTTGTGTTTTCCTTAATCAAAGTGTGTCTTTTAAATCTTTTCAAAGAATATTCTTTGGACTTACTACCTCACCTGAATTTTATACGTTTTCTGTGGTATTAAGTTCTGCTCGTATCTTTATTTATCTTTCTTCTATGTTCTCAGCGTTTATTGTTTTGGTCTTCTGATGTCAATTAAAACACTTGGTTATTCATTTTAATAAATAATTTTACTTATAAAGATTTGAACTTTTAAAGATTCCAGATCACTTGTAAGTTTCTAAGGCTCAGGTCCTCTACATTGTGGCTGGCCTAAGGCTTAGTTCACCATATAGCAATGTTTATATTGGCATTTTCCCCTCGACTTTCTGTGATTCCCTACATCTCAGCGTTCTTTGCAGACAAGCCATTTGAAATACACTTAACTTATTTCACAGCCAATAAGTCTTTGAAATAATGTCTATTTTTTAGAGAAATCTTCTTATATAATTAGGCAGAAAATCTCAACTGCCATAGTTTTCATAACAGCATAATTTCACTCTTCTCAATGCTTAATCTGTGGTCTTAAACAACCTTTGAGTATTTAGGTTTATCAACGACATGTACTTTAAAAATATTTTAGAGATCCTACCAGCCTTTGAAAACCTCCTTGTTCCTTGTTTCAGTTCCAGTTTTATGTATATTTTCTGCCTTGCACCTGATTATTCCAACATCTCAAGGATGGCCTAGGGAATCTAATTCTGGTATTGATTGTTTTTGCTGATTGTCTCCCTTTGTAGCTGATTTCTTCATTATTGTGTAAATTTAGACCATGAGCTCATGTTTAGCTAAACAGCTGACCTTGTAAGAGGCTTAGGTGTGAACGCTCGTAAGTTTCAGCAAAAAGTCGGCAAAGATTTATTTGTGTCCCTCCAATGAGTTGCCCACAAGGACCCCGTTTTCTAGAAGTGTTGGAACAATACTCCCTCCAGGGATAGGGGACTTAGACAGGGCTGCTTTCGGCCCCCGATCTTGGGCATGGGCAGTGGGGGGCCTGTGCCCCGGGCAGGAGCCTCTGTGCGTGTGAACCTGGGAATCATCTCTCCTGCGAACTTCGGTCACCTGGCAGGAAGCTACGATGCCCAGACCTATCTTTAGCTGTGCAGCGAGGTATACTGCGCGACAGGTTCCACACTCAGTTCAGCTAAGTGGGTGGCCTGAGTGGAAAAGTGAGAGTTTGGGCAGCTGTGCAGACAAAGAAGGCGCCCTATGGCCTGGGCCTAAATGCTTGTGACACCCCACTGGGCGTGCCGGGCTCTGAGGGCCCTGCCCTGGGCCCCCTGCTCCCCTGCCCTTTGTTCAGTCACAGCAGAGATGGCCACACCCACTCCCTCAGTGAGGGCAGTGTTCCAGCCTCCCTCAGCCCCGCCCACACTCCGCAGCTTACCATGGACTACAGATGCTGCATTCTGAGGCCACGGCGTTCTGTGAATGCCAAGGGCAGACATGATGACCTTAAATGATTTCCTCTTGTGTCAGTTTTGGTAAACATTAGGAACTAGGAAATGGTCCACTTTACAGAAATGTTCAAATTTTCGGGCATTTCATATATTCTCTGCTATAACATTGTCCTAATTCTTTCTGTATATGCTTTACTTATTTTTTTGTTTTCCTTAATCAAACTCTGTCTTTTAAATCTTTTCAAAGAATATTCTTTGGACTTACTACATCCCCTGAATTGTATACGTTTTCTGTTGTATTAAGTTCTGCAGATATCTTTATTTATCTTTTTTCTATGTTGTAAGGGCTTAATGTATTGATCTTCTGATGTCAATTAAAACACTTGGTTATTCATTTTAATAAATCTTTTTACTTATAAGATTTGAAATTTTGAAGATTCCGGCTTACTTGTAAGTTTCTAAGGGTCAGGTCTTCTACATTGATGCTGGCCTAAGGCTTAGTTCACCATATAGCAATTATATATTGACCTATTTTGCCCTCGACTTTCTGTGATTCCCTACATCTCACCATTCTTTGCAGACAAGCCATTTGCAATTCCCTTAACTTATTTCACCGCCAATAAGTCTTTGAAATAATGTGAATTTTTTAGAAAAATCTTCTTATATAATTAGGCAGAAAATCTGACCTGCCATAGTTTTCAAAAGAGCATAATTTCACTCTTCTGGACTCTGAATCTGTTGTATTACACAACCTTTGAGTATTTAGCTTTATCAATGACATGTACTTTAAAAATGTTTTGAACATCTTATCAGTCTTTGATAACATCGTTGTTCCTTCTTTCACTTCCAGTTTTGTGTATATTTTCTGCCTTGCACCTGATTATTCTAACATCTAATGGATGGCCTAGGGAATCTAATTCTGGAATTGATTGTTTTTGCTGATTGTCTCCCCTTGTAGCTGATTTCTTCATTATTGTGTAAGTTTAGATCATGAGCTCATGTTTAGCTAAACAGCTGACCTTGTAAGAGGCTTAGGTGTGAACACACGTAAGCTACAGCAGAAAGTCGGCAAAGAGTTATTTGTGTCCCTCCAATGAGTTGCCCGCGAGGGACCCGTTTTAAAAAATTGTTGGTCCAATACTCCCTCTAGAGGCAGGGGACTCAGACAGGGCTGTTTGCGGCCCCCGATCTGGGGTAGGTGCAGTGGGCGGCATGTGGCACGGGCAGGAGCCTCTCCGCGTGTGTCCCAGGGACCCATGTGCCTGCGAACTTCGGTCACCTGGCAGGAAGCTACGATTCCCAGAACTATGGTTAGCTGTGCAGCGAGTTGTACTGCGTGGACAGTTTCCACCCACACTTCAAGTAAGAGGGCGGCATGAGTGGAAAGGTGAGAGTTTGGGCAGCTGTGCAGACAAAGAAGGCGCCCTTTGGCCTGGGCCTAAATGCTTGTGACACCCCACTGGGTCTGCCGGGCTCTGAGGGTCCTGCCCTGGGCGCCCTGCTCCCCTGCCCTTTGTTCAGTCACAGCAGAGATGGCCACACCCACTCCCTCAGTGAGGGCAGTCTTCCAAACTCCCTCAGCCACGCCCCTTCTCCGCAGGTTACCATGGACTACAGATGCTTATTTCTGAGGCCAGGGCGTTCCGAGAATGCCAAGGGCAGACATGATGACCTTAAATGATTTCCTCTTGTGTCAGTTTTGGTAAAGTTTAGGAGATAGGAAATGGTCCACTTTACAGAAATGTTCAAATTTAATGGCATTTCATATATTCTCTGCTATAACATTGTCCTTATTCTTTCTGTATATTCTTAACTTATGTTTTTGTTTTCCTTAATCAAAGTGTGTCTTTTAAATGTTTCAAAGAATATTCTTTGGACTTACTACATCACCTGAATTTTATATGATTTCTGTTGTATTAAGTTCTGCTCATATTTTTCATTATCTTTTATCTATGTTCTCAGGGTTTATTGTTTTGATCTTCTGATGTCAATTAAAACACTTGGTTATTCATTTTCATAAAGCTTTTTACATAAAAAGTTTTGAACTTTTGATGATTCCAGCTTACTTGTAAGTTTCTAAGGGTCAGGTCCTCTACATTGTTGCTGGCCTAAGGCTTAGTTCACCATATAGCAATGTATATATTGACCTATTTTCCCCTCGGCTTTCTGTGATTCCCTACATCTCACCTTTCTTTGCAGACACGCCATTGGAAATAACCTTAACTTATTTCACAGCCAATAAGTCTTTGAAATAATGTGTATTTTTTAGAGAAATCATATATAATTTGGCAGAAAATCTGACCTGCCATAGTTTTCAAAACAGCATAATTTCACTCTATTCAATGATGAATCTGTTGTATTACGCAACCTTTGAATATTTAGCTTTATCCATGACATGTACTTTAAAAATATTTTAGAGATCCTATCAGGCGTTGAAAACATCCTTGTTCCTTGTTTCAGTTCCAGTTTTGTGTATATTTTCTGCCTTGCACCTGATTATTCCAACATCTGATGGATGGCCTAGGGAATCTAATTCTGGAATTGATTGTTTTTGCTGATTGTCTCCCCTTGTAGCTGATTTCTTCATTATTGTGTAAATTTAGATCATGAGCTCATGTTTAGCTAAACAGCTGACCTTGAAAGAGGCTTAGGTGTGAACGCTCGTAAGCTTCAACAGAAAGTCGGCAAAGATTTATTTGTGTCCCTCCAATGAGTTGCCAGCAAGGACCCCGTTTTCTACAAGTGTTGGTCCCATACTCCCTCTAGAGGCAGAGGGGCCTCAGACAGGGCTGCTTTGCGGCCCACGATCTGGGGCAGGGTCAGTGGGCGGCCTGCGGCCCGGGCAGGAGCCTCTCCACGTGTGTCACAGGAACCCATCTGCCTGCGGACTTTGGGCACCCGGGAGGAAGCTACAATGCCCAGACCTATGGTTAGCTCGGCAGCGAGGTGTACTGCGCGGACAGCTTCCACACACTTCAAGTAAGAGGGCAGCCTGAGTGGAAAGGTGAGAGTTTGGGCAGCTGTGCAGACAAACAAGGCGCCCTTTGGCCTGGGCCTAAATGCTTGTGACACCCCACTGGGCCTGCCATGCTCTGAGGGCCCTACTCTGGGCCCCCCGCTCCCCTGCCCTATTTTCACTCACAGCAGAGATGGCCACAACCACTCCCTCAGTGAGGGCAGTGTTCCAAACTCCCTCAGCCCCGCCCCGTCTCCGCAGGTTTCCATGGACTACAGATGCTGCATTCCGAGGCCTGGGCGTTCCGAGAATGCCAAGGGCAGACATGATGACCTTAAATGATTTCCTCTTGTGTCAGTTTTGGTAAACTTTAGGAGCTAGGAAATGGTCCACCTTACAGAAATGTTCAAATTTACTGGCATTTCATATATTCTCTGCTATAACATTGTCCTGATTCTTTCTGTATATTCTTTACTTATGATTTTGTTTTCCTTAATCAAAATGTGTCTTTTAAATCTTTTCAAAGAATATTCTTTCGAATTACTAAATCAACTGAATTTTTTACGTTTTCTGTGGTATTAAGTTCTGCTCATATCTTTATTTATCTTTTTTCTATGTACTCAGGGTTTATTGTTTTGATCTTATGATCTCATTTAAAACAATTGGTTATTCATTTTAATAAATCTTTTTACATATAAAGATTTGAACTTTTAAAGATTCCAGCTAACTTGTACGTTTCTAAGGGTACATTCCTCTACACTGTTGACTGCCTAAGGCTTAGTTCACCATATAGCAATGTATATATTGACATATTATCCCCTCAGCTTTCTGTGATTCCCTACATCTCACCTTTCTTTGCAGAAAAAACATTTTTAATACCGTTAACTTATTTCACAGCCAATGTCTTTGAAATAATGTGTATTTTTTAGAGAAATCATCTTATATAATTAGGCAGAAAATCTCATCTTCCATAGTTTTCTAAACAGCATAATTTCTCTCTACTCACTGCTTAATTTGTTGTATTAAACAACCTATGAGTATTTAGCTTTATCAATGACATGTACTTTGAAAATATTTTAGAGATCCTACCAGTGTTTGAAAACATCCTTGTTCCTTGTTTCATTCCCAGGTTTATGCATATTTTCTGCCTAGCACCTGATTATTCCAACATATGACGGATGGCCTAGGGAATCTAATTCTGGTATTGATTGTTTTTGCTGATTGTCTCCCTTTGTAGCTGATTTCTTCATTATTGTGTAAATTTAGATCATGAGCTCATGTTTAGCTAAACAGCTGACCTTGTAAGAGGCTTAGGTGTGAACGCTCCTAAGTTTCAGCAAAAAGTCTGCAAAGATTTATCTGTGTCCCTCCAATGAGTTGCCCACAAGTACCCCGTTTTCTAGAAGTGTTGGTCCAATACTCCCTCTAGGGGTAGGGGACTTAGACAGGGCTGCTTTCGGCCCCCGATCTTGGGCAGGGGCAGTGGGCGGCCTGTGGCCCGGGCAGGAGCCTCTCTGCGTGTGAACCAAGGAATCATCTCTCCTGTGAACTTCGGTCAACTGGCAGGAAGGTACAATGCCCAGACCTATGGATAGCTGTGCAACGAGGTATACTGCGCGGACAGGTTCCACACACACTTCAACTAAGTGGGCGGCCTGAGTGGAAAAGTAAGAGTGTGTGCAGTTGTGCAGGCAAAGAAGGCGCCCTATGGCCTGGGCCTAAATGCTTGTGACACCCCACTGGGCTTGCCGGGCTCTGAGGGCCCTGCCCTGGGCCCCCTGCTCCCCTGCCCTTTGTTCAGTCACGGCAGAGATGGCCACACCAACTCCCTCAGTGAGGGCAGTGTTCCAGCCTCCCTCAGCCCCGCCCACTCTCCGCAGGTTACCATGGACTACAGATGCTGCATTCTGACGCCAGGGCGTTCCGAGAATGCCAAGGGCAGACATGATGACCTTAAATGATTTCCTCTTGTGTCAGTTTTGGTAAACTGTAGGAACTAGGAAATGGTCAACTTTACAGAAATGTTCAAATTTACTGGCATTTCATATATTCTCTGCTATAACATTGTCCTGATTCTTTCTATATATTCTTTAATTATGATTGTGTTTTCCTTAATCAAAGTGTGTCTTTTAAATCTTTTCAAAGAATATTCTTTGGACTTACTACCTCACCTGAATTTTATACGTTTTCTGTGGTATTAAGTTCTGCTCATATCTTTATTTATCTTTTTTCTATGTTCTCAGGGTTTATTGTTTTGATCTTCTGATGTCAATTAAAACACTTGGTTATTCATTTTCATAAATGTTTTTACATATAAAGCTTTGAACTTTTAAAGATTCTAGCTTACTTGTACGTTTCTAAGGGTCCATTCCTCTACAGTGTTGCCGGCCTAAGTCTTAGTTCTCCATATAGCAATGTATATATTGACCTATTATCCCCTCGGCTTTCTGTGATTCACTACATCTCACCTTTCTTTGCAGACAAGCCATTTGAAATACCTTTAACATATTTCACAGCCACTAAGTCTATGAAATAATGTGTATTTTTTAGAGAAGTCATCTTATATAATTAGGCAGAATATCTCACCTTCCATAGTTTTCTAAACAGCATAATTTCACTCTACTCACTGCTTAATTTGTTGTATTAAACAACCTATGAGTATTTAGCTTTATCAATGACATGTACTTTAAAAATATTTTAGAGATCCTACCAGTGTTTGAAAACATTCTTGTTCCTTGTTTCATTCCCAGGTTTATGTATATTTTCTGCCTAGCACCTGATTATTCCAACATCTGATGGATGGCCTAGGGAATCTAATTCTGGTATTGATTGTTTTTGCTGATTGTATCACTTTGTAGCTGATTTCTTCAATATTGTGTAAATTTAGATCATGAGCTCATGTTTAGCTAAACAGCTGACCTTGTAAGAGGCTTAGGTGTGAACGCTGGTAAGCTTCAGCAGAAAGTCGGCAAAGATTTATTTGTGTCCCTCCAATGAGTTGCCCGCAAGGACCCCGTTTTCTACAAGTGTTGGTCCAATACTCCTTCGAGAGGCAGTGGACTCAGACATGGCTGCTTTTCAGCCTTCGATCTGGGGCAGGGGCAGTGGGCGGCCTGTGTCCCAGGCAGGAGCCTCTCCGCATGTGTCCCAGGGACCCATTTGCCTGCGAACTTCGGTCACCTGGCAGGAAGCTATGATGCCCTGACCTATGGTTAGCTGTGCAGAGAGGTGTACTGCGCGGACAGGTTACAAACACACTTCAAATAAGAGGGCGGCCTGAGTGGAAAGGTGAGAGTTTGGGCAGCTGTGCAGAAAAAGAAGGAGCCCTTTGGCCTGGGCCTAAATGCTGGTGACACCCATTGGGTCTGCCGGGCTCTGAGGGACCTGCCCTGGGCCCCCTGCTCCCCTGTCCTTTGTTTAGTCACAGCAGAGATGGCCACACCCACTCCCTCAGTGAGGGCAGTCTTCCAACCTCCCTCAGGCACGCCCCCTCTCCGCAGGTTACCATGGACTACAGATGCTGCATTCTGAGGCCACGGCGTTCCGAGAATGCCAAGGGCAGACATGATGACCGTAAATGATTTCCTCTTGTGTCAGTTTTGGTAAACATTAGGAGCTAGGAAATGGTCCACTTTACAGAAATGTTCAAATTTACTGGCATTTCATATATTCTCTGCTATAACATTGTCCTGATTCTTTCTGTATATTCTTTACTTATGTTTTTGCTTTCCTTAATCAAAGTGTGTCTTTTAAATCTTTTCAAAGAATATTCTTTGGACTTACTAAATTACCTAAATTTTATACGTTTTCTGTTGTATTAAGTTCTGCTCATATCTTTATTTATCTTTTTTCTATGTTCTCGGGGTTTATTGTTTTGATTTTCTGATGTCAAGTAAAACACTTGGTTATTATTTTTAATAAATCTTTTTACTTATAAAGATTTGAACTTTTAAAGATTCCAGCTTACTTGTACGTTTCTAAGGGTCCATTCCTCTACAGTGTTGCCGGCCTAAGTCTTAGTTCACCATATAGCAATGTATATATTGACCTATTATCCCCTCGGCTTTCTGTGATTCCCTACATCTCACCTTTCTTTGCAGACAAGCCATTTGAAATACCCTTAACTTATTTCACAGCCACTAAGTGTTTGAAATAATGTGTATTTTTTAGAGAAGTTATCTTATATAATTAGGCAGAAAATCTCACCTTCCATAGTTTTCTAAACAGCATAATTTCACTCTACTCACTGCTTAATTTGTTGTATTAAACAACCTATGAGTATTTAGCTTTATCAATGACATGTACTTTAAAAATATTTTAGAGAACCTACCAGTGTTTGAAAACATCCTTGTTCCTTGTTTCATTCCCAGGTTTATGTATATTTTCTGCCTAGCACCTGATTATTCCAACATCTGACGGATGGCCTAGGGAATCTAATTCTGGTATTGATTGTTTTTGCTGATTGTCTCCCTTTGTAGCTGATTTCTTCATTATTGTGTAAATTTAGATCATGATCTCATGTTTAGCTAAACAGCTGACCTTGTAAGAGGCTTAGGTGTGAACGCTCGTAAGTTTCAGCAAAAAGTCCGCAAAGATTTATTTGTGTCCCTCCAATGAGTTGCCCACAAGGACCCCGTTTTCTAGAAGTGTTGGTCCAATACTCCCTCTAGGGGTAGGGGACTTAGACAGGGCTGCTTTCGGCCCCCGATCTTGGGCAGGGGCAGTGGGCGGCCTGTGGCCCGGGCAGGAGCCTCTCTGCGTGTGAACTAAGGAATCATCGCTCCTGTGAACTTCGGTCAACTTGCAGGAATGTACGATGCCCAGTCCTATGGATAGCTGTGCAGCGAGGTATACTGCAAGGAGGGGTTCCACACACACTTCAAATAAGTGGGCGGCCTGAGTGGAAAAGTGAGAGTGTGGGCAGCTGTGCAGACAAAGAAGGTGCCCTATGGCCTGGGCCTAAATGCTTGTGACACCCCACTGGGTCTGCCGGGCTCTGAGGGCCCTGCCCTGGGACCCCTGCTCCCCTGCCCTTTGTTCAGTCACAGCAGAGATGGCCACACCCACTCCCTCAGTGAGGGCAGTGTTCCAGCCTCCCTCAGCCCCTCCCACTCTCCGCAGGTTACCATGGACTACAGATGCTGCATTCTGAGGCCAGGGCGTTCCGAGAATGCCAAGGGCCGACATGATGACCTTAAATGATTTCCTCTTGGGTCAGTTTTGGTAAACTGTAGGAGCTAGGGAATGGTCCACTTTACAGAAAAGTTCAACTTTACTGGCATTTCATATATTCTCTGCTATAACATTGTCCTGATTCTTTCTATATATTCTTTAATTATATTTGTGTTTTCCTTAATCAAAGTGTGTCTTTTAAATCTTTTCAAAGAATATTCTTTGGACTTACTACCTCACCTGAATTTTATACGTTTTCTGTGGTATTAAGTTCTACTCATATCTTATTTATCTTTTTTCTATGTTCTCAGGGTTTATTGTTTTGATCTTCTGATGTCAATTAAAACACTTGGTTATTTATTTTAATAAATCTTTTTACTTATAAAGCTTTGAACTTTTAAAGATTCTAGCTTACTTGTACGTTTCTAAGGGTCCATTCCTCTACAGTGTTGCCGGCCTAAAGCTTATTTCACCATATAGCAATGTATATATTGACATCTTCCCCTCGACTTTCTGTGATTCCATACATCTCACCTTTCTTTGCAGACAAGCCATTCTAAATACACTTAACTTATTTCACAGCCAATAGGTCTTTGAAATAATGTCTATTTTTTAATCTTCTTTTATAATTAGGCAGAAAATCTCACCTGCCATAGTTTTCAAAACAGCATAATTTCACTCTTCTCAATGCTTAATCTGTGGTATTAAACAACCTTTGAGTATTTAGGTTTATCAACGACATGTACTTTAAAAATGTTTTAGAGATCCTACCAGCCTTTGAAAACCTCCGTGTTCCTTGTTTCAGTTCCAGTTTTATGTATATTTTCTGCCTTGCACCTGATTATTCCATCATCAGATGGATGGCCTAGGGAATCTCATTCTGGTATTGATTGTTTTTGCTGATTGTCTCACTTTGTAGCTGATTTGTTCAATATTGTGTAAATTTAGATCATGAGCTCATGTTTAGCTAAACAGCTGACCTTGTAAGAGGCTTAGGTGTGAACGCTGGTAACCTTCAGCAGAAAGTCGGCAAAGATTTCTTTGTGTCCCTCCAATGAGTTGCCCGCAAGGACCCCGTTGTCTACAAGTGTTGGTCCAATACTCCTTCGAGAGGCAGTGGACTCAGACATGGCTGCTTTTCAGCCTTCGATCTGGGGCAGGGCAAGTGGGCGGCCTGTGGCCCGGGCAGGAGCCTCTCCGCATGTGTCCCAGGGACCCATTTGCCTGCGAACATTGGTCACCTGGCAGGAAGCTACGATGCCCTGACCTATGGTTAGCTGTGAAGCGAGGTGTACTGCGCGGACAGGTTCCAAACACACTTCAAATAAGAGGGCGGCCTGAGTGGAAAGGTGAGAGTTTGGGCAGCTGTGCAGACAAAGAAGGCGCCCTTTGGCCTGTGCCTAAATGCTAGTGACACCCCACTGGGTGTGCCGGACTCTGAGGGCCCTGCCCTGTGCCCCCCGTTCCACTGCCCTTTGTTCAGTCACAGTCGTGATGGCCACACCCACTCCCTCTGTGATGGCAGTGTTCCAGCCTCCCTCAGCCCCGCCCCCTCTCCGCAGGTTACCATGGACTACAGATGCTGCATTCTGAGGCCAGGGCGTTCCGAGAATGCCAAGGGCAGACAAGATGACCGTAAATGATTTCCTCTTGTTTCAGTTTTGGTAAACTGTAGGAGCTAGGAAATGGTCCACTTTACAGAAATGTTCAAATTTACTGGCATTTCATATATTCTCTGCTATAACATTGTCCTGATTCTTTCTATATATTCTTTAATTATGTTTGTGTTTTCCTTAATCAAAGTGTGTCTTTTAAATCTTTTCAAAGAATATTCTTTGGACTTACTACCTCACCTGAATTTTATACGTTTTCTGTGGTATTAAGTTCTGCTCATATCTTTATTTATCTGTTTTCTATGTTCTCAGGGTTTATTGTTTTGATCTTCTGATGTCCATTAAAACTTTTGGTTATTCATTTTAATAAATCTTTTTACTTATAAAGATTTGAACTTTTAAAGATTCCAGCTCACTTTTAAGTTTCTAAAGGTCAGGTCCTGTACATTGTGGCTGGCCTGAGGCTTAGTTCACCATATAGCAATGTATATATTGACATTTTCCCCTCGACTTTCTGTGATTCCCTACATCTCACATTTCTTTGCAGACAAGACATTTGAAATACACTTAACTTAGTTCACAGCCAATAAGTCTTTGAAATAATATCTATTTTTTAGAGAAATCTTCTTATATAGTTAGGCAGAAAATCCCACCTGCCATAGTTTTCAAAACAACATAATTTCACTCTTCTCACTGCTTAATCTGTGTTATTAAACAACCTTGGAGTATTTAGGTTTATCAACGACATGTACTTTAAAAATGTTTTAGAGATCCTACCAGCCTTTGAAAACCTCCTTGTTCCTTGTTTCATTTCAAGTTTTATGTATATTTTCTGCCTTGCACCTGATTATTCCAACATCAGATGGATGGCCTAGGGAATCTCATTCTGGTATTGATTGTTTTTGCTAATGGTCTCACTTTGTAGCTGATTTCTTCAATATTGTGTAAATTTAGATCATGAGCTCATGTTTAGCTAAACAGCTTACCTTGTATGAGGCTTAGGTGTGAACGCTGGTAAGCTTCAGCAGAAAGTCGGCAAAGATTTATTTGTGTCCCTCCAATGAGTTGCTCGCAAGGAAACCGTTTACTACAAGTGTTGGTCCTATACTCCTTCGAGAGGCAGTGGACTCAGACAAGGCTGCTTTTCAGCCTTCGATCTGGGGCAGGGCAAGTGGGCGGCCTGTGGCCCGGGCAGGAGCCTCTCTGCATGTGTACCAGGGACCAATTTGCCTGCGAACTTCGGTCACCTGGCAGGAAGCTACGATGCCCTGACCTATGGTTAGCAGTGCAGCGAGGTGTACTGCGCGGACAGGTTCCAAACACACTTCAAATAAGAGGGCGGCCTGGGTGGAAAGGTGAGAGTTTGGGCAGCTGTGCAGACAAAGAAGGCGCCCTTTGTCCTGGGCCTAAATGCTTGTGACACCCCTCTGGGTCTGCCGGACTCTGAGGGCACTGCCCTGGGCCCCATGATCCCCTGCCCTTTGTTCAGTCACAGCAGAGATGGCCACACCCACTCCCTCCGTGAGGGCAGTCTTCCAACCTCCCTCAGCCGCGCCCCCTCTCCGCAGGTTACCATGGACTACAGATGCTGCATTCTGACGCCAGGGCGTTCCGAGAATGCGAAGGGCAGACTTGATGACCTTAAATGATATCCTCTTCTGTCAGTTTTGGTAAACTTTAGGAGGTAGGAAATGGTCCACTTTACAGAAATGTTCAAATTTACTGGCATTTCATATATTCTCTGCTATAACATTGTCCTGATTCTTTCTGTATATTATTTACTTATGTTTCTGTTTTCCTTAATCAAAATGTGTCTTTTAAATCTTTTCAAAGAATATTCTTTGGACTTACTAAATCAACTGAATTTTATACGTTTTCTGTGGTATTAAGTTCTGCTCATATCTTTATTTATCTTTTTTCTATGTACTCAGGGTTTATTGTTTTGATCTTATGATGTCATTTAAAACAATTGGTTATTCATTTTAATAAATCGTTTTACATATAAAGATTTGAACTTTTAATGATTCCAGCTTACTTGTACGTTTCTAAGGGTCCATTCCTCTACACTGTTGCCTGCCTAAGGCTTAGTTCACCATATAGCAATGTATATATTGACATATTATCCACTCGGCTTTCTGTGATTCCCTACATCTCACCTTTCTTTGCAGACAAAACATTTGAAATACCGTTAACTTATTTCACAGCCAATAATTCTTTGAAATAATGTGTATTTTTTAGAGAAATCATCTTATATAATTAGGCAGAAAATCACACCTTCCATAGTTTTCCAAACAGCATAATTTCACTCTACTCACTGCTTAATTTGTTGTATTAAACAACCTATGAGTATTTAGCTTTATCAATGACATGTACTTTGAAAATATTTTAGAGATCCTACCAGTCTTTGAAATCATCCTTGTTCCTTGTTTCATTCCCAGGTTTATGCATATTTTCTGCCTAGCACCTGATTATTCCAACATATGACGGATGGCCTAGGGAATCTAATTCTGGTATTGATTGTTTTTGCTGATTGTCTCCCTTTGTAGCTGATTTCTTCATTATTGTGTAAATTTAGATCATGAGCTCATGTTTAGCTAAACAGCTGACCTTGTAAGAGGCTTAGGTGTGAACGCTCGTAAGTTTCAGCAAAAAGTCGGCAAAGATTTATTTGTGTCCCTCAAATCAGTTGCCCACAAGGACCCCGTTTTCTAGAAGTGTTGGTCCAATACTCCCTCTAGGGGTAGGGGACTTAGACAGGGCTGCTTTCGGCCCCCGATCTTGGGCAGGGGCAGTGGGCGGCCTGTGGCCCGGGCAGGAGCCTCTCTGCGTGTGAACCAAGGAATCATCTCTCCTGTGAACTTCGGTCAACTGGCAGAAAGGTACGATGCCCAGACTTATGGATAGCTGTGCAACGAGGTATACTGCGCGGACAGGTTCCACACACACTTCAACTAAGTGGGTGGCCTGAGTGGAAAAGTGAGAGTGTGTGCAGCTGTGCAGACAAAGAAGGCGCCCTATGGCCTGGGCCTAAATGCTTGTGACACCCCACTGGGCCTGCCGGGCTCTGAGGGCCCTGCCCTGGGCCCCCTGCTCCCCTGCCCTTTGTTCAGTCACAGCAGAGATGGCCACACCCACTCCCTCACTGAGGGCAGTGTTCCAGTCTCCCTCAGCCCCGCCCACTCTCCGCAGGTTACCATGGACTACAGATGCTGCATTCTGAGGTTAGGGCGTTCCGAGTATTCCAGGGCAGACATGATGACCTTAAATGATTTCCTCTTGTGTCAGTTTTGGTAAACTGTAGGAGCTAGGAAATGGTCAACTTTACAGAAATGTTCAAATTTACTGGCATCTCATATATTCTCTGCTATAACCTTGTCCTGATTCTTTCTATATATTCTTTAATTATGTTTGTGTTTTCCTTAATCAAAGAGTGTCTTTTAAATCTTTTCAAAGAATATTCTTTGGACTTACTACCTCACCTGAATTTTATACGTTTTCTGTGGTATTAAGTTCTGCTCATATCTTTATTTATCTTTTTTCTATGTTCTCAGGGTTTATTGTTTTGATCTTCTGATGTCCATTAAAACACTTGGTTATTCATTTTCATCAATCTTTTTACTTATAAAGAATTGAACTTTTAAAGATTCGAGCTCACTTTTAAGTTTCTAAGGGTCAGGTCCTCTACATTGTGGCTGGCCTAAGGCTTAGTTCACCATATAGCAATGTATATATTGACATTTTCCCCTCGACTTTCTGTGATTCCCTACATCTCACCTTTCTTTGCAGATAAGCCATTTGAAATACACTTAACTTATTTCACAGCCAATAAGTCTTTGAAATAATGTCTATTTTTTAGAGAAACCTTCTTATATAATTAGGCAGAAAATCTCACCTGCCATAGTTTTCAAAACAGCATAATTTCACTCTTCTGAATGCTTAATCTGTGGTATTAAACAACCTTTGACTATTTAGGTTTATCAACGACATGTACTTTAAAAATGTTTTAGAGATCCTACCAGCCTTTGAAAACCTCCTTGTTCCCTGTTTCAGTTCCAGTTTTATGTATATTTTCTGCCTTGCACCTGATTATTCCAACATCAGATGGATGGCCTAGGGAATCTCATTCTGGTATTGATTGTTTTTGCTAATGGTCTCACTTTGTAGCTGATTTCTTCAATATTGTGTAAATTTAGATCATGAGCTCATGTTTAGCTAAACAGCTGACCTTGTAAGAGGCTTAGGTGTGAACGCTGGTAAGCTTCAGCAGAAAGTCGGCAAAGATTTATTTGTGTCCCTCCAATGAGTTGCCCGCAAGGAAACCGTTTACTACAAGTGTTGGTCCTATACTCCTTTATGAGGCAGTGGACTCAGACAAGGCTGCTTTTCAGCCTTCGATCTGGGGCAGGGCAAGTGGGCGGCCTGTGGCCCGGGCAGGAGCCTCTCTGCATGTGTACCAGGGACCAATTTGCCTGCGAACTTCGGTCACCTGGCAGGAAGCTACGATGCCCTGACCTATGGTTAGCAGTGCAGCGAGGTGTACTGCGCGGACAGGTTCCAAACACACTTCAAATAAGAGGGCGGCCTGGGTGGAAAGGTGAGAGTTTGGGCAGCTGTGCAGACAAAGAAGGTGCCCTTTGGCCTGGGCCTAAAGGCTTGTGACACCCCTCTGGGTCTGCCGGAATCTGAGGGCACTGCCCTGGGCCCCATGATCCCCTGCCCTTTGTTCAGTCACAGCAGAGATGGCCACACCCACTCCCTCAGTGAGGGCAGTCTTCCAACCTCCCTCAGCCGCGCCCCCTCTCCGCAGGTTACCATGGACTACAGATGCTGCATTCTGACGCCAGGGCGTTCCGAGAATGCGAAGGGCAGACATGATGACCTTAAATGATTTCCTCTTCTGTCAGTTTTGGTAAACTTTAGGAGGTAGGAAATGGTCCACTTTACAGAAATGTTCAAATTTACTGGCATTTCATATATTCTCTGCTATAACATTGTCCTGATTCTTTCTGTATATTATTTACTTATGTTTCTGTTTTCCTTAATCAAAATGTGTCTTTTAAATCTTTTCAAAGAATATTCTTTGGACTTACTAAATCAACTGAATTTTATACGTTTTCTGTGGTATTAAGTTCTGCTCATATCTTTATTTATCTTTTTTCTATGTACTCAGGGTTTATTGTTTTGATCTTATGATGTCATTTAAAACAATTGGTTATTCATTTTAATAAATCTTTTTACATATAAAGATTTGAACTTTTAATGATTCCAGCTTATTTGTACGTTTCTAAGGGTCCATTCCTCTACACTGTTGCCTGCCTAAGGCTTAGTTCACCATATAGCAATGTATATATTGACATATTATCCACTCGGCTTTCTGTGATTCCCTACATCTCACCTTTCTTTGCAGACAAAACATTTGAAATACCGTTAACTTATTTCACAGCCAATAAATCTTTGAAATAATGTCTATTTTTTGAGAAATCATCTTATATAATTAGGCAGAAAATCTCACCTTCCATAGTTTTCTAAACAGCATAATTTCACTCTTCTCACTGCTTAATTTGTTGTATTAAACAACCTATGAGTATTTAGCTTTATCAATGACATGTACTTTGAAAATATTTTAGAGATCCTACCAGTGTTTGAAATCATCCTTGTTCCTTGTTTCATTCCCAGGTTTATGCATATTTTCTGCCTAGCACCTGATTATTCCAACATATGACGGATGGCCTAGGGAATCTAATTCTGGTATTGATTGTTTTTGCTGATTGTCTCCCTTTGTAGCTGATTTCTTCATTATTGTGTAAATTTAGATCATGAGCTCATGTTTAGCTAAACAGCTGACCTTGTAAGAGGCTTAGGTGTGAACGCTCGTAAGTTTCAGCAAAAAGTCGGCAAAGATTTATTTGTGTCCCTCAAATCAGTTGCCCACAAGGACCCCGTTTTCTAGAAGTGTTGGTCCAATACTCCCTCTAGGGGTAGGGGACTTAGACAGGGCTGCTTTCGGCCCCCGATCTTGGGCAGGGGCAGTGGGCGGCCTGTGGCCCGGGCAGGAGCCTCTCTGCGTGTGAACCAAGGAATCATCTCTCCTGTGAACTTCGGTCAACTGGCAGAAAGGTACGATGCCCAGACTTATGGATAGCTGTGCAACGAGGTATACTGCGTGGACAGGTTCCACACACACTTCAACTAAGTGGGTGGCCTGAGTGGAAAAGTGAGAGTGTGTGCAGCTGTGCAGACAAAGAAGGCGCCCTATGGCCTGGGCCTAAATGCTTGTGACACCCCACTGGGCCTGCCGGGCTCTGAGGGCCCTGCCCTGGGCCCCCTGCTCCCCTGCCCTTTGTTCAGTCACAGCAGAGATGGCCACACCCACTCCCTCACTGAGGGCAGTGTTCCAGTCTCCCTCAGCCCCGCCCACTCTCCGCAGGTTACCATGGACTACAGATGCTGCATTCTGAGGTTAGGGCGTTCCGAGTATTCCAGGGCAGACATGATGACCTTAAATGATTTCCTCTTGTGTCAGTTTTGGTAAACTGTAGGAGCTAGGAAATGGTCAACTTTACAGAAATGTTCAAATTTACTGGCATCTCATATATTCTCTGCTATAACCTTGTCCTGATTCTTTCTATATATTCTTTAATTATGTTTGTGTTTTCCTTAATCAAAGAGTGTCTTTTAAATCTTTTCAAAGAATATTCTTTGGACTTACTACCTCACCTGAATTTTATACGTTTTCTGTGGTATTAAGTTCTGCTCATATCTTTATTTATCTTTTTTCTATGTTCTCAGGGTTTATTGTTTTGATCTTCTGATGTCCATTAAAACACTTGGTTATTCATTTTCATCAATCTTTTTACTTATAAAGAATTGAACTTTTAAAGATTCGAGCTCACTTTTAAGTTTCTAAGGGTCAGGTCCTCTACATTGTGGCTGGCCTAAGGCTTAGTTCACCATATAGCAATGTATATATTGACATTTTCCCCTCGACTTTCTGTGATTCCCTACATCTCACCTTTCTTTGCAGATAAGCCATTTGAAATACACTTAACTTATTTCACAGCCAATAAGTCTTTGAAATAATGTCTATTTTTTAGAGAAACCTTCTTATATAATTAGGCAGAAAATCTCACCTGCCATAGTTTTCAAAACAGCATAATTTCACTCTTCTGAATGCTTAATCTGTGGTATTAAACAACCTTTGACTATTTAGGTTTATCAACGACATGTACTTTAAAAATGTTTTAGAGATCCTACCAGCCTTTGAAAACCTCCTTGTTCCCTGTTTCAGTTCCAGTTTTATGTATATTTTCTGCCTTGCACCTGATTATTCCAACATCAGATGGATGGCCTAGGGAATCTCATTCTGGTATTGATTGTTTTTGCTAATGGTCTCACTTTGTAGCTGATTTCTTCAATATTGTGTAAATTTAGATCATGAGCTCATGTTTAGCTAAACAGCTGACCTTGTAAGAGGCTTAGGTGTGAACGCTGGTAAGCTTCAGCAGAAAGTCGGCAAAGATTTATTTGTGTCCCTCCAATGAGTTGCCCGCAAGGAAACCGTTTACTACAAGTGTTGGTCCTATACTCCTTTATGAGGCAGTGGACTCAGACAAGGCTGCTTTTCAGCCTTCGATCTGGGGCAGGGCAAGTGGGCGGCCTGTGGCCCGGGCAGGAGCCTCTCTGCATGTGTACCAGGGACCAATTTGCCTGCGAACTTCGGTCACCTGGCAGGAAGCTACGATGCCCTGACCTATGGTTAGCAGTGCAGCGAGGTGTACTGCGCGGACAGGTTCCAAACACACTTCAAATAAGAGGGCGGCCTGGGTGGAAAGGTGAGAGTTTGGGCAGCTGTGCAGACAAAGAAGGTGCCCTTTGGCCTGGGCCTAAAGGCTTGTGACACCCCTCTGGGTCTGCCGGAATCTGAGGGCACTGCCCTGGGCCCCATGATCCCCTGCCCTTTGTTCAGTCACAGCAGAGATGGCCACACCCACTCCCTCAGTGAGGGCAGTCTTCCAACCTCCCTCAGCCGCGCCCCCTCTCCGCAGGTTACCATGGACTACAGATGCTGCATTCTGACGCCAGGGCGTTCCGAGAATGCGAAGGGCAGACATGATGACCTTAAATGATTTCCTCTTCTGTCAGTTTTGGTAAACTTTAGGAGGTAGGAAATGGTCCACTTTACAGAAATGTTCAAATTTACTGGCATTTCATATATTCTCTGCTATAACATTGTCCTGATTCTTTCTGTATATTATTTACTTATGTTTCTGTTTTCCTTAATCAAAATGTGTCTTTTAAATCTTTTCAAAGAATATTCTTTGGACTTACTAAATCAACTGAATTTTATACGTTTTCTGTGGTATTAAGTTCTGCTCATATCTTTATTTATCTTTTTTCTATGTACTCAGGGTTTATTGTTTTGATCTTATGATGTCATTTAAAACAATTGGTTATTCATTTTAATAAATCTTTTTACATATAAAGATTTGAACTTTTAATGATTCCAGCTTATTTGTACGTTTCTAAGGGTCCATTCCTCTACACTGTTGCCTGCCTAAGGCTTAGTTCACCATATAGCAATGTATATATTGACATATTATCCACTCGGCTTTCTGTGATTCCCTACATCTCACCTTTCTTTGCAGACAAAACATTTGAAATACCGTTAACTTATTTCACAGCCAATAAATCTTTGAAATAATGTCTATTTTTTGAGAAATCATCTTATATAATTAGGCAGAAAATCTCACCTTCCATAGTTTTCTAAACAGCATAATTTCACTCTTCTCACTGCTTAATTTGTTGTATTAAACAACCTATGAGTATTTAGCTTTATCAATGACATGTACTTTGAAAATATTTTAGAGATCCTACCAGTGTTTGAAATCATCCTTGTTCCTTGTTTCATTCCCAGGTTTATGCATATTTTCTGCCTAGCACCTGATTATTCCAACATATGACGGATGGCCTAGGGAATCTAATTCTGGTATTGATTGTTTTTGCTGATTGTCTCCCTTTGTAGCTGATTTCTTCATTATTGTGTAAATTTAGATCATGAGCTCATGTTTAGCTTAACAGCTGACCTTGTAAGAGGCTTAGGTGTGAACGCTCGTAAGTTTCAGCAAAAAGTCGGCAAAGATTTATTTGTGTCCCTCAAATCAGTTGCCCACAAGGACCCCGTTTTCTAGAAGTGTTGGTCCAATACTCCCTCTAGGGGTAGGGGACTTAGACAGGGCTGCTTTCGGCCCCCGATCTTGGGCAGGGGCAGTGGGCGGCCTGTGGCCCGGGCAGGAGCCTCTCTGCGTGTGAACCAAGGAATCATCTCTCCTGTGAACTTCGGTCAACTGGCAGAAAGGTACGATGCCCAGACTTATGGATAGCTGTGCAACGAGGTATACTGCGCGGACAGGTTCCACACACACTTCAACTAAGTGGGTGGCCTGAGTGGAAAAGTGAGAGTGTGTGCAGCTGTGCAGACAAAGAAGGCGCCCTATGGCCTGGGCCTAAATGCTTGTGACACCCCACTGGGCCTGCCGGGCTCTGAGGGCCCTGCCCTGGGCCCCCTGCTCCCCTGCCCTTTGTTCAGTCACAGCAGAGATGGCCACACCCACTCCCTCACTGAGGGCAGTGTTCCAGTCTCCCTCAGCCCCGCCCACTCTCCGCAGGTTACCATGGACTACAGATGCTGCATTCTGAGGTTAGGGCGTTCCGAGAATTCCAGGGCAGACATGATGACCTTAAATGATTTCCTCTTGTGTCAGTTTTGGTAAACTGTAGGAGCTAGGAAATGGTCAACTTTACAGAAATGTTCAAATTTACTGGCATCTCATATATTCTCTGCTATAACCTTGTCCTGATTCTTTCTATATATTCTTTAATTATGTTTGTGTTTTCCTTAATCAAAGAGTGTCTTTTAAATCTTTTCAAAGAATATTCTTTGGACTTACTACCTCACCTGAATTTTATACGTTTTCTGTGGTATTAAGTTCTGCTCATATCTTTATTTATCTTTTTTCTATGTTCTCAGGGTTTATTGTTTTGATCTTCTGATGTCCATTAAAACACTTGGTTATTCATTTTCATCAATCTTTTTACTTATAAAGAATTGAACTTTTAAAGATTCGAGCTCACTTTTAAGTTTCTAAGGGTCAGGTCCTCTACATTGTGGCTGGCCTAAGGCTTAGTTCACCATATAGCAATGTATATATTGACATTTTCCCCTCGACTTTCTGTGATTCCCTACATCTCACCTTTCTTTGCAGATAAGCCATTTGAAATACACTTAACTTATTTCACAGCCAATAAGTCTTTGAAATAATGTCTATTTTTTAGAGAAACCTTCTTATATAATTAGGCAGAAAATCTCACCTGCCATAGTTTTCAAAACAGCATAATTTCACTCTTCTGAATGCTTAATCTGTGGTATTAAACAACCTTTGACTATTTAGGTTTATCAACGACATGTACTTTAAAAATGTTTTAGAGATCCTACCAGCCTTTGAAAACCTCCTTGTTCCCTGTTTCAGTTCCAGTTTTATGTATATTTTCTGCCTTGCACCTGATTATTCCAACATCAGATGGATGGCCTAGGGAATCTCATTCTGGTATTGATTGTTTTTGCTAATGGTCTCACTTTGTAGCTGATTTCTTCAATATTGTGTAAATTTAGATCATGAGCTCATGTTTAGCTAAACAGCTGACCTTGTAAGAGGCTTAGGTGTGAACGCTGGTAAGCTTCAGCAGAAAGTCGGCAAAGATTTATTTGTGTCCCTCCAATGAGTTGCCCGCAAGGAAACCGTTTACTACAAGTGTTGGTCCTATACTCCTTTATGAGGCAGTGGACTCAGACAAGGCTGCTTTTCAGCCTTCGATCTGGGGCAGGGCAAGTGGGCGGCCTGTGGCCCGGGCAGGAGCCTCTCTGCATGTGTACCAGGGACCAATTTGCCTGCGAACTTCGGTCACCTGGCAGGAAGCTACGATGCCCTGACCTATGGTTAGCAGTGCAGCGAGGTGTACTGCGCGGACAGGTTCCAAACACACTTCAAATAAGAGGGCGGCCTGGGTGGAAAGGTGAGAGTTTGGGCAGCTGTGCAGACAAAGAAGGTGCCCTTTGGCCTGGGCCTAAAGGCTTGTGACACCCCTCTGGGTCTGCCGGAATCTGAGGGCACTGCCCTGGGCCCCATGATCCCCTGCCCTTTGTTCAGTCACAGCAGAGATGGCCACACCCACTCCCTCAGTGAGGGCAGTCTTCCAACCTCCCTCAGCCGCGCCCCCTCTCCGCAGGTTACCATGGACTACAGATGCTGCATTCTGACGCCAGGGCGTTCCGAGAATGCGAAGGGCAGACATGATGACCTTAAATGATTTCCTCTTCTGTCAGTTTTGGTAAACTTTAGGAGGTAGGAAATGGTCCACTTTACAGAAATGTTCAAATTTACTGGCATTTCATATATTCTCTGCTATAACATTGTCCTGATTCTTTCTGTATATTATTTACTTATGTTTCTGTTTTCCTTAATCAAAATGTGTCTTTTAAATCTTTTCAAAGAATATTCTTTGGACTTACTAAATCAACTGAATTTTATACGTTTTCTGTGGTATTAAGTTCTGCTCATATCTTTATTTATCTTTTTTCTATGTACTCAGGGTTTATTGTTTTGATCTTATGATGTCATTTAAAACAATTGGTTATTCATTTTAATAAATCTTTTTACATATAAAGATTTGAACTTTTAATGATTCCAGCTTATTTGTACGTTTCTAAGGGTCCATTCCTCTACACTGTTGCCTGCCTAAGGCTTAGTTCACCATATAGCAATGTATATATTGACATATTATCCACTCGGCTTTCTGTGATTCCCTACATCTCACCTTTCTTTGCAGACAAAACATTTGAAATACCGTTAACTTATTTCACAGCCAATAAATCTTTGAAATAATGTCTATTTTTTGAGAAATCATCTTATATAATTAGGCAGAAAATCTCACCTTCCATAGTTTTCTAAACAGCATAATTTCACTCTTCTCACTGCTTAATTTGTTGTATTAAACAACCTATGAGTATTTAGCTTTATCAATGACATGTACTTTGAAAATATTTTAGAGATCCTACCAGTGTTTGAAATCATCCTTGTTCCTTGTTTCATTCCCAGGTTTATGCATATTTTCTGCCTAGCACCTGATTATTCCAACATATGACGGATGGCCTAGGGAATCTAATTCTGGTATTGATTGTTTTTGCTGATTGTCTCCCTTTGTAGCTGATTTCTTCATTATTGTGTAAATTTAGATCATGAGCTCATGTTTAGCTAAACAGCTGACATTGTAAGAGGCTTAGGTGAGAACGCTCGTAAGTTTCAGCAAAAAGTCGGCAAAGATTTATTTGTGTCCCTCAAATCAGTTGCCCACAAGGACCCCGTTTTCTAGAAGTGTAGGTCCAATACTCCCTCTAGGGGTAGGGGACTTAGACAGGGCTGCTTTCGGCCCCCGATCTTGGGCAGGGGCAGTGGGCGGCCTGTGGCCCGGGCAGGAGCCTCTCTGCGTGTGAACCAAGGAATCATCTCTCCTGTGAACTTCGGTCAACTGGCAGAAAGGTACGATGCCCAGACTTATGGATAGCTGTGCAACGAGGTATTCTGCGCGGACAGGTTCCACACACACTTCAACTAAGTGGGCGGCCTGAGTGGAAAAGTGAGAGTGTGTGCAGCTGTGCAGACAAAGAAGGCGCCCTATGGCCTGGGCCTAAATGCTTGTGACACCCCACTGGGCCTGCCGGGCTTTGAGGGCCCTGCCCTGGGCCCCCTGCTCCCCTGCCCTTTGTTCAGTCACAGCAGAGATGGCCACACCCACTCCCTCACTGAGGGCAGTGTTCCAGTCTCCCTCAGCCCCGCCCACTCTCCGCAGGTTACCATGGACTACAGATGCTGCATTCTGAGGTTAGGGCGTTCCGAGAATTCCATGGCAGACATGATGACCTTAAATGATTTCCTCTTGTGTCAGTTTTGGTAAACTGTAGGAGCTAGGAAATGGTCAACTTTACAGAAATGTTCAAATTTACTGGCATCTCATATATTCTCTGCTATAACCTTGTCCTGATTCTTTCTATATATTCTTTAATTATGTTTGTGTTTTCCTTAATCAAAGAGTGTCTTTTAAATCTTTTCAAAGAATATTCTTTGGACTTACTACCTCACCTGAATTTTATACGTTTTCTGTGGTATTAAGTTCTGCTCATATCTTTATTTATCTTTTTTCTATGTTCTCAGGGTTTATTGTTTTGATCTTCTGATGTCCATTAAAACACTTGGTTATTCATTATCATCAATCTTTTTACTTATAAAGAATTGAACTTTTAAAGATTCCAGCTCACTTTTAAGTTTCTAAGGATCAGGTCCTCTACATTGTGGCTGGCCTAAGGCTTAGTTCACCATATAGCAATGTATATATTGACATTTTCCCCTCGACTTTCTGTGATTCCCTACATCTCACCTTTCTTTGCAGACAAGCCATTTGAAATACACTTAACTTATTTCACAGCCAATAAGTCTTTGAAATAATGTCTATTTTTTAGAGAAACCTTCTTATATAATTAGGCAGAAAATCTCACCTGCCATAGTTTTCAAAACAGCATAATTTCACTCTTCTGAATGCTTAATCTGTGGTATTAAACAACCTTTGACTATTTAGGTTTATCAACGACATGTACTTTAAAAATGTTTTAGAGATCCTACCAGCCTTTGAAAACCTCCTTGTTCCCTGTTTCAGTTCCAGTTTTATGTATATTTTCTGCCTTGCACCTGATTATTCCAACATCAGATGGATGGCCTAGGGAATCTAATTCTGTTAGTGATTGTTTTTGCTGATTGTCTCACTTTGTAGCTGATTTCTTCAATATTGTGTAAATTTAGATCATGAGCTCATGTTTAGCTAAACAGCTGACCTTGTAAGAGGCTTAGGTGTGAACGCTGGTAAGCTTCAGCAGGAAGTCGGCAAAGATTTATTTGTGTCCGTCAAATGAGTTGCCCGCTAGGACCCCGTTTTCAGCAAGTGTTGGTCCAATACTCCCTCTAGAGGCAGGGGACACAGACAGGGCTGCGTTGCGGCCCCTGATCTGTGGCAGGGGCAGTGGGCGGCCTGTGGCCCGGGCAGGAGCCTCTCCGCTTGTGTCCCAGGGACACATCTGCCTGCTAACTTCGGTCACCTGTCAGGAAGCTACGATTCCCAGACCTATGGTTAGCTTTTCAGCGAGGTGTACTGCGCGGACAGTTTCCACCCACACTTCAAGTAAGAGGGCGGCCTGAGTGGAAAGGTGAGAGTTTGGGCAGCTGTGCACACAAAGAAGGCGCCCTTTGGCCAGGACTTAAATGCCTCTGGCAACCCACTGGGCCTGCCGTTCTCTGAGTGCCCTGCCCTGGGCCCCCTGCTCCCCTGCCTTTGTTCAGTCACAGAAGTGATGGCCACACCCACTCCCTCAGTGAGGGCAGTGTTCCAAACTCCCTCAGCCTCTCTCCCTCTCCGCAGTTTACCATGGACTACAGATGCTGCATTCTGAGGCCAGGACGTTCCGAGAATGCCAAGGGCAGACATGATGACCTTAAATGATTTCCTCTTGTGTCAGTTTTGGTAAACTTTAGGAGGTAGGAAATGGTCCATTTTACACAAATGTTCAAATTTACTGGCATTTCATATATTCTCTGCTATAACATTGTCCTGATTCTTTCTGTATATTCTTTACTTCTGTTTTTGATTTCCCTAATCAAAGTGTGTCTTTTAAATGTTTCAAAGAATATTATTTGGACTTACTATATCACCTGAATTTTATATGTTTTCTGTTGTATTAAGTTCTGCTCATATCTTTCGTTATCTTTTATCTATGTTCTCAGGGTTTATTGTTTTGATCTTCTGATGTCAATTAAAACACTTGGTTATTCATTTTCATAAATCTTTTTACTTATAAAGATTTGAACTTTTGATGATTCCAGCTTACTTGTAAGTTTCTAAGGGTCAGGTCCTCTACATTGTTGCTGGCCTAAGGCTTAGTTCACCATAGAGCAATGTATATATTGACCTATTTTCCCCTCGGCTTTCTGTGATTCCCTACATCTCACCTTTCTTTGCAGACAAGCCATTTGAAATACCCTTAACTTATTTCACAGCCAATAGTCTTTGAATTAATGTGTATTTTTTAGAGAAATCTTATATAATTTGGCAGAAAATCTGACCTGCCATAGTTTTCAAAACAGCATAATTTCATTCTAGTCAATGATGAATCTGTTGTATTATGCAACCTTTGAGTATTTAGCTTTATCAATGACATGTAGTTTAAAAATGTTTCAGAGATCCTATCAGGCTTTGAAAACATCCTTGTTTCTTGTTTCAGTTCCAGTTTTGTGTATATTTTCTGCCTTGCACCTGATTATTCCAACATCTGATGGATGGCCTAGGGAATCTAATTCTGGTATTGATTGTTTTTGCTGATTGTCTCCCCTTGTAGCTGATTTCTTCATTATTGTGTAAATTTAGATCATGAGCTCATGTTTAGCTCAACAGCTGACCTTAAAAGACGCTTAGGTGTGAAAGCTCGTAAGCTTCAGCAGAAAGTCGGCAAAGATTTATTTGTGTTCCGCCAATGAGTTGCCCGCGAGGACCCCGTTTTCTACAACTGTTGGTCCAATACTCCCTCTAGAGGCAGGGGCCTCAGACAGGGCTGCTTTGCGGCCCCCGATCTGTGGCAGGGGCAGTGGGCGGCCTGCGGCCCGGGCAGGAGCCTCTCCACGTGTGTCACAGGGACCGATCTGCCTCTGAACTTTGTGCACATGGCAGGAAGCTACGATGCCCAGACCTATGGTTAGCTCTGCAGCGAGGTGTACTGCGCGGACAGCTTCCACACAAACTTCAAGTAAGAGGGCAGCCTGAGCGGAAAGGTGAGAGTTTGGGCAGCTGTGCAGACAAAGAAGGCGCCCTTTGGCCTGGGCCTAAATGCTTGTGACACCCCACTGTGCCTGCCGGGCTCTGAGGGCCCTACCCTGTGCCCCCCGCTCCCCTGCCCTTTTTTCACTCACAGCAGAGATGGCCACAACCACTCCCTCAGTGAGGGCAGCCTTCCAACCTCCCTCAGCCACGCCCCATCTCCGCAGTTTACCATGGACTACAGATGCTGCATTCTGAGGCCAGGGCGTTCCGAGAATGCCAAGGGCCGGCATGATCACCTTAAATTTTTTCCTCTTGTGTCAGTTTTGGTGAACTGTAGGAGCTAGGAAATGGTCAACTTTACAGAAATGTTCAAATTTACTGGCATTTCATATATTCTCTGCTGTAACATTGTCCTGATTCTTTCTGTATATTCTTTACTTATGTTTTTGTTTTCCTTAATCAAAGTGTGTCTTTTAAATCTTTTCAAGGAGTATTCTTTGGACTTACTAAATCACCTGAATTTTATACGTTTTCTGTTGTATTAAGTTCTGCTCATATCTTTATTTATCTTTTTTCTATGTTCTCGGGGTTTATTGTTTTGATTTTCTGATATCAAGTAAAACACTTGGTTATTCATTTTAATAAATCTTTTTACTTATAAAGATTTGAACTTTTAAAGATTCCAGCTTACTTGTACGTTTCTAAGGGTCCATTCCTCTACACTGTTGCCGGCCTAAGGCTTAGTTCTCCATATAGCAATGTATATATTGACCTATTATCCCCTCGGCTTTCTGTGATTCCCTACATCTCACCTTTCTTTGCAGACAAGCCATTTGAAATACCCTTAACTTATTTCACAGCCAATAAGTCTTTGAAATAATGTGTATTTTTTAGAGAAATTATCTTATATAATTAGGCAGAAAATCTCACCTTCCATAGTTTTCTAAACAGCATAATTTCACTCTTCTCACTGCTTAATTTGTTGTATTAAACAACCTTTGAGTATTTAGCTTTATCAATGACATGTACTTTAATAATGTTTTGAGATCCTACCAGTCTTTGAAAACATCATTGTTCCTTATTTCATTTCCAGGTTTATGTATATTTTCTGCGTAGCACCTGATTATTCCAACATCTGACGGATGGCCTAGGGAATCTAATCCTGGTATTGATTGTTTTTGCTGATTGTCTCACTTTGTAGCTGATTTCTTCAATATTGTGTAAATTTAGATCATGAGCTCATGTTTAGCTAAACAGCTGACCTTGTAAGAGGCTTAGGTGTGAACGCTGGTAAGCTTCAGCAGAAAGTCGGCAAAGATTTATTTGTGTCCCTCCAATGACTTGCCCGCAAGGACCCCGTTTTCTACAAGTGTTGGTCCAATACTCCTTCGAGAGGCAGTGGACTCAGACATGGCTGCTTTTCAGCCTTCGATCTGGGGCAGGGCCAGTGGGCGTCCTGTGTCCCGGGCAGGAGCCTCTCCGCATGTGTCCCAGGGACCCATTTGCCTGCGAACTTCGGTCACCTGGCAGGAAGCTATGATGCCCTGACCTATGGTTAGCTGTGCAGCGTGGTGTACTGCGCGGACAGGTTCCAAACACACTTCAAATAAGAGGGCGGCCTGAGTGGAAAGGTAAGAGTTTGGGCAGCTGTGCAGAAAAAGAAGGCGCCCTTTGGCCTGGGCTTAAATGCTTGTGACACCCATTGGGTCTGCCGGGCTCTGAGGGCCCTGCCCTGGGCCCCCTGCTCCCCTGCCCTTTGTTTAGTCACAGCAGAGATGGCCACACCCACTCCCTCAGTGAGGGCAGTCTTCCAACCTCCCTCAGGCACGTCCCTCTCCGCAGGTTACCATGGACTACAGATGCTGCATTCTGACGCCAGGGCGTTCCGAGAATGCCAAGGGCAGACATGATGACCTTAAATGATTTCCTCTTGTGTCAGTTTTGGTAAACTTTAGGAGCTAGGAAATGGTCCACTTTACAGAAATGTTCAAATTTACTGGCATTTCATATATTCTCTGCTATAACATTGTCCTGATTCTTTCTGTATATTCTTTACTTATGTTTTTGTTTTCCTTAATCAAAATGTGTCTTTTAAATCTTTTCAAAGAATATTCTTTCGAATTACTAAATCAACTGAATTTTATACGTTTTCTGTGGTATTAAGTTCTGCTCATATCTTTATTTATCTTTTTTCTATGTACTCAGGGTTTATTGTTTTGATCTTATGATCTCATTTAAAACAATTGGTTATTCATTTTAATAAATCTTTTTACATATAAAGATTTGAACTTTTAAAGATTCCAGCTTACTTGTACGTTTCTAAGGGTACATTCCTCTACACTGTTGCCTGCCTAAGGCTTAGTTCACCATATAGCAATGTATATATTGACATATTATCCCCTCGGCTTTCTGTGATTCCCTACATCTCACCTTTCTTTGCAGAAAAAACATTTGAAATTCCGTTAACTTATTTCACAGCCAATGTCTTTGAAATAATGTGTATTTTTTAGAGAAATCATCTTATATAATTAGGCAGAAAATCTCATCTTCCATAGTTTTCTAAACAGCATAATTTCACTCTACTCACTGCTTAATTTGTTGTATTAAACAACCTATGAGTATTTAGCTTTATCAATGACATGTACTTTGAAAATATTTTAGAGATCCTACCAGTGTTTGAAAACATCCTTGTTCCTTGTTTCATTCCCAGGTTTATGCATATTTTCTGCCTAGCACCTGATTATTCCAACATATGACGGATGGCCTAGGGAATCTAATTCTGGTATTGATTGTTTTTGCTGATTGTCTCCCTTTGTAGCTGATTTCTTCATTATTGTGTAAATTTAGATCATGAGCTCATGTTTAGCTAAACAGCTGACCTTGAAAGAGGCTTAGGTGTGAACGCTCGTAAGTTTCAGCAAAAAGTCTGCAAAGATTTATCTGTGTCCCTCCAATGAGTTGCCCACAAGTACCCCGTTTTCTAGAAGTGTCGGTCCAATACTCCCTCTAGGGGTAGGGGACTTAGACAGGGCTGCTTTCGCCCCCCGATCTTGGGCAGGGGCAGTGGGCGGCCTGTGGCCCGGGCAGGAGACTCTCTGCGTGTGAACCAAGGAATCATCTCTCCTGTGAACTTCGGTCAACTGGCAGGAAGGTACGATGCCCAGACCTATGGATAGCTGTGCAACGAGGTATACTGCGCGGACAGGTTCCACACACACTTCAACTAAGTGGGCGGCCTGAGTGGTAAAGTAAGAGTGTGTGCAGTTGTGCAGGCAAAGAAGGCGCCCTATGGCCTGGGCCTAAATGCTTGTGACACCCCACTGGGCTTGCCGGGCTCTGAGGGCCCTGCCCTGGGCCCCCTGCTCCCCTGCCCTTTGTTCAGTCACGGCAGAGATGGCCACACCCACTCCCTCAGTGAGGGCAGTGTTCCAGCCTCTCTCAGCCCCGCCCACTCTCCGCAGGTTACCATGGACTACAGATGCGGTATTCTGAGGCCAGGGCGTTCCGAGAATGCCAAGGGCAGACATGATGACCTTAAATGATTTCCTCTTGTGTCAGTTTTGGTAAACTGTAGGAACTAGGAAATGGTCAACTTTACAGAAATGTTCAAATTTACTGGCATTTCATATATTCTCTGCTATAACATTGTCCTGATTCTTTCTATATATTCTTTAATTATGATTGTGTTTTCCTTAATCAAAGTGTGTCTTTTAAGTCTTTTCAAAGAATATTCTTTGGACTTACTACCTCACCTGAATTTTATACGTTTTCTGTGGTATTAAGTTCTGCTCATATCTTTATTTATCTTTTTTCTATGTTCTCAGGGTTTATTGTTTTGATCTTCTGATGTCAATTAAAACACTTGGTTATTCATTTTCATAAATGTTTTTACTTATAAAGATTTGAACTTTTAAAGATTCCAGCTTACTTGTACGTTTCTAAGGGTCCATTCCTCTACAGTGTTGCCAGCCTAAGTCTTAGTACTCCATATAGCAATGTATATATTGACCTATTATCCCCTCGGCTTTCTGTGATTCCCTACATCTCACCTTTCTTTGCAGACAAGCCATTTGAAATACCATTAACATATTTCACAGCCACTAAGTCTATGAAATAATGTGTATTTTTTAGAGAAGTCATCTTATATAATTAGGCAGAAAATCTCACCTTCCATAGTTTTCTAAACAGCATAATTTCACTCTACTCACTGCTTAATTTGTTGTATTAAACAACCTATGAGTATTTAGCTTTATCAATGACATGTACTTTAAAAATATTTTAGAGATCCTACCAGTGTTTGAAAACATCCTTGTTCCTTGTTTCATTCCCAGGTTTATGTATATGTTCTGCCTGGCACCTGATTATTCCAACATCTGATGGATGGCCTAGGGAATCTAATTCTGGTATTGATTGTTTTTGCTGATTGTATCACTTTGTAGCTGATTTCTTCAATATTGTGTAAATTTAGATCATGAGCTCATGTTTAGCTAAACAGCTGACCTTGTAAGAGGCTTAGGTGTGAACGCTGGTAAGCTTCAGCAGAAAGTCGGCAAAGATTTATTTGTGTCCCTCCAATGAGTTGCCCGCAAGGACCCCGTTTTCTACAAGTGTTGGTC
Organism: Mesoplodon bidens; assembly: GCF_964165515.1. NCBI lineage: Eukaryota > Metazoa > Chordata > Mammalia > Artiodactyla > Ziphiidae > Mesoplodon > Mesoplodon bidens. The sequence continues at coordinate 209,428 of NW_027672491.1, forward strand.
CAATACTCCTTCGAGAGGCAGTGGACTCAGACATGGCTGCTTTTCAGCCTTCGATCTGGGGCAGGGGCAGTGGGCGGCCTGTGTCCCGGGCAGGAGCCTCTCCGCATGTGTCCCAGGGACCCATTTGCCTGCGAACTTCGGTCACCTGGCAGGAAGCTATGATGCCCTGACCTATGGTTAGCTGTGCAGAGAGGTGTACTGCGCGGACAGGTTCCAAACACACTTCAAATAAGAGGGCGGCCTGAGTGGAAAGGTGAGAGTTTGGGCAGCTGTGCAGAAAAAGAAGGCGCCCTTTGGCCTGGGCCTAAATGCTGGTGACACCCATTGGGTCTGCCGGGCTCTGAGGGCCCTGCCCTGGGCCCCCTGCTCCCCTGCCCTTTGTTTAGTCACAGCAGAGATGGCCACACCCACTCCCTCAGTGAGGGCAGTCTTCCAACCTCCCTCAGGCACGCCCCCTCTCCGCAGGTTACCATGGACTACAGATGCTGCATTCTGAGGCCAGGGCGTTCCGAGAATGCCAAGGGCAGACATGATGACCGTAAATGATTTCCTCTTGTGTCAGTTTTGGTAAACATTAGGAGCTAGGAAATGGTCCACTTTACAGAAATGTTCAAATTTACTGGCATTTCATATATTCTCTGCTATAACATTGTCCTGATTCTTTCTGTATATTCTTTACTTATGTTTTTGCTTTCCTTAATCAAAGTGTGTCTTTTAAATCTTTTCAAAGAATATTCTTTGGACTTACTAAATCACCTGAATTTTATACGTTTTCTGTTGTATTATGTTCTGCTCATATCTTTATTTATCTTTTTTCTATGTTCTCAGGGTATATTGTTTTGATTTTCTGATGTCAATAAAACACTTTGTTATTCATTGTAGTAAATCTTTTTACTTATAAAGATTTGAACTTTTAAAGATTCCAGCTTACTTGTACGTTTCTAAGGGTCCATTCCTCTACAGTGTTGCCGGCCTAAGTCTTAGTTCACCATATAGCAATGTATATATTGACCTATTATCCCCTCGGCTTTCTGTGATTCCCTACATCTCACCTTTCTTTGCAGACAAGCCATTTGAAATACCCTTAACTTATTTCACAGCCACTAAGTTTTTGAAATAATGTGTATTTTTTAGAGAAGTCATCTTATATAATTAGGCAGAAAATCTCACCTTCCATAGTTTTCTAAACAGCATAATTTCACTCTACTCACTGCTTAATTTGTTGTATTAAACAACCTAAGAGTATTTAGCTTTATCAATGACATGTACTTTAAAAATATTTTAGAGAACCTACCAGTGTTTGAAAACATCCTTGTTCCTTGTTTCATTACCTGGTTTATGTATATTTTCTGCCTAGCACCTGATTATTCCAACATCTGACGGATGGCCTAGGGAATCTAATTCTGGTATTGATTGTTTTTGCTGATTGTCTCCCTTTGTAGCTGATTTCTTCATTATTCTGTAAATTTAGATCATGATCTCTTGTTTAGCTAAACAGCTGACCTTGTAAGAGGCTTAGGTGTGAACGCTCTTAAGTTTCAGCAAAAAGTCGGCAAAGATTTATTTGTGTCCCTCCAATGAGTTGCCCACAAGGACCCCGTTTTCTAGAAGTGTTGGTCCAATACTCCCTCTAGGGGTAGGGGACTTAGACAGGGCTGCTTTCGGCCCCCGATCTTGGGCAGGGGCAGTGGGCGGCCTGTGGCCCGGGCAGGAGCCTCTCTGCGTGTGAACCAAGGAATCATCGCTCCTGTGAACTTCGGTCAACTTGCAGGAATGTACGATGCCCAGTCCTATGGATAGCTGTGCAGCGAGGTATACTGCGAGGAGGGGTTCCACACACACTTCAAATAAGTGGGCGGCCTGAGTGGAAAAGTGAGAGTGTGGGCAGCTCTGCAGACAAAGAAGGTGCCCTATGGCCTGGGCCTAAATGCTTGTGACACCCCACTGGGTCTGCCGGGCTCTGAGGGCCCTGCCCTGGGACCCCTGCTCCCCTGCCCTTTGTTCAGTCACAGCAGAGATGGCCACACCCACTCCCTCAGTGAGGGCAGTGTTCCAGCCTCCCTCAGCCCCTCCCACTCTCCGCAGGTTACCATGGACTACAGATGCTGCATTCTGAGGCCAGGGCGTTCCGAGAATGCCAAGGGCAGACATGATGACCTTAAATGATTTCCTCTTGTGTCAGTTTTGGTAAACTGTAGGAGCTAGGAATTTTCCACTTTACAGAAAAGTTCAAATTTACTGGCATTTCATATATTCTCTGCTATAACATTGTCCTGATTCTTTCTGTATATTCTTTAATTATGTTTGTGTTTTCCTTAATCAAAGAGTGTCTTTTAAATCTTTTCAAAGAATATTCTTTGGACTTACTACCTCACCTGAATTTTATACGTTTTCTGTGGTATTAAGTTCTGCTCATATCTTTATTTATCTTTTTTCTATGTTCTCAGGGTTTATTGTTTTGATCTTCTGATGTCCATTAAAACACTTGGTTATTCATTTTCATCAATCTTCTTACTTATAAAGATTTAAACTTTTAAAGATTCCAGCTCACTTTTAAGTTTCTAAAGGTCAGGTCCTCTACATTGTGGCTGGCCTAAGGCTTAGTTCACCATATAGCAATGTATATATTGACATTTTCCCCTCGACTTTCTGTGATTCCCTACATCTCACCTTTCTTTGCAGACAAGCCATTTGAAATACACTTAACTTATTTCACAGCCAATAAGTCTTTGAAATAATGTCTATTTTTTAGAGAAACCTTCTTATATAATTAGGCAGAAAATCTCACCTGCCATAGTTTTCAAAACAGCATAATTTCACTCTTCTGAATGCTTAATCTGTGGTATTAAACAACCTTTGACTATTTAGGTTTATCAACGACATGTACTTTAAAAATGTTTTAGAGATCCTACCAGCCTTTGAAAACCTCCTTGTTCCCTGTTTCAGTTCCAGTTTTATGTATATTTTCTGCCTTGCACCTGATTATTCCAACATCAGATGGATGGCCTAGGGAATCTAATTCTGTTAGTGATTGTTTTTGCTGATTGTCTCACTTTGTAGCTGATTTCTTCAATATTGTGTAAATTTAGAACATGAGCTCATGTTTAGCTAAACAGCTGACCTTGTAAGAGGCTTAGGTGTGAACGCTGGTAAGCTTCAGCAGAAAGTGGGCAAAGATTTATTTCTGTCCCTCCAATGAGTTGCCCGCAAGGACCCCATTTTCAACAAGTGTTGGTCCAATACTCCTTCGACAGGCAGTGGACTCAGACATGGCTGATTTTCAGCCTTCGATCTGGGGCAGGGCCAGTGGGCGGCCTGTGGCCCGGGCAGGAGCCTCCCCACATGTGTCCCAGGGACCCATTTGCCTGCGAACTTCGGTCACCTGGCAGGAAGCTATGATGCCCTGACCTATGGTTAGCTGTGCAGCGTGGTGTACTGCGCAGTCAGGTTCCAAACACACTTCAAATAAGAGGGCGGCCTGAGTGGAAAGGTAAGAGTTTGGGCAGCTGTGCAGAAAAAGAAGGCGCCCTTTGGCCTGGGCTTAAATGCTGGTGACACCCATTGGGTCTGCCGGGCTCTGAGGGCCCTGCCATGGGCCCCCTGCTCCCCTGCCCTTTGTTTAGTCACAGCAGAGATGGCCACACCCACTCCCTCAGTGAGGGCAGTCTTTCAACCTCCCTCAGGCACGTCCCTCTCCGCAGGTTACCATGGACTACAGATGCTGCATTTTGACGCCAGGGCGTTCCGAGAATGCCAAGGGCAGACATGATGACCTTAAATGATTTCCTCTTGTGTCAGTTTTGGTAAACTTTAGGAGCTAGGAAATGGTCCACTTTACAGAAATGTTCAAATTTACTGGCATTTCATATATTCTCTGCTATAACATTGTCCTGATTCTTTCTGTATATTCTTTACTTATGTTTTTGTTTTCCTTAATCAAAATGTGTCTTTTAAATCTTTTCAAAGAATATTCTTTGGACTTACTAAATCAACTGAATTTTATACGTTTTCTGTGGTATTAAGTTCTGCTCATATCTTTATTTATCTTTTTTCTATGTACTCAGGGTTTATTGTTTTGATCTTATGATCTCATTTAAAATAATTGGTTATTCATTTTAATAAATCTTTTTACATATAAATATTTGAACTTTTAAAGTTTCCAGCTTACTTGTACGTTTCTAAGGGTCCATTCCTCTACACTGTTGCCTGCCTAAGGCTTCGTTCACCATATAGCAATGTATATATTGACATATTATCCCCTCGGCTTTCTGTGATTCCCTACATCTCACCTTTCTTTGCAGACAAAACATTTGAAATACCGTTAACTTATTTCACAGCCAATAAATCTTTGAAATAATGTGTATTTTTTAGAGAAATCATCTTATATAATTAGGCAGAAAATCTCATCTTCCATAGTTTTCTAAACAGCATAATTTCACTCTACTCACTGCTTAATTTGTTGTATTAAACAACCTATGAGTATTTAGCTTTATCAATGACATGTACTTTGAAAATATTTTAGAGATCCTACCAGTGTTTGAAAACATCCTTGTTCCTTGTTTCATTCCCAGGTTTATGCATATTTTCTGCCTAGCACCTGATTATTCCAACATATGACGGATGGCCTAGGGAATCTAATTCTGGTATTGATTGTTTTTGCTGATTGTATTACTTTGTAGCGGATTTCTTCAATATTGTGTAAATTTAGATCATGAGCTCATGTTTAGCTAAACAGCTGACCTTGTAAGAGGCTTAGGTGTGAACGCTCGTAAGTTTCAGCAAAAAGTCGGCAAAGATTTATTTGTGTCCCTCCAATGAGTTGCCCACAAGGACCCCGTTTTCTAGAAGTGTTGGTCCAATACTCCCTCTAGGGGTAGGGGACTTAGACAGGGCTGCTTTCGGCCCCCGATCTTGGGTAGGGGCAGTGGGCAGCCTGTGGGCCGGGCAGGAGCCTCTCTGCATGTGAACCAAGGAATCATCTCTCCTGTGAACTTCGGTCAACTGGCAGGAAGGTACGATGCCCAGACCTATGGATAGCTGTGCAACGAGGTATACTGCGCGGACAGGTTCCACACACACTTCAACTAAGTGGGCGGCCTGAGTGGAAAAGAGAGAGTGTGTGCAGCTGTGCAGACAAAGAAGGCGCCCTATGGCCTGGGACTAAATGCTTGTGACACACCACTGGGCCTGCCAGGGTCTGAGGGCCCTGCCCTGGGCCCCCTGCTCCCCTGCCCTTTGTTCAGTCACAGCAGAGATGGCCACACCCACTCCCTCAGTGAGGGCAGTGTTCCTGTCTCCCTCAGCCCCGCCCACTCTCCGCAGGTTACCATGGACTACAGATGCTGCATTCTGAGGCCAGGGCGTTCCGAGAATGCCAAGGGCAGACATGATGACCTTAAATGATTTCCTCTTGTGTCAGTTTTGGTAAACTGTAGGAACTAGGAAATGGTCAACTTTACACAAATGTTCAAATTTACTGGCATTTCATATATTCTCTGCTATAACATTGTCCTGATTCTTTCTATATATTCTTTAATTATGTTTGTGTTTTCCTTAATCAAAGGGTGTCTTTTAAATCTTTTCAAAGAATATTCTTTGGACTTACTACCTCACCTGAATTTTATACGTTTTCTGTGGTATTAAGTTCTGCTCATATCTTTATTTATCTTTTTTCTATGTTCTCAGGGTTTATTGTTTTGATCTTCTGATGTCAATTAAAACACTTGGTTATTCATTTTCATCAATCTTTTTACTTATAAAGATTTGAACGTTTAAAGATTCCAGCTCACTTTTAAGTTTCTGAGGGTCAGGTCCTCTACATTGTGGCTGGCCTAAGGCTTAGTTCACCATATAGCAATGTATATATTGACATTTTCCCCTCGACTTTCTGTGATTCCCTACAACTCACCTTTCTATGCAGACAAGCCATGTGAAATACACTTAACTTATTTCACAGCCAATAAGACTTTGAAATAATGTCTATTTTTTAGAGAAATCTTCTTATATAATTAGGCAGAAAATCTCACCTGCAATAGTTTTCAAAACAGCATAATTTCACTCTTCTCAATGCTTAATCTGTGGTATTAAACAACCTTTGAGTATTTAGGTTTATCAACGACATGTACTTTAAAAATGTTTTAGAGAACCTACCAGCCTTTGAAAACCTCCTTTTTCCTTGTTTCAGTTCCAGTTTTATGTATATTTTCTGCCTTGCACCTGATTATTCCAACATCAGATGGATGGCCTAGGGAATCTCATTCTGGTATTGATTGTTTTTGCTGATTGTATCACTTTGTAGCTGATTTCTTCAATATTGTGTAAATTTAGATCATGAGCTCATGTTTAGCTAAACAGCTGACCTTGTAAGAGGCTTAGGTGTGAACGCTGGGACGCTTCAGCAGAAAGTCGGCAAAGATTTATTTGTGTCCCTCCAATGAGTTGCCCGCAAGGACCCCGTTTTCTACAAGTGTTGGTCCATTACTCCTTCGAGAGGCAGTGGACTCAGACATGGCTGCTTTTCAGCCTTCGATCTGGGGCAGGGGCAGTGGGCGGCCTGTGGCCCAGGCAGGAGCCTCTCCGCATGTGTCCCAGGGACCAATTTGCCTGCGAACTTCGGTCACCTGGCAGGAAGCTACGATGCCCTGACCTATGGTTAGCTGTGCAGCGAGGTGTACTGCGCGGACAGGTTCCAAACACACTTCAAATAAGATGGCGGCCTGAGTGGAAATTTGAGTGTATGGGCAGCTGTGCAGAAAAAGATGGCGCCCTTTGGCCTGGGCATAAATGCTGGTGACACCCATTCGGTCTGCCGGGCTCTGAGGTCCCTGCCCTGGGCCCCCTGCTCCCCTGCCCTTTGTTTAGTCACAGCAGAGATGGCCACACCCACTCCCTCAGTGAGGACAGTCTTCCAACCTCCCTGAGGCACGCCCCCTCTCCGCAGGTTACCATGGACTTCAGATGCTGCATTCTGAGGCCAGGGCGTTCCAAGAATGCCAAGGGCAGTCATGATGACCTTAAATGATTTCGTCTTGTGTCAGTTTTGGTAAACTTTAGGAGCTAGGTAATGGTCCACTTTACAGAAATGTTCAAATTTACTGGCATTTCATATATTCTCTGCTATAACATTGTCCTGATTCTTTCTGTATATTCTTTACTTATGTTTTTGCTTTCCTTAATCAAAGTGTGTCTTTTAAATCTTTTCAAAGAATATTCATTGGACTTACTAAATCAACTGAATTTTATACGTTTTCTGTTGTATTATGTTCTGCCCATATTTTTATTTATCTTTTTTCTATGTTCTCTGGGTATATTGTTTTGATTTTCTGATGTCAATAAAACACTTGGTTATTCATTTTAATAAATCTTTTTATTTATAAAGATTTGAACTTTTAAAGATTCCAGCTTACTTGTACGTTTCTAAGGGTCCATTCCTATACAGTGTTGCCGGCCTAAGTCTTAGTTCACCATACAGCAATGTATATATTGACCTATTATCCCCTCGGCTTTCTGTGATTCCCTACATCTCACCTTTCTTTGCAGACAAGCCATTTGAAATACCATTAACTTATTTCACAGCCACTAAGTCTTTGAAATAATGTGTATTTTTTAGAGAAGTCATCTTATATAATTAGGCAGAAAATCTCACCTTCCATAGTTTTCTAAACAGCATAATTTCACTCTACTCACTGCTTAATTTGTTGTATTAAACAACCTATGAGTATTTAGCTTTATCAATGACATGTACTTTAAAAATATTTTAGAGATCCTACCAGTGTTTGAAAACATCCTTGTTCCTTGTTTCATTCCCAGGTTTATGTATATTTTCCTCCTAGCACCTGATTATTCCAACATCTGACGGATGGCCTAGGGAATCTAATTCTGGTATTGATTGTTTTTGCTGATTGTCTCCCTTTGTAGCTGATTTCTTCATTATTGTGTAAATTTAGATCATGATCTCATGTTTAGCTAAACAGCTGACCTTGTAAGAGGCTTAGGTGTGAATGCTCGTAAGTTTCAGCAAAAAGTCGGCAAAGATTTATTTGTGTCCCTCCAATGAGTTGCCCACAAGGACCCCGTTTTCTAGAAGTGTTGGTCCAATACTCCCTCTAGGGGTAGGGGACTTAGACAGGGCTGCTTTCGGCCCCCGATCTTGGGCAGGGGCAGTGGGCGGCCTGTGGCCCGGGCAGGAGCCTCTCTGCGTGTGAACCAAGGAATCATCTCTCCTGTGAACTTCGGTCAACTTGCAGGAAGGTACGATGCCCAGTCCTATGGATAGCTGTGCAGCGAGGTATACTGCGTTTAGAGGTTCCACACACACTTCAAATAAGTGGGCGGCCTGAGTGGAAAAGTGAGAGTGTGGGCAGCTCTGCAGACAAAGAAGGTGCCCTATGGCCTGGGACTAAATGCTTGTGACACCCCACTGGGTCTGCCGGGCTCTGAGGGCCCTGCCCTGGGACCCCTGCTCCCCTGCCCTTTGTTCAGTCACAGCAGTGATGGCCACACCCACTCCCTCAGTGAGGGCAGTGTTCCAGCCTCCCTCAGCCCCTCCCACTCTCCGCAGGTTACCATGGACTACAGATGCTGCATTCTGAGGCCAGGGCGTTCCGAGAATGCCAAGGGCAGACATGATGACCTTAAATGATTTCCTCTTGGGTCAGTTTTGGTAAACTGTAGGAGCTAGGAAATGGTCCACTTTACAGAAATGTTCAAATTTACTGGCATTTCATATATTCTCTGCTATAACATTGTCCTGATTCTTTCTATATATTCTTTAATTATGTTTGTGTTTTCCTTAATCAAAGTGTGTCTTTTAAATCTTTTCAAAGAATATTCTTTGGACTTACTACCTCACCTGAATTTTATACGTTTTCTGTGGTATTAAGTTCTACTCATATCTTTATTTATCTTTTTTCTATGTTCTCAGATTTTATTGTTTTGATCTTCTGATGTCCAATAAAACTCTTGGTTATTCATTTTAATAAATATTTTTACTTATAAAGATTTGAACTTTTAAAGATTCCAGCTCATTTTTAAGTTTCTAAGGGTCAGGTCCTCTACATTGTGGCTGGCCTAAGGCTTAGTTCACCACATAGTAATGTATATATTGACATATTTTCCCCTCGACTTTCTGTGATTCCCTACATCTCACCTTTCTTTGCAGACAAGCCATTTGAAATACACTTAACTTATTTCACAGCCAATAAGTCTTTGAAATAATGTCTATTTTTTAGAGAAATCTTCTTATATAATAAGGCAGAAAATCTCACCTGCCATAGTTTTCAAAACAGCATAATTTCACTCTTCTCAATTCTTAATCTGTGGTATTAAACAACTTTTGAGTATTTAGGTTTATCAACGACATGTACTTTAAAAATGTTTGAGAGATCCTACCAGCCTTTGAAAACCTCCTTGTTCCTTGTTTCAGGTCCAGTTTTATATATATTTTCTGCCTTGCACCTGATTATTCCATCATCAGATGGATGGCCTAGGGAATCTCATTCTGGTATTGATTGTTTTTGCTGATTGTCTCACTTTGTAGCTGATTTCTTCAATATTGTGTAAATTTAGATCATGAGCTCATGTTTAGCTAAACAGCTGACCTTGTAAGAGGCTTAGGTGTGAACGCTGGTAAGCTTCAGCAGAAAGTCGGCAAAGATTTACTTGTGTCCCTCCAATGAGTTGCCCACAAGGACCCCATTTTCTACAAGTGTTGGTCCAATACTCCTTCGAGAGGCAGTGGACTCAGACATGGCTGCTTTTCAGCCTTCGATCTGGGGCAGGGCCAGTGGGCGGCCAGTGGCACGGGCAGGAGCCTCTCCGCATGTGTCCCAGGGACCTATTTGCCTGCGAACTTCGGTCACCTGGCAGGAAGCTACGATGCCTTGACCTATGGATAGCTGTGCAGCGAGGTGTACTGCGCGGACAGGTTCCAAACACACTTCAAATAAGAGGGCGGCCTGAGTGGAAACGTGAGAGTTTGGGCAGCTGTGCAGACAAAGAAGGCGCCATTTGGCCTGTGCCTAAATGCTTGTGACACCCCACTGGTTGTGCCGGACTCTGAGGGCCCTGCCCTTGGCCCCCTGCTCCCCTGCCCTTTATTTAGTCAAAGCAGAGATGGCCACACCCACTCACTCAGTGAGGGCAGTGTTCCAGCCTCCCTCAGCCCAGCCCACTCTCCGCAGTTTACCATGGACTACAGATGCTGCATTCCGAGGCCTGGGCGTTCCGAGAATGCCAAGGGCAGACATGATGACCTTAATTGATTTCCTCTTGTGGCAGTTGTGGTAAACTTTAGGAGCTAGGAAATGGTCCACTTTACAGAAATGTTCAAATTTACTGGCATTTCATATATTCTCTGCTATAACATTGTCCTGATTTTTTCTGTATATTCTTTACTTATGTATTTCTTTTCCTTAATCAAATTGTGTCTTTTAAATCTTTTCTAAGAATATTCTTTGGACTTACTAAATCACCTGAATTTTATACATTTTCTATTGTATTAAGTTCTGCTCATTTCTTTATTTATCTTTTTTCTATGTTCTCAGGGTTTATTGTTTTGATTTTCTGATGTCAAGTAAAACACTTGGTTATTCATTTTAATAAATCTTTTTAATTATAAATATTTGAACTTTTAAATATTCCAGCTTACTTGTACGTTTCTAAGGGTCCATTCCTCTACACTGTTGCCGGCCTAAGTCTTAGTTCACCATATAGCAATGTATATATTGACATATTATCCCCTCGGCTTTCTGTGATTCCCTACATCTCACCTTTCTTTGCAGACAAGCCATTTGAAATACCGTTAACTTATTTCACAGCCAATAAGTCTTTGAAATAATGTGTATTTTTTAGAGAAATCATCTTATATAATTAGGCAGAAAATCTCATCTTCCATAGTTTTCTAAACAGCATAATTTCAATCTTCTCACTGCTTAATTTGTTGTATTAAACAACCTTTGAGTATTTAGCTTTATCAATGCCATGTACTTTAAAAATGTTTTAGAGATCCTACCAGTCTTTGAAAACATCCTTGTTCCTTGTTTCATTTCCAGGTTTATGTATATTTTCTGCCTAGCACCTGATTATTCTAACATCTCAAGGATGTCCTAGGGAATCTAATTCTGGTATTGATTGTTTTTGCTGATTGTCTCCCTTTGTAGCTGATTTCTTCATTATTGTGTAAATTTAGATCATGAGCTCATGTTTAGCTAAACAGCTGACCTTGTAAGAGGCTTAGGTGTGAACGCTCATAAGTTTCAGCAAAAAGTCGGCAAAGATTTATTTGTGTCCCTCCAATGAGTTGCCCACAAAGACCCCGTTTTCTAGAAGTGTTGGTCCAATACTCCTTCTAGGAGTAGGGGACTAAGACAAGGCTGCTTTCGGCCCCAGATCTTGGGCAGGGGCAGTGGGCGGCCTGTGCCCCGGGCATGAGCCTCTCTGCGTGTGAACCTGCGAATCATCTCGCCTGCGAACTTCGGTCAACTGGCAGGTAGCTACGATGCCCAGACCTATGGTTAGCTGTGCAGCAAGGTATACTGTGCGGACAGGTTCCCCACACATCAACTAAGTGGGCGGCCTGAGTGGAAAAGTGAGAGTTTGGGCTGCTGTGCAGACAAAGAATGCGCCCTATGGCCTGGGCCTAAATGCTTGTGACACCACACTGGGCCTGCCGGGCTCTGAGGGCCCTGCCCTGGGCCCCCTGCTCCCCTGCCCTTTGTTCAGTCACAGCAGAGATGGCCACACCAACTCCCACAGTGAGGGCAGTCTTCCAACCTCCCTCAGGCACGCCCCCACTCCGCAGGTTACCATGGACTACAGATGCTGCATTTTGAGGCCAGGGCGTTCCGAGAATGCCAAGGGCATACATGATGACCTTAAATGATTTCCTCTTGTGTCAGTTCTGGTAAACTTTAGGAGCCAGGAAATGGTTCACTTTACACAAATGTTCAAATTTACTGGCATTTCATATATTCTCTGCTATAACATTGTCCTGATTCTTTCTGTATATTCTTTACGTATGTTTTTGTTTTCCTTAATCAAAATCTGTCCTTTAAATCTTTTCAAAGAATATTCTTTGGACTTACTACATCACCTGAATTGTATACGTTTTCTGTTGTATTAAGTTCTGCTCATATCTTTATTTCTTTTTTCTATGTTCTCAGGGTTTATTGTTTTGATCTTCTGATGTCAATTAAAACACTTGGTTATTCATTTTAATAAATCTTTTTACTTATAAAGCTTTGAACTTTTAAAGATTCTAGCTTACTTGTACGTTTCTAAGGGTCCATTCCTCTACAGTGTTGCCGGCCTAAAGCTTATTTCACCATATAGCAATGTATATATTGACATTTTCCCCTCGACTTTCTGTGATTCCCTACATCTCACCTTTCTTTGCAGACAAGCCATTCTAAATAAACTTAACTTATTTCACAGCCAATAAGTCTTTGAAATAATGTCTATTTTTTAATCTTCTTTTATAATTAGGCAGAAAATCTCACCTGCCATAGTTTTCAAAACAGCATAATTTCACTCTTCTCAATGCTTAATCTGTGGTATTAAACAACCTTTGAGTATTTAGGTTTATCAACGTCATGTACTTTAAAAATGTTTTAGAGATCCTACCAGCCTTTGAAAACCTCCGTGTTCCTTGTTTCAGTTCCAGTTTTATGTATATTTTCTGCCTTGCACCTGATTATTCCATCATCAGATGGATGGCCTAGGGAATCTCATTCTGGTATTGATTGTTTTTGCTGATTCTCTCACTTTGTAGCTGATATGTTCAATATTGTGTAAATTCAGATCATGAGCTCATGTTTAGCTAAACAGCTGACCTTGTAAGAGGCTTAGGTGTGAACGCTGGTAACCTTCAGCAGAAAGTCGGCAAAGATTTCTTTGTGTCCCTCCAATGAGTTGCCCGCAAGGACCCCGTTGTCTACAAGTGTTGGTCCAATACTCCTTCGAGAGGCAGTGGACTCAGACATGGCTGCTTTTCAGCCTTCGATCTGGGGCAGGGCCAGTGGGCGGCCTGTGGCCCGGGCAGGAGCCTCTCCGCATGTGTCCCAGGGACCAATTTGCCTGCGAACATTGGTCACCTGGCAGGAAGCTACGATGCCCTGACCTATGGTTAGCTGTGCAGCGAGGTGTACTGCGCGGACAGGTTCCAAACACACTTCAAATAAGAGGGCGGCCTGAGTGGAAAGGTGAGAGTTTGGGCAGCTGTTCAGACAAAGAAGGCGCCCTTTGGCCTGTGCCTAAATGCTAGTGACACCCTACTGGGTGTGCCGGACTCTGAGGGCCCTGCCCTGGGCCCCCTGTTCCCCTGCCCTTTGTTCAGTCACAGCAGTGATGGCCACACCCACTCCCTCTGTGACGGCAGTGTTCCAGCCTCCCTCAGCCCCGCCCACTCTCCGCAGGTTACCATGGACTACAGATGCTGCATTCTGAGGCCAGGGCGTAAGGAGAATGCCAAGGGCAGACATGATGACCGTAAATGATTTCCTCTTGTTTCAGTTTTGGTAAACTGTAGGAGCTAGGAAATGGTCCACTTTACAGAAATGTTCAAATTTACTGGCATTTCATATATTTTCTGCTATAACATTGTCCTGATTCTTTCTATATATTCTTTAATTATGTTTGTGTTTTCCTTAATCAAAGTGTGTCTTTTAAATCTTTTCAAAGAATATTCTTTGGACTTACTACCTCACCTGAATTTTATACGTTTTCTGTGGTATTAAGTTCTGCTCATATCTTTATTTATCTGTTTTCTATGTTCTCAGGGTTTATTGTTTTGATCTTCTGATGTTAATTAAAACACTTGGTTATTCATTTTCATAAATTTTTTACTTATAAAGATTTGAACTTTTAAAGATTGCAGCTCACTTGTAAGTTTCTAAGGGTCAGGTCCTCTACATTGTGGCTGTCCTAAGGCTTAGTTCACCGTATAGCAATGTATATATTGACCTATTTTCCCCTCGACTTTCTGTGATTCCCTACATCTCACCTTTCTTTGCAGACAAGCCATTTGAAATACACTTAACTTATTTCACAGCCAATAAGTCTTTGAAATAATATCTATTTTTTAATCTTCTTATATAATTAGGCAGAAAATCTCACCAGCCATAGTTTTCAAAACAGCATAATTTCACTCTTCTCAATGCTTAATCTGTGGTATTAAACAACATTTGAGTATTTAGGTTTATCAACGACATGTACTTTAAAAATGTTTTAGAGATCCTAGCAGCCTTTGAAAACCACCTTGTTCCTTGTTTCAGTTCCAGTTTTATGTATATTTTCTGCCTTGCACCTGATTATTCCATCATCAGATGGAAGGCCTAGGGAATCTAATTCTGGTATTGATTGTTTTTGCTGATTGTCTCACTTTGTAGCTGATTTCTTCAATATTGTGTAAATTTAGATCATGAGCTCATGTTTAGCTAAACAGCTGACCTTGTAAGAGGCTTAGGTGTGAACGCTGGTAAGCTTCAGTAGAAAGTCGGAAAAGATTTATTTGTGTCCCTCCAATGAGTTGCCCGCAAGGACCCCGTTTTCTAAAAGTGTTGGTCCAATACTCCCTCTACGGGTAGGGGACTTAGACAGGGCTGCTTTCGGCCCCCGAACTTGGGCTGGGGCTGTGGGCGGCCTGTGCCCCGGGCAGGAGCCTCTCTGCCTGTGAACCTGGGAATCATCTCTCCTGCGAACTTCGGTCACCTGGCAGGAAGCTACGATGCCCAGACCTATGGTTAGCTGTGCAGCGAGGTATACTGCACGGACAGGTTCAACACACACTTCAACTAAGTGGGCGGCCTGAGTGGAAAAGTGAGAGTTTGGGCTGCTGTGCATACAAAGAAGGCACCCTATGTCCTGGGCCTAAATGCTTGTGACACCCGACTGGGCCTGCCAGGCTCTGAGGGCCCTGCCCTGGGCACCCTGCTCCCCTGCCCTTTGTTCCGTAACAGCAGAGATGGCAACACCCACTCGCTCAGTGAGGGCCGTGTTCCAACCTCTCTCAGCACCACCCCCTTTCCGCAGGTTGCCATGGACTACAAATGCTGCATTCTGAGGCCAGGGCGTTCCGAGAACGCCAAGGACAGACATGATGACCTTTAATGATTTCCTCTTGTGTCAGTTTTGGTAAACTTTAGGAGCTAGGAAATGGTCCACTTTACAGAAATGTTCAAATTTACTGGCATTTCATATATTCTCGGCTATTACATTGTCCTGATTCTTTCTGTATATTCTTTACTTATGTTTTTGTTTTCCTTAATCAAAATCTGTCCTTTAAATCTTTTCAAAGAATATTCTTTGGACTTACTTCATCACCTGAACTGTATACGTTTTCTGTTGTATTAAGTGATGCTCATATCTTTATTTATCTTTTTTCTATGTTCTCAGGGTTTATTGTTTTGATCTTCTGATGTCAATTAAAACACTTGGTTATTCATTTTAATAAATCTTTTTACTTATAAAGATTTGAACTTTTAAAGATTCCAGCTTACTTGTAAGTTTCTAATGGTCCATTCCTCTACACTGTTGCCGGCCTAAGGCTTAGTTCACCCAATAGCAATGTATATATTGACACATTTTCCCCTCGACTTTCTGTGATTCCCTACATCTCACCTTTCTTTGCAGACAAGACATTTGAAATACACTTAACTTATTTCACAGCCAATAAGTCTTTGAAATAATGTCTATTTTTTAGAGAAATCTTCTTATATAATAAGGCAGAAAATCTCACCTGCCATAGTTTTCAAAACAGCATAATTTCACTCTTCTCAATGCTCAATCTGTGGTATTAAACAACCTTTGAGTATTTAGGTTTATCAACGACATGTACTTTAAAAATGTTTTAGAGATCCTACCAGCCTTTGAAAACCTCCTTGTTCCTTGTTTCAGTTCCAGTTATATATATATATATTTTCTGCCTTGCACCTGATTATTCCATCATCAGATGGATGGCCTAGGGAATCTCATTCTGGTATTCATTGTTTTTGCTGATTGTCTCACTTTGTAGCTGATTTCTTCAATATTGTGTAAATTTAGATCATGAGCTCATGTTTAGCTAAACAGCTGACCTTGTAAGAGGCTTAGGTGTGAACGCTGGTAAGCTCCAGCAGAAAGTAGGCAAAGATTTATTTGTGTCCCTCCAATGAGTTGCCCGCAAGGACCCCGTTTTCTACAAGTGTTGGTCCAATACTCCTTCGAGAGGCAGTGGACTCAGACATGGCTGCTTTTCAGCCTTCGATCTGGGGCAGGGGCTGTTGGCAGCCTGTGGCCCGGGCAGGAGCCTCTCCGCATGTGTCCCAGGGACCCATTTGCCTGCGAACTTCGGTCACCTAGCAGGAAGCTACGATGCCCTGACATATGGATAGCTGTGCAGCGAGGTGTACAGCGCGGACAGGTTCAAACACACTTCAAAAAAGAGGGCGGCCTGAGTGGAAAGATGACAGTTTGGGCAGCTGCGCAGACAAAGAAGGCGCCCTATTGCCTGGGCGTAAATGCTTGTGACACCCCACTGGGCCTGCCGGGCTCTGAGGGCCCTGCCCTGGGCCCACTGCTCCCCTGCCATTTGTTCAGTCACAGCAGAGATGGCCACACCCACTCCCTCAGTAAGGGCATTGTTCCATCCTCCCTCAGCCCCGCCCACTCTCCGCAGGTTACCATGGACTACAGATGCTGCATTCTGAGGCCAGGGCGTTCCGAGAATGGCAAGGGCAGACATGATGACCTTAAATGATTTCCCCTTGTGTCAGTTTTGGTAAACTGTAGGAGCTAGGAAATGGTCCACTTTACAGAAATGTTCAAATTTACTGGCATTTCATATATTCTCTGCTATAACATTGTCCTGATTCTTTCTGTATATTCTTTACTTATGTTTTTCTTTTTCTTTATCAAAGTGTGTCTTTTAAATCTTTTCAAAGAATATTCTTTGGACTTACTAAATCACCTGAATTTTATACGTTTTCTGTTGTATTATGTTCTGCTCATATCTTTATTTATCTTTTTTCTATGTTCTCAGGGTTTATTGTTTTGATTTTCTGATGTCAATTAAAACACTTGGTTATTCATTTTAATAAATATTTTTACTTATAAAGATTTGAACTTATAAAGATGCCAGCTTACTTGTACGTTTCTAAGGGTCCATTCCTCTACACTGTTGCAGGCCTAAGGCTTAGTTCACGATATAGCAATGTATATATTGACATATTATCCCCTCGGCTTTCTGTGATTCCCTACATCTCACCTTTGTTTGCAGACAAGCCATTTGAAATACCCTTAACTTATTTCACAGCGAATAAGTCTTTGAAATAATGTGTAAATATTAGAGAAATCATCTTATATAATTAGGCATTAAATCTCACCTTCCATAGTTTTCTAAACAGCATAATTTCACTCTTCTCACTGCTTAATTTGTTGTATTAAAGAACCTTTCAGTAATTAGCTTTATCAATGACATGTACTTTAAAACTGTTTTAGAGATCCTACCAGTATTTGAAAACATCCTTGTTCCTTGTTTCATTTCCAGGTTTATGTATATTTTCTGCCTAGCACCTGATTATTCCAACATCTGACGGATGGCCTTGGGAATATGATTCTGGTATTGATTGTTTTTGCTGATTGTCTCCCTTTGTAGCTGATTTCTTCATTATTGTGTAAATTTAGATCATGAGCTCATGTTTAGCTAGACAGCTGACCTTGTAAGAGGCTTAGGTGTGAACGCTCGTAAGTTGCAGCAAAATGTCGGCAAAGATTTATTTGTGTCCCTCCAATGAGTTGCCCACAAGGACCCCGTTTTCTAGAAGTGTTGGTCCAATACTCCCTCTAGGGGTAGGGGACTTAGACAGGGCTGCTTTCGGCCCCCGATCTTGGGCAGGGGCAGTGGGCGGCCTGTGGCCCGGGCAGGAGCCTCTCTGCGTGTGAACCTGGGAATCATCTCTCCTGCGAACTTCGGTCACCAGGCAGGAAGCTACGATGCCCAGACCTATGGTTAGCTGTGCAGCGAGGTGTACTGCGCGGACAGGTTCCACACACACTTCAACTAAGTGGGCGGCCTGTGTGGAAAAATGAGAGTTTGGGCAGCTGTGCAGACAAAGAAGGCGCCCTATGGCCTGGGCCTAAAAGCTTCTGACATCCCACTGGGCCTGCCGGGCTCTGAGGGCCCTGCCCTGGGCCCCCTGCTCCCCTGCCCTTTTTTCAGTCACAGCAGAGATGGCCACACCCACTCCCTCAGTGAGGGCAGTGTTCCAGTCTCCCTCAGCCCCTCCCACTCTCCGCAGGTTACCATGGACTACAGATGCTGCATTCTGAGGCCAGGGCGTTCCGAGAATGCCAAGGGCCGACATGATGACCTTAAATGATTTCCTCTTGTGTCAGTTTTGGTAAACTGTAGGAGCTAGGAAATGGTCCACTTTACAGAAATGTTCAAATTTGCTGGCATTTCATATATTCTCTGCTATAACATTGTCCTGATTCTTTCTATATATTATTTAATTATGTTTGTGTTTTCCTTAATAAAAGTGTGTCTTTTAAATCTTTTCAAAGAATATTCTTTGGACTTACTACCTCACCTGAAATTTATACGTTTTCTGTGGTATTAAGTTCTGCTCATATCTTTATTTATCTTTTCCCTATGTTCTCAGGGTTTATTGTTTTGATCTTCTGATGTCAATTAAAACACTTGGTTATTCATTTTCATAAATCTTTTTACTTATAAAGATTTGAAATTTTAAAGATTCCAGCTTACTTGTAAGTTTCTAAGGGTCCATTCCTCTACACTGTTGCCAGCCTAAGGCTTAGTACACCCTATAGCAATGTATATATTGACATATTTTCCCCTCGACTTTCTGTGATTCCCTACATCTCACCTTTCTTTGCAGACAAGCCATTTGAAATACACTTAACTTATTTCACAGCCAATAAGTCTTTGAAATAATGTCTATTTTTTAGAGAAATCTTCTTATATAATTAGGCAGAAAATCTCACCTGCCATAGTTTTCAAAACAGCATAATTTCACTCTTCTCAATGCTTAATCTGTGGTATTAAACAACCTTTGAGTATTTAGGTTTATCAACGACATGTACTTTAAAAATGTTTTAAAGATCCTACCAGCCTTTGAAAACCCCCTTGTTCCTTGTTTCAGTTCCAGTTTTATGTATATTTTCTGCCTTGCACCTGATTATTCCAACATCAGATGGATGGCCTAGGGAATCTAATTCTGGTAGTGATTGTTTTTGCTGATTGTCTCACTTTGTAGCTGATTTCTTCAATATTGTGTAAATTTAGATCATGAGCTCATGTTTAGCTAAACAGCTGACCTTGTAAGAGGCTTAGGTGTGAACGCTGGTAAGCTTCAGCAGAAAGTCGGCAAAGATTTATTTGTGTCCCTCCAATGAGTTGCCCGCAAGGACCCCGTTTTCTACAAGTGTTGGTCCAATACTCCTTCGAGAGGCAGTGGACTCAGACATGGCTGCTTTTCAGCCTTCGATCTGGGGCAGGGGCAGTGGGCGGCCGGTGGCCCGGGCAGGAGCCTCTCCGCATGTGTCCCAGGGACCCATTTGCCTGCGAACTTCGGTAACCTGGCAGGAAGCTACGATGCCCTGACCTATGGTTATCTGTGCAGCGAGGTGTACTGCGCGGACAGGATCCAAACACACTTCCAATAAGAGGGCGGCCTGAGTGGAAAGGTGAGAGTTTGGGCAGCTGTGCAGACAAAGAAGGCGCCCTTTGACCTGGGCCTAAATGCTTGTGACAGCCCCCTGGGTCTGCCGGGCTCTAAGGGCCCTGCCCACGGCCCCCTGCTCCCCTGCCCTTTGTTCAGTCACAGCAGAGATGGCCACACCCACTCCCTCAGTGAGGGCAGTGTTCCAACCACCCTCAGCCACGCCCCCTCTCCGCAGGTTACCATGGACTACAGATGCTGCATTCTGAGGCCAGGGCGTTCCGAGAATGCCAAGGGCAGACATGATGACCTTAAATGATTTCCTCTTGTGTCTGTTTTGGTAAACTTTAGGAGCTAGGAAATGGTCCACTTTACAGAAATATTCAAATTTACTGGCATTTCATATTCTCTGCTATAACATTGTCCTGATTCTTTCTGTATATTCTTTACTTATGTTTATGTTTTCCTTTATCAATGTGTGTCTTTTAAATCTTTTCAAAGAATATTCTTTGGACTTACTAAATCACCGGAATTTTATACGTTTTCTGTTGTTTTAAGTTCTGCTCATATCTTTATTTATCTTTTTTCTATGTTCTCAGGGTTTATTGTTTTGATTTTCTGATGTCAAGTAAAACACTTGGTTATTCATTTTAATAAATCTTTTTACTTATAAAGATTTGAACTTTTAAAGATTCCAGCTTACTTGAACGTTTTAAGGGTCCATTCCTCTACACTGTTGCCGGCGTAAGGATTACTTCTACATATAGCAATGTATATATTGACATATTATCCCCTCGGCTTTCTGAGATTCCCTACATCTCACCTTTCTTTGCAGACAAGCCATTTGAAATACCCTTAACTTATTTCACAGCCAATAAGTCTTTGAAATAATGTGTATTTTTAAGAGAAATCATCTTATATAATTAGGCAGAAAATCTCACCTTCCATAGTTTTCTAAACAGCATAATTTCACTCTTCTCACTGCTTAATTTGTTGTATTAAAGAACCTTTGAGTATTTAGCTTTATCAATGCCATGTACTTTAAAAAGGTTTAGGGATATTACCAGTCTTTGAAAACATCCTTGTTTCTTGTTTCATTTCCAGGTTTATGTATATTTTCTGCCTAGCACCTGATTATTCCAACATCCGACGGATGGCCTAGGGAATCTAATTCTGGTATTGATTGTTTTTGCTGTTTGTCTCCCTTTGTAGCTTATTTCTTCATTATTGTGTAAATTTAGATCATGAGCTCATGTTTAGCTAAACAGCTGACCTTGTAAGATGCTTAGGTGTGAACGCTCGTAAGTTTCAGCAAAAAGTCGGCAAAGATTTCTTTGTGTCCCTCCAATGAGTTGCCCACAAGGACCCCGTTTTTTAGAAGTGTTGGTCCAATACTCCCTCTAGGGGTAGGGGACTTAGCCAGGGCTGATTTCGGCCCCCGATCTTCGGCAGGGGCAGTGGGCGGCCTGTGGCCCGGGCAGGAACCTCTCTGTGTGTGAACCTGGGAATCATCTCTCCTGCGAAAATCGTTCACTTGGAAGGAAGCTACGATGCCCAGACCTATGGTTATCTGTGCAGCGAGGTGTACTGCGCGGATAGGTTCCACACACACTTCAACTAAGTGGGCGGCCTGAGTGGAAAAGTGAGAGTTTGGGCAGCTGTGCAGACAAAGAAGGCGCCCTATGGACTGCCCTAAATGCTTGTGATAACGCACTGGGTCTGCCGGGCTCTGAGGACCCTGCCCTGGGACCCATGCTCCCATGCCCTTTGTTCAGTCACAGCAGAGATGGCCACACCCACTCCCTCAGTGAGGGCAGTGTTCCAGCCTCCCTCAGCCCTGCCCACTCTCCGCAGTTTACCATGGACTACAGATGCTACATTCTGAGGCCAGGACGTTCCGAGAATGCCAAGGGAAGACATGATGACCTTAAATGATTTCCTCTTGTGTCAGTTTTGGTAAACTTTAGGAGCTAGGAAATGGTCCACTTTACAGAAATGTTCCAATTTACTGGCATTTCATGTATTCTCTGCTATAACATTGTCCTGATTCTTTCTATATATTCTTTAATTATGTTTGTGTTTTCCTTAATCAAAGTGTGTCTTTTAAATCTTTTCAAAGAATATTCTTTGGACTTACTACCTCATCTGAATTTTATACTTTTTCTGTGGTATTAAGTTCTGCTCATATCTTTATTTATCTTTTTTCTATGTTCTCAGGGTTTATTGTTTTGATTTTCTGATGTCAAGTAAAACACTTGGTTATTCATTTTCATAAACCTTTTTACTTATAAAGATTTAAACTTTTAAAGATTCCATCTTACTTGTACGTTTCTAAGGGTCCATTCCTCTACACTGTTGCCGGCCTAAGGCTTAGTTCACCATATAGCAATGTATATATTGACATATTATCCCCTCGGCTTTCTGTGATTCCCTACATCTCACCTTTCTTTGCAGACAAGCCATTTGA
This sequence comes from Mesoplodon bidens, assembly GCF_964165515.1. Taxonomy (NCBI): domain Eukaryota; kingdom Metazoa; phylum Chordata; class Mammalia; order Artiodactyla; family Ziphiidae; genus Mesoplodon; species Mesoplodon bidens. The sequence goes on from NW_027672491.1 coordinate 231,550, forward strand.
AATACCCTTAACTTATTTCACAGCCAATAAGTCTTTGTAATAATGTATATTTTTTAGTGAAATCATCTTATATAATTAGGCAGAAAATCTCACCTTCCATAGTTTTCTAAACAGCATAATTTCACTCTTCTCACTGCTTAATTTGTTGTATTAAACAACCTTTGAATATTTAGCTTTATCAATGCCATGTACTTTAAAAATGTTTTAGGGATCCTACCAGTCTTTGAAAACATCCTTGTTCCTTGTTTCATTTCTAGATTTATGTATATTTTCTGCCTAGCAACTGATTATTCCAACATCTGACGGATGGCCTAGGGAATCTAATTCTGGTATTGATTGTTTTTGCTGATTGTCTCCCTTTGTAGCTGATTTCTTCATTATTGTATAAATTTAGATCATGAGCTCATGTTTAGCTAAAAAGCTGACCTTGTAAGAGGCTTAGGTGTGAACGCTAGTAAGTTCCAGCAAAAAGTCGGCAAAGATTTATTTGTGTCCCTCCAATGAGTTGCCCACAAGGACCCCGTTTTCTAGAAGTGTTGGTCCAATACTCCCTCTAGGGTTAGGGGACTTAGAGAGGGCTGCTTTCGTCCCCCGAACTTGGGCAGGGGCAGTGGGCGGCCTGTGGCCCGGGCAGGAGCCTCTCTGCGTGTGAACCAAGGAATCATCTCTCCTGTGAACTTCGGTCAACTGGCAGGAAGCTACGATGCCCAGACCTATGGTTAGCTGTGCAGCAAGGTGTACTGCGCGGACAGGTTCCACACACACTTCAACTACGTGGGTGGCCTGAGTGGAAAAGTGAGAGTTTGGGCAGCTGTGCAGACAAAGAAGGCGCCCTATGGCCTGGGCCTAAATGCTTGTGACACCCCACTGGGCCTGCCGGGCTCTGAGGGCCCTGCCCTGGGCCCCCTGCTCCCATGCACTTTGTTCAGTCACAGGAGAGATGGCCACACCCACTCCCTCAGTGAGGGCAGTCTTCAGCCTCCCTCAGCCCCGCCCACTCTCCGCAGGTTACCATGGACTACAGATGCTGCATTCTGAGGCCAGGGTGTTCCTAGAATGCCAAGGGCCGACATGATGACCTTAAATGATTTCCTCTTGAGTCAGTTTTGGTAAACTGTAGGAGCTAGGAAATGGTCAACTTTACAGAAATATTCAAATTTACTGGCATTTCATATATTCTCTGCTATAACATTGTCCTGATTCTTTCTATATATTCTTTAATTATGTTTGTGTTTTCCTTAATCAAAGTGTGTCTTTTAAATCTTTTCAAAGAATATTCTTTGGACTTACTGCCTCATCTGAATTTTATACGTTTTCTGTGGTATTAAGTTCTGCTCATATCTTTATTTATCTTTTTTCTATGTTCTCAGGGTTTATTGTTTTGATTTACTGATGTCAAGTAAAACACTTGGTTATTCATTTTCATAAATTTTTACTTATAAAGATTTAAACTTTTAAAGATTCCAGCTTACTTGTACGTTTCTAAGGGTCCATTCCTCTACACTGTTGCCGGCCTAAGGCTTAGTTCACCATATAGCAATGTATATATTGACATATTATCCCCTCGGCTTTCTGTGATTCCCTACATCTCACCTTTCTTTACAGACAAGCCTTTTGAAATACCCTTAACTTATTTCACAGCCAATAAGTCTTTGAAATAATGTATATTTTTCAGAGAAATCATCTTATATAATTAGGCAGAAAATCTCACCTTCCATAGTTTTCTGAACAGCATAATTTCACTCTTCTCACTGCTTAATTTGTTGTATTAAAGAACCTTTGAATATTTAGCTTTATCAATGCCATGTACTTTAAAAATGTTTCAGAGATCCTACCAGTCTTTGAAAACATCCTTGTTCCTTGTTTCATTTCTTGGTTTATGTATATTTTCTGCCTAGCACCTGATTATTCCAACATCTGACAGATGGCCTAGGGAATCTAATTCTGGTATTGATTGTTTTTGCTGATTGTCTCCCTTTGTAGCTGATTTCTTCATTATTGTATAAATTTAGATCATGAGCTCATGTTTAGCTAAAAAGCTGACCTTGTAAGAGGCTTAGGTGTGAACGCTAGTAAGTTTCAGCAAAAAGTCGGCAAAGATTTATTTGTGTCCCTCCAATGAGTTGCCCACATGGACCCCGTTTTCTGGAAGTGTTGGTCCAATACTCCCTCTAGGGTTAGGGGACTTAGAGAGGGCTGCTTTCGGCCCCCGAACTTGGGCAGGGGCAGTGGGCGGCCTGTGGCCCGGGCAGGAGCCTCTCTGCGTGTGAACCAAGGAATCATCTCTCCTGTGAACTTCGGTCAACTGGCAGGAATCTACGATGCCCAGACCTATGGTTAGCTGTGCAGCAAGGTGTACTGCGCGGACAGGTTCCACACACACTTCAACTAAGTGGGCGGCCTGAGTGGAAAAGTGAGAGTTTGGGCAGCTGTGCAGACAAAGAAGGCGCCCTATGGCCTGGGCCTAAATGCTTGTGACACCCCACTGGGCCTGACGGGCTCTGAGGGCCCTGCCCTGGGCCCCCTGCTCCCCTGCCCTTTGTTCAGTCACAGCAGAGATGGCCACACCCACTCCCTCATTGAGGGCAGTCTTCAGCCTCCCTCAGCCCCGCCCACTCTCCGCAGGTTACCATAGACTACAGATGCTGCATTCTGTGGACAGGGCGTTCCGAGAATGCCAAGGGCCGTCATGATGACCTTAAATGATTTCCTCTTGTGTCAGTTTTGGTAAACTGTAGGAGCTAGGAAATGGTCCACTTTACAGAAATGTTCCAATTTACTGGCATTTCATATATTCTCTGCTATAACATTGTCCTGATTCTTTCTATATATTCTTTAATTATGTTTGTGTTTTCCTTAATCAAAGTGTGTCTTTTAAATCTTTTCAAAGAATATTCTTTGGACTTACTACCTCACCTGAATTTTATACTTTTTCTGTGGTATTAAGTTCTGCTCATATCTTTATTTATCTTTTTTCTATGTTCTCAGGGTTTATTGTTTTAATTTTCTGATGTCAAGTAAAACACTTGGTTATTCATTTTAATAAATCTTTTTACTTATAAAGATTTGAACTTTTAAAGATTCCAGCTTACTTGTATGTTTCTAAGGGTCCATTCCTCTACAGTGTTGCCGGCCTAAGGCTTAGTTCACCATATAGCAATGTATATATTGACATATTATCCCCTCGGCTTTCTGTGATTCCCTACATCTAACCTTTCTTTGCAGACAAGCCATTTGAAATACCCTTAACTTATTTCACAGCCTATAAGTCTTTGAAATAATGTGTATTTTTTAGAGAAATCATCTTATATAATTAGGCAGAAAATCTCACCTTCCATAGTTTTCTAAACAGCATAATTTCACTCTTCTCACTGCTTAATTTGTTGTATTAAACAACCTTTGAGTATTTAGCTTTATCAATGACATGTACTTCAAAAATGTTTTAGAGATACTACCAGTCTTTGAAAACCTCCTTGTTCCTTCTTTCATTTCCAGGTTTATGTATATTTTCTGCCTAGCACCTGATTATTCCAACATCTGACGGATGGCCTAGGGAATCAAATTATGGTATTGATTGTTTTTGCTGATTGTCTCCCTTTGTAGCTGATTTCTTCATTATTGTGTAAATTTAGATCATGAGCTCATGTTTAGCTAAACAGCTGACCTTGTAAGAGGCTTAGATGTGAACGCTCGTAAGTTTCAGCAAAATGTCGGCAAAGATTTATTTGTGTCCCTCCAATGAGTTTCCCACAAGGACCCCATTTTCTAGAAGTGTTGGTCCAATACTCCCTCTAGGGGTAGGGGACTTATAGAGGGCTGCTTTGGGCCCCCGATCTAGGGCAGGGGCAGTGGGCGGCCTGTGGCCCGGGCAGGAGACTCTCTGAGTGTGAACCTGGGAATCATCTCTCCTGCGAACTTCGGTCACCTGGCAGGAAGCTACGATGCCCAGACCTATGGTTAGCTGTGCAGCGAGGTGTACTGCGCGGACAGGTTCCACACACACTTCAACTAAGTGGGCGTCCTGTGTGGAAAAATGAGAGTTTGGGCAGCTGTGCAGACAAAGAAGGCGCCCTATGGCCTGGGCCTAAATGCTTCTGACACACCACTGGGCCTGCCGTGCTCTGAGGGCGCTGCCCTGTGCCTCCTGCTCCCCTGCCCTTTGTTCAGTCACAGCAGAGATGGCCACATCCACTCCCTCAGTGAGGGCAGTGTTCCAGTCTCCCTCAGCCCCTCCCACTCTCCGCAGGTTACCATGGACTACAGATGCTGCATTCTCAGGCCAGGGCGTTCCGAGAATGCCAAGGGCAGACATGATGACATTAAATGATTTCCTCTTGTGTCAGTTTTGGTAAACTGTAGGAGCTAGGAAATGGTCCACTTTACAGATATGTTCCAATTTACTGGCATTTCATATATTCTCTGCTATGACATTGTCCTGATTCTTTCTATATATTCTTTAATTATGTTTGTGTTTTCCTTAATCAAAGTGTGTCTTTTAAATCTTTTCAAAGAATATTCTTTGGACTTACTACCTCACCTGAATTTTATACGTTTTCTGTGGTATTATGTTCTGCTCATATCTTTATTTATCTTTTTCCTATGTTCTCAGGGTTTATTGTTTTGATCTTCTGATGTCATTTAAAACACTTGGTTATTCATATTCATAAATCTTTTTACTTATAAACATTTGAACTTTTAAAGATTCCAGCTCACTTTTAAGTTTCTAAGTGTCATGTCCTCTACATTGTGGCTGGCCTAAGGCTTAGTTCACCATATAGCAATGTATATATTGACATACTATCCCCTCGGCTTTCTGTGATTCCCTACATCTCACCTTTCTTTGCAGACAAGCCATTTGAAATACCCTTAATTTATTTCACAGCCTGTAAGTCTTTGAAATAATGTGTATTTTTTAGAGAAATCATCTTATATAATTAGGCAGAAAATCTCACCTTCCATAGTTTTCTAAACAGCATAATTTCACTCTTCTCAGTTCTTAATTTGTTGTATTAAACAACCTTTGAGTATTTAGCTTTATCAATGCCATGTACTTCAAAAATGCTTTAGAGATCCTACCAGTCTTTGAAAACATCCTTGTTCCTTGTTTCATTTCCAGGTTATGTATATTTTCTGCCTAGAACCTGATTATTCCAACATCTGACGGATGGCCTAGGGAATCTAATTCTGGTATTGTTTTTTGTTGCTGATTGTCTCCCTTTGTAGCTGATTTCTTCATTATTGTGTAAATTTAGATCATGAGCTCATGTTTAGCTAAACATCTGACCTTGTAAGAGGCTTAGGTGTGAACGCTCGTAAGTTTCAGCAGAAAGTCGGCAAAGATTTATTTGTGTCCCTCCAATGAGTTGCCCACAAGGACCCCGTTTTCTAGAAGTGTTGGTCCAATACTCCCTCTAGGGGTAGGGGACTTAGACAGGGCTGCTTTCGGCCCCCGATCTTGGGCAGGGGCAGTGGGCACCTGTGGCCCGGGCAGGAGCCTCTCTGCGTGTGAACCTGGGAATCATCTCTACTGCGAACTTCGGTCACCTGGCAGGAAGCTACGATGTGCAGACCTATGCTTAGCTGTGCAGCGAGGTGTACTGTGCGGACAGGTTCCACACACACTTCAACTAAGTGGGCGGCCTGTGTGGAAAAATGAGAGTTTGGGCAGCTGTGCAGACAAAGAAGGCGCCCTATGGCCTGGGCCTAAATGCTTGTGACACCACACTGGGCCTGCCGGGCTCTGCGGGCCCTGCCCTGGGCCCCATTCTCCCCTGCCCTTTGTTCAGTCACAGCAGAGATGGCCACACCCACTCCCTCATTGAGGGCAGTGTTTCAGTCTCCCTCAGCCCCTCCCACTCTCCGCAGGTTACCATGGACTACAGATGCTGCATTCTGAGGCCAGGGCGTTCCGAGAATGCCAAGGGCCGACATGATGACCTTAAATGATTTCCTCTTGTGTCAGTTTTGGTAAACTGTAGGAGCTAGGAAATGGTCCACTTTACAGAAATGTTCCAATTTACTGGCATTTCATATATTCTCTGCTATAACATTGTCCTGATTCTTTATATATATTCTTTAGTTATGTTTGTGTTTTCCTTAATCAAAGTGTGTCTTTTAAATCTTTTCAAAGAATATTCTTTGGACTTACTACCTCACCTGAATTTTATACGTTTTCTGTGGTATTAAGTTCTGCTCATATCTTTATTTATCTTTTTTCTATGTTCTCAGGGTTTATTGTTTTGATTTTCTGATGTCAATTAAAACACTTGGTTATTCATTTTCATAAATCTTTTTACTTAAAAATATTTGAACTTTTAAAGATTCCAGCTCAATTTTAAGTTTCTAAGTGTCATGTCCTCTACATTGTGGCTGGCCTAAGGCTTAGTTCACCATATAGCAATGTATATATAGACATTTTCCCCTCGAATTTCTGTGATTCCCTACCTCTCTCCTTTCTTTGCAGACAAGCCATTTGAAATACACTTAACTTATTTCACAGCCAATAAGTCTTTGAAATAATGTGTATTTTTTAGAGAAATCTTCTGATATAATTAGGCAGAAAATCTCACCTGCCATAGTTTTCAAAACAGCATAATTTCACTCTTCTCAATGCTCAATCTGTGGTATTAAACAACCTTTGAGTATTTAGGTTTATCAACGATATGTACTTTAAAAATATTTTAGAGATCCTACCAGCCTTTGAAAACCTCCTTGTTCCTTGTTTCAGTTCCAGTTTTATGTATATTTTCTGCCTTGAACCTGAATATTCCAACATCAGATGGTTGCCCTAGGGAATCTAATTCTGATATTGATTGTTTTTGCTGATTGTCTCACTTTGTAGCTGATTTCTTCAATATTGTGTAAATTTAGATCATGAGCTCATGTTTAGCTAAACAGCTGACCTTGTAAGAGGCTTAGGTGTGAACGCTGGTAAGCTTCAGCAGAAAGTCGGCAAAGATTTATTTGTGTCCCTCCAATGAGTTGCCCGCAAGGACCCCGTTTTCTACAAGTGTTGGTCCAATACTCCTTCGAGAGGCAGTGGACTCAGACATGGCTGCTTTTCAGCCTTCGATCTGGGGCAGGGGCAGTGGGCGGCCTGTGCCCCGGGCAGGAGCCACTCCGCATGTGTCCTATGGACCCATTTGCCTGCGAACTTCGGTCACCTGGCAGGAAGCTACGATGCCCTGACCTATGGTTAGCTGTGCAGCGAGGTGTACTGCGCGGACAGCTTCCACACACACTTCAACTAAGTGGGCGGCCTGAGTGGAAAAATGAGAGTTTGGACAGCTGTGCAGACAAAGAAGGCGCCCTATGGCCTGGGCCTAAATTCTTGTGACACCCCACTGGGCCTGCCGGGCTCTGAGGGCCCTGCCCTGGGCCCAATGCTCCCCTGCACTTTGTTCAGTCACAGCAGAGATGGCCACACCCACTCCCTCAGTGAGATCAGTCTTCAGCCTCCCTGAGCCCCTCCCACACTCCGCAGGTTACCATGGACTACAGATGCTGCATTCTGAGGCCAGGGCGTTCCGAGAATTCCAAGGGCCGACATGATGACCTTAAATGATTTCCTCTTGTGTCAGTTTTGGTAAACTGTAGGAGCTAGGAAATGGTCCACTTTACAGAAATGTTCCAATTTACTGGCATTTCATATATTCTCTGCTATAACATTGTCCTGATTCTTTCTATATATTTTTTAAATATGTTTGTGTTTTCCTTAATCAAAGTGTGTCTTTTAAATCTTTTCAAATAATATTCTTTGGACTTACTACCTCACGTGAATTTTATACGTTTTCTGTGGTATTAAGTTCTGCTCATATCTTTATTTATCTTTTTTCTATGTTCTCAGGGTTTATTGTTTTGATCTTCTGATGTCAATTAAAACACTTGGTTATTCATTTTCATAAATCTTTTTACTTATAAACATTTGAACTTTTAAAGATTCCAGCTCACTTTTAAGTTTCTAAGGGTCAGGTCCTCTACATTGTGGTTGGCCTAAGGCTTAGATCACCATATAGCAATGTATATATTGACATTTTCCCCTCGACTTTCTGTGATTCCCTACATCTCACCTTTCTTTGCAGACAAGCCATTTGAAATACACTTAACGTATGTCACAGCCAATAAGTCTTTGAAATAATGTCTATTTTTTAGAGAAGTCTTCTTATATAATTAGGCAGAAAATCTCACCTGCCATAGTTTTCAAAACAGCATAATTTCACTCTTCTGAATGCTTAATCTGTGGTATTAAACAACCTTTGAGTATTTAGGTTTATCAATTACATGTACTTCAAAAATGCTTTAGAGATCCTACCAGTCTTTGAAAACATCCTTGTTCCTTGTTTCATTTCCAGGTTTATGTATATTTTCTGCCTTGCACCTGATTATTCCAACATCAGATGGATGGCCTAGGGAATCTAATTCTGGTAGTGATTGTTTTTGCTGATTGTCTCATTTTGTAGCTGATTTCTTCAATATTGTGTAAATTTAGATCATGAGCTCATGTTTAGCTAAACAGCTGACCTTGTAAGAGGCTTAGGTGTGAACGCTGGTAAGCTTCAGCAGAAAGTCGGCAAAGATTTATTTGTGTCCCTCCAATGAGTTGCCCGCAAGGAGCCCATTTTCTACTAGTGTTGGTCCAATACTCCTTCGAGAGGCAGTGGACTCAGACATGGCTGCTTTTCAGCCTTCGATCTGGGGCAGGGGCAGTGGGTGGCCTGTGGCCCGGGCAGGAGCCTCTCCGCATGTGTCCCAGGGACCCAATTGCCTGCGAACTTCGGTCACCTGGCAGGAAGCTACGATGCCCTGACCTATGGTTAGCTGTGCAGCGAGGTGTACTGCGCGGACAGGTTCCACACACACTTCAACTAAGTGGGCGGCCTGAGTGGAAAAATGAGAGTTTGGGCTGCTGTGCAGACAAAGAAGGCGCCCTATGGCCTGGGCCTATATGCTTGTGACACCCCACTGGGCCTGCCGGGCTCTGAGGGCCCTGCCATGGGCCCCCTGCTCCCCTGCCCTTTGTTCAGTCACAGCAGAGATGGCCACACCCTCTCCCTCAGTGAGGGCAGTCTTCAGCCTCCCTGAGCCCCGCCCACTCTCCGCAGGTTACCATGGACTACAGATGCTGCATTCTGAGGCCAGGTCATTCCGAGAGTGCCAAGAGCATACATGATGACCTTAAATGATTTCCTCTTGTGTCAGTTTTGTTAAACTGTACGAGCTAGGAAATGGTCAACTTTACAGAAATGTTCCAATTTACTGGCATTTCATATATTCTCTGCTATAACGTTGTCCTGATTCTTTCTATATATTCTTTAATTATGTTTGTATTTTCCTTAATCAAAGTGTGTCTTTTAAATCTTTTCAAAGAATATTCTTTGGACTTACTACCTCACCTGAATTTTATACGTTTTCTGTGGTATTAAGTTCTGCTCATATCTTTATTTATCTTTTTTCTATGTTCTCAGGGTTTATTGTTTTGATTTTCTGATGTCAAGTAAAACACTTGGTTATTCATTTTCATAAATCTTTTTACTTATAAAGATTTGAACTTTTAAAGATTCCAGCTTACTTGTACGTTTCTAAGGGTCAATTCCTCTACAGTGTTGCCGGCCTAAGGCTTAGTTCACCATATAGCAATGTATATATTGACATATTATCCCCTCGGCTTTCTGTGATTCCCTACATCTCACCTTTATTTTCAGACAAGCCATTTGAAATACCCTTAACTTATTTCACAGCCTATATGTCTTTGAAATAATGTCTATTTTTTAGAGAAATCTTCTTATATAATTAGGCAGAAAATCTCACCTGCCATAGTTTTCTAAACAGCATAATTTCACTCTTCTCACTGCTTAATTTGTTGTATTAAACAACCTTTGAGTATTTAGCTTTATCAATGCCATGTACTTCAAAAATGCTTTAGAGATCCTACCAGTCTTTGAAAACATCCTTGTTCCTTGTTTCATTTCCAGGTTTATGTATATTTTCTGCCTAGCACCTGATTATTCCAACATCTGACGGATGGCCTAGGGAATCTAATTCTGGTATTGATTGTTTTTGCTGATTGTCTCCCTTTGTAGCTGATTTCTTCATTATTGTGTAAATTTAGATTATGAGCTCATGTTTAGCTAAACAGCTGACCTTGTAAGAGGCTTAGCTGTGAACGCTCGTAGGTTTCAGCAAAAAGTCAGCAAAGATTTATTTGTGTCCCTCCAATGAGTTGCCCACAAGGACCCCGTTTTCTAGAAGTGTTGGTCCAATACTCCCTCTAGGTATAGGGGACTTAGACAGGGCTGCTTTTGGCCCCCGATCTTGGGCAGGGGCAGTGGGCGGCCTGTGGCCAGGGCAGGAACCTCTCTGCGTGTGAACCTGGGAATCATCTCTCCTGCGAACTTCGGTAACATGGCAGGAAGCTACGATGACCAGACCTATGGTTAGCTGTGCAGCGATGTGTACTGCGCGGACAGGTTTCACACACACTTCAACTAAGTGGGCGGCCTGTGTGGAAAAATGAGAGTTTGGGCAGCTGTGCAGACAAAGAAGGCGCCCTATGGCCTGGGCCTAAATGCTTGTGACACCCCACTGGGCCTGCCGGGCTCTGAGGGCCCTGCCCTGCGCCCCCTGCTCCCCTGCCCTTTGTTCAGTCACAGCAGCGATGGCCACACCCACTCCCTCAGTGAGGGCAGTGTTCCAGTTTCCCTCAGCCCCGCCCACTCTCCGCAGTTTACCATGGACTACAGATGCTGCATTCTGAGGCCAGGGCGTTCCGAGAATGCCAAGAGCCGACCTGATGACTTTAAATGATTTCCTCTTGTGTCAGTTTTGGTAAACTGTAGGAGCTAGGATATGGTCCACTTTACCGAAATGTTCCATTTTACTGGCATTTCATATATTCTCTGCTATAACATTGTCCTGATTCTTTCTATATATTCTTTAATTATGTTTGTGTTTTCCGTAATCAAAGTGTGTCTTTTAAATCTTTTCAAACAATATTCTTTGGACTTACTACATCACCTGAATTTTATACGTTTTCTGTGGCATTATGTTCTGCTCATATCTTTATTTATCTTTTTTCTATGTTCTCAGGGTTTATTGTTTTGATTTTCTGATGTCAATTAAAACACTTGGATATTCATTTTCATAAAACTTTTTACTTATAAACATTTGAACTTTTAAAGATTCCAGCTCACTTTTAAGTTTCTAAGTGTCAGGTCCTCTACATTGTGCCTGGCCTAAGGCTTAGTTCACCATATAGCAATGTATATATTGACATTTTCCCCTCAACTTTCTGTGATTCCCTACATCTCACCTTTCTTTGCAGACCAGCCATTTGAAATACACTTAACTTATTTCACAGCCAATAAGTCTTTGAAATAATGTCTATTTTTTAGAGAAATCTTCTTATATAATTTGGCAGAAAATCTCACCTGCCATAGTTTTCAAAACAGCATAATTTCACTCTTCTCAATGCTTAATCTGTGGTATTAAACAACCTTTGAGTATTTAGGTTTATCAACGACATGTACTTTAAAAATGTTTTAGAGATCCTACCAGTCTTTGAAAACATCCTTGTTCCTTGTTTCATTACCAGGTTTATGTATATTTTCTGCCTTGCACCTGATTATTCCAACATCAGATGGATGGCCTAGGGAATCTAATTCTGGTAGTGATTGTTTTTGCTGATTGTCTCACTTTGTAGCTGATTTCTTCAATATTGTGTAAATTTAGATCATGAGCTCATGTTTAGCTAAACAGCTGACCTTGTAAGAGGCTTAGGTGTGAACGCTGGTAAGCTTCAGCAGAAAGTCGGCAAAGATTTATTTGTGTCCCTCCAATGAGTTGCCCGCAAGGACCCCGTTTTCTACAAGTGTTGGTCCAATACTCCTTCGAGAGGCAGTGGACTCAGACATGGCTGCTTTTCAGCCTTCGATCTGGGGCAGGGGGAGTGGGTGGCCTGTAACCCGGGCAGGAGCCTCTCCGCATGTGTCCCAGGGACCCATTTGCCTGCGAACTTCGGTCACCTGGCAGGAAGCTACGATGCCCTGACCTATGGTTAGCTGTGCAGCGAGGTGTACTGCGCGGACAGGTTCCACACACACTTCAAATAAGTGGGCGGCCTGAGTGGAAAAATGAGAGTTTGGGCAGCTGTGCAGACAAAGAAGGCGCCCTATGGCCTGGGCCTAAATGCTTGAGACACCCCACTGGGCCTGCCGGGCTCTGAGTGCCCTGCCTTGGGTCCCCTGCTCCCCTGCCCTTTGTTCAGTCACAGCAGAGATGGCCACACCCTCTCCCTCAGTGAGGGCAGTCTTCAGCCTCCCTGAGCACCGCCCACTCTCCGCAGGTTACCATGGACTACAGATGCTGCATTCTGAGGCCAGGGCGTTCCGAGAATGCCAAGGGCCGACATGATGACCTTAAATGATTTCCTCTTGTGTCAGTTTTGGTAAACTGTAAGAGCTAGGAAATGATCCACTTTACAGAAATTTTCCGATTTACTGGCATTTCATATATTCTCTGCTATAACATTGTCCTGATTCTTTCTATATATTCTTTAATGATGTTTGTGTTTTCCTTAATCAAAGTGTGTCTTTTAAATCTTTTCAAAGAATATTCTTTGGACTTACTACCTCACCTGAATTTTATACGTTTTTTTGGTATTAAGTTCTGCTCATATCTTTATTTATGTTTTTTCTATGTTCTCAGGGTTTATTGTTTTGATTTTCTGATGTCAATTAAAACACTAGTTTATTCATTTTCATAAATCTTTTATTTATAAACATTTGTACTTTTAAAGATTCCAGCTCACTTTTAAGTTTCTAAGTGTCAGGTCCTCTACATTGTGCCTGGCCTAAGGCTTAGTTCACCATATAGCAATGTATATATTGACATTTTACCCTCGACTTTCTTTGATTCCCTACATCTCACCTTTCTTTGCAGACAAGCCATTTGAAATACACTTAACTTATTTCACAGCCAATAAGTCTTTGAAATAATGTCTATTTTTTAGAGAAATCTTCTTATATAATTAGGCAGAAAATCTCACCTGCCATAGTTTTCAAAACAGCATAATTTCACTCTTCTCAGTGCTTAATCTGTGGTATTAAACAACCTTTGAGTATTAGGTTTATCAACGACATGTACTTTAAAAATGTTTTAGAGATCCTACCAGCCTTTGAAAACATCCTTATTCCTTGTTTCATTTCCAGGTTTATGTATATTTTCTGCCTTGCACCTGATTATTCCAACATCAGATGGATGGCCTAGGGAATCTAATTCTGGTAGTGATTGTTTTTGCTGATTGTCTCACATTGTTGCTGATTTCTTCAATATTGAGTAAATTTAGATCATGAGCTCATGTTTAGCTAAACAGCTGACCTTGTAAGAGGCTTAGGTGTGAACGCTGGTAAGCTTCAGCAGAAAGTCGGCAAAGATTTATTTGTGTCCCTCCAATGAGTTGCCCGCAAGGAACCCGTTTTCTACAAGTGTTGGTCCAATACTCCTTCGAGAGGCAGTGGACTCAGACATGGCTGCTTTTCAGCCTTCGATATGGGGCAGGGGCAGTGGGCGGCCTGTGGCCCGGGCAGGAGCCTCTCCGCAGGTGTCCCAGAGACCCATTTGCCTGCGAAGTTCGGTCACCTGGCAGGAAGCTACGATGCCCTGACCTATTGTTAGCTGTGCAGCGAGGTGTACTGCGTGGACAGGTTCCACACACACTTCAACTAAGTGGGCGGCCTGAGTGGAAAAGTGAGAGTTTGGACAGCTGTGCAGACAAAGAAGGCGCCCTATGGCGTGGTCCTAAATGCTTGTGAAACCCCACTCGGACTGCCGGACTCTGAGGGCCCTAGCCTGGGCCCCCTGCTCCCCTGCCCTTTGTTCAGTCACAGCAGAGATGACCACACCCACTCCCTCAGTGAGGGCTGTCTTCAGCCTCCCTAAGCCCCGCCCACTCTCCGCAGGTTACAATGGACTACAGATGCGGCATTCTGAGGCCAGGGCGTTCCGAGAATGCCAAGAGCAGACATGATGACCTTAAATGATTTCCTCTTGTGTCAGTTTTGTTAAACTGTACAAGCTAGGAAATGGTCAACTTTACAGAAATGTTCCAATTTACAGGCATTTCATATATTCTCTGCTATAACATTGTCCTGATTCTTTCTATATATTCTTTAATTATGTTTGTTTTTTCCTTAATCAAAGTGTGTCTTTTAAATCTTTTCAAAGAATATTCTTTGGACTTACTACCTCACCTGAATTTTATACGATTTCTTTGGTATTAAGTCCTGCTCATATCTTTATTTATCTTTTTTCTATGTTCTCAGGGTTTATTGTTTTGATTTTCTAATGTCAAGTAAAACACTTGGTTATTCATTTTAATAAATCTTTTTACTTATAAAGATTTGAACTTTTAAAGATTCCAGCTTACTTGTACGTTTCTAAGTGTCAATTCCTCTACAGTGTTGCCGGCCTAAGGCTTAGTTCACCATATAGCAATGTATATATTGACATATTATCCCCTCGGCTTTCTGTGATTCCCTACATCTCACCTTTTTTGCAGACAAGCCATTTGAAATACCCTTAACTTATTTCACAGCCTATAAGTCTTTGAAATAATGTGTATTTTTTAGAGAAATCATCTTATATAATTAGGCAGAAAATCTCACCTTCCATAGTTTTCTAAACAGCATAATTTCCCTCTTCTCACTGCTTAATTTGTTGTATTAAACAACCTTTGAGTATTTAGGTTTATCAATTACATGTACTTCAAAAATGCTTTAGAGATCCTACCAGTCTTTGAAAACATCCTTGTTCCTTGTTTCATTTCCAGGTTTATGTATATTTTCTGCCTAGAACCTGATTATTCCAACATCTGACGGATGGCCTAGGGAATCTAATTCTGGTAGTGATTGTTTTTGCTGATTGTCTCACTTTGTAGCTGATTTCTTCAATATTGTGTAAATTTAGATCATGAGCTCATGTTTAGCTAAACAGCTGACCTTGTAAGAGGCTTAGGTGTGAACGCTGGTAAGCTTCAGCAGAAAGTCGGCAAAGATTTATTTGTGTCCCTCCAATGAGTTGCCCGCAAGGAGCCCATTTTTTACAAGTGTTGGTCCAATACTCCTTCGAGAGGCAGTGGACTCAGACATGGCTGCTTTTCAGCCTTCGATCTGGGGCAGGGGCAGTGGGTGGACTGTGGCCCGGGCAGGAGCCTCTCCGCATGTGTCCCAGGGACCCATTTGCCTGCGAACTTCGGTCACCTGGCAGGAAGCTACGATGCCCTGACCTATGGTTAGCTGTGCAGCGAGGTGTACTGCGCGGACAGGTTCCACACACACTTCAAATAAGTGGGCGGCCTGAGTGGAAAAATGAGAGTTTGGGCACCTGTGCAGACAAAGAAGGCGCCCTATGGCCTGGGCCTAAATGCTTGTGACACCCCACTGGGCCTGCCGGGCTCTGAGGGCCCTGCCATGGGCCCCCTGCTCCCCTGCCCTTTGTTCAGTCACAGCAGAGATGGCCACAACCTCTCCCTCAGTGAGGGCAGTCTTCAGCCTCCCTGAGCACCGCCCACTCTCCGCAGGTTACCATGGACTACAGATGCTGCATTCTGAGGCCAGGGCGTTCCGAGAATGCCAAGGGCCGACATGATGACCTTAAATGATTTCCTCTTGTGTCAGTTTTGGTAAACTGTAAGAGCTAGGAAATGATCCACTTTACAGAAATTTTCCAATTTACTGGCATTTCATATATTCTCTGCTATAACATTGTCCTGATTCTTTCTATATATTCTTTAATTATGTTTGTGTTTTCCTTAATCAAAGTGTGTCTTTTAAATCTTTTCAAAGAATATTCTTTGGACTTACTACCTCACCTGAATTTTATACGTTTTTTTGGTGTTAAGTTCTGCTCATATCTTTATTTATCTTTTTTCTATGTTCTCAGGGTTTATTGTTTTGATTTTCTGATGTCAATTAAAACACTAGGTTATTCATTTTCATAAATCTGTTTACTTATAAACATTTGAACTTTTAAAGATTCCAGCTCACTTTTAAGTTTCTAAGTGTCAGGTCATCTACATTGTGCCTGGCCTAAGGCTTAGTTCACCATATAGCAATGTATATATTGACATTTTCCCCTCGACTTTCTGTGATTCCCTACATCTCACCTTTCTTTGCAGACAAGCCGTTTGAAATACACTTAACTTATTTCACAGCCAATAAGTCTTTGAAATAATGTCTATTTTTTAGAGAAATCTTCTTATATAATTAGGCAGAAAATCTCACCTGCCATAGTTTTCAAAACAGCATAATTTCACTCTTCTCAATGCATAATCTGTGGTATTAAACAACCTTTGAGTATTTAGCTTTATCAACGACATGTACTTTAAAAATGTTTTGGAGATCCTACCATCCTTTGAAAACATCCTTATTCCTTGTTTCATTTCCAGGTTTATGTATATTTTCTGCCTTGCACCTGATTATTCCAACATCAGATGGATGGCCTAGGGAATCTAATTCTGGTAGTGATTGTCTTTGCTGATTGTCTCACTTCGTTGTTGATTTCTTCAATATTGTGTAAATTTAGATCATGAGCTCATGTTTAGCTAAACAGCTGACCTTGTAAGAGGCTTAGGTGTGAAAGCTGGTAAGCTTCAGCAGAAAGTCGGCAAAGATTTATTTGTGTCCCTCCAATGAGTTGCCCGCAAGGACCCCGTTTTCTACAAGTGTTGGTCCAATACTCCTTCGAGAGGCAGTGGACTCAGACATGGCTGCTTTTCAGCCTTCGATATGGGTCAGGGGCAGTGGGCGGCCTGTGGCCCGGGCAGGAGCCTCTCCGCAGGTGTCCCAGAGACCCATTTGCCTGCAAACTTCGGTCACCTGGCAGGAAGCTACGATGCCCTGACCTATTGTTAGCTGTGCAGCGAGGTGTACTGCGTGGACAGGTTCCACACACACTTCAACTAAGTGGGCGGCCTGAGTGGAAAAGTGAGAGTTTGGACAGCTGTGCAGACAAAGAAGGCGCCCTATGGCGTGGGCCTAAATGCTTGTGACACCCCACTCGGACTGCCGGACTCTGAGGGCCCTGGCCTGGGCCCCCTGCTCCCCTGCCGTTTGTTCAGTCACAGCAGAGATGACCACACCCACTCCCTCAGTGAGGGCAGTCTTCAGCCTCCCTAAGCCCCGCCCACTCTCCGCAGGTTACCATGGACTACAGATGCTGCATTCTGAGGCCAGGGCATTCCGAGAATGCGAAGAGCAGACATGATGACCTTAAATGATTTCCTCTTGTGTCAGTTTTGTTAAACTGTACGAGCTAGGAAATGGTCAACTTTACAGAAATGTTCCAATTTACTGGCATTTCATATATTCTCTGCTATAACATTGTCCTGATTCTTTCTATATATTCTTTAATTATGTTTGTGTTTTCCTTAATCAAAGTGTGTCTTTTAAATCTTTTCAAAGAATATTCTTTGGACTTACTACCTCACCTGAATTTTATACGATTTCTTTGGTATTAAGTCCTGCTCATATCTTTATTTATGTTTTTTCTATGTTCTCAGGGTTTATTGTTTTGATTTTCTAATGTCAAGTAAAACACTTGGTTATTCATTTTAATAAATCTTTTTACTTATAAAGATTTGAACTTTTAAAGATTCCAGCTTACTTGTACGTTTTAAGTGTCAATTCCTCTACAGTGTTGCCGGCCTAAGGCTTAGTTCACCATATAGCAATGTATATATTGACATATTATCCCCTCGGCTTTCTGTGATTCCCTACATCTCACCTTTTTTGCAGACAAGCCATTTGAAATACCCTTAACTTATTTCACAGCCTATAAGTCTTTGAAATAATGTGTATTTTTTAGAGAAATCATCTTATATAATTAGGCAGAAAATCTCACCTTCCATAGTTTTCTAAACAGCATAATTTCACTCTTCTCACTGCTTAATTTGTTGTATTAAACAACCTTTGATTATTTAGCTTTATCAATGCCATGTACCTCAAAAATGCTTTAGAGATCCTACCAGTCTTTGAAAACATGCTTGTTCCTTGTTTCATGTCCAGGTTTATGTATATTTTCTGCCTAGCACCTGATTATTCCAACATCTGACGGATGGCCTAGGGAATCTAATTCTGGTATTGATTGTTTTTGCTGATTGTCTCCCTTTGTAGCTGATTTCTTCATTATTGTGTAAATTTAGATCATGAGCTCATGTTTAGCTAAACAGCTGACCTTGTAAGAGGCTTAGGTGTGAACGCTCGTAAGTTTCAGCAAAAAGTCGGCAAAGATTTATATGTGTCCCTCCAATGAGTTGCCCACAAGGACCCCGTTTTCTAGAAGTGTTGGTCCAATACTCCCTCTAGGGTTATGGGACTTAGACAGGGCTGCTTTCGGCCCCCGATCTTGGGCAGGGGCAGTGGGCACCTGTGGCCCGGGCTGGAGCCTCTCTGCGTGTGAACCTGGGAATCATCTCTCCTGCGAACTTCGGTCACCTGGCAGGAAGCTACGATGCCCAGACCTATGGTTAGCTGTGCAGCGAGGTGTACTGCGCGGACAGGTTCCACACACACTTCAACTAAGTGGGCGGCCTGTGTGGAAAAATGAGAGTTTGGGCAGCTGTGCAGACAAAGAAGGCGCCCTATGGCCTGGGCCTAAATGCTTGTGACACCCCACTGGGCATGCCTGGCTCTGAGGGCCCTGCCCTGGGCCCCCTGCTACCCTACCCTTTGTTCAGTCACAGCACAGATGGCCACACGCACTCCCTCAGTGAGGGCAGTGTTCCAGTCTCCCTCAGCCCCTCCCACTCTCCGCAGTTTACCATGGACTACAGATGCTGCATTCTGAGGCCAGGGCGTTCCGAGAATGCCAAGGGCCGACATGATGAACTTAAATGATTTCCTCTTGTGTCAGTTTTGGTAAACTGTACGAGCTAGGAAATGGTCCACTTTACAGTAATATTCCAATTTACTGGCATTTCATATATTCTCTGCTATAACATTGTCCTGATTCTTTCTATATATTCTTTAATTATGTTTGTGTTTTCCTTAATCTAAGTGTGTCTTTTAAATCTTTTCAAAGAATATTCTATGGACTTACTACCTCACCTGAATTTTATACGTTTTCTGTGGTATTAAGTTCTGCTCATATCTTTATTTATCTTTTTTCTATGTTCTCAGGGTTTATTGTTTTGATTTTCTGATGTCAAGTAAAACACTTGGTTATTCATTTTCATCAATCTTTTTACTTATAAAGATTTGAACTTTTAAAGATTCCAGCTTACTTGTACGTTTCTAAGGGTCAATTCCTCTACAGTGCTGCCGGCCTAAGGCTTAGTTCACCATATAGCAATGTATATATTGACCTATTATCCCCTCGGCTTTCTGTGATTCCCTACATCTCACCTTTCTTTGCAGACAAGCCATTTGAAATACCCTTAACTTATTTCACAGCCTATAAGTCTTTGAAATAATGTGTATTTTTTAGACAAATCATCTTATATAATTAGGCAGAAAATCTCAACTTCCATAGTTTTCTAAACAGCATAATTTCCCTCTTCTCACTGCTTAATTTGTTGTATTAAACAACCTTTGAGTATTTAGCTTTATCAATGCCATGTACTTCAAAAATGCTTTAGAGATCCTACCAGTCTTTGAAAACATCCTTGTTCCTTGTTTCATTTCCAGGTTTATGTAAATTTTCTGCCTAGCACCTGATTATTCCAACATCTGACGGATGGCCTAGGGAATCTAATTCTGGTATTGATTGTTTTTGCTGATTGTCTCCCTTTGTAGCTGATTTCTTCATTATTGTGTAAATTTAGATCATGAGCTCATGTTTAGCTAAACAGCTGACCTTGTAAGAGGCTTAGGTGTGAACGCTCGTAAGTTTCAGCAAAAAGTCAGCAAAGATTTATTTGTGTCCCTCCAATGAGTTGCCCACATGGACCCCGTTTTCTAGAAGTGTTGGTCCAATAATCTCTCTAGGGGTAGGGGACTTAGAGAGGGCTGCTTTCGGCCCGCGACCTTGGGCAGGGGCAGTGGGCGGCATGTGGCCCGGGCAGGAGCCTCTCTGCGTGTGAACCTGGGAATCATCTCTCCTGCGAACTTCGGTCACCTGGCAGGAAGCTACGATGCCCAGACCTATGGTTAGCTGTGCAGCGAGGTGTACTGCGCGGACAGGTTCCAGACACACTTCAACTAAGTGGGCGGCCTGTGTGGAAATATGAGAGTTTGGGCAGCTGTTCAGACAAAGAAGGCGCCCTATGGCCTGGGCCTAAATGCTTGTGACACCCCACTGGGCCTGCCGGGCTCTGCGGGCCCTGCCCTGGGCCCCCTGCTCCCCTACCCTTTGTTCAGTCACAGCAGAGATGGCCACACCCACTCCCTCAGTGAGGGCAGTGTTCCAGTTTCCCTCAGCCCCTCCCACTCTCCGCAGTTTACCATGGACTACAGATGCTGCATTCTGAGGCCAGGGTGTTCCGAGAATGCCAAGGGCCGACATGATGACCTTAAATGATTTCCTCTTGTGTCAGTTTTGGTAAACTGTAGGAGCTAGGAAATGGTCCACTTTACCGAAATGTTCAAATTTACTGGCATTTCATATATTCTCTGCTATAACATTGTCCTGATTCTTTCTATGTATTCTTTAATTATGTTTGTGTTTTCCTTAATCAAAGTGTGTCTTTTAAATCTTTTCAAACAATATTCTTTGGACTTACTACCTCACCTGAATTTTATACGTTTTCTGTGGTATTAAGTTCTGCTCATATCTTTATTTATCTTTTTTCTATGTTCTCAGTGTTTATTGTTTTGATTTTCTGATGTCAATTAAAACACTTGGATATTCATTTTCATAAATCTTTTTACTTATAAACATTTGAACTTTTAAAGATTCCAGCTCACTTTTAAGTTTCTAAGTGTCAGGTCCTCTACATTGTGGCTGGCCTAAGGCTTAGTTCACCATATAGCAATGTATATATTGACATTTTCCCCTCGACTTTCTGTGATTCCCTACATCTCAACTTTCTTTGCAGACAAGCCATTTGAAATACACTTAACTTATTTCACAGCCAATAAGTCTTTGAAATAATGTCTATTTTTTAGAGAAATCTTCTTATATAATTAGGCAGAAAATCTCACCTGCCATAGTTTTCAAAACAGCATAATTTCACTCTTCTCAATGCTTAATCTGTGGTATTAAACAACCTTTGAGTATTTAGGTTTATCAACGACATGTACTTTAAAAATGTTTTAGAGATCCTACCAGTCTTTGAAAACATCCTTGTTCCTTGTTTCATTTCAGTTTTATGTATATTTTCTGCCTTGCACCTGATTATTCCAACATCAGATGGATGGCCTAGGGAATGTAATTCTGGTAATGATTGTTTTTGCTGATTGTCTCACTTTGTAGCTGATTTCTTCAATATTGTGTAAATTTAGATCATGAGCTCATGTTTAGCTTAAGAGCTGACCTTGTAAGAGGCTTAGGTGTGAACGCTGGTAAGCTTCAGCAGAAAGTCGGCAAAGATTTATTTGTGTCCCTCCAATGAGTTGCCCGCAAGGACCCCGTTTTCTACAAGTGTTGGGCCAATACTCCTTCGAGAGGCAGTGGACTCAGACATGGCTGCTTTTCAGCCTTCGATATGGGGCAGGGGCAGAGGGCGGCCTGTGGCCCGGGCAGGAGACTCTCCGCAGGTGTCCCAGAGACCCATTTGCCTGCGAAGTTCGGTCACCTGGCAGGAAGCTACGATGCCCTGACCTATTGTTAGCTGTGCAGCGAGGTGTACTGCGTGGACAGGTTCCACACACACTTCAACTAAGTGGGCGGCCTGAGTGGAAAAGTGAGAGTTTGGACAGCTGTGCAGACAAAGAAGGCGCCCTATGGCGTGGGCCTAAATGCTTGTGACACCCCACTCGGACTGCCCGACTCTGAGGGCCCTGGCCTGGGCCCCCTGCTACCCTGCCCTTTGTTCAGTCACAGCAGAGATGACCACACCCACTCCCTCAGTGAGGGCAGTCTTCAGCCTCCCTAAGCCCCGCCCACTCTCCGCAGGTTACCATGGACTACAGATGCTGCATTCTGAGGCCAGGGCGTTCCGAGAATGCCAAGAGCAGACATGATGACCTTAAATGATTTCCTCTTGTGTCAGTTTTGGTAAACTTTAGGAGCTAGGAAATGGTCCGCTTTACAGAAATGTTCAAATTTACTGGCATTTCATATATTCTCTGCTATAACATTGTCCTGATTCTTTCTGTATATTCTTTACTTGTGTTTTTGTTTTCCTTAATCAAAGTGTGTCTTTAAAATCTTTTCAAAGAATATTCTTTTCACTTACTAAATCACCTTAATTTTATACGTTTTCTGTTGTATTAAGTTTTGCTCATATCTTTATTTATCTTTTTTTATGTTCTCAGGGTTTATTGTTTTGATTTTCTGATGTCAAGTAAAACACTTGGTTATTCATTTTAATAAATCTTTTTACTTATAATGATTTGAACTTTTAAAGATTCCAGCTTACTTGTACGTTTCTAAGGGTCAATTCCTCGACAGTGCTGTCGGCCTAAGGCTTAGTTCACCATATAGCAATGTATATATTGACCTATTATCCCCTCGGCTTTCTGTGATTCCCTACATCTCACCTTTCTTTGCAGACAAGCCATTTGAAATACCCTTAACTTATTTCACAGCCTATAAGTCTTTGAAATAATGTGTATTTTTTAGACAAATCATCTTATATAATTAGGCAGAAAATCTCAACTTCCATAGTTTTCTAAACAGCATAATTTCCCTCTTCTCACTGCTTAATTTGTTGTATTAAACAACCTTTGAGTATTTAGCTTTATCAATGCCATGTACTTCAAAAATGCTTTAGAGATCCTACCAGTCTTTGAAAAAATCCTTGTTCCTTGTTTCATTTCCAGGTTTATGTATATTTTCTGCCTAGCACCTGATTATTCCAACATCTGACGGATGGCCTAGGGAATCTAATTCTGGTATTGATTGTTTTTGCTGATTGTCTCCCTTTGTAGCTGATTTCTTCATTATTGTGTAAATTTAGATCATGAGCTCATGTTTAGCTAAACAGCTGACCTTGTAAGAGGCTTAGGTGTGAACGCTCGTAAGTTTCAGAAGAAAGTCGGCAAAGATTTATTTGTGTCCCTCCAATGAGTTGCCCGCAAGGACCCTGTTTTCTACAAGTGTTGGTCCAATACTCCTTCGAGAGGCAGTGGACTCAGACATGGCTGCTTTTAAGCCTTCGATCTGGGGCTGGGGCAGCGGGCGGCCTGTGGCCCGGGCAGGAGCCTCTCCACATGTGTCCCAGGGACCCATTTGCCTGAGAACTTTGGTCACCTGGCAGGAAGCTACGATGCCTTTACCGATGGTTAGCTGTGCAGCGAGGTGTACTGCGCAGACAGGTTCCACACACACTTCAACTAAGTGTGCGGCCTGAGTGGAAAAATGAGAGTTTGGACAGCTGTGCAGAAAAAGAAGGCGCCCTATGGCCTGGGCCTAAATGCTTGTGACACCCCACTCGGCCTGCCGGGCTCTGAGGGCCCTGCTCTGGGCCCCCTGCTCCAATGCCCTTTGTTCAGTCACAGCAGAGATGGCCACACCCACTCCCTCAGTGAGGGCAGTGTTCCAGTCTCCCTCAGCCCCTCCCACTCTCCGCAGGTTACCATGGACTACAGATGCTGCATTCTGAGGCCTGGGCGTTCCGAGAATGCAAAGGTCCAACATGATGACCTTAAATGATTTCCTCTTGTGTCAGTTTTGGTAAACTGTAGGAGCTAGGAAATGGTCCACTTTACAGAAATGTTCCATTTTACTGGCATTTCATATATTCTCTGCTATGACATTGTCCTGATTCTTTCTATGTATTCTTTAATTATGTTTGTGTTTTCCTTAATCAAAGTGTGTCTTTTAAATCTTTTCTAAGAATATTCTTTGGACTTACTACTTCACCTGAATTTTATATGCTTTCTGTGGTATTAAGTTCTGCTCATATCTTTATTTATCTTTTCTCTATGTTCTCAGGGTTTATTGTTTTGATTTTCTGATGTCAATTAAAACACTTGGTTATTCATTTTCATAAATCTTTTTACTTATAAACATTTGAACTTTTAAAGATTCCAGCTCACTTTTAAGTTTCTAAGAGTCAGGTCCTCTACATTGTGGCTGGCCTAAAGCTTAGTTCACCATATAGCAATGTATATATTGACATTTTCCCCTCGACTTTCTGTGATTCCCTACATCTCACCTTTCTTTGCAGACAAGCCATTTGAAATACACTTAACTTATTTCACAGCCAATAAGTCTTTGAAATAATGTCTATTTTTTAGAGAAATCTTCTTATATAATTAGGCAGAAAATCTCACCTGCCATAGTTTTCAAAACAGCATAATTTCACTCTTCTCAATGCTTAATCTGTGGTATTAAACAACCTTTGAGTATTTAGGTTTATCAACGACATGTACTTTAAAAATGTTTTAGAGATCCTACCAGCCTTTGAAAAGATCCTTGTTCCTTGTTTCAGTTCTAGTTTTATGTATATTTTCTGCCTTGCACCTGATTATTTCAGCATCAGATGAATGGCCTCGGAAATCTCATTCTGATATTGATTGTTTTTGCTGATTGTCTCACTTTGTAGCTGATTTCTTCAATATTGTGTAAATTTAGATCATGAGCTCATGTTTAGCTAAACAGCTGGCCTTGTAAGAGGCTTAGGTGTGAACGCTGGTAAGCTTCAGCAGAAAGTCGGCAAATATTTATTTGTGTCCCTCCAATGAGTTGCCCGCAAGGACCCCGTTTTCTACAAGTGTTCGTCCAATTCTCCTTCGAGAGGCCGTGGACTCACACATGGCTGCTTTTCAGCCTTCGATCTGGGGCAGGGGCAGTGGGCGGCCTGTGGCCCGGGCAGGAGCCTCTCCGCATGTGTCCCAGGGACCCTTTTGCCTGCGAACTTCGGTCACGTGGCAGGAAGCTACGATGCCCTGACCTATGGTTAGCTGTGCATCGAGGTGTACTGCGCCGACAGGTTCCACACACACTTCAACTAAGTGGGCGGCCTGAGTGGAAAAATGAGAGTTTGGACAGCTGTGCAGACAAAGAAGGCGCCCTATGGCCTGGGCCTAAATGCTTGTGACACCCCACTGGGCCTGCCGGGCTTTGAGGGCCCTGCCCTGGGTCCCCTGCTCCCCTGCCCTTTGTTCAGTCACAGCAGAGATGGCCACACAAACTCCCTGAGTGAGGGAAGTCTTCAGCCTCCCTCAGCCCCGCCCACTCTCCGCAGGTTACCATGGACTACAGATGCTGCATTCTGAGGCCAGGGCGTTCCGAGTATGCAAAGGTCCAACATGATGACCTTAAATGATTTCCTCTTGTGTCAGTTATGTTAAACTGTACGAGCTAGGAAATGGTCAACTTTACAGAAATGTTCCAATTTACTAGCATTTCATATATTCTCTGCTATAACATTGTCCTGATTCTTTTTATATATTCTTTAATTATGTTTGTGTTTTCCTTAATCAAAGTGTGTCTTTTAAATCTTTTCAAAGAATATTCTTTGGACTTACTACCTCACCTGAATTTTATACGTTTTCTGTGGTATTAAGTTCTGCTCATATCTTTATTTATCTTTTTTCTATGTTCTCAGGGTTTATTGTTTTGATTTTCTGATGTCAAGTAAAACACTTGGTTATTCATTTTAATAAATCTTTTTACTTATAAAGATTTGAACTTTTAAAGATTCCAGCTTACTTGTACGTTTCTAAGGGTCAATTCCTCTACATTGTGGCTGGCCTAAGGCTTAGTTCACCATATAGCAATGTATATATTGACATATTATACCCTCGGCTTTCTGTGATTCCCTACATCTCACCTTTCTTTGCAGACAAGGCATTTGAAATACCCTTAACTTATTTCACAGCCTATAAGTCTTTGAAATAATGTGTATTTTTTAGAGAAATCATCTTATATAATTAGGCAGAAAATCTCACCTTCCATAGTTTTCTAAACAGCATAATTTCACTCTTCTCACTGCTTAATTTGTTGTATTAAACAACCTTTGAGTATTTAGCTTTATCAATGCCATGTACTTCAAAAATGCTTTAGAGATCCTACCAGTCTTTGAAAACATGCTTGTTCCTTGTTTCATTTCCAGGTTTATGTATATTTTCTCCCTAGCACCTGATTATTCCAACATCTGACGGATGGCCTAGGGAATCTAATTCTGGTATTGATTGTTTTTGCTGATTGTCTCCCTTTGTAGCTGATTTCTTCATTATTGTGTAAATTTAGATCATGAGCTCATGTTTAGCTAAACAGCTGACCTTGTAAGAGGCTTAGGTGTGAACGCTCGTAAGTTTCAGCAAAAAGTCGGCAAAGATTTATTTGTGTCCCTCCAATGAGTTGCCCACAAGGACCCCGTTTTCTAGAAGTGTTGGTCCAATACTAACTCTAGGTATAGGGGTCTTAGACAGGGCTGCTTTCGGCCCCCGATCTTGGGCAGGGGCAGTGGGCACCTGTGGCCCGGGCATGAGCCTCTCTGCGTGTCAACCTGGGAATCATCTCTCCTGCGAACTTCGGTCACCTGGCAGGAAGCTACGATGCGCACACCTATGGTTAGCTGTGCAGCGAGGTGTACTGCGCGGACAGGTTCCACACACACTTCAACTAAGTGGGCGGCCTGTGTGGAAAAATGAGAGTTTGGGCAGCTGTGCAGACAAAGAAGGCGCCCTATGGCCTGGGCCTTAATGCTAGTGACACCACACTGGGCCTGCCGGGCTCTGAGGGCCCTGCCCTGGGCCCCCTGCTCCACTGCGCTTTGTTCAGTCACAGCAGAGATGCCCACACACACTCCCTCAGTGAGGGCAGTGTTCCAGTCTTCCTCAGCCCCTCCCACTCTCCGCAGGTTACCATGGACTACAGATGCTGCATTCTGAGGCCAGGGCGTTCCGAGAATGCCAAGGGCCGACATGATGACCTTAAATGATTTCCTCTTGTGTCACTTTTGGTAAACTGTAGGAGCTAGGAAATGGTCCACTTTACAGAAATTTTCCATTTTACTGGCATTTCATATATTTTCTGCTATAACATTTTCCTGATTCTTTCTATATATTCTTTAATTATGTTTGTGTTTTCCTTAATCAAAGTGTGTCTTTTAAATCTTTTAAAAGAATATTCTTTAGACTTACTACCTCACCTGAATTTTATACGTTTTCTGTGGTATTAAGTTCTGCTCATATCTTTATTTATCTTTTTTCTATGTTCTCAGGGTTTATTGTTATGATTTTCTGATGTCAATTAAAACACTTGGATATTCATTTTCATAAATCTTTTTACTTATAAACATTTGAACTTTTAAAGATTCCAGCTCACTTTTAAGTTTCTAAGTGTCAGGTCCTCTACATTGTGGCTGGCCTAAGGCTTAGTTCACCATATAGCAATGTATATATTGACATTTTACCCTCGACTTTCTGTGATTCCCTACCTCTTTCCTTTCTTTGCAGACAAGCCATTTGAAATACACTTAACTTATTTCACAGCCAATAAGTCTTTGAAATAATGTGTATTTTTTAGAGAAATCTTCTTATATAATTAGGCAGAAAATATCACCTGCCATAGTTTTCAAAACAGCATAATTTCACTCTTCTCAATGCTTAATCTGTGGTATTAAACAACCTTTCAGTATTTAGGTTTATCAACGACATGTACTTTAAAAATGTTTTAGAGATCCTACCAGCCTTTGAAAACCTCCTTGTTCCTTGTTTCAGTTCCAGTTTTATGTATATTTTCTGCCTTGCATCTGATTATTCCAGCATCAGATGGATGGCCTAGGGAATCTAATTCTGGTAGTGATTGTTTTTGCTGATGGTCTCACTTTGTAGCTGATTTTTTAAATATTGTGTTAATTTAGATCATGAGCTCATGTTTAGCTAAACAGCTGACCTTGTAAGAGGCTTAGGTGTGAACGCAGGTAAGCTTCAGCAGAAAGTCGGCAAAGATTTATTTGTGTCCCTCCAATGAGTTGCACGCAAGGACCCCGTTTTCTACAAGTGTTGGTCCAATACTCCTTCGAGAGGCAGTGGATTCAAACATGGCTGCTTTTCAGCCTTCGATCTGGGGCAGGGGCAGTGGGCGGCCTGTGGCCCGGGCAGGAGCCTCTCCGCATGTGTCCCATGGACCCATTTGCCTGCGAACTTCGGTCACCTGGCAGGAAGCTACGATGCCCTGACCTATGGTTAGCTGTGCAGCGAGGTGTACTGCGCGGACAGGTTCCACACACACTTCAAATAAGTGGGCGGCCTGAGTGGAAAAATGAGAGTTTGGACAGCTGTGCAGACAAAGAAGGCGCCCTATGGCCTGGGCCTAAATGCTTGTGACACCCCACTGTGCCTGCCGGGCTCTGAGGGCCCTGCCCTGGGCCCCCTGCTCCCCTGCCCTTTGTTCAGTCACAGCAGAGATGGCCACACCTACTCCCTCAGTGAGGGCAGTCTTCAGCCTCCCTGAGCCCCGCCCACTCTCCGCAGGTTACCATGGACTACAGATGCTGCATTCTGAGGCCAGGGCGTTCCGAGAGTGCCAAGAGCAGACATGATGACCTTAAATGATTTCCTCTTGTGTCAGTTTTGTTAAACTGTACGAGCTAGGAAATGGTCCACTTTACAGAAATGTTCCAATTTACTGGCATTTCATATATGCTCTGCTATAACATTGTCCTGATTCTTTCTATATATTCTTTAATTATTTTTGTGTTTTCCTTAATCAAAGTGTGTCTTTTAAATCTTTTCAAAGAATATTCTTTGGACTTACTACCTCACCTGAATTTTATACGTTTTCTGTGGTATTAAGTTCTGCTCATATCTTTATTTATCTTTTTTCTATGTTCTCAGGGTTTATTGTTTTGATTTTCTGATGTCAATTAAAACACTTGGTTATTCATTTTCATAAATCTTTTTACTTATAAACATTTGAACTTTTAAAGATTCCAGCTCACTTTTAAGTTTCTAAGTGTCAGGTCCTCTACATTGTGTCTGGCCTAAGGCTTAGTTCACCATATAGCAATGTATATATTGACCTATTATCCCCTCGGCTTTCTGTGATTCCCTACATCTCACCTTTCTTTGCAGACAAGCCATTTGAAATACCCTTAACTTATTTCACAGCCTATAAGTCTTTGAAATAATGTGTATTTTTTAGAGAAATCATCTTATATAATTAGGCAGAAAATCTCACCTTCCATAGTTTTCTAAACAGCATAATTTCACTCTTCTCACTGCTTAATTTGTTGTATTAAACAACCTTTGAGTATTTAGCTTTATCAATGCCATGTACTTCAAAAATGCTTTAGAGATCCTACCAGTCTTTGAAAACATCCTTGTTCCTTGTTTCATTTCCAGGTTTATGTATATATTCTGCCTAGCACCTGATTATTCCAACATCTGACGGATGGCCTAGGGAATCTAATTCTGGTATTGATTGTTTTTGCTGATTGTCTCCCTTTGTAGCTGATTTCTTCATTATTGTGTAAATTTAGATCATGAGCTCATGTTTAGCTAAACAGCTGACCTTGTAAGAGGCTTAGGTGTGAACGCTCGAAAGTTTCAGCAAAAAGTCGGCAAAGATTTATTTGTGTCCCTCCAATGAGTTGCCCACATGGACCCCGTTTTCTAGAAGTGTTGGTCCAATAATCCCTCTAGGGGTAGGGGACTTAGACAGGGCTGCTTTCGGCCCACGATCTTGGGCAGGGGCAGTGGGCACCTGTTCCCCTGGCAGGAGCCTCTCTGCGAGTGAACCTGGGAATCATCTCTCCTGCGAACTTCGGTCACCTGGCAGGAAGCTACGATGCCCAGACCTATGGTTAGCTGTGCAGCGAGGTGTACTGCGCAGACAGGTTCCAGACACACTTCAACTAAGTGGGCGGCCTGTGTGGAAAAATGAGAGTTTGGGCAGCTGTTCAGACAAAGAAGGCGCCCTATAGCTTGGGCCTAAATGCTTGTGACACCCCACTGGGCGGGCCGGGCTCTCAGGGCCCTGCCCTGGGCCCCCTGCTCCCCTACCCTGTGTTCAGTCACAGCAGAGATGGCCACACCCACTCCCTCCTTGAGGGCAGTGTTCCAGTTTCCCTCAGCCCCTCCCACTCTCCGCAGTATACCATAGACTACAGATGCTGCATTCTGAGGCCAGGGCGTTCCGAGAATGCCAAGGGCCGACATGATGACCTTAAATGATTTCCTCTTGTGTCAGTTTTGGTAAACTGTAGGAGCTAGGAAATGGTCCACTTTACAGAAATGTTCCAATTCACTGGCATTTCATATATTCTCTGCTATAACATTGTCCTGATTCTTTCTATATATTCTTTAATTATGTTTGTGTTTTCCTTAATCAATGTGTGTCTTTTAAATCTTTTCAAAGAATATTCTTTGGACTTACTACCTCACCTGAATTTTATACGTTTTCTGTGGTATTAAGTTCTGCTCATATCTTTATTTATCTTTTTTCTATGTTCTCAGGGTTTATTGTTTTGATTTTCTGATGTCAATTAAAACACTAGGTTATTCATTTTCATAAATCTTTTTACTTATAAAAATTTGAACTTTTAACGATTCCAGCTCACTTTTAAGTTTCTAAGTGTCAGGTCCTCTACATTGTGTCTGGCCTAAGGCTTAGTTCACCATATAGCAATGTATATATTGACATTTTCCCCTCGACTTTCTGTGATTCCCTACAACACAACTTTCTTTGCAGACAAGCCATTTGAAATACACTTAACTTATTTCACAGCCAATAAGTCTTTGAAATAATGTCTATTTTTTAGAGAAATCTTCTTATATAATTAGGCAGAAAATCTCACCTGCCATAGTTTTCAAAACAGCATAATTTCACTCTTCTCAATGCTTAATCTGTGGTATTAAACAACCTTTGAGTATTTAGGTTTATCAACGACATGTACTTTAAAAATGTTTTAGAGATCCTACCAGCCTTTGAAAACCTCCTTGTTCCTTGTTACAGTTCCAGTTTATGTATATTTTCTGCCTTGCACCTGATTATTCCAACATCAGATGGATGGCCTAGGGAATCTAATTCTGGTATTGATTGTTTTTGCTGATTGTCGCACTTTTTAGCTGATTTCTTCAATATTGTGTAAATTTAGATCATGAGCTCATGTTTAGCTAAACAGCTGACCTTGTAAGAGGCTTAGGTGTGAACGCTCGTAAGCTTCAGCAGAAAGTCGGCAAAGATTTCTTTTTGTCCCTCCAATGAGTTGCCCGCAAGGACCCCGTTTTCTACAAGTGTTGGTCCAATACTCCTTCAAGAGGCAGTGGACTCAGACATGGCTGCTTTGTTGCCCCAGATCTGGGGCAGGGCCAGTGGGCGGCCTGTGGCCCGGGCAGGAGCCTCTCCGCATGTGTCCCACGACCCATCTGCCTGCGAACTTCGGTCACCTGGCAGGAAGCTATGATGCCCAGACCTATGGTTAGCTTTGCATCGAGGTGTACTGCGTAGACCGGTTCCACACACACTTCAAGTAAGAGGGCGGCCTGAGTGGAAAGGTGAGAGTTTGGGCTGCTGTGCAGACAAAGAAGGTGCACTTTGGCCTGGGCCTAAATGCTTGTGACACACGACTGGGCCTGCCGGGCTTTGACGGCCCTGCCCTGGGCCCCCTGCTCCCCTGCCCTTTGTTCAGTCACAGCAGACATGGCCCCACCCACTCCCTCAGTGAAGGCTGTGTTCCAACCTCCCTCAGCCCCGCCCCCTCTCCGCAGGTTAACATGGACTACAGATGCTGCATTCTGAGTCCAGGGCATTCCGAGAATGCCAAGGGCAGACATGATGACCTTAAATGATTTCCTCTTGTGTCAGTTTTGGTAAACTTTAGGAGCTAGGAAATGGTCCACTTTACACAAATGTTCAAAATTACTGGCATTTCATATATTCTCTGTTATAACATTGTCCTGATTCTTTCTGTATATTCTTTACTTATGTTTTGGTTTTCCATAATCAAAGTGTGTCTTTTAAATCTTGTCAAAGAATATTCTTTGGACTTACTACCTCAACTGTATTTTATACGTTTTCTGTGCTATTAAGTTCTGCTCATATCTTTATTTATCTTTTTTCTGTATTCTCAGGTTTATTGTTTTGATCTTCTGATGTCAATTAAAACACTTGGTTATTCATTTTAATAAATCTTTTTACTTATAAAGATTTGAATTTTTAAAGATTCCAGCTTACTTGTAAGTTTCTAAGGGTCAGGTCCTCTACATTGTGGCTGGCCAAAGGCTTAGTTCACAATATAGCAAAGTATATATTGACCTATTTTCCACTCGACTTTCTGTGATTTCCTACATCTCACCTTTCTATGCAGACAAGCCATTTGAAAAAACCTTAACTTATTTCACAGCCAATAAGTCTTTGAAATAATGTGTAGTTTTCAGAGAAATCTTCTTATATATTTAGGCAGAAAATCTGACCTGCCATAGTTTTCAAAACAGCATAATTTCACTCTTCTCAATGATGAATCTGTTGTATTACACAACCTTTGAGTATTTAGCTTTATCAATGACATGCACTTTAAAAATGTTTTAGAGATCCTACCAGTCTTTGAAAACATCCTTGTTCCTTGCTTCAGTTCCAGTTTTATGTATATTTTCTGCCTTGCACCTGATTATTCCAACGTCTGATCGATGGCCTAGGGAATCTAATTCTGGTATTGATTGTTTTTGCTGGTTGTCTGCCCCTGTAGCTGATTTCTTCATTATTGTGTAAATTTAGATCATGAGCTCATGTTTAGCTAATCATCTGACTTTGTAAGAGGCTTAGGTGTGAACACTCGTAAGTTTCATCAGAAAGTCCACAAAGATTTATTTGCGTCCCTCCAATGAGTTGCCCGTGAGGACCCCGTTTCCTACAAGTGTTGGTCCCCTACTCGCTCTAGAGGCACGGCCTCAGACAGGGCTGCTTTGTGCCACACGATCTGTGGCAGTGTCAGTGGGCGGCCTGTGTCCCGGGCAGGAGCCTCTCTGCGTGTGTCCCAGGGACACATCTGCCTGCGAACTTCGGTCACCTGGCAGGAAGCTACGATGCCCAGACCTATGGTTAGCTGTGCAGCGAGGTGTACTGCGCGGACTGGTTCCACACACACTTCAAGTAAGAGGGAGGCCTGAGTGGAAAGGTGAGAGTTTGGGCAGCTGTGCAGACAAAGAAGGCGCCCTTTGTCCTTGGCCTTAAAGTTTGTGACACCCCACTGGGCCTGCCGGGCTCTGAGTGCCCTGCCTTGGGGCCCCTGCTCCCCTTCCCTTTGTTCAGTCACAGCAGAGATGGCCACACCCACTCCCTCAGTGAGGGCAGTGTTCCAACCTCCCTCAGCCCCGCCCCTTCTCCGCAGGTAACCATGGACTACCGATGCTGCATTCTGAGTCCAGGGCATTCCGAGAATGCCAAGGGCAGACATGATGACCTTAAATGATTTCCTCTTGTGTCAGTTTTGGTAAATTTTAGGAGCTAGGAACTGGTCCACTTTACACAAATATTCAAATTTACTTGCATTTCATATATTCTCTGTTATAACATTCTCCTGATTCATTCTGTATATTTTTTACTTATGTTTTGGTTTTCCTTAATCAAAGTTTGTCTTTTAATCTTGTCATAGAATATTCTTTGGACTTACTACATCAACTGAATTTTATACGTTTTCTGTTGTATTAAGTTCTGCTCATATCTTTATTTATATTTTTTCTATGTTCCCAGGTTTATTGTTTTGATATTCTGATGTCAATTAAAACACTTGGTTATTCATTTTAATAAATCTTTTTACTTATAAAGATTTGAACTTTTGAAGATTCCAGCTTACTTGTGAGTTTCTAAGGTTCAGGTCCTCTACATTGTGGCTGGCCAAAGGCTTAGTTCACAATATAGCAATGTATATATTGACCTATTTTCCCCTCGACTTTCTGTGATTCCCTACATCTCACGTTTCTTTGCAGACAAGCCATTTGAAATACCCTTAACTTATTTCACAGCCAATAAGTCTTTGAAATTATGTCTATTTTTTAGAGAAATATTCTTATATAATTAGGCAGAAAATCTGACCTGCCATAGTTTTCAAAACAGCATAATTTCACTCTTCTCAAAGTTGAATCTGTTGTATTACACAGCCATTGAGTATTTAGCTTTATCAATGGCATGTACTTTAAAAATGTTTTAGAGATCGTACCAGTCTTTGAAATCATCCTTGTTCCTTGTTTCAGTTCAAGTTTTGTGTATACTTTCTGCCTTGCACCTGATTATTCCAACGTCTGATCGATGGCCTAGGGAATCTAATTCTGGTATTGATTGTTTTTCCTGCTTGTCTCCCCTTGTAGCTGATTTCTTCATTATTGTGTAAATTTAGATCATGAGCTCATGTTTAGCTAAACAGCTGACCTTGTAAGAGGCTTAGGTGTGAACACTCGTAAGCTTCATCAGAAAGTCCGCAAAGATTTTTTTGTGTCCCTCCAATGAGTTGCCCGCGCGGACCCCTTTTTCTACAAGTGTTGGTCCACTACTCCCTCTAGAGGCTGGGACACAGACAGGACTGCTTTGTTGCCCCCGATCTGGGATAGGGGCTTTGGGCGGCCTGTGGCCTGGGCAGGAGGCTCCCCACATGTGTCCCACGACCCATCTGCCTGCGAACTTCGGTCACCTGGCAGGAAGCTATGATGCCCAGACCTATGGTTAGCTGTGCAGCGAGGTGTACTGCGCGGACAGGTTCCACACACACTTCATGTAAGAGGGCGGCCTGAGTGGAAAGTTGAGAGTTTGGGCAGCTGTGCAGACAAAGAAGGCGCCCTTTGTCCTGGGCCTAAATGCTTGTGAAACCCCACTGGGCCTGCCGGGCTCTGAGGGCCCTGCCCTGGGCTTCCTGCTCCCCTGCCCTTTGTTCAGTCACAGCAGATATGGCCACACACACTCCGTCTGTGAGGGCAGTGTTCCAACCTCCTTCAGCCCCGCCACCTCTCCGCAGGTTACCAGGACTACCGATGCTGCATTCTGAGTCCAGGGCATTCCGAGAATGCCAAGGGCAGACATCATGACCTTAAATGATTTCCTCTTCTTTACGTTTTGGTAACCTTTAGGAGCTAGGATCTGGTCCACTTTACACAAATGTTCAAATTTACTGGCATTTCATATATTCTCTGCTATAACATTCTCCTGATTCTTTCTATATATTCTTTACTTATGTTTTGGTTTTCCTTAATCAAAGTTTGTCTTTTAATATTGTCAAAGAATATTCTTTGGACTTACTACATCACCTGAATTTTATACGTTTTCTATTGTATTAAGTTCTGCTCATATCTTTATTTATATTTTTTCTATGTTCTCAGGTTTATTGTTTTGATATTCTGATGTCAATTAAAACACTTGGTTATTCATTTTAATAAATCATTTTACTTATAAAGATTTGAACTTTTCAAGATTCCAGCTTACTTGTAAGTTTCTAAGGGTCAGGTCCTCTACATTGTGGCTGGCCTAAGTCTTAGTTCACCATATAGCAATGTATATATTGACCTATTTTCCCCTCGACTTTCTGTGATTCCCTACATCTCACCTTTCTTTGCAGACAAGCCATTTGAAATACCCTTTACTTATTTCACAGCCAATAAGTCTTTGAAATAATATGTATTTTTTAGAGAAATCTTCTTATATAATTAGGCAGAAAATCTGACTTTCCATAGTTTTCAAAACAGCATAATTTCACTCTTTTCAATGATGAATCTGTTGTATGACACAACCATTGAGTATTTAGCTTTATCAATGACATGTACTTTAAAAATGTTTTAGTGATCCTACCAGTCTTTGAAAACATACTTGTTCCTTGTTTCAGTTCCAGTTTTGTGTATACTTTCTGCCTTGCACCTGATTATTCCAACATCTGATGGTTGGCCTAGGGAATCTAATTCTGGTATTGATTGTTTTTGCTGATTGTCTCCCCCTGTAGCTGATTTCTTCATTATTGTGTAAATTTAGATCATGAGCTCATGTTTAGCTAAACATCTGACTTTGTAAGAGGCTTAGGTGTGAACACTCTTAAGCTTCATCAGAAAGTCCGCAAAGATTTATTTGTGTCCCTCCAATGATTTGCCCACGAGGACCCCCTTTTCTACAAGGGTTGGTCCACTACTCCCTCTAGAGGCACGGCTTCAGACAGAGCTGCTTTGCGCCCCACGATCTGGGGCCGTGGCAGTGGGCGGCCTGTGGCCCGTGTAGGAGCCTCTCTGCCTGTGTCCCAGGGACCCATCTGCCTGCGAACTTCGGTCACCTGGCAGGAAGCTACGATGCCCAGACCTATGGTTAGCTGTGCAGCGAGGTGTACTGCGCGGATAGGTTCCACACACACTTCAAGTAAGAGGGCGGCCTGAGTGGAAAGGTGAGAGTTTGGGCAGCTGTGCAGACAAAGAAGGCGCCCTTTGTCCTGGGCCTAAAGGCTTGTGAAACCCCTCTGGGCCTGCCGGGCTCTGAGGGCCCAGCCCTGGGCCCCCTGCTCCCCTGCCCTTTGTTCAGTCCCAGCAGAGATGGCCACACCCACTCCCTCTGAGTGGGTACTGTTCCAACCTCCCTCAGCCCTGCCCCCTGTCCGCAGGTTACCATGGACTACCGATGCTGCATTCTTATCCAGGGCATTCCGAGAATGCCAAGGGCAGACATGATGACCTTAAATGATTTCCTCTTGTGTCAGTTTTGGTAAACATTAGGAGCTAGGAACTGGTCCACTTTACACAAATGTTCAAATTTACTGGCATTTCATATATTCTCTGCTATAACATTCTCCTGATTCTTTCTGTATATTCTTTACTTATGTTTTGGTTTTCCTTAATCAAAGTTTGTCTTTTAATCTTGTCAAAGAATATTCTTTGCACTTACTACATCACCTGAATTTAATACGTTTTCTACTGTATTAAGTTCAGCTCATATCTTTATTTATATTTTTTCTATGTTCTCAGGTTTATTGTTTTGATATTCTGATGTCAATTAAAACACTTGGTTATTCATTTTAATAAATCTTTTTACTTATAAAGATTTGAACTTTTCAAGATTCCAGCTTACTTGTAAGTTTCTAAGGGTCCGGTCCTGTACATTGTGGCTGGCCTAAGTCTTAGTTCACCATACAGCAGTGTATATATTGACCTATTTTCCCCTCGAATTTCTGTGATTCCCTACATCTCACCTTTCTTTGCAGACAAGCCATTTGAAATACCCTTAACTTATTTCACAGCCTATAAGTCTTTGAAATAATGTGTATTTTTTAGAGAAATCTTCTTATATAATTAGGCAGAAAATCTGACCTGCCATAGTTTTCAAAACAGCATAATTTCACTCTTCTCAATGATGAATCTGTTGTATTACACAACTATTGAGTATTTAGCTTTATCAATGACATGTACTTTAAAAATGTTTTAGAGATCCTACCAGTCTTTGAAAACATCCTTGTTCCTTGTTTCAGTTCCAGTTTTGTGTATACTTTCTGCCTTGCACCTGATTATTCCAACATCTGATGGTTGGCCTAGGGAATCTAATTCTGGTATTGATTGTTTTTGCTGCTTGTCTCCCCTTGTAGCTGATTTCTTCATTATTGTGTAAATTTAGATCATGAGCTCATGTTTAGCTAAACAGCTGACCTTGTAAGAGGCTTCGGTGTGAACGCTCGTAAGCTTCAGCAGAAAGTCCGCAAAGATTTTTTTGTGTCCCTCCAATGAGTTGCCCGCGCGGACCCCGTTTTCTACAAGTGTTGGTCCACTACTCCCTCTAGAGGCTGGGA
Organism: Mesoplodon bidens; assembly: GCF_964165515.1. Taxonomy (NCBI): domain Eukaryota; kingdom Metazoa; phylum Chordata; class Mammalia; order Artiodactyla; family Ziphiidae; genus Mesoplodon; species Mesoplodon bidens. The sequence goes on from NW_027672491.1 coordinate 269,339, forward strand.
CTCAGACAGGACTGCTTTGTTGCCCCCGATCTGGGATAGTGGCTTTGGGCGGCCTGTGGCCTGGGCAGGAAGCTCCCCACATGTGTCCCACGACCCATCTGCCTGCGAAATTCGGTCACCTGGCAGGAAGCTATGATGCCCAGACCTATGGTTAGCTTTGCATCGAGGTGTACTGTGCAGACCGGTTCCACACACACTTCAAGTAAGAGGGCGGCCTGAGTGGAAAGGTGAGAGTTTGGGCTGCTGTGCAGACAAAGAAGGTGCACTTTGTCCTGGGCCTAAATGCTTGTGACACACGACTGGGCCTGCCGGGCTTTGACGGCCCTGCCCTGGGCCCCCTGCTCCCCTGCCCTTTGTTCAGTCACAGCAGACATGGCCCCACCCACTCCCTCAGTGAAGGCTGTGTTCCAACCTCCCTCAGCCCCGCCCCCTCTCCGCAGGTTAACATGGACTACAGATGCTGCATTCTGAGTCCAGGGCATTCCGAGAATGCCAAGGGCAGACATGATGACCTTAAATGATTTCCTCTTGTGTCAGTTTTGGTAAACTTTAGGAGCTAGGAAATGGTCCACTTTACACAAATGTTCAAAATTACTGGCATTTCATATATTCTCTGCTATAACATTGTCCTGATTCTTTCTGTATATTCTTTACTTATGTTTTGGTTTTCCATAATCAAAGTGTGTCTTTTAAATCTTGTCAAAGAATATTCTTTGGACTTACTACCTCAACTGTATTTTATACGTTTTCTGTGCTATTAAGTTCTGCTCATATCTTTATTTATCTTTTTTCTGTATTCTCAGGTTTATTGTTTTGATATTCTCATGTCAATTAAAACACTTGGTTATTCATTTTCATCAATCTTTTTACTTATAAAGATTTGAAATTTTCAAGATTCCAGATAACTTGTAAGTTTCTAAGGGTCAGGTCCTCTACATTGTTGCTGGCCTAAGGCTTATTTCACAATATGGCAACGTATATATTGACCTATTTCCCCTCTACTTTCTGAGATTCCCTACATCTCAACTTTCTTTGCAGACAAGCCATTTGAAATACCCTTAACTTATTTCACAGCCAATAAGTCTTTGAAATAATGTGTAGTTTTCAGAGAAATCTTCTTATTTATTTAGGCAGAAAATCGGACCTGCCATAGTTTTCAAAACTGCATAATTTCACTCTTCTCAATGATGAATCTGTTGTATGACACAACCATTGAGTAATTAGCTTTATCAATGACATGTACTTTAAAAATGTTTTAGAGATCCTACCAGTCTTTGAAAACATCCTTGTTCCTTGTTTCAGTTCCAGTTTTGTGTATACTTTCTGCCTTGCACCTCATTATTCCAACATCTGATGGTGGGCCTAGTGAATCTATTTCTGGTATTGATTGTTTTTGCTGCTTGTCTCCCCTTGTAGCTGATATCTTCATTATTGTGTAAATTTAGATCATGAGCTCATGTTTAGCTAAACAGCTGACCTTGTAAGAGGCTTAGGTGTGAACGCTCGCAAGCTTCAGCAGAAAGTCCGCAAAGATTTTTTTGTGTCCCTCCAATGAGTTGCCCGCGCGGACCCCTTTTTCTACAAGTGTTGGTCCACTACTCCCTCTAGAGGCACGGCTTCAGACAGGGCTGCTTTGCGCCCCACGATCTGGGGCAGTGGCAGTGGGCGGCCTGTGGCCCGTGTAGCAGCCTCTCTGCCTGTGTCCCAGGGACCAATCTGCCTGCGAACTTCGGTCACCTGGCAGGAAGCTACGATGCCCAGACCTATGGTTAGCTGTGCAGCGAGGTGTACTGCGCGGACAGGTTCCACACACACTTCATGTAAGAGTGCGGCCTGAGTGGAAAGGTGAGAGTTTGGGCAGCTGTGCAGACAAAGAATGCGCCCTTTGTCCTGGGCCTAAATGCTTGTGAAACCCCACTGGACCTGCCGGGCTCTGAGGGCCCTGCCCTGGGCCCCCTGCTCCCCCTCCCTTTGTTCAGTCACAGCAGATATGGCCACACCCACTCCGTCTCTGAGGGCAGTGTTCCAACCTCCCTCAGCACCGCCCCCTCTCCACAGGTTACCAGGACTACCGATGCTGCATTCTGAGTCCAGGGCATTCCGAGAATGCCAAGGGCAGACATCATGACCTTAAATGATTTCCTCTTCTGTCAGTTTTGGTAAACTTTAGGAGCTAGGATCTGGTCCACTTTACACAAATGTTCAAATTTACTGGCATTTCATATATTCTCTGCTATAACATTCTCCTGATTCTTTCTGTATATTCTTTACTTATGTTTTGGTTTTCCTTAATCAAAGTTTGTCTTTTAATATTGTCAAAGAATATTCTTTGGACTTACTACATCACCTGAATTTTATACGTTTTCTATTGTATTAAGTTCTGCTCATATCTTTATTTATATTTTTTCTATGTTCTCAGGTTTATTGTTTTGATATTCTGATGTCAATTAAAACACTTGGTTATTCATTTTAATAAATCATTTTACTTATAAAGATTTGAACTTTTCAGGATTCCAGCTTACTTGTAAGTTTCTAAGGGTCAGGTCCTCTACATTGTGGCTGGCCTAAGTCTTAGTTCACCATTTAGCAATGTATATATTGACCTATTTTCCCCTCGACTTTCTGTGATTCCCTACATCTCACCTTTCTTTGCAGACAAGCCATTTGAAATACCCTTTACTTATTTCACAGCCAATAAGTCTTTGAAAAAATGTGTATTTTTTAGAGAAATCTTCGTATATATGTAGGCAGAAAATCTGACCTTCCATAGTTTTCAAAACAGCATAATTTCACAGTTCTCAATGATGAATCTGTTGTATTACAAAACCTTTGAGTATTTAGCTTTATCAATGACATGTACTATAAAAATGTTTTAGAGATCCTACCAGTCTTTGAAAACATCCTTGTTCCTTCTTTCATTTCCAGTTTTATGTATACTTTCTGCCTTGCACCTGATTATTCCAACATCTGATGGTTGGCCTAGGGAATCTAATTCTGGTATTGATTGTTTTTGCTGATTGTCTCCCCCTGTAGCTGATTTCTTCATTATTGTGTAAATTTAGATCATGAGCTCATGTTTAGCTAAACATCTGACTTTGTAAGAGGCTTAGGTGTGATCACTCGTAAGCTTCATCAGAAAGTCCGCAAAGATTTATTTGTGTCCCTCCAATGATTTGCCCACAAGGACCCCGTTTTCTACAAGGGTTGGTCCACTACTCCCTCTAGAGGCACGGCTTCAGACAGAGCTGCTTTGCGCCCCATGATCTGGGGCCGTGGCAGTGGGCGGCCTGTGGCCCGTGTAGGAGCCTCTCTGCCTGTGTCCCAGGGACCCATCTGCCTGCGAACTTCGGTCACCTGGCAGGAAGCTATGATGCCCAGACCTATGGTTAGCTGTGCAGCGAGGTGTACTGCGCGGATAGGTTCCACACACACTTCAAGTAAGAGGGCGGCCTGAGTGGAAAGGTGAGAGTTTGGGCAGCTGTGCAGACAAAGAAGGCGCCCTTTGTCCTGGGCCTAAAGGCTTGTGAAACCCCTCAGGGCCTGCCGGGCTCTGAGGGCCCTGCCCTGGGCCCCCTGCTCCCCTGCCCTTTGTTCAGTCACAGCAGAGATGGCCACAGCCACTCCCTCTGAGAGGGCACTGTTCCAACTTCCCTCAGCCCTGCCCCCTGTCCGCAGGTTACCATGGACTACCGATGCTGCATTCTGAGTCCAGGGCATTCCGAGAATGCCAAGGGCAGACATGATGACCTTAAATGATTTCCTCTTGTGTCAGTTTTGGTAAACTTTAGGAGCTAGGAACTGGTCCACTTTACACAAATGTTCAAATTTACTGGCATTTCATATATTCTCTGCTATAACATTCTCCTGATTCTTTCTGTATATTCTTTACTTATGTTTTGGTTTTCTTTAATCAAAGTTTGTCTTTTAATCTTGTCAAAGAATATTCTTTGCACTTACTACATCACCTGAATTTAATACGTTTTCTACTGTATTAAGTTCTGCTCATATCTTTATTTATATTTTTTCTATGTTCTCAGGTTTATTGTTTTGATATTCTGATGTCAATTAAAACACACTTGGTTATTCATTTTAATAAATCTTTTTACTTATAAAGATTTGAACTTTTCAAGATTTCAGCTTACTTGTAAGTTTCTAAGGTTCCTTCCTGTACATTGTGGCTGGCCTAAGTCTTAGTTCACCATATAGCAGTGTATATATTGACCTATTTTCCCCTCGACTTTCTGTGATTTCCTACATCTCACCTTTCTTTGCAGACAAGCCATTTGAAATACCCTTAACTTATTTCACAGCCTATAAGTCTTTGAAATAATGTGTATTTTTTAGAGAAATCTTCTTATATAATTAGGCAGAAAATCTGACCTGCCATAGTTTTCAAAACAGCATAATTTCACTCTTCTCAATGATGAATCTGTTGTATTACACAACTATTGAGTATTTAGCTTTATCAATGACATGTATTTTAAAAATGTTTTAGAGATCCTACCAGTCTTTGAAAACATCCTTGTTCCTTGTTTCAGTTCCAGTTTTGTATATACTTTCTGCCTTGAACCTGATTATTCCAACATCTGATGGTTGGCCTAGGGAATCTAATTCTGGTATTGATTGTTTTTGCTGCTTGTCTCCCCTTGTAGCTGATTTCTTCATTATTGTGTAAATTTAGATCATGAGCTCATGTTTAGCTAAACAGCTGACCTTGTAAGAGGCTTAGGTGTGAACGCTCCTAAGCTTCAGCAGAAAGTCCGCAAAGATTTTTTTGTGTCCCTCCAATGAGTTGCCCGCGCGGTCCCCGTTTTCTACAAGTGTTGGTCCACTACTCCCTCTAGAGGCTGGGACTCAGACTGGACTGCTTTGCTGCCCCCGATCTGTGATTGTGGCTTTGGGCGGCCTGTGGCCTGGGCAGGAGGCTCCCCACGTGTGTCCCACCACCCATCTGCCTGCGAACTTCGGTCACCTGGCCGGAAGCTATGATGCCCAGACTTATGGTTAGCTTTGCATCGAGGTGTACTGCGCGGACCGGTTCCACACACACTTAAAGTAAGAGGGCGGCCTGAGTGGAAAGGTGAGAGTGTGGGCAGCTGTGCAGACAAAGAAGGCGCACTTTGGCCTGGGCCTAAATGCTTGTGACACACGACTGGGCCTGCCGGGCTCTGAGGGCCCTGCCGTTGGCCCACTTCTCCCCTGCCCTTTGTTCAGTCAGAGCAGAGATGGCCCCACCCACTCCCTCAGTGAAGGCAGAGTTCCAAGCTCCCTCAGCCCCGCCCCCTCTCCGCAGGTTGCCATGGACTATAGATGCTGCATTCTGAGGCCAGGGCATTCCGAGAATGCCAAGGGCAGACATGATGATCTTAAATGATTTCCTCTTGTGTCAATTTTGGTAATCTTTAGGAGCCAGGAAATGGTCCACTTTACACAAATGCTCAAATTTAATGGCATTTCATATATTCTCTGCTATAACATTGTCCTGATTCTTTCTGTATATTCTTTACTTATGTTTTGGTTTTCCTTAATCAAAGTGTGTCTTTTAAATCTTGTCAAAGAATATTCTTTGGACTTACTACCTCAACTGAATTTTATACGTTTTCTGTGGTATTAAGTTCTGCTCATATCTTTATTTATCTTTTTTCTATGTTCTCAGGGTTTATTGTTTTGATCTTCTGATGTCAATTAAAACACTTGTTTATTCATTTTAATAAATCTTTTTACTTATACAGATTTGAATTTTTAAAGATTCCAGCTTACTTGTAAGTTTCTAAGTGTTAGGTCCTCTACATTGTGGCTGGCCAAAGGCTTAGTTCACAATATAGCAAAGTATATATTGACCTATTTTCCCCTCGACTTTCTGTGATTTCTTACATCTCACCTTTCTTTGCAGACAAGCCATTTGAAATAACCTTAACTTATTTCACAGCCAATAAGTCTTTGAAATAATGTGTAGTTTTCAGAGAAATCTTCTTATATATTTAGGCAGAAAATCTGACCTGCCATAGTTTTCAAAACAGCATAATTTCACTTTTCTCAATGACGAATCTGTTGTATTACACAACCTTTGAGTATTTAGCTTTATCAATGACATGTACTTTAAAAATGTTTTAGAGATCGTACCAGTCTTTGAAAACATCCTTGTTCCTTGTTTCAGTTCCAGTTTTATGTATATTTTCTGCCTTGCACCTGATTATTCAAACGTCTGATCGATGGCCTATGGAATCTAATTCTGGTATTGATTGTTTTTGCTGATTGTCTCCCCCTGTAGCTGATTTCTTCATTATTGTGTAAATTTAGATCATGAGCTCATGTTTAGCTAAACAGCTGACCTTGTAAGAGGCTTAGGTGTGAACGCTCGTAAGCTTCAGCAGAAAGTCCGCAAAGATTTTTTTGTGTCCCTCCATGAGTTGCCCGCGCGGTCCCCGTTTTCTACAAGTGTTGGTCCACTACTCCCTCTAGAGGCTGGGACTCAGACAGGACTGCTTTGCTGCCCCCGATCTGGGATAGTGGCTTTGGGCGGCCTGTGGCCTGGGCAGGAGGCTCCCCACGTGTGTCCCACGACCCATCTGCCTGCGAACTTCGGTCACCTGGCAGGAAGCTATGATGCACAGACCTATGGTTAGCTTTGCATCGAGGTGTACTGCGCGGACCGGTTCCACACACACTTCAAGTAAGAGGGCGGCCTGAGAGGAAAGGTGAGAGTTTGGGCAGCTGTGCAAACAAAGAAGGCGCACTTTGGCCTGGGCCTAAATCCTTGTGACACACGACTGGGCCTGCCGGGCTCTGAGGGCCCTGCCGTTGGCCCCCTTCTCCCCTGCCCATTGTTCAGTCACAGCAGAGATGGCCCCACCCACTCCCTCAGTGAAGGCAGTGTTCCAACCTCCCTCAGTCCCGCCCCCTCTCCGCAGGTTACCATGGACTACAGATGCTGCATTCTGAGGCCAGGGCATTCCGAGAAGGTCAAGGGCAGACATGATGACCTTAAATGATTTCCTCTTGTGTCAATTTTGGTAAACTTTAGGAGCTAGGAAATGGTCCACTTTACACAAATGTTCAAATTTACTGGCATTTCATATATTCTCTGCTATAACATTGTCCTGATTCTTTCTGTATATTCTTTACTTATGTTTTGGTTTTCCTTAATCAAAGTGTGTCTTTTAAATCTTGTCAAAGAATATTCTTTGGACTTACTACCTCAACTGAATTTTATACGTTTTCTGTGGTATTAAGTTCTGCTCATATCTTTATTTATCTTTTTTCTATGTTCTCAGGGTTTATTGTTTTGATCTTCTGATGTCAATTAAAACACTTGGTTATTCATTTTAATAAATCTTTTTACTTATAAAGATTTGAATTTTTAAAAATTCCAGCTTACTTGTAAGTTTCTAAGTGTCAGGTCCTCTACATTGTGGCTGGCCAAAGGCTTAGTTCACAATATAGCAAAGTATATATTGACCTATTTTCCCCTCGACTTTCTGTGATTTCCTACATCTCACCTTTCTTTGCAGACAAGCCATTTGAAATAACCTTAACTTATTTCACAGCCAATAAGTCTTTGAAATAATGTGTAGTTTTCAGAGAAATCTTCTTATATATTTAGGCAGAAAATCTGACCTGCCATAGTTTTCAAAACAGCATAATTTCACTTTTCTCAATGATGAATCTGTTGTAGTACACAACCTTTGAGTATTTAGCTTTATCAATGACATGTACTTTAAAAACGTTTTAGAGATCGTACCAGTCTTTGAAAACATCCTTGTTCCTTGTTTCAGTTCCAGTTTTATGTATAATTTCTGCCTTGCACCTGATTATTCAAACGTCTGATCGATGGCCTAGGGAATCTTATTCTGGTATTGATTGTTTTTGCTGATTGTCTAACCCTGTAGCTGATTTCTTCATTATTGTGTAAATTTAGATCATGAGCTCATGATTAGCTAAACAGCTGACCTTGTAAGAGGCTTAGGCGTGAACGCTCGTAAGCTTCAGCAGAAAGTCCCCAAAGATTTTTTTGTGTTCCTCCAATGAGTTGCCCGCGCGGTCCCCGTTTTCTACAAGTGTTGGTCCACTACTCCCTCTAGAGGCTGGGACTCAGACAGGACTGCTTTGCTGCCCCCGATCTGGGATAGTGGCTTTGGGCGGCCTGTGGCCTGGGCAGGAGGCTCCCCACGTGTGTCCCACGACCCATCTGCCTGCGAACTTCGGTCACCTGGCAGGAAGCTATGATGCACAGACCTATGGTTAGCTTTGCATCGAGGTGTACTGCGCGGACCAGTTCCACACACACTTCAAGTAAGAGGGCGGCCTGAGTGGAAAGGTGAGAGTTTGGGCAGCTGTGCAGACAAAGAAGGCGCACTTTGGCCTGGGCCTAAATGCTTGTGACACACGACTGGGCCTGCCGGGCTCTGAGGGCCCTCCGTAGGCCCCCTTCTCCCCTGCCCATTGTTTAGTCACAGCAGAGATGGCCCCACCCACTCCCTCAGTGAAGGCAGTGTTCCAACCTCCCTCAGCCCCGCCCCCTCTCCGCAGGTTACCATGGACTACAGATGCTGCAATCTGAGGCCAGGGCATTCCGAGAAGGTCAAGGGCAGACATGATGACCTTAAATGATTTCCTCTTGTGTCAATTTTGGTAAACTTTAGGAGCTAGGAAATGGTCCACTTTACACAAATGTTCAAATTTACTGGCATTTCATATATTCTCTGCTATAACATTGTCCTGATTCTTTCTGTATATTCTTTACTTATGTTTTGGTTTTCCTTAATCAAAGTGTGTCTTTTAAATCTTGTCAAAGAATATTCTTTGGACTTACTACCTCAACTGAATTTTATACGTTTTCTGTGGTATTAAGTTCTGCTCATATCTTTATTTATCTTTTTTCTATGTTCTCAGGGTTTATTGTTTTGATCTTCTGATGTCAATTAAAACACTTGGTTATTCATTTAATAAATCTTTTTACTTATAAAGATTTGAATTTTTAAAAATTCCAACTTACTTGTAAGTTTCTAAGTGTCAGGTCCTCTACATTGTGGCTGGCCAAAGGCTTAGTTCACAATATAGCAAAGTATATATTGACCTATTTTCCCCTCGACTTTCTGTGATTTCCTACATCTCACCTTTCTTTGCAGACAAGCCATTTGAAATAACCTTAACTTATTTCACAGCCAATAAGTCTTTGAAATAATGTGTAGTTTTCAGAGAAATCTTCTTATATATTTAGGCAGAAAATCTGACCTGCCATAGTTTTCAAAACAGCATAATTTCACTTTTCTCAATGATGAATCTGTTGTAGTACACAACCTTTGAGTATTTAGCTTTATCAATGACATGTACTTTAAAAATGTTTTAGAGATCGTACCAGTCTTTGAAAACATACTTGTTCCTTGTTTCAGTTCCAGTTTTATGTATAATTTCTGCCTTGCACCTGATTATTCAAACGTCTGATCGATGGCCTAGGGAATCTAATTCTGGTATTGATTGTTTTTGCTGATTGTCTAACCCTGTAGCTGATTTCTTCATTATTGTGTAAATTTAGATCATGAGCTCATGTTTAGCTAAACAGCTGACCTTGTAAGAGGCTTAGGTGTGAACGCTCGTAAGCTTCAGCAGAAAGTCCGCAAAGATTTTTTTGTGTCCCTCCAATGAGTTGCCCGCGCGGTCCCCGTTTTCTACAAGTGTTGGTCCACTACTCCCTCTAGAGGCTGGGACTCAGACAGGACTGCTTTGCTGCCCCCGATCTGGGATAGTGGCTTTGGGCGGCCTGTGGCCTGGGCAGGAGGCTCCCCACGTGTGTCCCACGACCCATCTGCCTGCGAACTTCGGTCACCTGGCAGGAAGCTATGATGCACAGACCTATGGTTAGCTTTGCATCGAGGTGTACTGCGCGGACCGGTTCCACACACACTTCAAGTAAGAGGGCGGCCTGAGTGGAAAGGTGCGAGTTTGGGCAGCTGTGCAGACAAAGAAGGCGCACTTTGGAATGGGCCTAAATGCTTGTGACACACGACTGGGCCTGCCGGGCTCTGAGGGCCCTGCCGTAGGCCCCCTTCTCCCCTGCCCATTGTTTAGTCACAGCAGAGATGGCCCCACCCACTCCCTCAGTGAAGGCAGTGTTCCAACCTCCCTCAGCCCCGCCCCCTCTCCGCAGGTTACCATGGACTACAGATGCTGCATTCTGAGTCCAGTGCATTCCGAGAATGCCAAGGGCAGACATGATGACCTTAAATGATTTCCTCTTGTGTCAATTTTGGTAAACTTTAGGAGCTAGGAAATGGTCCACTTTACACAAATGTTCAAATTTACTGGCATTTCATATATTCTCTGCTATAACATTGTCCTGATTCTTTCTGTATATTCTTTACTTATGTTTTGGTTTTCCTTAATCAAAGTGTGTCTTTTAAATCTGGTCAAAGAATATTCTTTGGACTTACTACCTCAACTGAATTTTATACGTTTTCTGTGGTATTAAGTTCTGCTCATAACTTTATTTATCTTTTTTCTATGTTCTCAGGGTTTATTGTTTTGATCTTCTGATGTCAATTAAAACACTTGGTTATTCATTTTAATAAATCTTTTTACTTATACAGATTTGAATTTTAAAGATTCCAGGTTACTTGTAAGTTTCTAAGGGTCAGGTCCTCTACATTGTGGCTGGCCAAAGGCTTAGTTCACAATATAGCAAAGTATATATTGACCTATTTTCCCCTCGACTTTCTGTGATTTCCTACATCTCACCTTTTTTGCAGACAAGCCATTTGAAATAACCTTAACTTATTTCACAGCCAATAAGTCTTTGAAATAATGTGTAGTTTTCAGAGAAATCTTCTTATATATTTAGGCAGAAAATCTGACCTCCCATAGTTTTCAAAAGCAGCATAATTTCACTCTTCTCAATGATGAATCTGTTGTATTACACAACCTTTGAGTATTTAGCTTTATCAATGACATGTACTTTAAAAATTTTTTAGAGATCCTACCAGTCTTTGAAAACATCCTTGTTCCTTGTTTCAGTTCCAGTTTTGTGTATACTTTCTGCCTTGCACCTGAATATTCCAACATCTGATGGTTGGCCTAGGGAATCTAATTCTGGTATTGATTGTTTTTGCTGCATGTCTCCCCCTGTAGCTGATTTCTTCATTATTGTGTAAATTTAGATCATGAGCTCATGTTTAGCTAAACATCTGACTTTGTAAGAGGCTTAGGTGTGATCACTCGTAGGCTTCATCAGAAAGTCCGCAAAGATTTATTTGTGTCCCTCCAATGATTTGCCCACGAGGACCCCGTTTTCTACAAGGGTTGGTCCACTACTCCCTCTAGAGGCACGGCTTCAGACAGAGCTGCTTTGCGGCCCACGATCTGGGGCCGTGTCAGTGGGCGGCCTGTGCCCCGTGTAGGAGCCTCTCTGCCTGTGTCCCAGGGACCCATCTGCCTGCGAACTTCGGTCACCTGGCAGGAAGCTACGATGCCCAGACCTATGGTTAGCTGTGCAGCGAGGTGTACTGCGCGGATAGGTTCCACACACACTTCAAGTAAGAGGGCGGCCTGAGTGGAAAGGTGAGAGTTTGGGCAGCTGTGCAGACAAAGAAGGCGCCCTTTGTCCTGGGCCTAAAGGCTTGTGAAACCCCTCTGGGCCTGCCGGGCTCTGAGGGCCCTGCCCTGGTCCCCCTGCTCCCCTGCCCTTTGTTCAGTCACAGCAGAGATGGCCACACCCACTCGCGCTGAGAGGGCACGGTTCCAACCTCCCTCAGCCCTGCCCCCTCCCCGCAGGTTACCATGGACTACAGATGCTGCATTCTGAGTCCAGGGCATTCCGAGAATGCCAAGGGCAGACATGATGACCTTAAATGATTTCCTCTTGTGTCAGTTTTGGTAAACTTTAGGAGCTAGGAACTGGTCCAGTTTACACAAATGTTCAAATTTACTGGCATTTCATATATTCTCTGCTTTAACATTCTCCTGATTCTTTCTGTATATTCTTTACTTATGTTTTGGTTTTCCTTAATCAATGTTTGTCTTTTAATCTTGTCAAAGAATATTCTTTGCACTTACTACACCACCTGAATTTAATACGTTTTCTACTGTATTAAGTTCTGCTCATATCTTTATTTATATTTTTTCTATGTTCTCTGGTTTATTGTTTTGATATTCTGATGTCAATTAAAACACTTGGTTATTCATTTTAATAAATCTTTTTACTTATAAAGATTTGAACTTTTCAAGATTCCAGCTTACTTGTAAGTTTCTAAGGGTCCGGTCCTGTACATTGTGGCTGGCCTAAGTCTTAGTTCACCTTATAGCAGTGTATATATTGACCTATTTTCCCCTCGACTTTCTGTGATTCCCTACATCTCACCTTTCTTTGCAGACAAGCCATTTGAAATACCCTTAACTTATTTCACAGCCTATAAGTCTTTGAAATAAGGTGTATTTTTTAGAGAAATCTTCTTATATAATTAGGCAGAAAATCTGACCTGCCATAGTTTTCAAAACAGCATAATTTCACTCTTCTCAATGATGAATCTGTTGTATTACACAACTATTGAGTATTTAGCTTTATCAATGACATGTACTTTAAAAATGTTTTAGAGATCCTACCAGTCTTTGAAAACATCCTTGTTCCTTGTTTCAGTTCCAGTTTTGTGTATACTTTCTGCCTTGCACCTGATTATTCCAACATCTGATGGTTGGCCTAGGGAATCTAATTCTGGTATTGATTGTTTTTGCTGCTTGTCTCCCCTTGTAGCTGATTTCTTCATTATTGTGTAAATTTAGATCATGAGCTCATGTTTAGCTAAACAGCTGACCTTGTAAGAGGCTTCGGTGTGAACGCTCGTAAGCTTCAGCAGAAAGTCCGCAATGATTTTTTTGTGTCCCTCCAATGAGTTGCCCGCGCGGACCCCGTTTTCTTCAAGTGTTGGTCCACTACTCCTTCTAGAGGCTGGGACTCAGACAGGACTGCTTTGCTGCCCCCGATCTGGAATAGTGGCTTTGGGCGGCCTGTGGCCTGGGCAGGAGGCTCCCCACGTGTGTCCCACGACCCATCTGCCTGCGAACTTCGGTCACCTGGCAGGAAGCTATGATGCACAGACCTATGGTTAGCTTTGCATCGAGGTGTACTGCGCGGACCGGTTCCACACACACTTCAAGTAAGAGGGCGGCCTGAGTGGAAAGGTGAGAGTGTGGGCAGCTGTGCAGACAAAGAAGGCGCACTTTGGCCTGGGCCTAAATGCTTGTGACACACGACTGGGCCTGCCCTGCTCTGAGGGCCCTGCCGTTGGCCCACATCTCACCTGCCCTTTGTTCAGTCACAGCAGAGATGGCCCCACCCACTCCCGCAGTGAAGGCAGTGTTCCAACCTCCCTCAGCCCCGCCCCCTCTCCGCAGGTTGCCATGGACTATAGATGCTGCATTCTGAGGCCAGGGCATTCCGAGAATGCCAAGGGCAGACATGATGACCTTAAATGATTTCCTCTTGTGTCAATTTTGGTAAACTTTAGGAGCCAGGAAATGGTCCACTTTACACAAATATTCAAATTTAATGGCATTTCATATATTCTCTGCTATAACATTGTCCTGATTCTTTCTGTATATTCTTTACTTATGTTTTGGTTTTCCTTAATCAAAGTGTGTCTTTTAAATCTTGTCAAAGAATATTCTTTGGACTTACTACCTCAACTGAATTTTATACGTTTTCTGTGGTAATAAGTTCTGCTCATATCTTTATTTATCTTTTTTCTATGTTCTCAGGGTTTATTGTTTTGATCTTCTCATGTCAATTAAAACAATTGGTTATTCATTTTAATAAATCTTTTTACTTATACAGATTTGAATTTTTAAAGATTGCAGCTTACTTGTAAGTTTCTAAGTGTCAGGTCCTCTACATTGTGGCTGGCCAAAGGCTTAGTTCACAATATAGCAAAGTATATATTGACCTATTTTCCCCTCGACTTTCTGTGATTTCCTACATCTCACCTTCTTTGCAGACAAGCCATTTGAAATAACCTTAACTTATTTCACAGCCAATAATTCTTTGAAATAATGTGTAGTTTTCAGAGAAATCTTCTTATATATTTAGGCAGAAAATCTGACCTGCCATAGTTTTCAAAACAGCATAATTTCACTCTTCTCAATGATGAATCTGTTGTATTACACAACCTTTGAGTTTTAGCTTTATCAATGACATGTACTTTAAAAATGTTTTGGAGATCCTACCAGTCTTTGAAAACATCCTTGTTCCTTGTTTCAGTTCCAGTTTTATGTATAATTTCTGCCTTGCACCTGATTATTCAAACGTCTGATCGATGGCCTAGGGAATCTAATTCTGGTATTGATTGTTTTTGCTGATTGTCTACCCCTGTAGCTGATTTCTTCATTATTGTGTAAATTTAGATCATGAGCTCATGTTTAGCTAAACAGCTGACCTTGTAAGAGGCTTAGGTGTGAATGCTCGTAAGCTTCAGCAGAAAGTCCGCAAAGATTTTTTTGTGTCTCTCCAATGAGTTGCCCGCGCGGTCCCCGTTTTCTACAAGTGTTGGTCCACTACTCCCTCTAGAGGCTGGGACTCAGACAGGACTGCTTTGCTGCCCCCGATCTGGGATAGTGGCTTTGGGCGGCCTGTGGACTGGGCAGGAGGCTCCCCACGTGTGTCCCACGACCCATCTGCCTGCGAACTTCGGTCACCTGGCAGGAAGCTATGATGCACAGACCTATGGTTAGCTTTGCATCGAGGTGTACTGCGCGGACCGGTTCCACACACACTTCAAGTAAGAGGGCAGCCTGTGTGGAAAGGTGAGAGTTTGGGCAGCTGTGCAGACAAAGAAGGCGCACTTTGGCCTGGGCCTAAATGCTTGTGACACACGACTGGGCCTGCCGGGCTCTGAGGGCCCTGCCGTAGGCCCCCTTCTCCCCTGCCCATTGTTTAGTCACAGCAGAGATGGCCCCACCCACTCCCTCAGTGAAGGCAGTGTTCCAACCTCCCTCAGCCCCGCCCCCTCTCCGCAGGTTACCATGGACTACAGATGCTGCATTCTGAGGCCAGGGCATTCCGAGAATGCCAAGGGCAGACATGATGACCTTAAATGATTTCCTCTTGTGTCAATTTTGGTAAACTTTAGGAGCTAGGAAATGGTCCACTTTACACAAATGTTCAAATTTACTGGCATTTCATATATTCTCTGCTATAACATTGTCCTGATTCTTTCTGTATATTCTTTACTTATGTTTTGGTTTTCCTTAATCAAAGTGTGTCTTTTAAATCTTGTCAAAGAATATTCTTTGGACTTACTACCTCAACTGAATTTTATACGTTTTCTGTGGTATTAAGTTCTGCTCATAACTTTATTTATCGTTTTTCTATGTTCTCAGGGTTTATTGTTTTGATCTTCTGATGTCAATTAAAACACTTGGTTATTCATTTTAATAAATCTTTTTACTTATACAGATTTGAATTTTAAAGATTCCAGGTTACTTGTAAGTTTCTAAGGGTCAGGTCCTCTACATTGTGGCTGGCGAAAGGCTTAGTTCACAATATAGCAAAGTATATATTGACCTATTTTCCCCTCGACTTTCTGTGATTTCCTACATCTCACCTTTCTTTGCAGACAAGCCATTTGAAATAACCTTAACTTATTTCACAGCCAATAAGTCTTTGAAATAATGTGTAGTTTTCAGAGAAATCTTCTTATATATTTAGGCAGAAAATCTGACCTCCCATAGTTTTCAAAAGCAGCATAATTTCACTCTTTTCAATGATGAATCTGTTGTATCACACAACCTTTGAGTATTTAGCTTTATCAATGACATGTACTTTAAAAATTTTTTAGACATCCTACCAGTCTTTGAAAACATCCTTGTTCCTTGTTTCAGTTCCAGTTTTGTGTATACTTTCTGCCTTGCACCTGAATATTCCAACATCTGATGGTTGGCCTGGGGAATCTAATTCTGGTATTGATTGTTTTTCTGCATGTCTCCCCCTGTAGCTGATTTCTTCATTATTGTGTAAATTTAGATCATGAGCTCATGTTTAGCTAAACATCTGACTTGGTAAGACGCTTAGGTGTGATCACTCGTAAGCTTCATCAGAAAGTCCGCAAAGATTTATTTGTGTCCCTCCAATGATTTGCCCACGAGGACCCCGTTTTCTACAAGTGTTGGTCCACTACTCCCTCTAGCGGCACGGCTTCAGACAGAGCTGCTTTGCGGCCCACGATCTGGGGCAGTGGCAGTGGGTGGCCTGTGGCCCGTGTAGGAGCCTCTCTGCCTGTGTCCCAGGGACCCATCTGCCTGCGAACTTCGGTCACCTGGCAGGAAGCTACGATGCCCAGACCTATGGTTAGCTGTGCAGCGAGGTGTACTGCGCGGATAGGTTCCACACACACTTCAAGTAAGAGGGCGGCCTGAGTGG
Source organism: Mesoplodon bidens (assembly GCF_964165515.1). Classification (NCBI taxonomy): domain Eukaryota; kingdom Metazoa; phylum Chordata; class Mammalia; order Artiodactyla; family Ziphiidae; genus Mesoplodon; species Mesoplodon bidens. The sequence continues at coordinate 285,741 of NW_027672491.1, forward strand.
AAAGGTGAGAGTTTGGGCAGCTGTGCAGACAAAGAAGGTGCCCTTTGTCCTGGGCCTAAAGGCTTGTGAAACCCCTCTGGGCCTGCCGGGCTCTGAGGGCCCTGCCCTGGTCCCCCTGCTCCCCTGCCCTTTGTTCAGTCACAGCAGAGATGGCCGCACCCACTCGCTCTGAGAGGGCACGGTTCCAACCTCCCTCAGCCCTGCCCCCTGCCCGCAGGTTACCATGGACTACAGATGCTGCATTCTGAGTCCAGGGCATTCCGAGAATGCCAAGGGCAGACATGATGACCTTAAATGATTTCCTCTTGTGTCAGTTTTGGTAAACTTTAGGAGCTAGGAACTGGTCCAGTTTACACAAATGTTCAAATTTACTGGCATTTCATATATTCTCTGCTATAACATTCTCCTGATTCTTTCTGTATATTCTTTACTTATGTTTTGGTTTTCCTTAATCAATGTTTGTCTTTTAATCTTGTCAAAGAATATTCTTTGCACTTACTACACCACCTGAATTTAATACGTTTTCTACTGTATTAAGTTCTGCTCATATCTTTATTTATATTTTTTCTATGTTCTCAGGTTTATTGTTTTGATATTCTGATGTCAATTAAAACACTTGGTTATTCATTTTAATAAATCTTTTTACTTATAATGATTTGAACTTTACAAGATTCCAGCTTACTTGTAAGTTTCTAAGGGTCCGGTCCTGTACATTGTGGCTGGCCTAAGTCTTAGTTCACCTTATAGCAGTGTATATATTGACCTATTTTCCCCTCGACTTTCTGTGATTCCCTACATCTCACCTTTCTTTGCAGACAAGCCATTTGAAATACCCTTAACTTATTTCACAGCCTATAAGTCTTTGAAATAAGGTGTATTTTTTAGAGAAATCTTCTTATATAATTAGGCAGAAAATCTGACCTGCCATAGTTTTCAAAACAGCATAATTTCACTCTTCTCAATGATGAATCTGTTGTGTTACACAACTATTGAGTATTTAGCTTTATCAATGACATGTACTTTAAAAATGTTTTAGAGATCCTACCAGTCTTTGAAAACATCCTTGTTCCTTGTTTCAGTTCCAGTTTTGTGTATACTTTCTGCCTTGCACCTGATTATTCCAACATCTGATGGATGGCCTAGGGAATCTAATTCTGGTATTGATTGTTTTTGCTGCTTGTCTCCCCTTGTAGCTGATTTCTTCATTATTGTGTAAATTTAGATCATGAGCTCATGTTTAGCTAAACAGCTGACCTTGTAAGAGGCTTCGGTGTGAACGCTCGTAAGCTTCAGCAGAAAGTCCGCAATGATTTTTTTGTGTCCCTCCAATGAGTTGCCCGCGCGGACCCCGTTTTCTTCAAGTTTTGGTCCACTACTCCTTCTAGAGGCTGGGACTCAGACAGGACTGCTTTGCTGCCCCCGATCTGGAATATTGGCTTTGGGTGGCCTGTGGCCTGGGCAGGAGGCTCCCCACGTGTGTCCCACGACCCATCTGCCTGCGAACTTCGGTCACCTGGCAGGAAGCTATGATGCACAGACTTATGGTTAGCTTTGCATCGAGGTGTACTGCACGGACCGGTTCCACACACACTTCAAGTAAGAGGGCGGCCTGAGTGGAAAGGTGAGAGTGTGGGCAGCTGTGCAGACAAAGAAGGCGCACTTTGGCCTGGGCCTAAATGCTTGTGACACACGACTGGGCCTGCCGGGCTCTGAGGGCCCTGCCGTTGGCCCACTTCTCCCCTGCCCTTTGTTCAGTCACAGCAGAGATGGCCCCACCCACTCCCTCAGTGAAGGCAGTGTTCCAACCTCCCTCAGCCCCGCCCCCTCTCCGCAGGTTGCCATGGACTATAGATGCTGCATTCTGAGGCCAGGGCATTCCGAGAATGCCAAGGGCAGACATGATGACCTTAAATGATTTCCTCTTGTGTCAATTTTGGTAAACTTTAGGAGCCAGGAAATGGTCCACTTTACACAAATGTTCAAATTTAATGGCATTTCATATATACTCTGCTATAACATTGTCCTGATTCTTTCTGTATATTCTTTACTTATGTTTTGGTTTTCCTTAATCAAAGTGTGTCTTTTAAATCTTGTCAAAGAATATTCTTTGGACTTACTACCTCAACTGAATTTTATACGTTTTCTGTGGTAATATGTTCTGCTCATATCTTTATTTATCTTTTTTCTATGTTCTCAGGGTTTATTGTTTTGATCTTCTGATGTCAATTAAAACACTTGGTTATTCATTTTAATAAATCTTTTTACTTATACAGATTTGAATTTTTAAAGATTCCAGCTTACTTGTAAGTTTCTAAGTGTCAGGTCCTCTACATTTTGGCTGGCCAAAAGCTTAGTTCACAATATACAAAGTATATATTGACCTATTTTCCCCTCGACTTTCTGTGACTTCCTACATCTCACCTTTCTTTGCAGACAAGCCATTTGAAATAACCTTAACTTATTTCACAGCCAATAAGTCTTTGAAATAATGTGTAGTTTTCAGAGAAATCTTCTTATATATTTAGGCAGAAAATCTGACCTCCCATAGTTTTCAAAAGCAGCATAATTTCACTCTTTTCAATGATGAATCTGTTGTATCACACAACCTTTGAGTATTTAGCTTTATCAATGACATGTACTTTAAAAATTTTTTAGACATCCTACCAGTCTTTGAAAACATCCTTGTTCCTTGTTTCAGTTCCAGTTTTGTGTATACTTTCTGCCTTGCACCTGAATATTCCAACATCTGATGGTTGGCCTGGGGAATCTAATTCTGGTATTGATTGTTTTTCTGCATGTCTCCCCCTGTAGCTGATTTCTTCATTATTGTGTAAATTTAGATCATGAGCTCATGTTTAGCTAAACATCTGACTTGGTAAGAGGCTTAGGTGTGATCACTCGTAAGCTTCATCAGAAAGTCCGCAAAGATTTATTTGTGTCCCTCCAATGATTTGCCCACGAGGACCCCGTTTTCTACAAGTGTTGGTCCACTACTCCCTCTAGCGGCACGGCTTCAGACAGAGCTGCTTTGCGGCCCACGATCTGGGGCAGTGGCAGTGGGTGGCCTGTGGCCCGTGTAGGAGCCTCTCTGCCTGTGTCCCAGGGACCCATCTGCCTGCGAACTTCGGTCACCTGGCAGGAAGCTACGATGCCCAGACCTATGGTTAGCTGTGCAGCGAGGTGTACTGCGCGGATAGGTTCCACACACACTTCAAGTAAGAGGGCGGCCTGAGTGGAAAGGTGAGAGTTTGGGCAGCTGTGCAGACAAAGAAGGCGCCCTTTGTCCTGGGTCTAAAGGCTTGTGAAACCCCTCTGGGCCTGCCGGGCTCTGAGGGCCCTGCCCTGGTCCCCCTGCTCCCCTGCCCTTTGTTCAGTCACAGCAGAGATGGCCACACCCACTCGCTCTGAGAGGGCACGGTTCCAACCTCCCTCAGCCCTGCCCCCTGCCCGCAGGTTACCATGGACTACCGATGCTGCATTCTGAGTCCAGGGCATTCCGAGAATGCCAAGGGCAGACATGATGACCTTAAATGATTTCCTCTTGTGTCAGTTTTGGTAAACTTTAGGAGCTAGGAACTGGTCCAGTTTACACAAATGTTCAAATTTACTGGCATTTCATATATTCTCTGCTATAACATTGTCCTGATTCTTTCTGTATATTCTTTACTTATGTTTTGGTTTTCCTTAATCAATGTTTGTCTTTTAATCTTGTCAAAGAATATTCTTTGCACTTACTACACCACCTGAATTTAATACGTTTTCTACTGTATTAAGTTCTGCTCATATCTTTATTTATATTTTTTCTATGTTCTCAGGTTTATTGTTTTGATATTCTGATGTCAATTAAAACACTTGGTTATTCATTTTAATAAATCTTTTTACTTATAATGATTTGAACTTTACAAGATTCCAGCTTACTTGTAAGTTTCTAAGGGTCCGGTCCTGTACATTGTGGCTGGCCTAAGTCTTAGTTCACCTTATAGCAGTGTATATATTGACCTATTTTCCCCTCGACTTTCTGTGATTCCCTACATCTCACCTTTCTTTGCAGACAAGCCATTTGAAATACCCTTAACTTATTTCACAGCCTATAAGTCTTTGAAATAAGGTGTATTTTTTAGAGAAATCTTCTTATATAATTAGGCAGAAAATCTGACCTGCCATAGTTTTCAAAACAGCATAATTTCACTCTTCTCAATGATGAATCTGTTGTGTTACACAACTATTGAGTATTTAGCTTTATCAATGACATGTACTTTAAAAATGTTTTAGAGATCCTACCAGTCTTTGAAAACATCCTTGTTCCTTGTTTCAGTTCCAGTTTTGTGTATACTTTCTGCCTTGCACCTGATTATTCCAACATCTGATGGATGGCCTAGGGAATCTAATTCTGGTATTGATTGTTTTTGCTGCTTGTCTCCCCTTGTAGCTGATTTCTTCATTATTGTGTAAATTTAGATCATGAGCTCATGTTTAGCTAAACAGCTGACCTTGTAAGAGGCTTCGGTGTGAACGCTCGTAAGCTTCAGCAGAAAGTCCGCAATGATTTTTTTGTGTCCCTCCAATGAGTTGCCCGCGCGGACCCCGTTTTCTTCAAGTGTTGGTCCACTACTCCTTCTAGAGGCTGGGACTCAGACAGGACTGCTTTGCTGCCCCCGATCTGGAATATTGGCTTTGGGTGGCCTGTGGCCTGGGCAGGAGGCTCCCCACGTGTGTCCCACGACCCATCTGCCTGCGAACTTCGGTCACCTGGCAGGAAGCTATGATGCACAGACTTATGGTTAGCTTTGCATCGAGGTGTACTGCACGGACCGGTTCCACACACACTTCAAGTAAGAGGGCGGCCTGAGTGGAAAGGTGAGAGTGTGGGCAGCTGTGCAGACAAAGAAGGCGCACTTTGGCCTGGGCCTAAATGCTTGTGACACACGACTGGGCCTGCCGGGCTCTGAGGGCCCTGCCGTTGGCCCACTTCTCCCCTGCCCTTTGTTCAGTCACAGCAGAGATGGCCCCACCCACTCCCTCAGTGAAGGCAGTGTTCCAACCTCCCTCAGCCCCGCCCCCTCTCCGCAGGTTGCCATGGACTATAGATGCTGCATTCTGAGGCCAGGGCATTCCGAGAATGCCAAGGGCAGACATGATGACCTTAAATGATTTCCTCTTGTGTCAATTTTGGTAAACTTTAGGAGCCAGGAAATGGTCCACTTTACACAAATGTTCAAATTTAATGGCATTTCATATATACTCTGCTATAACATTGTCCTGATTCTTTCTGTATATTCTTTACTTATGTTTTGGTTTTCCTTAATCAAAGTGTGTCTTTTAAATCTTGTCAAAGAATATTCTTTGGACTTACTACCTCAACTGAATTTTATACGTTTTCTGTGGTAATATGTTCTGCTCATATCTTTATTTATCTTTTTTCTATGTTCTCAGGGTTTATTGTTTTGATCTTCTGATGTCAATTAAAACACTTGGTTATTCATTTTAATAAATCTTTTTACTTATACAGATTTGAATTTTTAAAGATTCCAGCTTACTTGTAAGTTTCTAAGTGTCAGGTCCTCTACATTTTGGCTGGCCAAAAGCTTAGTTCACAATATAGCAAAGTATATATTGACCTATTTTCCCCTCGACTTTCTGTGACTTCCTACATCTCACCTTTCTTTGCAGACAAGCCATTTGAAATAACCTTAACTTATTTCACAGCCAATAAGTCTTTGAAATAATGTGTAGTTTTCAGAGAAATCTTCTTATATATTTAGGCAGAAAATCAGACCTGCCATAGTTTTCAAAACAGCATAATTTCACTCTTCTCAATGATGAATCTGTTGTATTACACAACCTTTGAGTTTTAGCTTTATCAATGACATGTACTTTAAAAATGTTTTGGAGATCCTACCAGTCTTTGAAAACATCCTTGTTCCTTGTTTCAGTGCCAGTTTTATGTATATTTTCTGCCTTGCACCTGATTATTCCAACGTCTGATCGATGGCCTAGGGAATCTAATTCTGGTATTGATTGTTTTTGCTAATTGTCTCCCCCTGTAGTTGATATCTTCATTATTGTGTAAATTTAGATCATGAGCTCATGTTTAGCTAAACATCTGAGTTTGTAATAGGCTTAGGTGTGAATACTCGTAAGCTTCATCAGAAAGTCCGCAAAGATTTATTTGTGTTCCACCAATGATTTGCCCACGAGGACCCCGTTTAATACAAGGGTTGGTCCACTACTCCCTCTAGAGGCACGGCTTCAGACAGAGCTGCTTTGCGGCCCACGATCTGGGGCAGTGGCAGTGGGCGGCCTGTGGCCCGTGTAGGAGCCTCTCTGCCTGTGTCCCAGGGACCCATCTGCCTGCGAACTTCGGTCACCTGGCAGGAAGCTACGATGCCCAGACCTATGGTTAGCTGTGCAGCGAGGTGTACTGCGCGGATAGGTTCCACACACAGTTCAAGTAAGAGGGCGGCCTGAGTGGAAAGGTGAGAGTTTGGGCAGCTGTGCAGACAAAGAAGGCGCCCTTTGTCCTGGGCCTAAATGCTTGTGAAACCCCACTGGGCCTGCCGGGCTCTGAGGGCCCTGCCTTTGGCCCCCTGCTCCCCTGCCCTTTGTTCAGTCACAGCAGAGATGGCCACACCCACTCCCTCTGTGAGGGTAGTGTTCCAAGCTCCCTCAGCCCCGCCCCCTCTCCGCAGGTTACCATGGACTACAGATGCTGCATTCTGAGTCCAGGGCATTCCGAGAATGCCAAGGGCAGACATGATGACCTTAAATGATTTCCTCTTGTGTCAGTTTTGGTAAACTTTAGGAGCTAGGAACTGGTCCCCTTTACACAAATGTTCAAATTTACTGGCATTTCATATATTCTCTGCTATAACATTGTCCTGATTCTTTCTGTATATTCTTTACTTATGTTTTGGTTTTCCTTAATCAAAGATTGTCTTTTAATCTTGTCAAAGAATATTCTTTGGACTTACTACATCACCTGAATTTTATACGTTTTCTATTGTATTAAGTTCTGCTCATATCTTTATTTATCTTTTTTCTATGTTCTCAGGGTTTATTGTTTTGATCTTCTGATGTCAATTAAAACACTTGGTTATTCATTTTAATAAATCTTTTTACTTATACAGATTTGAATTTTTAAAGATTCCAGCTTACTTGTAAGTTTCTAAGGGTCAGGTCCTCTACATTGTGGCTGGCCAAAGGCTTAGTTCACAATATAGCAAAGTATATATTGACCTATTTTCCCCTCGACTTTCTGTGACTTCCTACATCTCACCTTTCTATGCAGACAAGCCATTTGAAATAACCTTAACTTATTTCACAGCCAATAAGTCTTTGAAATAATGTGTAGTTTTCAGAGAAATCTTCTTATATATTTAGGCAGAAAATCTGACCTGCCATAGTTTTCAAAACAGCATAATTTCACTCTTCTCAATGATGAATCTGTTGTATTACACAACCTTTGAGTATTTAGCTTTATCAATGACATGCACTTTAAAAATATTTTAGAGATCCTAGCAGTCTTTGAAAACATCCTTGTTCCTTGCTTCAGTTCCAGTTTTATGTATATTTTCTGCCTTGCACCTGATTATTCGAACGTCTGATCGATGGCCTAGGGAATCTAATTCTGGTATTGATTGTTTTTGCTGATTGTCTCCCCCTGTAGCTGATTTCTTCATTATTGTGTAAATTTAGATCATGAGCTCATGTTTAGCTAATCATCTGACTTTGTAAGAGGCTTAGGTGTGAACACTCGTATGTTTCATCAGAAAGTCCACAAAGATTTATTTGTGTCCCTGCAATGAGTTGCCCGCGAGGACCCCGTTTCCTACAAGTGTTGGTCCACTACTCCCTCTAGAGGCACGGCCGCAGATAGGGCTGCTTTGTGCCCCACGATCTGTGGCAGTGTCAGTGGGCGGCCTGTGGCCCGGGCAGGAGTCTCTCTGCGTGTGTCCCAGGGACCCATCTGCCTGCGAACTTCGGTCACCTGGCAGGAAGCTACGATGCCCAGACCTATGGTTAGCTGTGCAGCGAGGTGTACTGCGCGGACAGGTTCCACACACACTTCAAGTAAGAGGGCGGCCTGAGTGGAAAGGTGAGAGTTTGGGCAGCTGTGCAGACAAAGAAGGCGCCCTTTGTCCTGGGCCTAAATGCTTGTGAAACCCAACTGGGCCTGCCGGGCTCTGAGGGCCCTGCCTTTGGCCCCCTGCTCCCCTGCCCTTTGTTCAGTCACAGCAGAGATGGCCACACCCACTCGCTCTGTGAGGGCAGTGTTCCAAGCTCCCTCAGCCCCGCCCCCTCTCCACAGGTTACCATGGACTACAGATGCTGCATTCTGAGTCCAGGGCATTCCGAGAATGCCATGGGCAGACATGATGACCTTAAATGATTTCTTCTTGTGTCAGTTTTGGTTAACTTTAGGAGCTAGGAACTGGTCCCCTTTACACAAATGTTCAAATTTACTGGCATTTCATATATTCTCTGCTATAACATTGTCCTGATTCTTTCTGTATATTCTTTACTTATGTTTTGGTTTTCCTTAATCAAAGATTGTCTTTTAATCTTGTCAAAGAATATTCTTTGGACTTACTACATCACCTGAATTTTATACGTTTTCTATTGTATTAAGTTCTGCTCATATCTTTATTTATCTTTTTTCTATGTTCTCAGGGTTTATTGTTTTGATCTTCTGATGTCAATTAAAACACTTGGTTATTCATTTTAATAAATCTTTTTACTTATACAGATTTGAATTTTTAAAGATTCCAGCTTACTTGTAAGTTTCTAAGGGTCAGGTCCTCTACATTGTGGCTGGCCAAAGGCTTAGTTCACAATATAGCAACGTATATATTGACCTATTTTCCCCTCGACTTTCTGTGACTTCCTACATCTCACCTTTCTATGCAGACAAGCCATTTGAAATAACCTTAACTTATTTCACAGCCAATAAGTCTTTGAAATAATGTGTAGTTTTCAGAGAAATCTTCTTATATATTTAGGCAGAAAATCTGACCTGCCATAGTTTTCAAAACAGCATAATTTCACTCTTCTCAATGATGAATCTGTTGTATGACACAACCTTTGAGTATTTAGCTTTATCAATGACATGTACCTTAAAAATGTTTTAGAGATCCTACCAGTCTTTGAAAACATCCTTGTTCCTTGTTTCAATTCCAGTTTTGTGTATACTTTCTGCCTTGCACCTGATTATTCCAACATCTGATGGATGGCCTAGGGAATCTAATTCTGTTATGGATTGTTTTTGCTGCTTGTCTCCCCCTGTAGCTGATTTCTTCATTATTGTGTAAATTTAGATCATGAGCTCATGTTTAGCTAAACAGCTGAGTTTGTAAGAGGCTTAGGTGTGAACGCTCGTAAGCTTCAGCAGAAAGTCCACAAAGATTTTTTTGTGTCCCTCCAATGAGATACCCGCGCGGACCCCGTTTTCTACAAGTGTTGGTCCACTACTCCCTCTAGAGGCTGGGACTCAGACAGGACTGCTTTGCTTCCCCCGATCTGATGTAGTGGCTTTGGGCTGCCTGTGGCCTGGGCAGGAGGCTCCCCGCCTGTGTCCCACAACCTATCTGCCTGCGAACTTCGGTCACCTGGCAGGAAGCTATGATGCCCAGACATATGGTTAGCTTTGCAGCGAGGTGTACTTGCGGATCGGTTCCACACACACTTCAAGTAAGAGGGCGGCCTGAGTGGAAAGGTGAGCGTTTGGGCAGCTGTGCAGACAAAGAAGGCACACTTTGGCCTGGGCCTAAATGCTTGTGACACACGACTGGGCCTACCGGGCTCTGAGGGCCCTGCAGTTGGACCCCTTCTCCCCTGCCCTTTGTTAAGTCACAGCAGTGATGGCCACACCTACTCCCTCAGTGAGGGCAGTGTTCCCACCTCCCTCAGCCCCGCCCCCTCTCCACAGTTTACCATGGACTACAGATGCTGCATTCTGAGACCAGGGCATTCCGAGAATGCCAAGGGCATACATGATGACCTTAAATGATTTCATCTTGTGTCAATTTTGGTAAACTTTAGGAGCTAGGAAATGGTCCACTTTACAGAAATGTTCAAATTTACTGGCATTTCATATATTCTCTGCTATAACATTGTCCTGATTCTTTCTGTATATTCTTTACTTATGTTTTGGTTTTCCTTAATCAAAGTGTGTCTTTTAAATCTTGTCAAAGAATATTCTTTGGACTTACTACCTCACCTGAATTTTATATGTTTTCTGTGGTATTAAGTTCTGCTCATATCTTTATTTATCTTTTATCTATGTTCTCAGGGTTTATTGTTTTGATCTTCTGATGTCAATTAAAACACTTGGTTATTCATTTTAATAAATCTTTTTACTTATAAAGATTTGAACTTTTAAAGATTCCAGCTTACTTGTAAGTTTCTAAGGGTCAGGTCCTCTACATTGTGGCTGGCCTAAGGCTTAGTTCACAATATAGCAAAGTATATATTGACCTATTTTCTCCTCGATTTTATGTGATTTCCTACATCTCACCTTTCTTTGCAGACAAGCCATTTGAAATACTCTTAACTTGTTTAACAGCCAATATGTCTTTGAAATAATGTGTATTTTTAGAGAAATCTTCTTATATATTTAGGCAGAATTCTGACATGCCAAAGTTTTCAAAACAGCATAATTTCACTCTTCTCAATGATGAATCTGTTGTATTACACAACCTTTGAGTATTTAGCTTTATCAATGACATGTACTTTAAAAATATTTTAGAGATCCTGCCAGTCTTTGAAAACATCCTTGTTCCTTGTTTCAGTTCCAGTTTTGTGTATACTTTCTGCCTTGCACCTGATTATTCCAACATCTGATGGTTGGCCTAGGGAATCTAATTCTGGTATTGATTGTTTTTGCTGCTTGTCTCCCCTTGTAGCTGATTTCTTCATTATTGTGTAAATTTAGATCATGAGCTCATGTTTAGCTAAACAACTGTCCTTGTAAGAGGCTTAGGTGTGAACGCTCGTAAGCTTCAGCAGAAAGTCCGCAAAGATTTTTTTGTGTCCCTCCAATGAGTTACCCGCGCGGACCCCGTATTCGACAAGTGTTGGTCCACTTCTCCCTCTAGAGGCTGGGACTCAGACAGGACTGATTTGCTGCCCCATATCTGGGATAGTGCCTTTGGGCGGCCTGTAGCCTGGGCAGGAGGCTCCCCTCGTGTGTCCCACGACACATCTGCCTGCGACCTTCGGTCACCTGGCAGGAAGCTACGATGCCCATACCTATGTTTAGCTTTGCAGCGAGGTGTACTGCGCGGACCGGTTCCACACACACTTCAAGTAAGAGGGCGGCCTGAGTGGAAAGGTGAGAGTTTGGGCAGCTGTGCAGACAAAGAAGGCGCCCTTTGGCCTGGGCCTAAATGCTTGTGACACACGACTGGGCATGCCGGGCTCTGAGGGCCCTGCCGTTGGCCCCCTTCTCCCCTGCCATTTGTTCAGTCACAGCAGAGGTGGCCCCACACACTCCCTCAGTGAGGGCAGTGTTCCAAACTCCCTCAGACCCATCCCCTCTCCGCAGGTTACCATGGACTAAGGATGCTGCATTCTGAGTCCAGGGCATTCCGAGAATGCCAAGGGCAGACATGATGACCTTACATGATTTCCTCTTGTGTCAGTTTTGGTAAACTTTAGGAGCTAGGAAATGGTACACTTTACACAAATGTTCATATTTATTGGCATTTCATATATTCTCTGCTATAACATTGTCCTGATTCTTTCTGTATATTGTTTACTTATGTTTTGGTTTTCCTTAATCAAAGTGTGTCTTTTAAATCTTGTCAAAGAATATTCTTAGACTTACTACATCACCTGAATTTTACACATTTTCTATTGTGTTAAGTTCTCCTGATATCTTTATTTATATTTTTTCTGTGTTCTCAGATTTATTGTTTTGATAATCTGATGTCAATTAAAACACTTGGTTATTCATTTTAATAAATGTTTTTACTTATAATGATTTCAACTTTTCAAGATTCCAGCTTACTTGTAAGTTTCTAAGGGTCAGGTCCTCTACATTGTCGCTGGCCTAAGGCTTAGTTCACCATACAGCAATGTATATATTGACCTATTTTCCCCTTGACTTTCTGTGATTCCCTACATCTCACCTTTCTTTGCAGACAAGCCATTTGAAATACCCTTAACTAATTTCACAGCCAATAAGTCTTTGAAATAATGTGTATTTTTTAGAGAAATCTTCTTATATAATTAGGCAGAAATTCTGACCTGCCATAGTTTTCAAAACAGCATAATTTCACTCTTCTCAATGATGAATCTGTTGTATGACACAACCATTTAGTATTTAGCTTTATCAATGACATGTACTTTAAAAATGTTTTAGAGACCCTACCAGTCTTTGAAAACAACCGTGTTCCTTGTTTCAGTTCCAGTTTTGTGTATACTTTCTGCCTTGCACCACATTATTCCAACATCTGATGGATGGCCTAGGGAATCTAATTCTGGTATTGATTGTTTTTGCTGCTTGTCTCCCCTTGTAGCTGATTTCTTCATTATTGTGTAAATTTACATCATGAGCTCATGTTTAGCTAAACAGCTGACCTTGTAAGAGGCTTAGCTGTGAACGCTCGTAAGCTGCAGCAGAAAGTCCGCAAAGATTTTTTTGTGTTCCTCCAATGAGTTACCCGCGCGGACCCCGTTCTCTACAAGTGTTGGTCCACTAGTCCTTCTAGAGGCTGGACTGAGACAGGACTGCTTTGCTGCCCCAGATCTAGGATAGTGGCTTTGGGCGGCCTGTAGCCTGGGCAGGAGGCACCCCACGTGTGTCCTAAGACCCATCTGCCTGCGAACTTCGGTCACATCTCAGGAAGCTATGATGCCCAGGCCTATGGATAGCTTTGCAGCGAGGTGTACTGCGCGGACCGGTTCCACACACACTTCAAGTAAGAGGGCGTCCTGAGTGGAAAGGTGAGAGTTTGGGCAGCTGTGCAGACAAAGAAGGCGCACTTTGGCCTGGGCCTAAATGCTTGTGACACCCCACTGGGCCTGCCAGGATCTGAGGGCCCTGCCCTGGGCACCCTGCTCCCCTGCCCTTTGTTCAGTCACAGCAGAGATGGCCACACCTACTCCCTCAGTGAGGGCAGTGTTCCAAACTCCCTCAGCCCCGCCCCCTCTCCGCAGGTTTCCATGGACTATAGATACTGCATTCTGAGTCCAGGGCATTCCGAGAATGCCAAGGGCAGACATGATGACCTACATGATTTCCTCTTGTGTCAGTTTTGGTAAACTTTAGGAGCTAGGAAATTGTTCACTTTACACAAATGTTCAATTTTACTGCCATTTCATATATTCTCTGCTATAACATTGTCCTGATTCTTTCTGTATATTCTTTACTTATGTTTTGGTTTTCCTTAATCAAAGTGTGTCTTTTAAATCTTGTCAAAGAATATTCTTTGGACTTACTACCTCACCTGAATTTTATACGTTTTCTGTGGTATTAAGATCTTCTCATAACTTTATTTATCTTTTTTCTATGTTCTCAGGGTTTATTGTTTTGATCTTCTGATGTCAATTAAAACACTTGGTTATTCATTTTAATAAATCTTTTTACTTATAAAGATTTGAACTTTTAAAGATTCCAGCTTACTTGTAAGTTTCCAAGGGTCAGGTCCTCTGTATTGTGGCTGGCCTAAAGCTAAGTTCACAATATGGCAAAGTATATATTGACCTATTTTCCCCTCGACTTTCTGTGATTTCATACATCTCACCTTTCTTTGCAGACAAGCCATTTGAAATACCCTTAACTTATTTCACAGCTAATAAGCCTTTGAAATAATGTGTATTTTTTAGAGAAATCTTCTTATATATTTAGGCAGAAAATCGGACCTGCCATAGTTTTCAAAACAGCATAATTTCACTCTTCTCAATGATGAATCTGTTGTATTACACAACCTTTGAGTATTTAGCTTTATCAATGACATGCACTTTAAAAATGTTTTACAGATGCTACCAGTGTTTGAAAAGATCCTTGTTCCTTGTTTCAGTTCCAGTTTTATGTATATTTTCTGCCTTGCACCTGATTATTCCAACGTCTGATCGATGGCCTAGGGAATCTAATTCTGGTATTGATTGTTTTTGCTGATTGGCTCACCCAGTAGCTGATTTCTTCATTATTGTGTAAATTTAGATCATGAGCTCATGTTTAGCTAAACGTCTGACTTTGTAAGAGGCTTAGGTGTGAACACTCGTAAGCTTCATCAGAAAGTCCGCAAAGATTTATTTGTGTCCCTCCAAATGAGGACCCCGTTTTCTACAAGTGTTGGTCCAATACTCCCTCTAGAGGCACGGCCTCAGAGAGGGCTGCTTTGTGCCCCACGATCTGTGGCAGTGACAGTGGGCGGCCACTGGCCTGGGCAGGAGCCCCTCCGCGTGTGTCCCAGGGACCCATCTTCCTGCGAACTTCGGTCACCTGGCAGGAAACTACGATGCCCAGACCTATGGTTAGCTGTGCAGCGAGGTGTACTGCGCGGACAGGTTCCACATGCAGTTAAAGTAAGAGGGCGGCCTGAGTGGAAAGATGAAAGTTTGGGCCGCTGTGCAGGCAAAGAAGGAGCCCTTTGTCCTGGGCCTAAATGCCTGTGACACCCCACTGTGCCTGCCGGGCTCTGAGGGCCCTGCACTGGGCCCCCTTTTCCCCTGCCGTTTGTTCAGTCACAGCAGTATTGGCCACACCCACTCCCTATGTGAGGGCAGTGTTCCAACCTCCCTCAACCCCTCCCCCTCTCCGCAGGTTACCATGGACTACAGATGCAGCATTCCGAGTCCAGGGCATTCCGAGAATGCCAAGGGCAGACATGATGACCTTAAATGATTTCCTCTTGTGTCAGTTTTGGTAAACTTTAGGAGCTAGGAAATGGTCCCCTTTACACAAATGTTCAAATTTACTGGCATTTCATATATTCTCTGCTATAACATTGTCCTGATTCTTTCTGTATATTCTTTACTTATGTTTTGGTTTTCCTTAATCAAAGTGTGTCTTTTAAATCTTGTCAAAGAATATTCTTTGGACTTACTACATCACCTGAATTTTATACGTTTTCTATTGTATTAAGTTCTCCTCATATCTATTTATATTTTTTCTGTGTTCTCAGGTTTATTGTTTTGATCTTCTGATGTCAATTAAAACACTTGGTTATTCATTTTAATAAACCTTTTTACTTATAAAGATTTGAACTTTTCAAGATTTCAGCTTACTTGGAAGTTTCTAAGGGTCGTGTCCTCTACATTGTTGCTGGCCTAAGGCTTAGTTCACAATATGGCAAAGTATATATTGACCTATTTTCCCCTCGACTTTCTGTGATTCCCTACATCTCAACTTTCTTTACAGACAAGCCATTTGAAATACCCTTAACTTTTTTCACAGCCAATAAGTCTTTGAAATAATGTGTATTTTTAGAGAAATCTTCTTATATATTTAGGCAGAAAATCTGACCTGCCATAATTTTCAAAACAGTATAATTTCAGTCTTCTCAATGATGAATCTGTTGTATTACACAACCCCTGAGTATTTAGCTTTATCAATGACATGTACTTTAAAAATGTTTTAGAGATCCTACCAGTCTTTGAAAACATCATTGTTCCTTGTTTCAGTTCCCGTTTTATGTATATTTTCTGCCTTGCACCTGATTATTCCAACGTCAGTTCGATGGCCTAGGGAATCTAATTCTGGTATTGATAGTTTTTGCTGATTGTCTCCCCCTGTAGCTGATTTCTTCATTATTGTGTAAATTTAGATCATGAGCTCATGTTTAGCTAAACATCTGACTTTGTAAGTGGCTTAGGTGTGAAAACTCGTAAGCTTCATCAGAAAGTCCGCAAAGATTTATTAGTGTCCCTCCAATGAGTTGCCCGCGAGGACCCCGTTTTCTACAAGTGTTGGTCCAATACTCCCTCTAGAGGCACGGCCTCAGATAGGGCTGCTTTGTGCCCCACGATCTGTGACAGTGGCAGTGGACGGCCACGGGCCTGGGCAGGACCCTCTCCGCGTGTGTCCCAGGGACCCATCTGCCTGCGAACTTCGGTCACCTGGCAGGAAGCTACGATGCCCAGACGTATGGTTAGCTGTGCAGCGAGGTGTACTGCACGGACAGGTTCCACATGCACTTCAAGTAAGAGGGCGTCCTGAGTGGAAAGGTGAAATTTTGGGCAGCTGTGCAGAAAAAGAAGGCGTCCTTTGTCCGGGGCCTAAATGCTTGTGACACCCCACTGGGCCTGCCGGTCTCTGAGGCCCTTGCCCTGGGCCCACTGTTCCCCTGCCCTTTGTTCAGTCACAGCAGAGATGGCCACAACCACTCCCTCAGTGAGGGCTGTGTTCCAAACTCCCTCAGCCCCGCCCATTCTTCGCAGGTTACCATGGACTAAGGATGCTGCATTCTGAGTCCAGGGCATTCCGAGAGTGCCAAGGGCAGACATGATGACCTTACATGATTTCCTCTTGTGTCAGTTTTGGTAAACTTTCGGAGCTAGGAAATGGTCCACTTTACACAAATGTTCAAATTTACTGGCATTTCATATATTCTCTGCTATAACATTGTCCTGATTCTTTCTGTATATTCTTTACTTATGTTTTGGTTTTCCTTAATCTAAGTGTGTCTTTTAAATCTTGTCAAACAATATTCTTAGACTTACTACATCACCTGAATTTTATACATTTTCTATTGTATTAAGTTCTCCTCATATCTTTATTTATATTTTTTCTGTGTTCTCAGGTTTATTGTTTTGATATTCTGATGTCAATTAAAACACTTGGTTATTCATTTTAATAAATGTTTTTACTTATAAATATTTCAACTTTTCAAGATTCCAGCTTACTTGTAAGTTTCAAAGGGTCAGGTCCTCTACATTGTGGCTGGCCTATGGCTTAGTTCACCATATAGCAATGTATATATTGACCTATTTTCCCCTCGACTTTCTGTGATTCCCTACATCTCACCTTTCTTTGCAGACAAGCCATTTGAAATAACCTTAACTTATTTCACAGCCAATAAGTCTCTGAAATAATGTGTATTTTTTAGAGAAATCTTCTTATATAATTAGGCAGAAAATCTGACCTGCCATAGTTTTCAAAACAGCATAATTTCACTCTTCTCAATGATGAATCTGTTGTATGACACAACCTTTGAGTATTTAGCTTTATCAATCACATGTACTTTAAAATTGTATTAGAGATCCAACCAGTCTTTGAAAACATCCTTGTTCCTTGTTTCAGTTCCAGTTTTGGGTATACTTTCTGCCTTGCACCTGATTATTCCAACACCTGATGGATGGCCTATGGAATCTAATTCTGGTATTGATTGTTTTTGCTGATTGTCTCCCCCTGTAGCTGATTTCTTCATTATTGTGTAAATTTAGATCATGAGCTCATGTTTAGCTAAACAGCTGTCCTTGTAAGAGGCTTAGGTGTGAACGCTCGTAAGCTTCAGCAGAAAGTCCGCAAAGATTTTTTTGTGTCCCTCCATGAGTTGCCCGCGCGGTCCCCGTTTTCTACAAGTGTTGGTCCACTACTCCCTCTAGAGGCTGGGACTCAGACAGGACTGCTTTGCTGCCCCCGATCTGGGATAGTGGCTTTGGGCGGCCTGTGGCCTGGGCAGGAGGCTCCCCACGTGTGTCCCACGACCCATCTGCCTGCGAACTTCGGTCACCTGGCAGGAAGCTATGATGCACAGACCTATGGTTAGCTTTGCATCGAGGTGTACTGCGCGGACCGGTTCCACACACACTTCAAGTAAGAGGGCGGCCTGAGAGGAAAGGTGAGAGTTTGGGCAGCTGTGCAAACAAAGAAGGCGCACTTTGGCCTGGGCCTAAATGCTTGTGACACACGACTGGGCCTGCCGGGCTCTGAGGGCCCTGCCGTTGGCCCCCTTCTCCCCTGCCCATTGTTCAGTCACAGCAGAGATGGCCCCACCCACTCCCTCAGTGAAGGCAGTGTTCCAACCTCCCTCAGTCCCGCCCCCTCTCCGCAGGTTACCATGGACTACAGATGCTGCATTCTGAGGCCAGGGCATTCCGAGAAGGTCAAGGGCAGACATGATGACCTTAAATGATTTCCTCTTGTGTCAATTTTGGTAAACTTTAGGAGCTAGGAAATGGTCCACTTTACACAAATGTTCAAATTTACTGGCATTTCATATATTCTCTGCTATAACATTGTCCTGATTCTTTCTGTATATTCTTTACTTATGTTTTGGTTTTCCTTAATCAAAGTGTGTCTTTTAAATCTTGTCAAAGAATATTCTTTGGACTTACTACCTCAACTGAATTTTATACGTTTTCTGTGGTATTAAGTTCTGCTCATATCTTTATTTATCTTTTTTCTATGTTCTCAGGGTTTATTGTTTTGATCTTCTGATGTCAATTAAAACACTTGGTTATTCATTTTAATAAATCTTTTTACTTATAAAGATTTGAATTTTTAAAAATTCCAGCTTACTTGTAAGTTTCTAAGTGTCAGGTCCTCTACATTGTGGCTGGCCAAAGGCTTAGTTCACAATATAGCAAAGTATATATTGACCTATTTTCCCCTCGACTTTCTGTGATTTCCTACATCTCACCTTTCTTTGCAGACAAGCCATTTGAAATAACCTTAACTTATTTCACAGCCAATAAGTCTTTGAAATAATGTGTAGTTTTCAGAGAAATCTTCTTATATATTTAGGCAGAAAATCTGACCTGCCATAGTTTTCAAAACAGCATAATTTCACGTTTCTCAATGATGAATCTGTTGTAGTACACAACCTTTGAGTATTTAGCTTTATCAATGACATGTACTTTAAAAACGTTTTAGAGATCGTACCAGTCTTTGAAAACATCCTTGTTCCTTGTTTCAGTTCCAGTTTTATGTATAATTTCTGCCTTGCACCTGATTATTCAAACGTCTGATCGATGGCCTAGGGAATCTTATTCTGGTATTGATTGTTTTTGCTGATTGTCTAACCCTGTAGCTGATTTCTTCATTATTGTGTAAATTTAGATCATGAGCTCATGATTAGCTAAACAGCTGACCTTGTAAGAGGCTTAGGTGTGAACGCTCGTAAGCTTCAGCAGAAAGTCCCCAAAGATTTTTTTGTGTCCCTCCAATGAGTTGCCCGCGCGGTCCCCGTTTTCTACAAGTGTTGGTCCACTACTCCCTCTAGAGGCTGGGACTCAGACAGGACTGCTTTGCTGCCCCCGATCTGGGATAGTGGCTTTGGGCGGCCTGTGGCCTGGGCAGGAGGCTCCCCACGTGTGTCCCACGACCCATCTGCCTGCGAACTTCGGTCACCTGGCAGGAAGCTATGATGCACAGACCTATGGTTAGCTTTGCATCGAGGTGTACTGCGCGGACCGGTTCCACACACACTTCAAGTAAGAGGGCGGCCTGAGTGGAAAGGTGAGAGTTTGGGCAGCTGTGCAGACAAAGAAGGCGCACTTTGGCCTGGGCCTAAATGCTTGTGACACACGACTGGGCCTGCCGGGCTCTGAGGGCCCTCCGTAGGCCCCCTTCTCCCCTGCCCATTGTTTAGTCACAGCAGAGATGGCCCCACCCACTCCCTCAGTGAAGGCAGTGTTCCAACCTCCCTCAGCCCCGCCCCCTCTCCGCAGGTTACCATGGACTACAGATGCTGCATTCTGAGGCCAGGGCATTCCGAGAAGGTCAAGGGCAGACATGATGACCTTAAATGATTTCCTCTTGTGTCAATTTTGGTAAACTTTAGGAGCTAGGAAATGGTCCACTTTACACAAATGTTCAAATTTACTGGCATTTCATATATTCTCTGCTATAACATTGTCCTGATTCTTTCTGTATATTCTTTACTTATGTTTTGGTTTTCCTTAATCAAAGTGTGTCTTTTAAATCTTGTCAAAGAATATTCTTTGGACTTACTACCTCAACTGAATTTTATACGTTTTCTGTGGTATTAAGTTCTGCTCATATCTTTATTTATCTTTTTTCTATGTTCTCAGGGTTTATTGTTTTGATCTTCTGATGTCAATTAAAACACTTGGTTATTCATTTAATAAATCTTTTTACTTATACAGATTTGAATTTTTAAAAATTCCAACTTACTTGTAAGTTTCTAAGTGTCAGGTCCTCTACATTGTGGCTGGCCAAAGGCTTAGTTCACAATATAGCAAAGTATATATTGACCTATTTTCCCCTCGACTTTCTGTGATTTCCTACATCTCACCTTTCTTTGCAGACAAGCCATTTGAAATAACCTTAACTTATTTCACAGCCAATAAGTCTTTGAAATAATGTGTAGTTTTCAGAGAAATCTTCTTATATATTTAGGCAGAAAATCTGACCTGCCATAGTTTTCAAAACA
Organism: Mesoplodon bidens; assembly: GCF_964165515.1. NCBI lineage: Eukaryota > Metazoa > Chordata > Mammalia > Artiodactyla > Ziphiidae > Mesoplodon > Mesoplodon bidens. The sequence goes on from NW_027672491.1 coordinate 306,083, forward strand.
GCATAATTTCACTTTTCTCAATGATGAATCTGTTGTAGTACACAACCTTTGAGTATTTAGCTTTATCAATGACATGTACTTTAAAAATGTTTTAGAGATCGTACCAGTCTTTGAAAACATACTTGTTCCTTGTTTCAGTTCCAGTTTTATGTATAATTTCTGCCTTGCACCTGATTATTCAAACGTCTGATCGATGGCCTAGGGAATCTAATTCTGGTATTGATTGTTTTTGCTGATTGTCTAACTCTGTAGCTGATTTCTTCATTATTGTGTAAATTTAGATCATGAGCTCATGTTTAGCTAAACAGCTGACCTTGTAAGAGGCTTAGGTGTGAACGCTCGTAAGCTTCAGCAGAAAGTCCGCAAAGATTTTTTTGTGTCCCTCCAATGAGTTGCCCGCGCGGTCCCCGTCTTCTACAAGTGTTGGTCCACTACTCCCTCTAGAGGCTGGGACTCAGACAGGACTGCTTTGCTGCCCCCGATCTGGGATAGTGGCTTTGGGCGGCCTGTGGCCTGGGCAGGAGGCTCCCCACGTGTGTCCCACGACCCATCTGCCTGCGAACTTCGGTCACCTGGCAGGAAGCTATGATGCACAGACCTATGGTTAGCTTTGCATCGAGGTGTACTGCGCGGACCGGTTCCACACACACTTCAAGTAAGAGGGCGGCCTGAGTGGAAAGGTGCGAGTTTGGGCAGCTGTGCAGACAAAGAAGGCGCACTTTGGAATGGGCCTAAATGCTTGTGACACACGACTGGGCCTGCCGGGCTCTGAGGGCCCTGCCGTAGGCCCCCTTCTCCCCTGCCCATTGTTTAGTCACAGCAGAGATGGCCCCACCCACTCCCTCAGTGAAGGCAGTGTTCCAACCTCCCTCAGCCCCGCCCCCTCTCCGCAGGTTACCATGGACTACAGATGCTGCATTCCGAGGCCAGGGCATTCCGAGAATGCCAAGGGCAGACATGATGACCTTAAATGATTTCCTCTTGTGTCAATTTTGGTAAACTTTAGGATCTAGGAAATGGTCCACTTTACACAAATGTTCAAATTTACTGGCATTTCATATATTCTCTGCTATAACATTGTCCTGATTCTTTCTGTATATTCTTTACTTATGTTTTGGTTTTCCTTAATCAAAGTGTGTCTTTTAAATCTTGTCAAAGAATATTCTTTGGACTTACTACCTCAACTGAATTTTATACGTTTTCTGTGGTATTAAGTTCTGCTCATAACTTTATTTATCTTTTTTCTATGTTCTCAGGGTTTATTGTTTTGATCTTCTGATGTCAATTAAAACACTTGGTTATTCATTTTAATAAATCTTTTTACTTATACAGATTTGAATTTTAAAGATTCCAGGTTACTTGTAAGTTTCTAAGGGTCAGGTCCTCTACATTGTGGCTGGCCAAAGGCTTAGTTCACAATATAGCAAAGTATATATTGACCTATTTTCCCCTCGACTTTCTGTGATTTCCTACATCTCACCTTTTTTGCAGACAAGCCATTTGAAATAACCTTAACTTATTTCACAGCCAATAAGTCTTTGAAATAATGTGTAGTTTTCAGAGAAATCTTCTTATATATTTAGGCAGAAAATCTGACCTCCCATAGTTTTCAAAAGCAGCATAATTTCACTCTTCTCAATGATGAATCTGTTGTATTACACAACCTTTGAGTATTTAGCTTTATCAATGACATGTACTTTAAAAATTTTTTAGAGATCCTACCAGTCTTTGAAAACATCCTTGTTCCTTGTTTCAGTTCCAGTTTTGTGTATACTTTCTGCCTTGCACCTGAATATTCCAACATCTGATGGTTGGCCTAGGGAATCTAATTCTGGTATTGATTGTTTTTGCTGCATGTCTCCCCCTGTAGCTGATTTCTTCATTATTGTGTAAATTTAGATCATGAGCTCATGTTTAGCTAAACATCTGACTTTGTAAGAGGCTTAGGTGTGATCACTCGTAGGCTTCATCAGAAAGTCCGCAAAGATTTATTTGTGTCCCTCCAATGATTTGCCCACGAGGTCCCCGTTTTCTACAAGGGTTGGTCCACTACTCCCTCTAGAGGCACGGCTTCAGACAGAGCTGCTTTGCGGCCCACGATCTGGGGCCGTGTCAGTGGGCGGCCTGTGCCCCGTGTAGGAGCCTCTCTGCCTGTGTCCCAGGGACCCATCTGCCTGCGAACTTCGGTCACCTGGCAGGAAGCTACGATGCCCAGACCTATGGTTAGCTGTGCAGCGAGGTGTACTGCGCGGATAGGTTCCACACACACTTCAAGTAAGAGGGCGGCCTGAGTGGAAAGGTGAGAGTTTGGGCAGCTGTGCAGACAAAGAAGGCGCCCTTTGTCCTGGGCCTAAAGGCTTGTGAAACCCCTCTGGGCCTGCCGGGCTCTGAGGGCCCTGCCCTGGTCCCCCTGCTCCCCTGCCCTTTGTTCAGTCACAGCAGAGATGGCCACACCCACTCGCGCTGAGAGGGCACGGTTCCAACCTCCCTCAGCCCTGCCCCCTCCCCGCAGGTTACCATGGACTACAGATGCTGCATTCTGAGTCCAGGGCATTCCGAGAATGCCAAGGGCAGACATGATGACCTTAAATGATTTCCTCTTGTGTCAGTTTTGGTAAACTTTAGGAGCTAGGAACTGGTCCAGTTTACACAAATGTTCAAATTTACTGGCATTTCATATATTCTCTGCTTTAACATTCTCCTGATTCTTTCTGTATATTCTTTACTTATGTTTTGGTTTTCCTTAATCAATGTTTGTCTTTTAATCTTGTCAAAGAATATTCTTTGCACTTACTACACCACCTGAATTTAATACGTTTTCTACTGTATTAAGTTCTGCTCATATCTTTATTTATATTTTTTCTATGTTCTCAGGTTTATTGTTTTGATATTCTGATGTCAATTAAAACACTTGGTTATTCATTTTAATAAATCTTTTTACTTATAAAGATTTGAACTTTTCAAGATTCCAGCTTACTTGTAAGTTTCTAAGGGTCCGGTCCTGTACATTGTGGCTGGCCTAAGTCTTAGTTCACCTTATAGCAGTGTATATATTGACCTATTTTCCCCTCGACTTTCTGTGATTCCCTACATCTCACCTTTCTTTGCAGACAAGCCATTTGAAATACCCTTAACTTATTTCACAGCCTATAAGTCTTTGAAATAAGGTGTATTTTTTAGAGAAATCTTCTTATATAATTAGGCAGAAAATCTGACCTGCCATAGTTTTCAAAACAGCATAATTTCACTCTTCTCAATGATGAATCTGTTGTATTACACAACTATTGAGTATTTAGCTTTATCAATGACATGTACTTTAAAAATGTTTTAGAGATCCTACCAGTCTTTGAAAACATCCTTGTTCCTTGTTTCAGTTCCAGTTTTGTGTATACTTTCTGCCTTGCACCTGATTATTCCAACATCTGATGGTTGGCCTAGGGAATCTAATTCTGGTATTGATTGTTTTTGCTGCTTGTCTCCCCTTGTAGCTGATTTCTTCATTATTGTGTAAATTTAGATCATGAGCTCATGTTTAGCTAAACAGCTGACCTTGTAAGAGGCTTGGTGTGAACGCTCGTAAGCTTCAGCAGAAAGTCCGCAATGATTTTTTTGTGTCCCTCCAATGAGTTGCCCGCGCGGACCCCGTTTTCTTCAAGTGTTGGTCCACTACTCCTTCTAGAGGCTGGGACTCAGACAGGACTGCTTTGCTGCCCCCGATCTGGAATAGTGGCTTTGGTCGGCCTGTGGCCTGGGCAGGAGGCTCCCCACGTGTGTCCCACGACCCATCTGCCTGCGAACTTCGGTCACCTGGCAGGAAGCTATGATGCACAGACCTATGGTTAGCTTTGCATCGAGGTGTACTGCGCGGACCGGTTCCACACACACTTCAAGTAAGAGGGCGGCCTGAGTGGAAAGGTGAGAGTGTGGGCAGCTGTGCAGACAAAGAAGGCGCACTTTGGCCTGGGCCTAAATGCTTGTGACACACGACTGGGCCTGCCCTGCTCTGAGGGCCCTGCCATTGGCCCACATCTCACCTGCCCTTTGTTCAGTCACAGCAGAGATGGCCCCACCCACTCCCGCAGTGAAGGCAGTGTTCCAACCTCCCTCAGCCCCGCCCCCTCTCCGCAGGTTGCCATGGACTATAGATGCTGCATTCTGAGGCCAGGGCATTCCGAGAATGCCAAGGGCAGACATGATGACCTTAAATGATTTCCTCTTGTGTCAATTTTGGTAAACTTTAGGAGCCAGGAAATGGTCCACTTTACACAAATATTCAAATTTAATGGCATTTCATATATTCTCTGCTATAACATTGTCCTGATTCTTTCTGTATATTCTTTACTTATGTTTTGGTTTTCCTTAATCAAAGTGTGTCTTTTAAATCTTGTCAAAGAATATTCTTTGGACTTACTACCTCAACTGAATTTTATACGTTTTCTGTGGTAATAAGTTCTGCTCATATCTTTATTTATCTTTTTTCTATGTTCTCAGGGTTTATTGTTTTGATCTTCTCATGTCAATTAAAACAATTGGTTATTCATTTTAATAAATCTTTTTACTTATACAGATTTGAATTTTTAAAGATTGCAGCTTACTTGTAAGTTTCTAAGTGTCAGGTCCTCTACATTGTGGCTGGCCAAAGGCTTAGTTCACAATATAGCAAAGTATATATTGACCTATTTTCCCCTCGACTTTCTGTGATTTCCTACATCTCACCTTCTTTGCAGACAAGCCATTTGAAATAACCTTAACTTATTTCACAGCCAATAATTCTTTGAAATAATGTGTAGTTTTCAGAGAAATCTTCTTATATATTTAGGCAGAAAATCTGACCTGCCATAGTTTTCAAAACAGCATAATTTCACTCTTCTCAATGATGAATCTGTTGTATTACACAACCTTTGAGTTTTAGCTTTATCAATGACATGTACTTTAAAAATGTTTTGGAGATCCTACCAGTCTTTGAAAACATCCTTGTTCCTTGTTTCAGTTCCAGTTTTATGTATAATTTCTGCCTTGCACCTGATTATTCAAACGTCTGATCGATGGCCTAGGGAATCTAATTCTGGTATTGATTGTTTTTGCTGATTGTCTACCCCTGTAGCTGATTTCTTCATTATTGTGTAAATTTAGATCATGAGCTCATGTTTAGCTAAACAGCTGACCTTGTAAGAGGCTTAGGTGTGAACGCTCGTAAGCTTCAGCAGAAAGTCCGCAAAGATTTTTTTGTGTCTCTCCAATGAGTTGCCCGCGCGGTCCCCGTTTTCTACAAATGTTGGTCCACTACTCCCTCTAGAGGCTGGGACTCAGACAGGACTGCTTTGCTGCCCCCGATCTGGGATAGTGGCTTTGGGCGGCCTGTGGACTGGGCAGGAGGCTCCCCACGTGTGTCCCACGACCCATCTGCCTGCGAACTTCGGTCACCTGGCAGGAAGCTATGATGCACAGACCTATGGTTAGCTTTGCATCGAGGTGTACTGCGCGGACCGGTTCCACACACACTTCAAGTAAGAGGGCGGCCTGTGTGGAAAGGTGAGAGTTTGGGCAGCTGTGCAGACAAAGAAGGCGCACTTTGGCCTGGGCCTAAATGCTTGTGACACACGACTGGGCCTGCCGGGCTCTGAGGGCCCTGCCGTAGGCCCCCTTCTCCCCTGCCCATTGTTTAGTCACAGCAGAGATGGCCCCACCCACTCCCTCAGTGAAGGCAGTGTTCCAACCTCCCTCAGCCCCGCCCCCTCTCCGCAGGTTACCATGGACTACAGATGCTGCATTCTGAGGCCAGGGCATTCCGAGAATGCCAAGGGCAGACATGATGACCTTAAATGATTTCCTCTTGTGTCAATTTTGGTAAACTTTAGGAGCTAGGAAATGGTCCACTTTACACAAATGTTCAAATTTACTGGCATTTCATATATTCTCTGCTATAACATTGTCCTGATTCTTTCTGTATATTCTTTACTTATGTTTTGGTTTTCCTTAATCAAAGTGTGTCTTTTAAATCTTGTCAAAGAATATTCTTTGGACTTACTACCTCACCTGAATTTTATACGTTTTCTGTGGTATTAAGTTCTGCTCATAACTTTATTTATCTTTTTTCTATGTTCTCAGGGTTTATTGTTTTGATCTTCTGATGTCAATTAAAACACTTGGTTATTCATTTTAATAAATCTTTTTACTTATACAGATTTGAATTTTAAAGATTCCAGGTTACTTGTAAGTTTCTAAGGGTCAGGTCCTCTACATTGTGGCTGGCGAAAGGCTTAGTTCACAATATAGCAAAGTATATATTGACCTATTTTCCCCTCGACTTTCTGTGATTTCCTACATCTCACCTTTCTTTGCAGACAAGCCATTTGAAATAACCTTAACTTATTTCACAGCCAATAAGTCTTTGAAATAATGTGTAGTTTTCAGAGAAATCTTCTTATATATTTAGGCAGAAAATCTGACCTCCCATAGTTTTCAAAAGCAGCATAATTTCACTCTTTTCAATGATGAATCTGTTGTATCACACAACCTTGAGTATTTAGCTTTATCACTGACATGTACTTTAAAAATTTTTTAGACATCCTACCAGTCTTTGAAAACATCCTTGTTCCTTGTTTCAGTTCCAGTTTTGTGTATACTTTCTGCCTTGCACCTGAATATTCCAACATCTGATGGTTGGCCTGGGGAATCTAATTCTGGTATTGATTGTTTTTCTGCATGTCTCCCCCTGTAGCTGATTTCTTCATTATTGTGTAAATTTAGATCATGAGCTCATGTTTAGCTAAACATCTGACTTGGTAAGAGGCTTAGGTGTGATCACTCGTAAGCTTCATCAGAAAGTCCGCAAAGATTTATTTGTGTCCCTCCAATGATTTGCCCACGAGGACCCCGTTTTCTACAAGTGTTGGTCCACTACTCCCTCTAGCGGCACGGCTTCAGACAGAGCTGCTTTGCGGCCCACGATCTGGGGCAGTGGCAGTGGTTGGCCTGTGGCCCGTGTAGGAGCCTCTCTGCCTGTGTCCCAGGGACCCATCTGCCTGCGAACTTCGGTCACCTGGCAGGAAGCTACGATGCCCAGACCTATGGTTAGCTGTGCAGCGAGGTGTACTGCGCGGATAGGTTCCACACACACTTCAAGTAAGAGGGCGGCCTGAGTGGAAAGGTGAGAGTTTGGGCAGCTGTGCAGACAAAGAAGGCGCCCTTTGTCCTGGGCCTAAAGGCTTGTGAAACCCCTCTGGGCCTGCCGGGCTCTGAGGGCCCTGCCCTGGTCACCCTGCTCCCCTGCCCTTTGTTCAGTCACAGCAGAGATGGCCACACCCACTCGCTCTGAGAGGGCACGGTTCCAACCTCCCTCAGCCCTGCCCCCTGCCCGCAGGTTACCATGGACTACCAATGCTGCATTCTGAGTCCAGGGCATTCCGAGAATGCCAAGGGCAGACATGATGACCTTAAATGATTTCCTCTTGTGTCAGTTTTGGTAAACTTTAGGAGCTAGGAACTGGTCCAGTTTACACAAATGTTCAAATTTACTGGCATTTCATATATTCTCTGCTATAACATTCTCCTGATTCTTTCTGTATATTCTTTACTTATGTTTTGGTTTTCCTTAATCAATGTTTGTCTTTTAATCTTGTCAAAGAATATTCTTTGCACTTACTACACCACCTGAATTTAATACGTTTTCTACTGTATTAAGTTCTGCTCATATCTTTATTTATATTTTTTCTATGTTCTCAGGTTTATTGTTTTGATATTCTGATGTCAATTAAAACACTTGGTTATTCATTTTAATAAATCTTTTTACTTATAAAGATTTGAACTTTACAAGATTCCAGCTTACTTGTAAGTTTCTAAGGGTCCGGTCCTGTACATTGTGGCTGGCCTAAGTCTTAGTTCACCTTATAGCAGTGTATATATTGACCTATTTTCCCCTCGACTTTCTGTGATTCCCTACATCTCACCTTTCTTTGCAGACAAGCCATTTGAAATACCCTTAACTTATTTCACAGCCTATAAGTCTTTGAAATAAGGTGTATTTTTTAGAGAAATCTTCTTATATAATTAGGCAGAAAATCTGACCTGCCATAGTTTTCAAAACAGCATAATTTCACTCTTCTCAATGATGAATCTGTTGTGTTACACAACTATTGAGTATTTAGCTTTATCAATGACATGTACTTTAAAAATGTTTTAGAGATCCTACCAGTCTTTGAAAACATCCTTGTTCCTTGTTTCAGTTCCAGTTTTGTGTATACTTTCTGCCTTGCACCTGATTATTCCAACATCTGATGGATGGCCTAGGGAATCTAATTCTGGTATTGATTGTTTTTGCTGCTTGTCTCCCCTTGTAGCTGATTTCTTCATTATTGTGTAAATTTAGAACATGAGCTCATGTTTAGCTAAACAGCTGACCTTGTAAGAGGCTTCGGTGTGAACGCTCGTAAGCTTCAGCAGAAAGTACGCAATGATTTTTTTGTGTCCCTCCAATGAGTTGCCCGCGCGGACCCCGTTTTCTTCAAGTGTTGGTCCACTACTCCTTCTAGAGGCTGGGACTCAGACAGGACTGCTTTGCTGCCCCCGATCTGGAATATTGGCTTTGGGTGGCCTGTGGCCTGGGCAGGAGGCTCCCCACGTGTGTCCCACGACCCATCTGCCTGCGAACTTCGGTCACCTGGCAGGAAGCTATGATGCACAGACTTATGGTTAGCTTTGCATCGAGGTGTACTGCACGGACCGGTTCCACACACACTTCAAGTAAGAGGGCGGCCTGAGTGGAAAGGTGAGAGTGTGGGCAGCTGTGCAGACAAAGAAGGCGCACTTTGGCCTGGGCCTAAATGCTTGTGACACACGACTGGGCCTGCCGGGCTCTGAGGGCCCTGCCGTTGGCCCACTTCTACCCTGCCCTTTGTTCAGTCACAGCAGAGATGGCCCCACCCACTCCCTCAGTGAAGGCAGTGTTCCAACCTCCCTCAGCCCCGCCCCCTCTCCGCAGGTTGCCATGGACTATAGATGCTGCATTCTGAGGCCAGGGCATTCCGAGAATGCCAAGGGCAGACATGATGACCTTAAATGATTTCCTCTTGTGTCAATTTTGGTAAACTTTAGGAGCCAGGAAATGGTCCACTTTACACAAATGTTCAAATTTAATGGCATTTCATATATACTCTGCTATAACATTGTCCTGATTCTTTCTGTATATTCTTTACTTATGTTTTGGTTTTCCTTAATCAAAGTGTGTCTTTTAAATCTTGTCAAAGAATATTCTTTGGACTTACTACCTCAACTGAATTTTATACGTTTTCTGTGGTAATATGTTCTGCTCATATCTTTATTTATCTTTTTTCTATGTTCTCAGGGTTTATTGTTTTGATCTTCTGATGTCAATTAAAACACTTGGTTATTCATTTTAATAAATCTTTTTACTTATACAGATTTGAATTTTTAAAGATTCCAGCTTACTTGTAAGTTTCTAAGTGTCAGGTCCTCTACATTTTGGCTGGCCAAAAGCTTAGTTCACAATATAGCAAAGTATATATTGACCTATTTTCCCCTCGACTTTCTGTGATTTCCTACATCTCACCTTTCTTTGCAGACAAGCCATTTGAAATAACCTTAACTTATTTCACAGCCAATAATTCTTTGAAATAATGTGTAGTTTTCAGAGAAATCTTCTTATATATTTAGGCAGAAAATCAGACCTGCCATAGTTTTCAAAACAGCATAATTTCACTCTTCTCAATGATGAATCTGTTGTATTACACAACCTTTGAGTTTTAGCTTTATCAATGACATGTACTTTAAAAATGTTTTGGAGATCCTACCAGTCTTTGAAAACATCCTTGTTCCTTGTTTCAGTGCCAGTTTTATGTATATTTTCTGCCTTGCACCTGATTATTCCAACGTCTGATCGATGGCCTAGGGAATCTAATTCTGGTATTGATTGTTTTTGCTAATTGTCTCCCCCTGTAGTTGATATCTTCATTATTGTGTAAATTTAGATCATGAGCTCATGTTTAGCTAAACATCTGAGTTTGTAATAGGCTTAGGTGTGAATACTCGTAAGCTTCATCAGAAAGTCCGCAAAGATTTATTTGTGTTCCACCAATGATTTGCCCACGAGGACCCCGTTTAATACAAGGGTTGGTCCACTACTCCCTCTAGAGGCACGGCTTCAGACAGAGCTGCTTTGCGGCCCACGATCTGGGGCAGTGGCAGTGGGCGGCCTGTGGCCCGTGTAGGAGCCTCTCTGCCTGTGTCCCAGGGACCCATCTGCCTGCGAACTTCGGTCACCTGGCAGGAAGCTACGATGCCCAGACCTATGGTTAGCTGTGCAGCGAGGTGTACTGCGCGGATAGGTTCCACACACAGTTCAAGTAAGAGGGCGGCCTGAGTGGAAAGGTGAGAGTTTGGGCAGCTGTGCAGACAAAGAAGGCGCCCTTTGTCCTGGGCCTAAATGCTTGTGAAACCCCACTGGGCCTGCCGGGCTCTGAGGGCCCTGCCTTTGGCCCCCTGCTCCCCTGCCCTTTGTTCAGTCACAGCAGAGATGGCCACACCCACTCCCTCTGTGAGGGTAGTGTTCCAAGCTCCCTCAGCCCCGCCCCCTCTCCGCAGGTTACCATGGACTACAGATGCTGCATTCTGAGTCCAGGGCATTCCGAGAATGCCAAGGGCAGACATGATGACCTTAAATGATTTCCTCTTGTGTCAGTTTTGGTAAACTTTAGGAGCTAGGAACTGGTCCCCTTTACACAAATGTTCAAATTTACTGGCATTTCATATATTCTCTGCTATAACATTGTCCTGATTCTTTCTGTATATTCTTTACTTATGTTTTGGTTTTCCTTAATCAAAGATTGTCTTTTAATCTTGTCAAAGAATATTCTTTGGACTTACTACATCACCTGAATTTTATACGTTTTCTATTGTATTAAGTTCTGCTCATATCTTTATTTATCTTTTTTCTATGTTCTCAGGGTTTATTGTTTTGATCTTCTGATGTCAATTAAAACACTTGGTTATTCATTTTAATAAATCTTTTTACTTATACAGATTTGAATTTTTAAAGATTCCAGCTTACTTGTAAGTTTCTAAGGGTCAGGTCCTCTACATTGTGGCTGGCCAAAGGCTTAGTTCACAATATAGCAAAGTATATATTGACCTATTTTCCCCTCGACTTTCTGTGATTTCCTACATCTCACCTTTCTTTGCAGACAAGCCATTTGAAATAACCTTAACTTATTTCACAGCCAATAATTCTTTGAAATAATGTGTAGTTTTCAGAGAAATCTTCTTATATATTTAGGCAGAAAATCAGACCTGCCATAGTTTTCAAAACAGCATAATTTCACTCTTCTCAATGATGAATCTGTTGTATTACACAACCTTTGAGTTTTAGCTTTATCAATGACATGTACTTTAAAAATGTTTTGGAGATCCTACCAGTCTTTGAAAACATCCTTGTTCCTTGTTTCAGTGCCAGTTTTATGTATATTTTCTGCCTTGCACCTGATTATTCGAACGTCTGATCGATGGCCTAGGGAATCTAATTCTGGTATTGATTGTTTTTGCTGATTGTCTCCCCCTGTAGCTGATTTCTTCATTATTGTGTAAATTTAGATCATGAGCTCATGTTTAGCTAATCATCTGACTTTGTAAGAGGCTTAGGTGTGAACACTCGTATGTTTCATCAGAAAGTCCACAAAGATTTATTTGTGTCCCTGCAATGAGTTGCCCGCGAGGACCCCGTTTCCTACAAGTGTTGGTCCACTACTCCCTCTAGAGGCACGGCCGCAGACAGGGCTGCTTTGTGCCCCACGATCTGTGGCAGTGTCAGTGGGCGGCCTGTGGCCCGGGCAGGAGTCTCTCTGCGTGTGTCCCAGGGACCCATCTGCCTGCGAACTTCGGTCACCTGGCAGGAAGCTACGATGCCCAGACCTATGGTTAGCTGTGCAGCGAGGTGTACTGCGCGGACAGGTTCCACACACACTTCAAGTAAGAGGGCGGCCTGAGTGGAAAGGTGAGAGTTTGGGCAGCTGTGCAGACAAAGAAGGCGCCCTTTGTCCTGGGCCTAAATGCTTGTGAAACCCCACTGGGCCTGCCGGGCTCTGAGGGCCCTGCCTTTGGCCCCCTGCTCCCCTGCCCTTTGTTCAGTCACAGCAGAGATGGCCACACCCACTCGCTCTGTGAGGGCAGTGTTCCAAGCTCCCTCAGCCCCGCCCCCTCTCCGCAGGTTACCATGGACTACAGATGCTGCATTCTGAGTCCAGGGCATTCCGAGAATGCCATGGGCAGACATGATGACCTTAAATGATTTCTTCTTGTGTCAGTTTTGGTTAACTTTAGGAGCTAGGAACTGGTCCCCTTTACACAAATGTTCAAATTTACTGGCATTTCATATATTCTCTGCTATAACATTGTCCTGATTCTTTCTGTATATTCTTTACTTATGTTTTGGTTTTCCTTAATCAAAGATTGTCTTTTAATCTTGTCAAAGAATATTCTTTGGACTTACTACATCACCTGAATTTTATACGTTTTCTATTGTATTAAGTTCTGCTCATATCTTTATTTATCTTTTTTCTATGTTCTCAGGGTTTATTGTTTTGATCTTCTGATGTCAATTAAAACACTTGGTTATTCATTTTAATAAATCTTTTTACTTATACAGATTTGAATTTTTAAAGATTCCAGCTTACTTGTAAGTTTCTAAGGGTCAGGTCCTCTACATTGTGGCTGGCCAAAGGCTTAGTTCACAATATAGCAACGTATATATTGACCTATTTTCCCCTCGACTTTCTGTGACTTCCTACATCTCACCTTTCTATGCAGACAAGCCATTTGAAATAACCTTAACTTATTTCACAGCCAATAAGTCTTTGAAATAATGTGTAGTTTTCAGAGAAATCTTCTTATATATTTAGGCAGAAAATCTGACCTGCCATAGTTTTCAAAACAGCATAATTTCACTCTTCTCAATGATGAATCTGTTGTATGACACAACCTTTGAGTATTTAGCTTTATCAATGACATGTACCTTAAAAATGTTTTAGAGATCCTACCAGTCTTTGAAAACATCCTTGTTCCTTGTTTCAATTCCAGTTTTGTGTATACTTTCTGCCTTGCACCTGATTATTCCAACATCTGATGGATGGCCTAGGGAATCTAATTCTGTTATGGATTGTTTTTGCTGCTTGTCTCCCCCTGTAGCTGATTTCTTCATTATTGTGTAAATTTAGATCATGAGCTCATGTTTAGCTAAACAGCTGAGTTTGTAAGAGGCTTAGGTGTGAACGCTCGTAAGCTTCAGCAGAAAGTCCACAAAGATTTTTTTGTGTCCCTCCAATGAGATACCCGCGCGGACCCCGTTTTCTACAAGTGTTGGTCCACTACTCCCTCTAGAGGCTGGGACTCAGACAGGACTGCTTTGCTTCCCCAGATCTGGTGTAGTGGCTTTGGGCGGCCTGTGGCCTGGGCAGGAGGCTCCCCGCCTGTGTCCCACAACCTATCTGCCTGCGAACTTCGGTCACCTGGCAGGAAGCTATGATGCCCAGACATATGGTTAGCTTTGCAGTGAGGTGTACTTGCGGATCGGTTCCACACACACTTCAAGTAAGAGGGCGGCCTGAGTGGAAAGGTGAGCGTTTGGGCAGCTGTGCAGACAAAGAAGGCACACTTTGGCCTGGGCCTAAATGCTTGTGACACACGACTGGGCCTACCGGGCTCTGAGGGCCCTGCAGTTGGACCCCTTCTCCCCTGCCCTTTGTTAAGTCACAGCAGTGATGGCCACACCTACTCCCTCAGTGAGGGCAGTGTTCCCACCTCCCTCAGCCCCGCCCCCTCTCCACAGTTTACCTTGGACTACAGATGCTGCATTCTGAGGCCAGGGCATTCCGAGAATGCCAAGGGCATACATGATGACCTTAAATGATTTCATCTTGTGTCAATTTTGGTAAACTTTAGGAGCTAGGAAATGGTCCACTTTACAGAAATGTTCAAATTTACTGGCATTTCATATATTCTCTGCTATAACATTGTCCTGATTCTTTCTGTATATTCTTTACTTATGTTTTGGTTTTCCTTAATCAAAGTGTGTCTTTTAAATCTTGTCAAAGAATATTCTTTGGACTTACTACCTCACCTGAATTTTATATGTTTTCTGTGGTATTAAGTTCTGCTCATATCTTTATTTATCTTTTATCTATGTTCTCAGGGTTTATTGTTTTGATCTTCTGATGTCAATTAAAACACTTGGTTATTCATTTTAATAAATCTTTTTACTTATAAAGATTTGAACTTTTAAAGATTCCAGCTTACTTGTAAGTTTCTAAGGGTCAGGTCCTCTACATTGTGGCTGGCCTAAGGCTTAGTTCACAATATAGCAAAGTATATATTGACCTATTTTCTCCTCGATTTTATGTGATTTCCTACATCTCACCTTTCTTTGCAGACAAGCCATTTGAAATACTCTTAACTTGTTTAACAGCCAATATGTCTTTGAAATAATGTTTATTTTTAGAGAAATCTTCTTATATATTTAGGCAGAAATCTGACATGCCAAAGTTTTCAAAACAGCATAATTTCACTCTTCTCAATGATGAATCTGTTGTATTACACAACCTTTGAGTATTTAGCTTTATCAATGACATGTACTTTAAAAATATTTTAGAGATCCTGCCAGTCTTTGAAAACATCCTTGTTCCTTGTTTCAGTTCCAGTTTTGTGTATACTTTCTGCCTTGCACCTGATTATTCCAACATCTGATGGTTGGCCTAGGGAATCTAATTCTGGTATTGATTGTTTTTGCTGCTTGTCTCCCCTTGTAGCTGATTTCTTCATTATTGTGTAAATTTAGATCATGAGCTCATGTTTAGCTAAACAACTGTCCTTGTAAGAGGCTTAGGTGTGAACGCTCGTAAGCTTCAGCAGAAAGTCCGCAAAGATTTTTTTGTGTCCCTCCAATGAGTTACCCGCGCGGACCCCGTATTCGACAAGTGTTGGTCCACTTCTCCCTCTAGAGGCTGGGACTCAGACAGGACTGATTTGCTGCCCCATATCTGGGATAGTGCCTTTGGGCGGCCTGTAGCCTGGGCAGGAGGCTCCCCTCGTGTGTCCCACGACACATCTGCCTGCGACCTTCGGTCACCTGGCAGGAAGCTACGATGCCCATACCTATGTTTAGCTTTGCAGCGAGGTGTACTGCGCGGACCGGTTCCACACTCACTTCAAGTAAGAGGGCGGCCTGAGTGGAAAGGTGAGAGTTTGGGCAGCTGTGCAGACAAAGAAGGCGCCCTTTGGCCTGGGCCTAAATGCTTGTGACACACGACTGGGCATGCCGGGCTCTGAGGGCCCTGCCGTTGGCCCCCTTCTCCCCTGCCATTTGTTCAGTCACAGCAGAGGTGGCCCCACACACTCCCTCAGTGAGGGCAGTGTTCCAAACTCCCTCAGACCCATCCCCTCTCCGCAGGTTACCATGGACTAAGGATGCTGCATTCTGAGTCCAGGGCATTCCGAGAATGCCAAGGGCAGACATGATGACCTTACATGATTTCCTCTTGTGTCAGTTTTGGTAAACTTTAGGAGCTAGGAAATGGTACACTTTACACAAATGTTCATATTTATTGGCATTTCATATATTCTCTGCTATAACATTGTCCTGATTCTTTCTGTATATTGTTTACTTATGTTTTGGTTTTCCTTAATCAAAGTGTGTCTTTTAAATCTTGTCAAAGAATATTCTTAGACTTACTACATCACCTGAATTTTACACATTTTCTATTGTGTTAAGTTCTCCTGATATCTTTATTTATATTTTTTCTGTGTTCTCAGATTTATTGTTTTGATAATCTGATGTCAATTAAAACACTTGGTTATTCATTTTAATAAATGTTTTTACTTATAATGATTTCAACTTTTCAAGATTCCAGCTTACTTGTAAGTTTCTAAGGGTCAGGTCCTCTACATTGTCGCTGGCCTAAGGCTTAGTTCACCATACAGCAATGTATATATTGACCTATTTTCCCCTTGACTTTCTGTGATTCCCTACATCTCACCTTTCTTTGCAGACAAGCCATTTGAAATACCCTTAACTTATTTCACAGCCAATAAGTCTTTGAAATAATGTGTATTTTTTAGAGAAATCTTCTTATATAATTAGGCAGAAATTCTGACCTGCCATAGTTTTCAAAACAGCATAATTTCACTCTTCTCAATGATGAATCTGTTGTATGACACAACCATTTAGTATTTAGCTTTATCAATGACATGTACTTTAAAAATGTTTTAGAGACCCTACCAGTCTTTGAAAACAACCGTGTTCCTTGTTTCAGTTCCAGTTTTGTGTATACTTTCTGCCTTGCACCACATTATTCCAACATCTGATGGATGGCCTAGGGAATCTAATTCTGGTATTGATTGTTTTTGCTGCTTGTCTCCCCTTGTAGCTGATTTCTTCATTATTGTGTAAATTTACATCATGAGCTCATGTTTAGCTAAACAGCTGACCTTTTAAGAGGCTTAGCTGTGAACGCTCGTAAGCTGCAGCAGAAAGTCCGCAAAGATTTTTTTGTGTTTCTCCAATGAGTTACCCGCGCGGACCCCGTTCTCTACAAGTGTTGGTCCACTAGTCCTTCTAGAGGCTGGACTGAGACAGGACTGCTTTGCTGCCCCAGATCTAGGATAGTGGCTTTGGGCGGCCTGTAGCCTGGGCAGGAGGCACCCCACGTGTGTCCTAAGACCCATCTGCCTGCGAACTTCGGTCACATCTCAGGAAGCTATGATGCCCAGGCCTATGGATAGCTTTGCAGCGAGGTGTACTGCGCGGACCGGTTCCACACACACTTCAAGTAAGAGGCCGTCCTGAGTGGAAAGGTGAGAGTTTGGGCAGCTGTGCAGACAAAGAAGGCGCACTTTGGCCTGGGCCTAAATGCTTGTGACACCCCACTGGGCCTGCCAGGATCTGAGGGCCCTGCCCTGGGCACCCTGCTCCCCTGCCCTTTGTTCAGTCACAGCAGAGATGGCCACACCTACTCCCTCAGTGAGGGCAGTGTTCCAAACTCCCTCAGCCCCGCCCCCTCTCCGCAGGTTTCCATGGACTATAGATACTGCATTCTGAGTCCAGGGCATTCCGAGAATGCCAAGGGCAGACATGATGACCTACATGATTTCCTCTTGTGTCAGTTTTGGTAAACTTTAGGAGCTAGGAAATTGTTCACTTTACACAAATGTTCAATTTTACTGCCATTTCATATATTCTCTGCTATAACATTGTCCTGATTCTTTCTGTATATTCTTTACTTATGTTTTGGTTTTCCTTAATCAAAGTGTGTCTTTTAAATCTTGTCAAAGAATATTCTTTGGACTTACTACCTCACCTGAATTTTATACGTTTTCTGTGGTATTAAGATCTTCTCATAACTTTATTTATCTTTTTTCTATGTTCTCAGGGTTTATTGTTTTGATCTTCTGATGTCAATTAAAACACTTGGTTATTCATTTTAATAAATCTTTTTACTTATAAAGATTTGAACTTTTAAAGATTCCAGCTTACTTGTAAGTTTCCAAGGGTCAGGTCCTCTGTATTGTGGCTGGCCTAAAGCTAAGTTCACAATATGGCAAAGTATATATTGACCTATTTTCCCCTCGACTTTCTGTGATTTCATACATCTCACCTTTCTTTGCAGACAAGCCATTTGAAATACCCTTAACTTATTTCACAGCTAATAAGCCTTTGAAATAATGTGTATTTTTTAGAGAAATCTTCTTATATATTTAGGCAGAAAATCGGACCTGCCATAGTTTTCAAAACAGCATAATTTCACTCTTCTCAATGATGAATCTGTTGTATTACACAACCTTTGAGTATTTAGCTTTATCAATGACATGCACTTTAAAAATGTTTTACAGATGCTACCAGTGTTTGAAAACATCCTTGTTCCTTGTTTCAGTTCCAGTTTTATGTATATTTTCTGCCTTGCACCTGATTATTCCAACGTCTGATCGATGGCCTAGGGAATCTAATTCTGGTATTGATTGTTTTTGCTGATTGGCTCACCCAGTAGCTGATTTCTTCATTATTGTGTAAATTTAGATCATGAGCTCATGTTTAGCTAAACGTCTGACTTTGTAAGAGGCTTAGGTGTGAACACTCGTAAGCTTCATCAGAAAGTCCGCAAAGATTTATTTGTGTCCCTCCAAATGAGGACCCCGTTTTCTACAAGTGTTGGTCCAATACTCCCTCTAGAGGCACGGCCTCAGAGAGGGCTGCTTTGTGCCCCACGATCTGTGGCAGTGACAGTGGGCGGCCACTGGCCTGGGCAGGAGCCCCTCCGCGTGTGTCCCAGGGACCCATCTTCCTGCGAACTTCGGTCAACTGGCAGGAAACTACGATGCCCAGACCTATGGTTAGCTGTGCAGCGAGGTGTACTGCGCGGACAGGTTCCACATGCAGTTAAAGTAAGAGGGCGGCCTGAGTGGAAAGATGAAAGTTTGGGCCGCTGTTCAGGCAAAGAAGGAGCCCTTTGTCCTGGGCCTAAATGCCTGTGACACCCCACTGTGCCTGCCGGGCTCTGAGGGCCCTGCACTGGGCCCCCTTTTCCCCTGCCGTTTGTTCAGTCACAGCAGTATTGGCCACACCCACTCCCTATGTGAGGGCAGTGTTCCAACCTCCCTCAACCCCTCCCCCTCTCCGCAGGTTACCATGGACTACAGATGCAGCATTCCGAGTCCAGGGCATTCCGAGAATGCCAAGGGCAGACATGATGACCTTAAATGATTTCCTCTTGTGTCAGTTTTGGTAAACTTTAGGAGCTAGGAAATGGTCCCCTTTACACAAATGTTCAAATTTACTGGCATTTCATATATTCTCTGCTATAACATTGTCCTGATTCTTTCTGTATATTCTTTACTTATGTTTTGGTTTTCCTTAATCAAAGTGTGTCTTTTAAATCTTGTCAAAGAATATTCTTTGGACTTACTACATCACCTGAATTTTATACGTTTTCTATTGTATTAAGTTCTCCTCATATCTTTATTTATATTTTTTCTGTGTTCTCAGGTTTATTGTTTTGATATTCTGATGTCAATTAAAACACTTGGTTATTCATTTTAATAAACCTTTTTACTTATAAAGATTTGAACTTTTCAAGATTTCAGCTTACTTGGAAGTTTCTAAGGGTCAGGTCCTCTACATTGTTGCTGGCCTAAGGCTTAGTTCACAATATGGCAAAGTATATATTGACCTATTTTCCCCTCGACTTTCTGTGATTCCCTACATCTCAACTTTCTTTACAGACAAGCCATTTGAAATACCCTTAACTTTTTTCACAGCCAATAAGTCTTTGAAATAATGTGTATTTTTAGAGAAATCTTCTTATATATTTAGGCAGAAAATCTGACCTGCCATAATTTTCAAAACAGCATAATTTCAGTCTTCTCAATGATGAATCTGTTGTATTACACAACCCCTGAGTATTTAGCTTTATCAATGACATGTACTTTAAAAATGTTTTAGAGATCCTACCAGTCTTTGAAAACATCATTGTTCCTTGTTTCAGTTCCCGTTTTATGTATATTTTCTGCCTTGCACCTGATTATTCCAACGTCAGTTCGATGGCCTAGGGAATCTAATTCTGGTATTGATAGTTTTTGCTGATTGTCTCCCCCTGTAGCTGATTTCTTCATTATTGTGTAAATTTAGATCATGAGCTCATGTTTAGCTAAACATCTGACTTTGTAAGTGGCTTAGGTGTGAAAACTCGTAAGCTTCATCAGAAAGTCCGCAAAGATTTATTAGTGTCCCTCCAATGAGTTGCCCGCGAGGACCCCGTTTTCTACAAGTGTTGGTCCAATACTCCCTCTAGAGGCACGGCCTCAGATAGGGCTGCTTTGTGCCCCACGATCTGTGACAGTGGCAGTGGACGGCCACGGGCCTGGGCAGGACCCTCTCCGCGTGTGTCCCAGGGACCCATCTGCCTGCGAACTTCGGTCACCTGGCAGGAAGCTACGATGCCCAGACGTATGGTTAGCTGTGCAGCGAGGTGTACTGCACGGACAGGTTCCACATGCACTTCAAGTAAGAGGGCGTCCTGAGTGGAAAGGTGAAATTTTGGGCAGCTGTGCAGAAAAAGAAGGCGTCCTTTGTCCGGGGCCTAAATGCTTGTGACACCCCACTGGGCCTGCCGGTCTCTGAGGCCCTTGCCCTGGGCCCACTGTTCCCCTGCCCTTTGTTCAGTCACAGCAGAGATGGCCACAACCACTCCCTCAGTGAGGGCTGTGTTCCAAACTCCCTCAGCCCCGCCCATTCTTCGCAGGTTACCATGGACTAAGGATGCTGCATTCTGAGTCCAGGGCATTCCGAGAGTGCCAAGGGCAGACATGATGACCTTACATGATTTCCTCTTGTGTCAGTTTTGGTAAACTTTCGGAGCTAGGAAATGGTCCACTTTACACAAATGTTCAAATTTACTGGCATTTCATATATTCTCTGCTATAACATTGTCCTGATTCTTTCTGTATATTCTTTACTTATGTTTTGGTTTTCCTTAATCTAAGTGTGTCTTTTAAATCTTGTCAAACAATATTCTTAGACTTACTACATCACCTGAATTTTATACATTTTCTATTGTATTAAGTTCTCCTCATATCTTTATTTATATTTTTTCTGTGTTCTCAGGTTTATTGTTTTGATATTCTGATGTCAATTAAAACACTTGGTTATTCATTTTAATAAATGTTTTTACTTATAAATATTTCAACTTTTCAAGATTCCAGCTTACTTGTAAGTTTCAAAGGGTCAGGTCCTCTACATTGTGGCTGGCCTATGGCTTAGTTCACCATATAGCAATGTATATATTGACCTATTTTCCCCTCGACTTTCTGTGATTCCCTACATCTCACCTTTCTTTGCAGACAAGCCATTTGAAATAACCTTAACTTATTTCACAGCCAATAAGTCTCTGAAATAATGTGTATTTTTTAGAGAAATCTTCTTATATAATTAGGCAGAAAATCTGACCTGCCATAGTTTTCAAAACAGCATAATTTCACTCTTCTCAATGATGAATCTGTTGTATGACACAACCTTTGAGTATTTAGCTTTATCAATCACATGTACTTTAAAATTGTATTAGAGATCCAACCAGTCTTTGAAAACATCCTTGTTCCTTGTTTCAGTTCCAGTTTTGGGTATACTTTCTGCCTTGCACCTGATTATTCCAACACCTGATGGATGGCCTATGGAATCTAATTCTGGTATTGATTGTTTTTGCTGATTGTCTCCCCCTGTAGCTGATTTCTTCATTATTGTGTAAATTTAGATCATGAGCTCATGTTTAGCTAAACAGCTGTCCTTGTAAGAGGCTTAGGTGTGAACGCTCGTAAGCTTCAGCAGAAAGTCCGCAAAGATTTTTTTGTGTCCCTCCATGAGTTGCCCGCGCGGTCCCCGTTTTCTACAAGTGTTGGTCCACTACTCCCTCTAGAGGCTGGGACTCAGACAGGACTGCTTTGCTGCCCCCGATCTGGGATAGTGGCTTTGGGCGGCCTGTGGCCTGGGCAGGAGGCTCCCCACGTGTGTCCCACGACCCATCTGCCTGCGAACTTCGGTCACCTGGCAGGAAGCTATGATGCACAGACCTATGGTTAGCTTTGCATCGAGGTGTACTGCGCGGACCGGTTCCACACACACTTCAAGTAAGAGGGCGGCCTGAGAGGAAAGGTGAGAGTTTGGGCAGCTGTGCAAACAAAGAAGGCGCACTTTGGCCTGGGCCTAAATGCTTGTGACACACGACTGGGCCTGCCGGGCTCTGAGGGCCCTGCCGTTGGCCCCCTTCTCCCCTGCCCATTGTTCAGTCACAGCAGAGATGGCCCCACCCACTCCCTCAGTGAAGGCAGTGTTCCAACCTCCCTCAGTCCCGCCCCCTCTCCGCAGGTTACCATGGACTACAGATGCTGCATTCTGAGGCCAGGGCATTCCGAGAAGGTCAAGGGCAGACATGATGACCTTAAATGATTTCCTCTTGTGTCAATTTTGGTAAACTTTAGGAGCTAGGAAATGGTCCACTTTACACAAATGTTCAAATTTACTGGCATTTCATATATTCTCTGCTATAACATTGTCCTGATTCTTTCTGTATATTCTTTACTTATGTTTTGGTTTTCCTTAATCAAAGTGTGTCTTTTAAATCTTGTCAAAGAATATTCTTTGGACTTACTACCTCAACTGAATTTTATACGTTTTCTGTGGTATTAAGTTCTGCTCATATCTTTATTTATCTTTTTTCTATGTTCTCAGGGTTTATTGTTTTGATCTTCTGATGTCAATTAAAACACTTGGTTATTCATTTTAATAAATCTTTTTACTTATAAAGATTTGAATTTTTAAAAATTCCAGCTTACTTGTAAGTTTCTAAGTGTCAGGTCCTCTACATTGTGGCTGGCCAAAGGCTTAGTTCACAATATAGCAAAGTATATATTGACCTATTTTCCCCTCGACTTTCTGTGATTTCCTACATCTCACCTTTCTTTGCAGACAAGCCATTTGAAATAACCTTAACTTATTTCACAGCCAATAAGTCTTTGAAATAATGTGTAGTTTTCAGAGAAATCTTCTTATATATTTAGGCAGAAAATCTGACCTGCCATAGTTTTCAAAACAGCATAATTTCACTTTTCTCAATGATGAATCTGTTGTAGTACACAACCTTTGAGTATTTAGCTTTATCAATGACATGTACTTTAAAAACGTTTTAGAGATCGTACCAGTCTTTGAAAACATCCTTGTTCCTTGTTTCAGTTCCAGTTTTATGTATAATTTCTGCCTTGCACCTGATTATTCAAACGTCTGATCGATGGCCTAGGGAATCTTATTCTGGTATTGATTGTTTTTGCTGATTGTCTAACCCTGTAGCTGATTTCTTCATTATTGTGTAAATTTAGATCATGAGCTCATGATTAGCTAAACAGCTGACCTTGTAAGAGGCTTAGGTGTGAACGCTCGTAAGCTTCAGCAGAAAGTCCCCAAAGATTTTTTTGTGTCCCTCCAATGAGTTGCCCGCGCGGTCCCCGTTTTCTACAAGTGTTGGTCCACTACTCCCTCTAGAGGCTGGGACTCAGACAGGACTGCTTTGCTGCCCCCGATCTGGGATAGTGGCTTTGGGCGGCCTGTGGCCTGGGCAGGAGGCTCCCCACGTGTGTCCCACGACCCATCTGCCTGCGAACTTCGGTCACCTGGCAGGAAGCTATGATGCACAGACCTATGGTTAGCTTTGCATCGAGGTGTACTGCGCGGACCGGTTCCACACACACTTCAAGTAAGAGGGCGGCCTGAGTGGAAAGGTGAGAGTTTGGGCAGCTGTGCAGACAAAGAAGGCGCACTTTGGCCTGGGCCTAAATGCTTGTGACACACGACTGGGCCTGCCGGGCTCTGAGGGCCCTCCGTAGGCCCCCTTCTCCCCTGCCCATTGTTTAGTCACAGCAGAGATGGCCCCACCCACTCCCTCAGTGAAGGCAGTGTTCCAACCTCCCTCAGCCCCGCCCCCTCTCCGCAGGTTACCATGGACTACAGATGCTGCATTCTGAGGCCAGGGCATTCCGAGAAGGTCAAGGGCAGACATGATGACCTTAAATGATTTCCTCTTGTGTCAATTTTGGTAAACTTTAGGAGCTAGGAAATCGTCCACTTTACACAAATGTTCAAATTTACTGGCATTTCATATATTCTCTGCTATAACATTGTCCTGATTCTTTCTGTATATTCTTTACTTATGTTTTGGTTTTCCTTAATCAAAGTGTGTCTTTTAAATCTTGTCAAAGAATATTCTTTGGACTTACTACCTCAACTGAATTTTATACGTTTTCTGTGGTATTAAGTTCTGCTCATATCTTTATTTATCTTTTTTCTATGTTCTCAGGGTTTATTGTTTTGATCTTCTGATGTCAATTAAAACACTTGGTTATTCATTTAATAAATCTTTTTACTTATAAAGATTTGAATTTTTAAAAATTCCAACTTACTTGTAAGTTTCTAAGTGTCAGGTCCTCTACATTGTGGCTGGCCAAAGGCTTAGTTCACAATATAGCAAAGTATATATTGACCTATTTTCCCCTCGACTTTCTGTGATTTCCTACATCTCACCTTTCTTTGCAGACAAGCCATTTGAAATAACCTTAACTTATTTCACAGCCAATAAGTCTTTGAAATAATGTGTAGTTTTCAGAGAAATCTTCTTATATATTTAGGCAGAAAATCTGACCTGCCATAGTTTTCAAAACAGCATAATTTCACTTTTCTCAATGATGAATCTGTTGTAGTACACAACCTTTGAGTATTTAGCTTTATCAATGACATGTACTTTAAAAATGTTTTAGAGATCGTACCAGTCTTTGAAAACATACTTGTTCCTTGTTTCAGTTCCAGTTTTATGTATAATTTCTGCCTTGCACCTGATTATTCAAACGTCTGATCGATGGCCTAGGGAATCTAATTCTGGTATTGATTGTTTTTGCTGATTGTCTAACCCTGTAGCTGATTTCTTCATTATTGTGTAAATTTAGATCATGAGCTCATGTTTAGCTAAACAGCTGACCTTGTAAGAGGCTTAGGTGTGAACGCTCGTAAGCTTCAGCAGAAAGTCCGCAAAGATTTTTTTGTGTCCCTCCAATGAGTTGCCCGCGCGGTCCCCGTTTTCTACAAGTGTTGGTCCACTACTCCCTCTAGAGGCTGGGACTCAGACAGGACTGCTTTGCTGCCCCCGATCTGGGATAGTGGCTTTGGGCGGCCTGTGGCCTGGGCAGGAGGCTCCCCACGTGTGTCCCACGACCCATCTGCCTGCGAACTTCGGTCACCTGGCAGGAAGCTATGATGCACAGACCTATGGTTAGCTTTGCATCGAGGTGTACTGCGCGGACCGGTTCCACACACACTTCAAGTAAGAGGGCGGCCTGAGTGGAAAGGTGCGAGTTTGGGCAGCTGTGCAGACAAAGAAGGCGCACTTTGGAATGGGCCTAAATGCTTGTGACACACGACTGGGCCTGCCGGGCTCTGAGGGCCCTGCCGTAGGCCCCCTTCTCCCCTGCCCATTGTTTAGTCACAGCAGAGATGGCCCCACCCACTCCCTCAGTGAAGGCAGTGTTCCAACCTCCCTCAGCCCCGCCCACTCTACGCAGGTTACCATGGACTACAGATGCTGCATTCTGAGGCCAGGGCATTCCGAGAATGCCAAGGGCAGACATGATGACCTTAAATGATTTCCTCTTGTGTCAATTTTGGTAAACTTTAGGAGCTAGGAAATGGTCCACTTTACACAAATGTTCAAATTTACTGGCATTTCATATATTCTCAGCTATAACATTGTCCTGATTCTTTCTGTATATTCTTTACTTATGTTTTGGTTTTCCTTAATCAAAGTGTGTCTTTTAAATCTTGTCAAAGAATATTCTTTGGACTTACTACCTCAACTGAATTTAATACGTTTTCTGTGGTATTAAGTTCTGCTCATAACTTTATTTATCTTTTTTCTATGTTCTCAGGGTTTATTGTTTTGATCTTCTGATGTCAATTAAAACACTTGGTTATTCATTTTAATAAATCTTTTTACTTATACAGATTTGAATTTTAAAGATTCCAGGTTACTTGTAAGTTTCTAAGGGTCAGGTCCTCTACATTGTGGCTGGCCAAAGGCTTAGTTCACAATATAGCAAAGTATATATTGACCTATTTTCCCCTCGACTTTCTGTGATTTCCTACATCTCACCTTTCTTTGCAGACAAGCCATTTGAAATAACCTTAACTTATTTCACAGCCAATAAGTCTTTGAAATAATGTGTAGTTTTCAGAGAAATCTTCTTATATATTTAGGCAGAAAATCTGACCTCCCATAGTTTTCAAAAGCAGCATAATTTCACTCTTCTCAATGATGAATCTGTTGTATTACACAACCTTTTAGTATTTAGCTTTATCAATGACATGTACTTTAAAAATTTTTTAGAGATCCTACCAGTCTTTGAAAACATCCTTGTTCCTTGTTTCAGTTCCAGTTTTGTGTATACTTTCTGCCTTGCACCTGAATATTCCAACATCTGATGGTTGGCCTAGGGATTCTAATTCTGGTATTGATTGTTTTTGCTGCATGTCTCCCCCTGTAGCTGATTTATTCATTATTGTGTAAATTTAGATCATGAGCTCATGTTTAGCTAAACATCTGACTTTGTAAGAGGCTTAGGTGTGATCACTCGTAAGCTTCATCAGAAAGTCCGCAAAGATTTATTTGTGTCCCACCAATGATTTGCCCACGAGGACCCCGTTTAATACAAGTGTTGGTCCACTACTCCCTCTAGCGGCACGGCTTCAGACAGAGCTGCTTTGCGGCCCACGATCTGGGGCAGTGGCAGTGGGCGGCCTGTGGCCCGTGTAGGAGCCTCTCTGCCTGTGTCCCAGGGACCCATCTTCCTGCGAACTTCGGTCACCTGGCAGGAAGCTACGATGCCCAGACCTATGGTTAGCTGTGCAGCGAGGTGTACTGCGCGGATAGGTTCCACACACACTTCAAGTAAGAGGGCGGCCTGAGTGGAAAGGTGAGAGTTTGGGCAGCTGTGCAGACAAAGAAGGCGCCCTTTGTCCTGGGCCTAAAGGCTTGTGAAACCCCTCTGGGCCTGCCGGGCTCTGAGGGCCCTGCCCTGGTCCCCCTGCTCCCCTGCCCTTTGTTCAGTCACAGCAGAGATGGCCACACCCACTCGCTCTGAGAGGGCACGGTTCCAACCTCCCTCAGCCCTGCCCCCTGCCCGCAGGTTACCATGGACTACCGATGCTGCATTCTGAGTTCAGGGCATTCCGAGAATGCCAAGGGCAGACATGATGACCTTAAATGATTTCCTCTTGTGTCAGTTTTGGTAAACTTTAGGAGCTAGGAACTGGTCCAGTTTACACAAATGTTCAAATTTACTGGCATTTCATATATTCTCTGCTATAACATTCTCCTGATTCTTTCTGTATATTCTTTACTTATGTTTTGGTTTTCCTTAATCAATGTTTGTCTTTTAATCTTGTCAAAGAATATTCTTTGCACTTACTACACCACCTGAATTTAATACGTTTTCTACTGTATTAAGATCTGCTCATATCTTTATTTATATTTTTTCTATGTTCTCAGGTTTATTGTTTTGATATTCTGATGTCAATTAAAACACTTGGTTATTCATTTTAATAAATCTTTTACTTATAAAGATTTGAACTTTTCAAGATTCCAGCTTACTTGTAAGTTTCTAAGGGTCCGGTCCTGTACATTGTGGCTGGCCTAAGTCTTAGTTCACCTTATAGCAGTGTATATATTGACCTATTTTCCCCTCGACTTTCTGTGATTCCCTACATCTCACCTTTCTTTGCAGACAAGCCATTTGAAATACCCTTAACTTATTTCACAGCCTATAAGTCTTTGAAATAAGGTGTATTTTTTAGAGAAATCTTCTTATATAATTAGGCAGAAAATCTGACCTGCCATAGTTTTCAAAACAGCATAATTTCACTCTTCTCAATGATGAATCTGTTGTATTACACAACTATTGAGTATTTAGCTTTATCAATGACATGTACTTTAAAAATGTTTTAGAGATCCTACCAGTCTTTGAAAACATCCTTGTTCCTTGTTTCAGTTCCAGTTTTGTGTATACTTTCTGCCTTGCACCTGATTATTCCAACATCTGATGGTTGGCCTAGGGAATCTAATTCTGGTATTGATTGTTTTTGCTGCTTGTCTCCCCTTGTAGCTGATTTCTTCATTATTGTGTAAATTTAGATCATGAGCTCATGTTAGCTAAACAGCTGACCTTGTAAGAGGCTTCGGTGTGAACGCTCGTAAGCTTCAGCAGAAAGTCCGCAATGATTTTCTTGTGTCCCTCCAATGAGTTGCCCGCGCGGACCCCGTTTTCTTCAAGTGTTGGTCCACTACTCCTTCTAGAGGCTGGGACTCAGACAGGACTGCTTTGCTGCCCCCGATCTGGAATAGTGGCTTTGGGCGGCCTGTGGCCTGGGCAGGAGGCTCCCCACGTGTGTCCCACGACCCATCTGCCTGCGAACTTCGGTCACCTGGCAGGAAGCTATGATGCACAGACCTATGGTTAGCTTTGCATCGAGGTGTACTGCACGGACCGGTTCCACACACACTTCAAGTAAGAGGGCGGCCTGAGTGGAAAGGTGAGAGTGTGGGCAGCTGTGCAGACAAAGAAGGCGCACTTTGGCCTGGGCCTAAATGCTTGTGACACACGACTGGGCCTGCCGGGCTCTGAGGGCCCTGCCGTTGGCCCACTTCTCCCCTGCCCTTTGTTCAGTCACAGCAGAGATGGCCCCACCCACTCCCTCAGTGAAGGCAGTGTTCCAACCTCCCTCAGCCCCGCCCCCTCTCCGCAGGTTGCCATGGACTATAGATGCTGCATTCTGAGGCCAGGGCATTCCGAGAATGCCAAGGGCAGACATGATGACCTTAAATGATTTCCTCTTGTGTCAATTTTGGTAAACTTTAGGAGCCAGGAACTGGTCCACTTTACACAAATATTCAAATTTAATGGCATTTCATATATTCTCTGCTATAACATTGTCCTGATTCTTTCTGTATATTCTTTACTTATGTTTTGGTTTTCCTTAATCAAATTGTGTCTTTTAAATCTTGTCAAAGAATATTCTTTGGACTTACTACCTCAACTGAATTTTATACGTTTTCTGTGGTAATAAGTTCTGCTCATATCTTTATTTATCTTTTTTCTATGTTCTCAGGGTTTATTGTTTTGATCTTCTGATGTCAATTAAAACACTTGGTTATTCATTTTAATAAATCTTTTTCCTTATACAGATTTGAATTTTTAAAGATTCCAGCTTACTTGTAAGTTTCTAAGTGTCAGGTCCTATACATTGTGGCTGGCCAAAGGCTTAGTTCACAATATAGCAAAGTATATATTGACCTATTTTCCCCTCGACTTTCTGTGATTTCCTACATCTCACCTTTCTTTGCAGACAAGCCATTTGAAATAACCTTAACTTATTTCACAGCCAATAATTCTTTGAAATAATGTGTAGTTTTCAGAGAAATCTTCTTATATATTTAGGCAGAAAATCTGACCTGCCATAGTTTTCAAAACAGCATAATTTCACTCTTCTCAATGATGAATCTGTTGTATTACACAACCTTTGAGTTTTAGCTTTATCAATGACATGTACTTTAAAAATGTTTTGGAGATCCTACCAGTCTTTGAAAACATCCTTGTTCCTTGTTTCAGTGCCAGTTTTATGTATATTTTCTGCCTTGCACCTGATTATTCCAACGTCTGATCGATGGCCTAGGGAATCTAATTCTGGTATTGATTGTTTTTCCTAATTGTCTCCCCCTGTAGTTGATTTCTTCATTATTGTGTAAATTTAGATCATGAGCTCATGTTTAGCTAAACATCTGAGTTTGTAAGAGGCTTAGGTGTGAACACTCGTAAGCTTCATCAGAAAGTCCGCAAAGATTTATTTGTGTTCCACCAATGATTTGCCCACGAGGACCCCGTTTAATACAAGGGTTGGTCCACTACTCCCTATAGAGGCACGGCTTCAGACAGAGCTGCTTTGCGGCCCACGATCTGGGGCAGTGGCAGTGGGCGGCCTGTGGCCCGTGTAGGAGCCTCTCTGCCTGTGTCCCAGGGACCCATCTGCCTGCGAACTTCGGTCACCTGGCAGGAAGCTACGATGCCCAGACCTATGGTTAGCTGTGCAGCGAGGTGTACTGCGCGGATAGGTTCCACACACACTTCAAGTAAGAGGGCGGCCTGAGTGGAAAGGTGAGAGTTTGGGCAGCTGTGCAGACAAAGAAGGCGCCCTTTGTCCTGGGCCTAAATGCTTGTGAAACCCCACTGGGCCTGCCGGGCTCTGAGGGCCCTGCCTTTGGCCCCCTGCTCCCCTGCCCTTTGTTCAGTCACAGCAGAGATGGCCACACCCACTCCCTCTGTGAGGGTAGTGTTCCAAGCTCCCTCAGCCCCGCCCCCTCTCCGCAGGTTACCATGGACTACAGATGCTGCATTCTGAGTCCAGGGCATTCCGAGAATGCCAAGGGCAGACATGATGACCTTAAATGATTTCCTCTTGTGTCAGTTTTGGTAAACTTTAGGAGCTAGGAACTGGTCCCCTTTACACAAATGTTCAAATTTACTGGCATTTCATATATTCTCTGCTATAACATTGTCCTGATTCTTTCTGTATATTCTTTACTTATGTTTTGGTTTTCCTTAATCAAAGATTGTCTTTTAATCTTGTCAAAGAATATTCTTTGGACTTACTACATCACCTGAATTTTATACGTTTTCTATTGTATTAAGTTCTGCTCATATCTTTATTTATCTTTTTTCTATGTTCTCAGGGTTTATTGTTTTGATCTTCTGATGTCAATTAAAACACTTGGTTATTCATTTTAATAAATCTTTTTACTTATACAGATTTGAATTTTTAAAGATTCCAGCTTACTTGTAAGTTTCTAAGGGTCAGGTCCTCTACATTGTGGCTGGCCAAAGGCTTAGTTCACAATATAGCAAAGTATATATTGACCTATTTTCCCCTCGACTTTCTGTGACTTCCTACATCTCACCTTTCTATGCAGACAAGCCATTTGAAATAACCTTAACTTATTTCACAGCCAATAAGTCTTTGAAATAATGTGTAGTTTTCAGAGAAATCTTCTTATAAATTTAGGCAGAAAATCTGACCTGCCATAGTTTTCAAAACAGCATAATTTCACTCTTCTCAATGATGAATCTGTTGTATTACACAACCTTTGAGTATTTAGCTTTATCAATGACATGCACTTTAAAAATATTTTAGAGATCCTAGCAGTCTTTGAAAACATCCTTGTTCCTTGCTTCAGTTCCAGTTTTATGTATCTTTTCTGCCTTGCACCTGATTATTCGAACGTCTGATCGATGGCCTTGGGAATCTAATTCTGGTATTGATTGTTTTTGCTGATTGTCTCCCCCTGTAGCTGATTTCTTCATTATTGTGTAAATTTAGATCATGAGCTCATGTTTAGCTAATCATCTGACTTTGTAAGAGGCTTAGGTGTGAACACGCGTATGTTTCATCAGAAAGTCCACAAAGATTTATTTGTGTCCCTGCAATGAGTTGCCCGCGAGGACCCCGTTTCCTACAAGTGTTGGTCCACTACTCCCTCTAGAGGCACGGCCGCAGACAGGGCTGCTTTGTGCCCCACGATTTGTGGCAGTGTCAGTGGGCGGCCTGTGGCCCGGGCAGGAGTCTCTCTGCGTGTGTCCCAGGGACCCATCTGCCTGCGAACTTCGGTCACCTGGCAGGAAGCTACGATGCCCAGACATATGGTTAGCTGTGCAGCGAGGTGTACTGCGCGGACAGGTTCCACACACACTTCAAGTAAGAGGGCGGCCTGAGTGGAAAGGTGAGAGTTTGGGCAGCTGTGCAGACAAAGAAGGCGCCCTTTGTCCTGGGCCTAAATGCTTGTGAAACCCCACTGGGCCTGCCGGGCTCTGAGGGCCCTGCCTTTGGCCCCCTGCTCCCCTGCCCTTTGTTCAGTCACAGCAGAGATGGCCACACCCACTCGCTCTGTGAGGGCAGTGTTCCAAGCTCCCTCAGCCCCGCCCCCTCTCCGCAGGTTACCATGGACTACAGATGCTGCATTCTGAGTCCAGGGCATTCCGAGAATGCCAAGGGCAGACATGATGACCTTAAATGATTTCCTCTTGTGTCAGTTTCGGTTAACTTTAGGAGCTAGGAACTGGTCCCCTTTACACAAATGTTCAAATTTACTGGCATTTCATATATTCTCTGCTATAACATTGTCCTGATTCTTTCTGTATATTCTTTACTTATGTTTTGGTTTTCCTTAATCAAAGATTGTCTTTTAATCTTGTCAAAGAATATTCTTTGGACTTACTACATCACCTGAATTTTATACGTTTTCTATTGTATTAAGTTCTGCTCATATCTTTATTTATCTTTTTTCTATGTTCTCAGGGTTTATTGTTTTGATCTTCTGATGTCAATTAAAACACTTGGTTATTCATTTTAATAAATCTTTTTACTTATACAGATTTGAATTTTTAAAGATTCCAGCTTACTTGTAAGTTTCTAAGGGTCAGGTCCTCTACATTGTGGCTGGCCAAAGGCTTAGTTCACAATATAGCAACGTATATATTGACCTATTTTCCCCTCGACTTTCTGTGACTTCCTAAATCTCACCTTTCTATGCAGACAAGCCATTTGAAATAACCTTAACTTATTTCACAGCCAATAAGTCTTTGAAATAATGTGTAGTTTTCAGAGAAATCTTCTTATATATTTAGGCAGAAAATCTGACCTGCCATAGTTTTCAAAACAGCATAATTTCACTCTTCTCAATGATGAATCTGTTGTATGACACAACCTTTGAGTATTTAGCTTTATCAATGACATGTACCTTAAAAATGTTTTAGAGATCCTACCAGTCTTTGAAAACATCCTTGTTCCTTGTTTCAATTCCAGTTTTGTGTATACTTTCTGCCTTGCACCTGATTATTCCAACATCTGATGGATGGCCTAGGGAATCTATTTCTGTTATTGATTGTTTTTGCTGCTTGTCTCCCCCTGTAGCTGATTTCTTCATTATTGTGTAAATTTAGATCATGAGCTCATGTTTAGCTAAACAGCTGAGTTTGTAAGAGGCTTAGGTGTGAACGCTCGTAAGCTACAGCAGAAAGTCCACAAAGATTTTTTTGTGTCCCTCCAATGAGATACCCGCGCGGATCCCGTTTTCTACAAGTGTTGGTCCACTAATCCCTCTAGAGGCTGGGACTCAGACAGGACTGCTTTGCTTCCCCCGATCTGGTGTAGTGGCTTTGGGTGGCCTATGGCCTGGGCAGGAGGCTCCCCGCCTGTGTCCCACAACCTATCTGCCTGCGGACTTCGGTCACCTGGCAGGAAGCTATGATGCCCAGACATATGGTTAGCTTTGCAGCGAGGTGTACTTGCGGATCGGTTCCACACACACTTCAAGTAAGAGGGCGGCCTGAGTGGAAAGGTGAGCGTTTGGGCAGCTGTGCAGACAATGAAGGCACACTTTGGCCTGGGCCTAAATGCTTGTGACACACGACTGGGCCTACCGGGCTCTGAGGGCCCTGCAGTTGGACCCCTTCTCCCCTGCCCTTTGTTAAGTCACAGCAGTGATGGCCACACCTACTCCCTCAGTGAGGGCAGTGTTCCCACCTCCCTCAGCCCCACCCCTCTCCACAGTTTACCATGGACTACAGATCCTGCATTCTGAGGCCAGGGCATTCCGAGAATGCCAAGGGCAGACATGATGACCTTAAATGATTTCATCTTGTGTCAATTTTGGTAAACTTTAGGAGCTAGGAAATGGTCCACTCTACAGAAATGTTCAAATTTACTGGCATTTCATATATTCTCTGCTATAACATTGTCCTGATTCTTTCTGTATATTCTTTACTTATGTTTCGGTTTTCCTTAATCAAAGTGTGTCTTTTAAATCTTTTCAAAGGATATTCTTTGGACTTACTACCTCACCTGAATTTTATATGTTTTCTGTGGTATTAAGTTCTGCTCATATCTTTATTTATCTTTTATCTATGTTCTCAGGGTTTATTGTTTTGATCTTCTGATGTCAATTAAAACACTTGGTTATTCATTTTAATAAATCTTTTTACTTATAAAGATTTGAACTTTTAAAGATTCCAGCTTACTTGTAAGTTTCTAAGGGTCAGGTCCTCTACATTGTGGCTGGCCTAAGGCTTAGTTCACAATATAGCAAAGTATATATTGACCTATTTTCTCCTCGATTTTCTGTGATTTCCTACATCTCACCTTTCTTTGCAGACAAGCCATTTGAAATACTCTTAACTTGTTTAACAGCCAATATGTCTTTGAAATAATGTGTATTTTTTAGAGAAATCTTCTTATATATTTAGGCAGAAAATCTGACATGCCAAAGTTTTCAAAACAGCATAATTTCACTCTTCTCAATGATGAATCTGTTGTATTACACAACCTTTGAGTATTTAGCTTTATCAATGACATGTACTTTAAAAATATTTTAGAGATCCTGCCAGTCTTTGAAAACATCCTTGTTCCTTGTTTCAGTTCCAGTTTTGTGTATACTTTCTGCCTTGCACCTGATTATTCCAACATCTGATGGTTGGCCTAGGGAATCTAATTCTGGTATTGATTGTTTTTGCTGCTTGTCTCCTCTTGTAGCTGATTTCTTCATTACTGTGTAAATTTAGATCATGAGCTCATGTTTAGCTAAACAACTGTCCTTGTAAGAGGCTTAGGTGTGAACGCTCGTAAGCTTCAGCAGAAAGTCCGCAAAGATTTTTTTGTGTCCCTCCAATGAGTTACACGCGCGGACCCCGTATTCTACAAGTGTTGGTCCACTTCTCTCTCTAGAGGCTGGGACTCAGACAGGACTGATTTGCTGCCCCATATCTGGGATAGTGCCTTTGGGCGGCTTGTAGCCTGGGCAGGAGGCTCCCCTCGTGTGTCCCACGACACATCTGCCTGCGACCTTCGGTCACCTGGCAGGAAGCTACAATGCCCATACCTATGTTTAGCTTTGCAGCGAGGTGTACTGCGCGGACAGGTTCCACACACACTTCAAGTAAGAGGGCGGCCTGAGTGGAAAGGTGAGAGTTTGGGCAGCTGTGCAGACAAAGAAGGCTCCCTTTGGCCTGGGCCTAAATGCTTGTGACACACGACTGGTCATGCCGGGCTCTGAGGGCCCTGCCGTTGGCCCCCTTCTCCCCTGCCATTTGTTCAGTAACAGCAGAGATGGCCCCACACACTCCCTCAGTGAGGGCAGTGTTCCAAACTCCCTCAGACCCATCCCCTCTCCGCAGGTTACCATGGACTAAGGATGCTGCATTCTGAGTCCAGGGCATTCCGAGAATGCCAAGGGCAGACATGATGACCTTACATGATTTCCTCTTGTGTCAGTTTTGGTAAACTTTAGGAGCTAGGAAATGGTACACTTTACACAAATGTTCATATTTATTGGCATTTCATATATTCTCTGCTATAACATTGTCCTGATTCTTTCTGTATATTGTTTACTTATGTTTTGGTTTTCCTTAATCAAAGTGTGTCTTTTAAATCTTGTCAAAGAATATTCTTAGACTTACTACATCACCTGAATTTTACACATTTTCTATTGTGTTAAGTTCTCCTGATATCTTTATTTATATTTTTTCTGTGTTCTCAGATTTATTGTTTTGATAATCTGATGTCAATTAAAACACTTGGTTATTCATTTTAATAAATGTTTTTACTTATAATGATTTCAACTTTTCAAGATTCCAGCTTACTTGTAAGTTTCTAAGGGTCAGGTCCTCTACATTGTCGCTGGCCTAAGGCTTAGTTCACCATACAGCAATGTATATATTGACCTATTTTCCCCTTGACTTTCTGTGATTCCCTACATCTCACCTTTCTTTGCAGACAAGCCATTTGAAATACCCTTAACTTATTTCACAGCCAATAAGTCTTTGAAATAATGTGTATTTTTTAGAGAAATCTTCTTATATAATTAGGCAGAAATTCTGACCTGCCATAGTTTTCAAAACAGCATAATTTCACTCTTCTCAATGATGAATCTGTTGTATGACACAACCATTTAGTATTTAGCTTTATCAATGACATGTACTTTAAAAATGTTTTAGAGACCCTACCAGTCTTTGAAAACAACCGTGTTCCTTGTTTCAGTTCCAGTTTTGTGTATACTTTCTGCCTTGCACCACATTATTCCAACATCTGATGGATGGCCTAGGGAATCTAATTCTGGTATTGATTGTTTTTGCTGCTTGTCTCCCCTTGTAGCTGATTTCTTCATTATTGTGTAAATTTACATCATGAGCTCATGTTTAGCTAAACAGCTGACCTTGTAAGAGGCTTAGCTGTGAACGCTCGTAAGCTGCAGCAGAAAGTCCGCAAAGATTTTTTTGTGTTCCTCCAATGAGTTACCCGCGCGGACCCCGTTCTCTACAAGTGTTGGTCCACTAGTCCTTCTAGAGGCTGGACTGAGACAGGACTGCTTTGCTGCCCCAGATCTAGGATAGTGGCTTTGGGCGGCCTGTAGCCTGGGCAGGAGGCACCCCACGTGTGTCCCAAGACCCATCTGCCTGCGAACTTCGGTCACATCTCAGGAAGCTATGATGCCCAGGCCTATGGATAGCTTTGCAGCGAGGTGTACTGCGCGGACCGGTTCCACACACACTTCAAGTAAGAGGGCGTCCTGAGTGGAAAGGTGAGAGTTTGGGCAGCTGTGCAGACAAAGAAGGCGCACTTTGGCCTGGGCCTAAATGCTTGTGACACCCCACTGGGCCTGCCAGGATCTGAGGGCCCTGCCCTGGGCACCCTGCTCCCCTGCCCTTTGTTCAGTCACAGCAGAGATGGCCACACCT
This sequence comes from Mesoplodon bidens, assembly GCF_964165515.1. NCBI lineage: Eukaryota > Metazoa > Chordata > Mammalia > Artiodactyla > Ziphiidae > Mesoplodon > Mesoplodon bidens. The sequence goes on from NW_027672491.1 coordinate 342,497, forward strand.
ACTCCCTCAGTGAGTGCAGTGTTCCAAACTCCCTCAGCCCCGCCCCCTCTCCGCAGGTTTCCATGGACTATAGATACTGCATTCTGAGTCCAGGGCATTCCGAGAATGCCAAGGGCAGACATGATGACCTTAAATGATTTCCTCTTGTGTCAATTTTGGTAAAGTTTAGGAGCTAGGAAATGGTCCACTTTACACAAATGTTCAAATTTACTGGCATTTCATATATTCTCAGCTATAACATTGTCCTGATTCTTTCTGTATATTCTTTACTTATGTTTTGGTTTTCCTTAATCAAAGTGTGTCTTTTAAATCTTGTCAAAGAATATTCTTTGGACTTACTACCTCAACTGAATTTAATACGTTTTCTGTGGTATTAAGTTCTGCTCATAACTTTATTTATCTTTTTTCTATGTTCTCAGGGTTTATTGTTTTGATCTTCTAATGTCAATTAAAACACTTGGTTATTCATTTTAATAAATCTTTTTACTTATACAGATTTGAATTTTAAAGATTCCAGGTTACTTGTAAGTTTCTAAGGGTCAGGTCCTCTACATTGTGGCTGGCCAAAGGCTTAGTTCACAATATAGCAAAGTATATATTGACCTATTTTCCCCTCGACTTTCTGTGATTTCCTACATCTCACCTTTCTTTGCAGACAAGCCATTTGAAATAACCTTAACTTATTTCACAGCCAATAAGTCTTTGAAATAATGTGTAGTTTTCAGAGAAATCTTCTTATATATTTAGGCAGAAAATCTGACCTCCCATAGTTTTCAAAAGCAGCATAATTTCACTCTTCTCAATGATGAATCTGTTGTATTACACAACCTTTGAGTATTTAGCTTTATCAATGACATGTACTTTAAAAATTTTTTAGAGATCCTACCAGTCTTTGAAAACATCCTTGTTCCTTGTTTCAGTTCCAGTTTTGTGTATACTTTCTGCCTTGCACCTGAATATTCCAACATCTGATGGTTGGCCTAGGGATTCTAATTCTGGTATTGATTGTTTTTGCTGCATGTCTCCCCCTGTAGCTGATTTATTCATTATTGTGTAAATTTAGATCATGAGCTCATGTTTAGCTAAACATCTGACTTTGTAAGAGGCTTAGGTGTGATCACTCGTAAGCTTCATCAGAAAGTCCGCAAAGATTTATTTGTGTCCCACCAATGATTTGCCCACGAGGACCCCGTTTAATACAAGTGTTGGTCCACTACTCCCTCTAGCGGCACGGCTTCAGACAGAGCTGCTTTGCGGCCCACGATCTGGGGCAGTGGCAGTGGGCGGCCTGTGGCCCGTGTAGGAGCCTCTCTGCCTGTGTCCCAGGGACCCATCTTCCTGCGAACTTCGGTCACCTGGCAGGAAGCTACGATGCCCAGACCTATGGTTAGCTGTGCAGCGAGGTGTACTGCGCAGATAGGTTCCACACACACTTCAAGTAAGAGGGCGGCCTGAGTGGAAAGGTGAGAGTTTGGGCAGCTGTGCAGACAAAGAAGGCGCCCTTTGTCCTGGGCCTAAAGGCTTGTGAAACCCCTCTGGGCCTGCCGGGCTCTGAGGGCCCTGCCCTGGTCCCCCTGCTCCCCTGCCCTTTGTTCAGTCACAGCAGAGATGGCCACACCCACTCGCTCTGAGAGGGCACGGTTCCAACCTCCCTCAGCCCTGCCCCCTGCCCGCAGGTTACCATGGACTACCGATGCTGCATTCTGAGTTCAGGGCATTCCGAGAATGCCAAGGGCAGACATGATGACCTTAAATGATTTCCTCTTGTGTCAGTTTTGGTAAACTTTAGGAGCTAGGAACTGGTCCAGTTTACACAAATGTTCAAATTTACTGGCATTTCATATATTCTCTGCTATAACATTCTCCTGATTCTTTCTGTATATTCTTTACTTATGTTTTGGTTTTCCTTAATCAATGTTTGTCTTTTAATCTTGTCAAAGAATATTCTTTGCACTTACTACACCACCTGAATTTAATACGTTTTCTACTGTATTAAGATCTGCTCATATCTTTATTTATATTTTTTCTATGTTCTCAGGTTTATTGTTTTGATATTCTGATGTCAATTAAAACACTTGGTTATTCATTTTAATAAATCTTTTACTTATAAAGATTTGAACTTTTCAAGATTCCAGCTTACTTGTAAGTTTCTAAGGGTCCGGTCCTGTACATTGTGGCTGGCCTAAGTCTTAGTTCACCTTATAGCAGTGTATATATTGACCTATTTTCCCCTCGACTTTCTGTGATTCCCTACATCTCACCTTTCTTTGCAGACAAGCCATTTGAAATACCCTTAACTTATTTCACAGCCTATAAGTCTTTGAAATAAGGTGTATTTTTTAGAGAAATCTTCTTATATAATTAGGCAGAAAATCTGACCTGCCATAGTTTTCAAAACAGCATAATTTCACTCTTCTCAATGATGAATCTGTTGTATTACACAACTATTGAGTATTTAGCTTTATCAATGACATGTACTTTAAAAATGTTTTAGAGATCCTACCAGTCTTTGAAAACATCCTTGTTCCTTGTTTCAGTTCCAGTTTTGTGTATACTTTCTGCCTTGCACCTGATTATTCCAACATCTGATGGTTGGCCTAGGGAATCTAATTCTGGTATTGATTGTTTTTGCTGCTTGTCTCCCCTTGTAGCTGATTTCTTCATTATTGTGTAAATTTAGATCATGAGCTCATGTTAGCTAAACAGCTGACCTTGTAAGAGGCTTCGGTGTGAACGCTCGTAAGCTTCAGCAGAAAGTCCGCAATGATTTTCTTGTGTCCCTCCAATGAGTTGCCCGCGCGGACCCCGTTTTCTTCAAGTGTTGGTCCACTACTCCTTCTAGAGGCTGGGACTCAGACAGGACTGCTTTGCTGCCCCCGATCTGGAATAGTGGCTTTGGGCGGCCTGTGGCCTGGGCAGGAGGCTCCCCACGTGTGTCCCACGACCCATCTGCCTGCGAACTTCGGTCACCTGGCAGGAAGCTATGATGCACAGACCTATGGTTAGCTTTGCATCGAGGTGTACTGCACGGACCGGTTCCACACACACTTCAAGTAAGAGGGCGGCCTGAGTGGAAAGGTGAGAGTGTGGGCAGCTGTGCAGACAAAGAAGGCGCACTTTGGCCTGGGCCTAAATGCTTGTGACACACGACTGGGCCTGCCGGGCTCTGAGGGCCCTGCCGTTGGCCCACTTCTCCCCTGCCCTTTGTTCAGTCACAGCAGAGATAGCCCCACCCACTCCCTCAGTGAAGGCAGTGTTCCAACCTCCCTCAGCCCCGCCCCCTCTCCGCAGGTTGCCATGGACTATAGATGCTGCATTCTGAGGCCAGGGCATTCCGAGAATGCCAAGGGCAGACATGATGACCTTAAATGATTTCCTCTTGTGTCAATTTTGGTAAACTTTAGGAGCCAGGAAATGGTCCACTTTACACAAATATTCAAATTTAATGGCATTTCATATATTCTCTGCTATAACATTGTCCTGATTCTTTCTGTATATTCTTTACTTATGTTTTGGTTTTCCTTAATCAAATTGTGTCTTTTAAATCTTGTCAAAGAATATTCTTTGGACTTACTACCTCAACTGAATTTTATACGTTTTCTGTGGTAATAAGTTCTGCTCATATCTTTATTTATCTTTTTTCTATGTTCTCAGGGTTTATTGTTTTGATCTTCTGATGTCAATTAAAACACTTGGTTATTCATTTTAATAAATCTTTTTACTTATACAGATTTGAATTTTTAAAGATTCCAGCTTACTTGTAAGTTTCTAAGTGTCAGGTCCTATACATTGTGGCTGGCCAAAGGCTTAGTTCACAATATAGCAAAGTATATATTGACCTATTTTCCCCTCGACTTTCTGTGATTTCCTACATCTCACCTTTCTTTGCAGACAAGCCATTTGAAATAACCTTAACTTATTTCACAGCCAATAATTCTTTGAAATAATGTGTAGTTTTCAGAGAAATCTTCTTATATATTTAGGCAGAAAATCTGACCTGCCATAGTTTTCAAAACAGCATAATTTCACTCTTCTCAATGATGAATCTGTTGTATTACACAACCTTTGAGTTTTAGCTTTATCAATGACATGTACTTTAAAAATGTTTTGGAGATCCTACCAGTCTTTGAAAACATCCTTGTTCCTTGTTTCAGTGCCAGTTTTATGTATATTTTCTGCCTTGCACCTGATTATTCCAACGTCTGATCGATGGCCTAGGGAATCTAATTCTGGTATTGATTGTTTTTCCTAATTGTCTCCCCCTGTAGTTGATTTCTTCATTATTGTGTAAATTTAGATCATGAGCTCATGTTTAGCTAAACATCTGAGTTTGTAAGAGGCTTAGGTGTGAACACTCGTAAGCTTCATCAGAAAGTCCGCAAAGATTTATTTGTGTTCCACCAATGATTTGCCCACGAGGACCCCGTTTAATACAAGGGTTGGTCCACTACTCCCTCTAGAGGCACGGCTTCAGACAGAGCTGCTTTGCGGCCCACGATCTGGGGCAGTGGCAGTGGGCGGCCTGTGGCCCGTGTAGGAGCCTCTCTGCCTGTGTCCCAGGGACCCATCTGCCTGCGAACTTCGGTCACCTGGCAGGAAGCTACGATGCCCAGACCTATGGTTAGCTGTGCAGCGAGGTGTACTGCGCGGATAGGTTCCACACACACTTCAAGTAAGAGGGCGGCCTGAGTGGAAAGGTGAGAGTTTGGGCAGCTGTGCAGACAAAGAAGGCGCCCTTTGTCCTGGGCCTAAATGCTTGTGAAACCCCACTGGGCCTGCCGGGCTCTGAGGGCCCTGCCTTTGGCCCCCTGCTCCCCTGCCCTTTGTTCAGTCACAGCAGAGATGGCCACACCCACTCCCTCTGTGAGCGCAGTGTTCCAAGCTCCCTCAGCCCCGCCCCCTCTCCACAGGTTACCATGGACTACAGATGCTGCATTCTGAGTCCAGGGCATTCCGAGAATGCCAAGGGCAGACATGATGACCTTAAATGATTTCCTCTTGTGTCAGTTTTGGTTAACTTTAGGAGCTAGGAACTGGTCCCCTTTACACAAATGTTCAAATTTACTGGCATTTCATATATTCTCTGCTATAACATTGTCCTGATTCTTTCTGTATATTCTTTACTTATGTTTTGGTTTTCCTTAACCAAAGATTGTCTTTTAATCTTGTCAAAGAATATTCTTTGGACTTACTACATCACCTGAATTTTATACGTTTTCTATTGTATTAAGTTCTGCTCATATCTTTATTTATCTTTTTTCTATGTTCTCAGGGTTTATTGTTTTGATCTTCTGATGTCAATTAAAACACTTGGTTATTCATTTTAATAAATCTTTTTACTTATACAGATTTGAATTTTTAAAGATTCCAGCTTACTTGTAAGTTTCTAAGGGTCAGGTCCTCTACATTGTGGCTGGCCAAAGGCTTAGTTCACAATATAGCAAAGTATATATTGACCTATTTTCCCCTCGACTTTCTGTGACTTCCTACATCTCACCTTTCTATGCAGACAAGCCATTTGAAATAACCTTAACTTATTTCACAGCCAATAAGTCTTTGAAATAATGTGTAGTTTTCAGAGAAATCTTCTTATAAATTTAGGCAGAAAATCTGACCTGCCATAGTTTTCAAAACAGCATAATTTCACTCTTCTCAATGATGAATCTGTTGTATTACACAACCTTTGAGTATTTAGCTTTATCAATGACATGCACTTTAAAAATATTTTAGAGATCCTAGCAGTCTTTGAAAACATCCTTGTTCCTTGCTTCAGTTCCAGTTTTATGTATCTTTTCTGCCTTGCACCTGATTATTCGAACGTCTGATCGATGGCCTAAGGAATCTAATTCTGGTATTGATTGTTTTTGCTGATTGTCTCCCCCTGTAGCTGATTTCTTCATTATTGTGTAAATTTAGATCATGAGCTCATGTTTAGCTAATCATCTGACTTTGTAAGAGGCTTAGGTGTGAACACGCGTATGTTTCATCAGAAAGTCCACAAAGATTTATTTGTGTCCCTGCAATGAGTTGCCCGCGAGGACCCCGTTTCCTACAAGTGTTGGTCCACTACTCCCTCTAGAGGCACGGCCGCAGACAGGGCTGCTTTGTGCCCCACGATTTGTGGCAGTGTCAGTGGGCGGCCTGTGGCCCGGGCAGGAGTCTCTCTGCGTGTGTCCCAGGGACCCATCTGCCTGCGAACTTCGGTCACCTGGCAGGAAGCTACGATGCCCAGACATATGGTTAGCTGTGCAGCGAGGTGTACTGCGCGGACAGGTTCCACACACACTTCAAGTAAGAGGGCGGCCTGAGTGGAAAGGTGAGAGTTTTGGCAGCTGTGCAGACAAAGAAGGCGCCCTTTGTCCTGGGCCTAAATGCTTGTGAAACCCCACTGGGCCTGCCGGGCTCTGAGGGCCCTGCCTTTGGCCCCCTGCTCCCCTGCCCTTTGTTCAGTCACAGCAGAGATGGCCACACCCACTCGCTCTGTGAGGGCAGTGTTCCAAGCTCCCTCAGCCCCGCCCCCTCTCCGCAGGTTACCATGGACTACAGATGCTGCATTCTGAGTCCAGGGCATTCCGAGAATGCCAAGGGCAGACATGATGACCTTAAATGATTTCCTCTTGTGTCAGTTTCGGTTAACTTTAGGAGCTAGGAACTGGTCCCCTTTACACAAATGTTCAAATTTACTGGCATTTCATATATTCTCTGCTATAACATTGTCCTGATTCTTTCTGTATATTCTTTACTTATGTTTTGGTTTTCCTTAATCAAAGATTGTCTTTTAATCTTGTCAAAGAATATTCTTTGGACTTACTACATCACCTGAATTTTATACGTTTTCTATTGTATTAAGTTCTGCTCATATCTTTATTTATCTTTTTTCTATGTTCTCAGGGTTTATTGTTTTGATCTTCTGATGTCAATTAAAACACTTGGTTATTCATTTTAATAAATCTTTTTACTTATACAGATTTGAATTTTTAAAGATTCCAGCTTACTTGTAAGTTTCTAAGGGTCAGGTCCTCTACATTGTGGCTGGCCAAAGGCTTAGTTCACAATATAGCAACGTATATATTGACCTATTTTCCCCTCGACTTTCTGTGACTTCCTACATCTCACCTTTCTATGCAGACAAGCCATTTGAAATAACCTTAACTTATTTCACAGCCAATAAGTCTTTGAAATAATGTGTAGTTTTCAGAGAAATCTTCTTATATATTTAGGCAGAAAATCTGACCTGCCATAGTTTTCAAAACAGCATAATTTCACTCTTCTCAATGATGAATCTGTTGTATGACACAACCTTTGAGTATTTAGCTTTATCAATGACATGTACCTTAAAAATGTTTTAGAGATCCTACCAGTCTTTGAAAACATCCTTGTTCCTTGTTTCAATTCCAGTTTTGTGTATACTTTCTGCCTTGCACCTGATTATTCCAACATCTGATGGATGGCCTAGGGAATCTATTTCTGTTATTGATTGTTTTTGCTGCTTGTCTCCCCCTGTAGCTGATTTCTTCATTATTGTGTAAATTTAGATCATGAGCTCATGTTTAGCTAAACAGCTGAGTTTGTAAGAGGCTTAGGTGTGAACGCTCGTAAGCTTCAGCAGAAAGTCCACAAAGATTTTTTTGTGTCCCTCCAATGAGATACCCGCGCGGATCCCGTTTTCTACAAGTGTTGGTCCACTAATCCCTCTAGAGGCTGGGACTCAGACAGGACTGCTTTGCTTCCCCCGATCTGGTGTAGTGGCTTTGGGTGGCCTGTGGCCTGGGCAGGAGGCTCCCCGCCTGTGTCCCACAACCTATCTGCCTGCGAACTTCGGTCACCTGGCAGGAAGCTATGATGCCCAGACATATGGTTAGCTTTGCAGCGAGGTGTACTTGCGGATCGGTTCCACACACACTTCAAGTAAGAGGGCGGCCTGAGTGGAAAGGTGAGCGTTTGGGCAGCTGTGCAGACAATGAAGGCACACTTTGGCCTGGGCCTAAATGCTTGTGACACACGACTGGGCCTACCGGGCTCTGAGGGCCCTGCAGTTGGACCCCTTCTCCCCTGCCCTTTGTTAAGTCACAGCAGTGATGGCCACACCTACTCCCTCAGTGAGGGCAGTGTTCCCACCTCCCTCAGCCCCACCCCTCTCCACAGTTTACCATGGACTACAGATCCTGCATTCTGAGGCCAGGGCATTCCGAGAATGCCAAGGGCAGACATGATGACCTTAAATGATTTCATCTTGTGTCAATTTTGGTAAACTTTAGGAGCTAGGAAATGGTCCACTCTACAGAAATGTTCAAATTTACTGGCATTTCATATATTCTCTGCTATAACATTGTCCTGATTCTTTCTGTATATTCTTTACTTATGTTTCGGTTTTCCTTAATCAAAGTGTGTCTTTTAAATCTTTTCAAAGGATATTCTTTGGACTTACTACCTCACCTGAATTTTATATGTTTTCTGTGGTATTAAGTTCTGCTCATATCTTTATTTATCTTTTATCTATGTTCTCAGGGTTTATTGTTTTGATCTTCTGATGTCAATTAAAACACTTGGTTATTCATTTTAATAAATCTTTTTACTTATAAAGATTTGAACTTTTAAAGATTCCAGCTTACTTGTAAGTTTCTAAGGGTCAGGTCCTCTACATTGTGGCTGGCCTAAGGCTTAGTTCACAATATAGCAAAGTATATATTGACCTATTTTCTCCTCGATTTTCTGTGATTTCCTACATCTCACCTTTCTTTGCAGACAAGCCATTTGAAATACTCTTAACTTGTTTAACAGCCAATATGTCTTTGAAATAATGTGTATTTTTTAGAGAAATCTTCTTATATATTTAGGCAGAAAATCTGACATGCCAAAGTTTTCAAAACAGCATAATTTCACTCTTCTCAATGATGAATCTGTTGTATTACACAACCTTTGAGTATTTAGCTTTATCAATGACATGTACTTTAAAAATATTTTAGAGATCCTGCCAGTCTTTGAAAACATCCTTGTTCCTTGTTTCAGTTCCAGTTTTGTGTATACTTTCTGCCTTGCACCTGATTATTCCAACATCTGATGGTTGGCCTAGGGAATCTAATTCTGGTATTGATTGTTTTTGCTGCTTGTCTCCCCTTGTAGCTGATTTCTTCATTACTGTGTAAATTTAGATCATGAGCTCATGTTTAGCTAAACAACTGTCCTTGTAAGAGGCTTAGGTGTGAACGCTCGTAAGCTTCAGCAGAAAGTCCGCAAAGATTTTTTTGTGTCCCTCCAATGAGTTACACGCGCGGACCCCGTATTCTACAAGTGTTGGTCCACTTCTCTCTCTAGAGGCTGGGACTCAGACAGGACTGATTTGCTGCCCCATATCTGGGATAGTGCCTTTGGGCGGCTTGTAGCCTGGGCAGGAGGCTCCCCTCGTGTGTCCCACGACACATCTGCCTGCGACCTTCGGTCACCTGGCAGGAAGCTACAATGCCCATACCTATGTTTAGCTTTGCAGCGAGGTGTACTGCGCGGACAGGTTCCACACACACTTCAAGTAAGAGGGCGGCCTGAGTGGAAAGGTGAGAGTTTGGGCAGCTGTGCAGACAAAGAAGGCGCCCTTTGGCCTGGGCCTAAATGCTTGTGACACACGACTGGTCATGCCGGGCTCTGAGGGCCCTGCCGTTGGCCCCCTTCTCCCCTGCCATTTGTTCAGTAACAGCAGAGATGGCCCGACACACTCCCTCAGTGAGGGCAGTGTTCCAAACTCCCTCAGACCCATCCCCTCTCCGCAGGTTACCATGGACTAAGGATGCTGCATTCTGAGTCCAGGGCATTCCGAGAATGCCAAGGGCAGACATGATGACCTTACATGATTTCCTCTTGTGTCAGTTTTGGTAAACTTTAGGAGCTAGGAAATGGTACACTTTACACAAATGTTCATATTTATTGGCATTTCATATATTCTCTGCTATAACATTGTCCTGATTCTTTCTGTATATTGTTTACTTATGTTTTGGTTTTCCTTAATCAAAGTGTGTCTTTTAAATCTTGTCAAAGAATATTCTTAGACTTACTACATCACCTGAATTTTACACATTTTCTATTGTGTTAAGTTCTCCTGATATCTTTATTTATATTTTTTCTGTGTTCTCAGATTTATTGTTTTGATAATCTGATGTCAATTAAAACACTTGGTTATTCATTTTAATAAATGTTTTTACTTATAATGATTTCAACTTTTCAAGATTCCAGCTTACTTGTAAGTTTCTAAGGGTCAGGTCCTCTACATTGTCGCTGGCCTAAGGCTTAGTTCACCATACAGCAATGTATATATTGACCTATTTTCCCCTTGACTTTCTGTGATTCCCTACATCTCACCTTTCTTTGCAGACAAGCCATTTGAAATACCCTTAACTTATTTCACAGCCAATAAGTCTTTGAAATAATGTGTATTTTTTAGAGAAATCTTCTTATATAATTAGGCAGAAATTCTGACCTGCCATAGTTTTCAAAACAGCATAATTTCACTCTTCTCAATGATGAATCTGTTGTATGACACAACCATTTAGTATTTAGCTTTATCAATGACATGTACTTTAAAAATGTTTTAGAGACCCTACCAGTCTTTGAAAACAACCGTGTTCCTTGTTTCAGTTCCAGTTTTGTGTATACTTTCTGCCTTGCACCACATTATTCCAACATCTGATGGATGGCCTAGGGAATCTAATTCTGGTATTGATTGTTTTTGCTGCTTGTCTCCCCTTGTAGCTGATTTCTTCATTATTGTGTAAATTTACATCATGAGCTCATGTTTAGCTAAACAGCTGACCTTGTAAGAGGCTTAGCTGTGAACGCTCGTAAGCTGCAGCAGAAAGTCCGCAAAGATTTTTTTGTGTTCCTCCAATGAGTTACCCGCGCGGACCCCGTTCTCTACAAGTGTTGGTCCACTAGTCCTTCTAGAGGCTGGACTGAGACAGGACTGCTTTGCTGCCCCAGATCTAGGATAGTGGCTTTGGGCGGCCTGTAGCCTGGGCAGGAGGCACCCCACGTGTGTCCCAAGACCCATCTGCCTGCGAACTTCGGTCACATCTCAGGAAGCTATGATGCCCAGGCCTATGGATAGCTTTGCAGCGAGGTGTACTGCGCGGACCGGTTCCACACACACTTCAAGTAAGAGGGCGTCCTGAGTGGAAAGGTGAGAGTTTGGGCAGCTGTGCAGACAAAGAAGGCGCACTTTGGCCTGGGCCTAAATGCTTGTGACACCCCACTGGGCCTGCCAGGATCTGAGGGCCCTGCCCTGGGCACCCTGCTCCCCTGCCCTTTGTTCAGTCACAGCAGAGATGGCCACACCTACTCCCTCAGTGAGGGCAGTGTTCCAAACTCCCTCAGCCCCGCCCCCTCTCCGCAGGTTTCCATGGACTATAGATACTGCATTCTGAGTCCAGGGCATTCCGAGAATGCCAAGGGCAGACATGATGACCTACATGATTTCCTCTTGTGTCAGTTTTGGTAAACTTTAGGAGCTAGGAAATTGTTCACTTTACACAAATGTTCAATTTTACTGCCATTTCATATATTCTCTGCTATAACATTGTCCTGATTCTTTCTGTATATTCTTTACTTATGTTTTGGTTTTCCTTAATCAAAGTGTGTCTTTTAAATCTTGTCAAAGAATATTCTTTGGACTTACTACCTCACCTGAATTTTATACGTTTTCTGTGGTATTAAGATCTTCTCATAACTTTATTTATCTTTTTTCTATGTTCTCAGGGTTTATTGTTTTGATCTTCTGATGTCAATTAAAACACTTGGTTATTCATTTTAATAAATCTTTTTACTTATAAAGATTTGAACTTTTAAAGATTCCAGCTTACTTGTAAGTTTCCAAGGGTCAGGTCCTCTGTATTGTGGCTGGCCTAAAGCTAAGTTCACAATATGGCAAAGTATATATTGACCTATTTTCCCCTCGACTTTCTGTGATTTCATACATCTCACCTTTCTTTGCAGACAAGCCATTTGAAATACCCTTAACTTATTTCACAGCTAATAAGCCTTTGAAATAATGTGTATTTTTTAGAGAAATCTTCTTATATATTTAGGCAGAAAATCGGACCTGCCATAGTTTTCAAAACAGCATAATTTCACTCTTCTCAATGATGAATCTGTTGTATTACACAACCTTTGAGTATTTAGCTTTATCAATGACATGCACTTTAAAAATGTTTTACAGATGCTACCAGTGTTTGAAAACATCCTTGTTCCTTGTTTCAGTTCCAGTTTTATGTATATTTTCTGCCTTGCACCTGATTATTCCAACGTCTGATCGATGGCCTAGGGAATCTAATTCTGGTATTGATTGTTTTTGCTGATTGGCTCACCCAGTAGCTGATTTCTTCATTATTGTGTAAATTTAGATCATGAGCTCATGTTTAGCTAAACGTCTGACTTTGTAAGAGGCTTAGGTGTGAACACTCGTAAGCTTCATCAGAAAGTCCGCAAAGATTTATTTGTGTCCCTCCAAATGAGGACCCCGTTTTCTACAAGTGTTGGTCCAATACTCCCTCTAGAGGCACGGCCTCAGAGAGGGCTGCTTTGTGCCCCACGATCTGTGGCAGTGACAGTGGGCGGCCACTGGCCTGGGCAGGGGCCCCTCCGCTTGTGTCCCAGGGACCCATCTTCCTGCGAACTTCGGTCACCTGGCAGGAAGCTACGATGCCCAGACCTATGGTTAGCTGTGCAGCGAGGTGTACTGCGCGGACAGGTTCCACATGCAGTTAAAGTAAGAGGGCGGCCTGAGTGGAAAGATGAAAGTTTGGGCCGCTGTGCAGACAAAGAAGGAGCCCTTTGCCCTGGGCCTAAATGCCTGTGACACCCCACTGTGCCTGCCGGGCTCTGAGGGCCCTGCACTGGGCCCCCTTTTCCCCTGCCGTTTGTTCAGTCACAGCAGTATTGGCCACACCCACTCCCTATGTGAGGGCAGTGTTCCAACCTCCCTCAACCCCTCCCCATCTCCGCAGGTTACCATGGACTACAGATGCAGCATTCCGAGTCCAGGGCATTCCGAGAATGCCAAGGGAAGACATGATGACCTTAAATGATTTCCTCTTGTGTCAGTTTTGGTAAACTTTAGGAGCTAGGAAATGGTCCCCTTTACACAAATGTTCAAATTTACTGGCATTTCATATATTCTCTGCTATAACATTGTCCTGATTCTTTCTGTATATTCTTTACTTATGTATAGGTTATCCTTAATCAAAGTGTGTCTTTTAAATCTTGTCAAAGAATATTCTTAGACTTACTACATCACCTGAATTTTACACATTTTCTATTGTGTTAAGTTCTCCTGATATCTTTATTTATATTTTTTCTGTGTTCTCAGATTTATTGTTTTGATAATCTGATGTCAATTAAAACACTTGGTTATTCATTTTAATAAATGTTTTTACTTATAATGATTTCAACTTTTCAAGATTCCAGCTTACTTGTAAGTTTCTAAGGGTCAGGTCCTCTACATTGTCGCTGGCCTAAGGCTTAGTTCACCATACAGCAATGTATATATTGACCTATTTTCCCCTTGACTTTCTGTGATTCCCTACATCTCACCTTTCTTTGCAGACAAGCCATTTGAAATACCCTTAACTTATTTCACAGCCAATAAGTCTTTGAAATAATGTGTATTTTTTAGAGAAATCTTCTTATATAATTAGGCAGAAATTCTGACCTGCCATAGTTTTCAAAACAGCATAATTTCACTCTTCTCAATGATGAATCTGTTGTATGACACAACCATTTAGTATTTAGCTTTATCAATGACATGTACTTTAAAAATGTTTTAGAGACCCTACCAGTCTTTGAAAACAACCGTGTTCCTTGTTTCAGTTCCAGTTTTGTGTATACTTTCTGCCTTGCACCACATTATTCCAACATCTGATGGATGGCCTAGGGAATCTAATTCTGGTATTGATTGTTTTTGCTGCTTGTCTCCCCTTGTAGCTGATTTCTTCATTATTGTGTAAATTTACATCATGAGCTCATGTTTAGCTAAACAGCTGACCTTGTAAGAGGCTTAGCTGTGAACGCTCGTAAGCTGCAGCAGAAAGTCCGCAAAGATTTTTTTGTGTTCCTCCAATGAGTTACCCGCGCGGACCCCGTTCTCTACAAGTGTTGGTCCACTAGTCCTTCTAGAGGCTGGACTGAGACAGGACTGCTTTGCTGCCCCAGATCTAGGATAATGGCTTTGGGCGGCCTGTAGCCTGGGCAGGAGGCACCCCACGTGTGTCCCAAGACCCATCTGCCTGCGAACTTCGGTCACATCTCAGGAAGCTATGATGCCCAGGCCTATGGATAGCTTTGCAGCGAGGTGTACTGCGCGGACCGGTTCCACACACACTTCAAGTAAGAGGGCGTCCTGAGTGGAAAGGTGAGAGTTTGGGCAGCTGTGCAGACAAAGAAGGCGCACTTTGGCCTGGGCCTAAATGCTTGTGACACCCCACTGGGCCTGCCAGGATCTGAGGGCCCTACCCTGGGCACCCTGCTCCCCTGCCCTTTGTTCAGTCACAGCAGAGATGGCCACACCTACTCCCTCAGTGAGGGCAGTGTTCCAAACTCCCTCAGCCCCGCCCCCTCTCCGCAGGTTTCCATGGACTATAGATACTGCATTCTGAGTCCAGGGCATTCCGAGAATGCCAAGGGCAGACATGATGACCTACATGATTTCCTCTTGTGTCAGTTTTGGTAAACTTTAGGAGCTAGGAAATTGTTCACTTTACACAAATGTTCAATTTTACTGCCATTTCATATATTCTCTGCTATAACATTGTCCTGATTCTTTCTGTATATTCTTTACTTATGTTTTGGTTTTCCTTAATCAAAGTGTGTCTTTTAAATCTTGTCAAAGAATATTCTTTGGACTTACTACCTCACCTGAATTTTATACGTTTTCTGTGGTATTAAGATCTTCTCATAACTTTATTTATCTTTTTTCTATGTTCTCAGGGTTTATTGTTTTGATCTTCTGATGTCAATTAAAACACTTGGTTATTCATTTTAATAAATCTTTTTACTTATAAAGATTTGAACTTTTAAAGATTCCAGCTTACTTGTAAGTTTCCAAGGGTCAGGTCCTCTGTATTGTGGCTGGCCTAAAGCTAAGTTCACAATATGGCAAAGTATATATTGACCTATTTTCCCCTCGACTTTCTGTGATTTCATACATCTCACCTTTCTTTGCAGACAAGCCATTTGAAATACCCTTAACTTATTTCACAGCTAATAAGCCTTTGAAATAATGTGTATTTTTTAGAGAAATCTTCTTATATATTTAGGCAGAAAATCGGACCTGCCATAGTTTTCAAAACAGCATAATTTCACTCTTCTCAATGATGAATCTGTTGTATTACACAACCTTTGAGTATTTAGCTTTATCAATGACATGCACTTTAAAAATGTTTTACAGATGCTACCAGTGTTTGAAAACATCCTTGTTCCTTGTTTCAGTTCCAGTTTTATGTATATTTTCTGCCTTGCACCTGATTATTCCAACGTCTGATCGATGGCCTAGGGAATCTAATTCTGGTATTGATTGTTTTTGCTGATTGGCTCACCCAGTAGCTGATTTCTTCATTATTGTGTAAATTTAGATCATGAGCTCATGTTTAGCTAAACGTCTGACTTTGTAAGAGGCTTAGGTGTGAACACTCGTAAGCTTCATCAGAAAGTCCACAAAGATTTATTTGTGTCCCTCCAAATGAGGACCCCGTTTTCTACAAGTGTTGGTCCAATACTCCCTCTAGAGGCACGGCCTCAGAGAGGGCTGCTTTGTGCCCCACGATCTGTGGCAGTGACAGTGGGCGGCCACTGGCCTGGGCAGGAGCCCCTCCGCGTGTGTCCCAGGGACCCATCTTCCTGCGAACTTCGGTCACCTGGCAGGAAGCTACGATGCCCAGACCTATGGTTAGCTGTGCAGCGAGGTGTACTGCGCGGACAGGTTCCACATGCAGTTAAAGTAAGAGGGCGGCCTGAGTGGAAAGATGAAAGTTTGGGCCGCTGTGCAGACAAAGAAGGAGCCCTTTGCCCTGGGCCTAAATGCCTGTGACACCCCACTGTGCCTGCCGGGCTCTGAGGGCCCTGCACTGGGCCCCCTTTTCCCCTGCCGTTTGTTCAGTCACAGCAGTATTGGCCACACCCACTCCCTATGTGAGGGCAGTGTTCCAACCTCCCTCAACCCCTCCCCCTCTCCGCAGGTTACCATGGACTACAGATGCAGCATTCCGAGTCCAGGGCATTCCGAGAATGCCAAGGGAAGACATGATGACCTTAAATGATTTCCTCTTGTGTCAGTTTTGGTAAACTTTAGGAGCTAGGAAATGGTCCCCTTTACACAAATGTTCAAATTTACTGGCATTTCATATATTCTCTGCTATAACATTGTCCTGATTCTTTCTGTATATTCTTTACTTATGTTTTGGTTTTCCTTAATCAAAGTGTGTCTTTTAAATCTTGTCAAAGAATATTCTTTGGACTTACTACATCACCTGAATTTTATACGTTTTCTATTGTATTAAGTTCTCCTCATATCTTTATTTATATTTTTTCTGTGTTCTCAGGTTTATTGTTTTGATATTCTGATGTCAATTAAAACACTTGGTTATTCATTTTAATAAACCTTTTTACTTATAAAGATTTGAACTTTTCAAGATTTCAGCTTACTTGGAAGTTTCTAAGGGTCAGGTCCTCTACATTGTTGCTGGCCTAAGGCTTAGTTCACAATATGGCAAAGTATATATTGACCTATTTACCCGTCGACTTTCTCTGATTCCCTACATCTCAACTTTCTTTACAGACAAGCCATTTGAAATACCCTTAACTTTTTTCACAGCCAATAAGTCTTTGAAATAATGTGTATTTTTAGAGAAATCTTCTTATATATTTAGGCAGAAAATCTGACCTGCCATAATTTTCAAAACAGCATAATTTCACTCTTCTCAATGATGAATCTGTTGTATTACACAACCCCTGAGTATTTAGCTTTATCAATGACATGTACTTTAAAAATGTTTTAGAGATCCTACCAGTCTTTGAAAACATCATTGTTCCTTGTTTCAGTTCCCGTTTTATGTATATTTTCTGCCTTGCACCTGATTATTCCAACGTCAGTTCGATGGCCTAGGGAATCTAATTCTGGTATTGAGAGTTTTTGCTGATTGTCTCCCCCTGTAGCTGATTTCTTCATTATTGTGTAAATTTAGATCATGAGCTCATGTTTAGCTAAACATCTGACTTTGTAAGTGGCTTAGGTGTGAAAACTCGTAAGCTTCATCAGAAAGTCCGCAAAGATTTATTAGTGTCCCTCCAATGAGTTGCCCGCGAGGACCCCGTTTTCTACAAGTGTTGGTCCAATACTCCCTCTAGAGGCACGGCCTCAGATAGGGCTGCTTTGTGCCCCACGATCTGTGACAGTGGCAGTGGACGGCCACGGGCCTGGGCAGGACCCTCTCCGCGTGTGTCCCAGGGATCCATCTGCCTGCGAACTTCGGTCACCTGGCAGGAAGCTACGATGCCCAGACGTATGGTTAGCTGGGCAGCGAGGTGTACTGCACAGACAGGTTCCACATGCACTTCAAGTAAGAGGGCGTCCTGAGTGGAAAGGTGAAATTTTGGGCAGCTGTGCAGAAAAAGAAGGCGTCCTTTGTCCGGGGCCTAAATGCTTGTGACACCCCACTGGGCCTGCCGGT
Source organism: Mesoplodon bidens (assembly GCF_964165515.1). Lineage (NCBI taxonomy): Eukaryota > Metazoa > Chordata > Mammalia > Artiodactyla > Ziphiidae > Mesoplodon > Mesoplodon bidens. The sequence goes on from NW_027672491.1 coordinate 360,202, forward strand.
CTCTGAGGCCCCTGCCCTGGGCCCACTGTTCCCCTGCCCTTTGTTCAGTCACAGCAGAGATGGCCACACCCACTCCCTCAGTAAGGGCTGTGTTCCAAACTCCCTCAGCCCCGCCCATTCTTCGCAGGTTACCATGGACTAAGGATGCTGCATTCTGAGTCCAGGGCATTCCGAGAGTGCAAAGGGCAGACATGATGACCTTACATGATTTCCTCTTGTGTCAGTTTTGGTAAACTTTCGGAGCTAGGAAATGGTCCACTTTACACAAATGTTCAAATTTACTGGCATTTCATATATTCTCTGCTATAACATTGTCCTGATTCTTTCTGTATATTCTTTACTTATGTTTTGGTTTTCCTTAATCTAAGTGTGTCTTTTAAATCTTGTCAAACAATATTCTTAGACTTACTACATCACCTGAATTTTATACATTTTCTATTGTATTAAGTTCTCCTCATATCTTTATTTATATTTTTTCTGTGTTCTCAGGTTTATTGTTTTGATATTCTGATGTCAATTAAAACACTTGGTTATTCATTTTAATAAATGTTTTTACTTATAAATATTTCAACTTTTCAAGATTCCAGCTTACTTGTAAGTTTCAAAGAGTCAGGTCCTCTACATTGTGGCTGGCCTATGGCTTAGTTCACCATATAGCAATGTATATATTGACCTATTTTCCCCTCGACTTTCTCTGATTCCCTACATCTCAACTTTCTTTGCAGACAAGCCATTTGAAATAACCTTAACTTATTTCACAGCCAATAAGTCTCTGAAATAATGTGTATTTTTTAGAGAAATCTTCTTATATAATTAGGCAGAAAATCTGACCTGCCATAGTTTTCAAAACAGCATAATTTCACTCTTCTCAATGATGAATCTGTTGTATGACACAACCTTTGAGTATTTAGCTTTATCAATCACATGTACTTTAAAATTGTATTAGAGATCCAACCAGTCTTTGAAAACATCCTTGTTCCTTGTTTCAGTTCCAGTTTTGTGTATACTTTCTGCCTTGCACCTGATTATTCCAACACCTGATGGATGGCCTAGGGAATCTAATTCTGGTATTGATTGTTTTTTCTGCTTGTCTCCCCTTGTAGCTGATTTCTTCATTATTGTGTAAATTTAGATCATGAGTTCATGTTTAGCTAAACAGCTGACCTTGTAAGAGGCTTAGGTGTGAACGCTCGTAAGCTTCAGCAGAAAGTCCGCAAAGGTTTTTTTGTGTCCCTCCAATGAGTTACCCACGCGGACCCCGTTTTCTACAAGTGTTGGTACACTACTCCCTCTAGAGGCACGGCCTTAGACAGGGCTGCTTTGTGCCCCCCGATCTGGGGCTTTGGCAGTGGGCGGCCTGAGGCCCGGGAAGGAGCCTCTCTGCGTGTGTCCCTGGGACCCATCTCCCTGCGAACTTCGGTGACCTGCCAGGAAGCTACGATGCCCAGACCTATGGATAGCTGTGCAGCAAGGTGTATTGCGCAGAGAGGTTGCACACAAACTTCAAGTAAGAAGGCGGCCTGAGTGGAAAGGTGAGAGTTTGGGCAGCTGTGCAGACAAAGAAGGCGCCCTTTGTCCTGGGCCTAAATGCTTGTGACACCCCACAGGGCCTGCCGGGCTCTGAGGGCCCTGCCCTGAGCCCCCTGCTCCCCTTCCCTTTGTTCAGTCACAGCAGAGATGGCCACACCCACTCCCTCAGTGAGGGACGTGTTCCAAACTCCCTCAGCCCCGCCCCTTCTTCGCAGGTTACCATGGACTAAGGATGCTGCATTCTGAGTCCAGGGCATTCCGAGAATGCCAAGGGCAGACATGATGACCTTACATGTTTTCCTCTTCTGTCAGTTTTGGTAAACTTTCGGAGCTAGGAAATGGTCCACTTTACACAAATGTTCAAATTTACTGGCATTTCATATATTCTCTGCTATAACATTGTCCTGATTCTTTCTGTATATTCTTTACTTATGTTTTGGTTTTCCTTAATCAAAGTGTGTCTTTTAAATCTTGTCAAAGAATATTCTTAGACTTACTACATGACCTGAATTTTATACATTTTCTATTGTATTAAGTCCTCCTCTTATCTTTATTTATATTTTTTCTGTGTTCTCAGGTTTATTGTTTTGATATTCTGATGTCAATTAAAACACTTGGTTATTCATTTTAATAAATGTTTTTACTTATAAATATTTCAACTTTTCAAGATTCCAGCTTACTTGTAAGTTTCAAAGGGTCAGGTCCTCTACATTGTGGCTGGCCTATGGCTTAGTTCACCATTTAGCAATGTATATATTGACCTATTTTCCCCTCGACTTTCTGTGATTCCCTACATCTCAACTTTCTTTGCAGACAAGCCATTTGAAATAACCTTAACTTTTTTCACAGCCAATAAGTCTTTGAAATAATGTGTATTTTTTAGAGAAATCTTCTTATATAATTAGGCAGAAAATCTGACCTGCCATAGTTTTCAAAACAGCATAATTTCACTCTTCTCAATGATGAATCTGTTGTATGACACAACCTTTGAGTATTTAGCTTTATCAATCACATGTACTTTAAAAATGTATTAGAGATCCTACCAGTCTTTGAAAACATCCTTGTTCCTTGTTTCAGTTCCAGTTTTGTGTATACTTTCTGCCTTGCACCTGATTATTCCAACACCTGATGGATGGCCTAGGGAATCAAATTCTGGTATTGATTGTTTTTGCTGCTTGTCTCCCCTTGTGGCTGATTTCTTCATTATTGTGTAAATTTAGATCATGAGCTCATGTTTAGCTAAACAGCTGACCTTGTAAGAGGCTTAGGTGTGAACGCTCGTAAGCTTCAGCAGAAAGTCCACAAAGATTTGTTTTTTGTCCCTCCAATGAGATACCCGCGTGGACCCCGTTTTCTACAAGTGTTGGTCCACTACTCCCTCTAGAGGCTGGGACTCAGACAGGACTGCTTTGCTTCCCCCGATCTGGTGTAGTGGCTTTGGGCGGCCTGTGGCCTGGGCAGGAGGCTCTCCGCGTGTGTCCCACGACCGATCTGCCTGCGAACTTCGGTCACCTCTTAGGAAGCTATGATGCCCAGACCTATGGATAGCTTTGCAGCGAGGTGTACTGCGTGGACCGGTTCCACACACACTTCAAGTAAGAGGGCGGCCTGAGTGGAAAGGTCAGAGTTTGGGCAGCTGTGCAGACAAAGAAGGTGCACTTTGTCCTGGGCCTAAATGCTTGTGACACATGACTGGGCCTACCGGGCTCTGAGGGCCCTGCCGTGGGCCCCCTTCTCCCCTGCCCTTTTTTCAGTCACAGCAGAGATGACCCCACCCACTCCCTCAGTGAAGGCAGTGTTCCAACCTCCCTCAGCCCCGCCCCCTCTCCCCAGGTTACCATGGACTACAGATGCTGCATTCTGAGTCTAGGGCATTCCGAGAATGCCAAGGGCAGACATGATGACCTTAAATGATTTCCTCTTGTGTCACTTTTGGTAAATTTTAGGAGCTACAAACTGGTCCACTTTACACAAACGTTTAAATTTACTGGCATTTCATATACTATCTGCTATAATATTGTCCTGATTCTTTCTGTATATTCTTTACTTATGTTTTGGTGTTCCTTAATCTAAGTGTGTCTTTTAATCTTGTCAAAGAATATTCTTTGGACTTACTACATCACCTGAATTTTATACGTTTTCTATTGTATTAAGTTCTGCTCATATCTTTATTTATATTTTTTCTATGTTCTCAGGTTTATTGTTTTGATATTCTGATGTCAATTAAAACACTTGATTATTCATTTTAATAAATCTTTTTACTTATAAAGATTTCAACTTTTCAAGATTCCAGCTTACTTGTAAGTTTCTAAGGGTCAGGTCCTCTACATTGTTGCTGGATTAAGGCTTAGTTCACCATATAGCAATGTATATATTGACTTATTTTCCCCTCGACTTTCTGTGATTCCCTACATCTCACCTTTCTTTGAAAACAAGTCATTTGAAATACCCTTAACTTATTTCACAGCCAATAAGTCTTTGAAATAATGGGTATTTTTTAGAGAAATCTTCTTATATAATTAGGCAGAAATTCTGACCTGCCATAGTTTTCAAAACAGCATAATTTCACTCTTCTCAATAATGAATCTGTTGTATGTCACAACCATTTAGTATTTAGCGTTATCAATGACATGTAATTTCAAAATGTTTTAGAGACCCTACCAGTCTTTGAAAACATCCTTGTTCCTTGTTTCAGTTCCAGTTTTGTGTATAGTTTCTGCCTTGCACCTGATTATTCCAACATCTAATGGATGGCCTAGGGAATCTAATTCTGGTATTGATTGTTTTTGCTGCTTGTCTCCCCTTGTAGTTGATTTCTTCATTATTGTGTAAATTTACATCATGAGCTCATGTTTAGCTAAACATCTGACCTTGTAAGAGGCTTAGCTGTGAACGCTCGTAAGCTTCAGCAGAAAGTCCACAAATATTTTTTTGTGTCCCTCCAATGAGTTACCCGCACGGACCCCGTTCTCTACAAGTGTTTGTCCACAACTCCTTCTAGAGGCTGGGACTCAGACAGGACTGCTTAGCTGCCCCATATCTGGGATAGTGGCTTATGCGGCCTGTGGCCTGGGCAGGAGTCTCCCCACGTGTGTTCCACGACCCATCTGCATGCGAACTTCGGTCACCTCTCAGGAAGCTATGATGCCCAGACCTATGGATAGCTTTGAATCGAGGTGTACTGCGCGGAACGGTTCCACACACACTTCAAGTAAGACGCCGTCCTGAGTGGAAAGGTGAGAGTTTGGGCAGCTGTGCAGAAAAGAACGCGCACTTTGGCCTGGGCCTAAATGCTTGTGACACCCCACTGGGCCTGCCAGGCTCTGAGGGCCCTGCCCTGGGCCCCCTGCTCCCCTGCCCTTTGTTCAGTCACAGCAGAGATGGCCACAACTACTCCCTCAGTGAGGGCAGTGTTCCAAACTCCCTCAGCCCCTCACCCACTCCGCAGGTTTCCATGGACTACAGATGCTGCATTCTGAGTCCAGGGCATTCCGAGAATGCCAAGGGCAGACATGATGACCTTACATGATTTCCTCTTGTGCCAGTTTTGGTAAACTTTAGGAGCTAGGAAATGGTCCACTTTACACAAATGTTCAAATTTACTGGCATTTCATATATTCTCTGCTATAACATTGTCCTGATTCTTTCTGTATATTCTTTACTTATGTTTTGGTTTTCCTTAATCAAAGTGTGTCTTTTAAATCTTGTCAAAGAATATTCTTTGGTCTTACTACATAACCTGAATTTTATACGTTTTCTATCGTATTAAGTTCTCCTCATATCTTTATTTATATTTTTTCTGTGTTCTCAGGTTTATTGTTTTGATATTCTGATGTCAATTAAAACACTTGGTTATTCATTTTAATGAACCTTTTTACTTATAAAGATTTCAACTTTTCAAGATTCCAGCTTACTTGTAAGTTTCTAAGGGTCAGGTCCTCTGTATTGTGGCTGGCCTAAGGCTTAGTTCACCATATAGCAATGTATATATTGACCTATTTTCCCCTCGACTTTCTGTCATTCCCTACATCTCAACTTTCTTTACAGACAAGCCATTTGAAATACCCTTAACTTTTTTCACAGCCAATAAGTCTTTGAAATAATGTGTATTTTTAGAGAAATCTTCTTATATATTTAGGCAGAAAATCTGACCTGCCATAATTTTCAAAACAGCATAATTTCACTCTTCTCAATGATGAATCTGTTGTATTACACAACCTTTGAGTATTTAGCTTTATCAATGACATGTACTTTAAAAATGTATTAGAGATCCTACCAGTCTTTGAAAACATCCTTGTTCCTTGTTTCAGTTCCAGTTTTCTGTATATTTTCTGCCTTGCACCTGATTATTACAACGTCAGATCGATGGCCTAGGGAATCTAAATCTGGTATTGATAGTTTTTGCTGATTGTCTCCCCCTGTAGCTGATTTCTTCAGTGTTGTGTAAATTTAGATCATGAGCTCATGTTTAGCTAAACATCTGACTTTGTAAGAGGCTTAGGTGTGAACACTCGTAAGCTTCATCAGAAAGTCCGCAAAGATTTATTTGTGTCCCTCCAATGAGTTGCCCGCGAGGACCCTGTTTTCTACAAGTGTTGGTCCAATACTCCCTCTAGAGGCACGGCCTCAGACATGGCTGCTTTGTGCCCCACGATCTGGGGCTGTGGCAGTGGGCGGCCTCTGGCCTGGGCAGGACCCTCTCCGCGTGTGTCCCAGGGACGCATCTTCCTGCGAACTTCGGTCACCTGGCAGGAAGCTACGATGCCCAGAGCTATGGTTAGCTGTGCAGCGTGGTGTCCTGGCGGACAGGTTCCACAAGCACTTCAAGTAAGAGGGAGGCCTGAGTGGAAAGGTGAATGTTTGGGCAGCTGTGCAGACAAAGAAGGACCCCTTTGTCCAAGGCCTAAATACTTGTGACACCTCACTGGGCCTGCCGGGCTCGGAGGGACCTGCCCTGGGCCCCCTGTTCACCTGCCCTTTGTTCATTCACAGCAGAATTGGCCACACCCACTCCCTCAGTGAAGGCCGTGTTCCAAACACCCTCAGCCCTGCCCCCTATCCGCAGTTTACCATGGACTACAGATGCTGCATTCTGAGTCCAGGGCATTCCGAGAATGCCAAGGGCAGACATGATGACCTTACATGATTTCCTCTTGTGTCAGTTTTGGTAAACTTTAGGAGATAGGAAAAGGTCCACTTTACACAAATGTTCAAATTCACTGGCATTTCATATATTCTCTGCTATAACATTGTCCTGATTCTTTCTGTATATTCTTTTTATGTTTTGGTTTTCCTTAATCAAAGTGTGTCTTTTAAATCTTGTCAAAGAATATTGTTTGGTCTTAGTACATCCCCTGAATTTTATACATTTTCAATTGTATTAAGTTCACCTCATATCTTTATTTATCTTTTTTCTATGTTCTCAGGTTTTATTGTTTTGATTTTCTGATGTCAATTAAAACACTTGGTTATTCATTTTAATAAATCTTTTTACTTATACAGATTTGAATTTTTAAAGATTCCAGCTTACTTGTAAGTTTCTAAGGGTCAGGTCCTCTACATTGTTGCTGGCCTAAGGCTTAGTTCACCATATAGCAATGTATATATTGACCTGTTTCCCCTCGACTTTCTGTGATTCCCTACATCTCACCTTTCTTTGAAGACTAGCCATTTGAAATACCCTTAACTTATTTCACAGCCAATAAGTCTCTGAAATAATGTGTATTTTTTAGAGAAATGTTCTTATATAATTAGGCAGAAAATCTGACCTGCCATAGTTTTCAAAAGAACATAATTTCACTCTTCTCAATGATGAATCTGTTGTATGACACAACCTTTGAGTATTTAGCTTTATCAATGACATGTACTTTAAAAATGTTTTAGAGATCCTACCAGTCTTTGAAAACATCCTTGTTCCTTGTTTCAGTTCCTGTTTTGTGTATACTTTCTGCCTTGCACCTGATTATTCCAACATCTGATGGATGGCCTAGGGAATCTAATTCTGGTATTGATTGTTTTTGCTGCTTGTCTCCCCTTGTAGCTGATTTCTTCATTATTGTGTAAATTTAGATCATGAGCTCATGTTTAGCTACAGAGCTGAACTTGTAAGAGGCTTATGTGTGAACGCTGGTAAGCTTCAGCAGAAAGTCCACAAGATTTTTTTGTGTCCCTCCAATGAGTTACCCGCACGGACCCCATTTTCTACAAGTGTTGTTCCACTACTCCCTCTAGAGGCTGGGACTCAGACAGGATTGCTTTGCTTCCCCCGATCTGGGGTAGTGGCTTTGGGCGGCCTGTGGCCTGGGCAGGAGGCTCCCCGCGTGTGTCCCACGACCGATCTGCCTCCGATGTTTGGTCACCTGGCAGGAAGCTATGATGCCCAGACCTATGGTTAGTTTTGCAGCGAGGTGTACTGCGCGTACCGGGTCCACACACACTTCAAGTTAGAGGGCGGCCTGAGTGGAAAGGTGAGAGTTTGGGCTGCTGTGCTGACATTGAAGGTGCCCTTTGTCCTGGGCCTAAATGCTTGTGACACCCCACTGGGCCTGCCGGGCTCTGAGGGACCTGCCCAGGGCCCCCTGCTCCCCTGCCCTTTGTGCAGTCACAGCAGAGATGGCCACACACACTCCCTCCGTGAGGGCAGTGTTCCCACCTCCCTCAACCCGGCCCCCTCTCCACAGGTTACCATGGACTACAGATGCTGCATTCTGAGGTCAGGGCTTTCCGAGAATGCCAAGGGCAGACATGATGACCTTAAATGATTTCCTCTTGTGTCAGTTTTGGTAAACTTTAGGAGCTAGGAAATGGTCCACTTTACACAAATGTTCAAATTTACTGGCATTTCATATATTCTCTGCTATAACATTGTCCTGATTCTTTCTGTATATTCTTTACTTATGTTTAGGTTTTCCTTAATCAAAGTGTGTCTTTTATATCTCGTCAAAAAATATTCTTTGGATTTACTACCTCACCTGAATTTTAAACGTTTTCTGTGGTATTAAGTTCTGCTCATATCTTTATTTATCTTTTTTCTATGTTCTCAGTGTTTATTGTTTTGATCTTCTGATGTCAATTAAAACACTTGGTTATTCATTTTAATAAACCTTTTTACGTATAAAGTTTGAACTTTTAAAGATTCCAGCTTACTTGTAAGTTTCTAAGGGTCAGGTCCTCTACCTTGTGGCTGGCCTAAGGCTTAGTTCACAATATGGCAAAGTATATATTGACCAATTTTCCCCTCGAATTTCTGTGATTCCCTAAATCTCAAATTTCTTTGCAGACAAGCCATTTGAAATACCCTTAACTTATTTCACAGCCAATAAGTCTTTGAAATAATATGTATTTTTAGAGAAAACTTCTTATATATTTAGGCAGAAAATCTGACCTGCCATAATTTTCAAAACAGCATAATTTCACTCTTCTCAATGATGAATCTGTTGTGTGACACAACCATTGAGTTTATAGCTTTATCCATGACATGTACTTTAAAAATGTTTTAGAGATCCTACCAGTCTTTGAAAACATCCTTGTTCCTTGTTTCAGTTCCAGTTTTGTGTATACTTTCTGCCTTGAACCTGATTATTCCAACATCTGATGGATTGCCTAGGGAATCTAATTCTGGTATTGATTGTTTTTGCTGCTTGTCTCCCCTTGTAGCTGATTTTTTCATTACTGTGTAAATTTAGATCATGAGCTCATGTTTAGCTAAACAGCTGACCTTGTAAGAGGCTTAGGTGTGAACGCTCGTAAGCTTCAGCTGAAATACCACAAAAATTTTTTTTTGTCCCTCCAGTGAGTTACCCGCGCCTACCCCGTTTTCTACAAGTGTTGGGCCACTACTCCCTCTAGAGGCTGGGACTCAGACAGGATTGCTTTGCTTCGCCCGATCTGGGGTAGTGGCTTTGGGCGGCCTGTGGCCTGGGCAGTAGGCTCCCCGCGTGTGTCCCATGACCCATCTGCCTGCGAACTTCGGTCACCTGACAGGAAGGTATGATGCCCAGAACTATGGTTAGCTTTGCAGCGAGGTGTACTGCGCGGACCTGTTCCACACACACTTCAAATAAGACGGCGGCCTGAATGGAAAGGTGAGAGTTTGGGCAGCTGTGCAGACAAAGAAGGCACACTTTGGCCTGGGCCTAAATGCTTGTGACACACGACTGGGCCTGCCAGGCTCTGAGGGCCCTGCAGTTGGCACCCTTCTCCCCTGCCCTTTGTTCAGTCACAGCAGAGATGGCCACACCCACTCCCTCAGTGAGGGCAGTGTTCCCACCTCCCTCAGCCCCGCCCCCTCTCCGCAGTTTACCATGGACTACAGATGCTGCATTCTGAGGCCAGGGCGTTCCCTAAATGCCAAGGGCCGACATGATGAACTTAAATGATTTCCTCTTGTGTCAATTTTGGTAAACTTTAGGAGCTAGGAAAAGGTCCACTTTACACAAATGTTCAAATTTACTGGCATTTCATATATTCTCTGCTATAACATTGTCCTGATTCTTTCTGTATATTCTTTACTTATATTTTGGTTTTCCTTAATCAAAATGTGTCTTTTAAATCTTGTCAAATAATATTCTTTGGACTTATTGTATTAAGTTCTCCTCATATCCTTATTTATATTTTGTCTGTGTTCTCAGGTTTATAGTTTTGATATTCTGATGTCAATTAAAAGACTTGGTTATTCATTTTAATAAATGTTGTTACTTATAAAGATTGCAACTTTTCAAGATTCCAGCTCACTTGTAAGTTTCTAAGGGTCAGGTCCTCTACATTGTTGCTGGCCTAAGGCTTAGTTCACAATATAGCAAAGTATATACTGACCTATTTTCCCCTCGACTTTATGTGATTTCCTACATCTCAGCTTTCTTTGCAGACAAGACAATTGAAATACCCTTAACTTATTTCACAGCCAATAAGTCTTTGAAATTATGTGTATTTTTTAGAGAAATCTTCTTATATATTTAGGCCCAAAATCTGACCTGCCATAATTTTCAAAACAGCATAATTTCACTCTTCTCAATGATGAATCTGTTGTATTACACAACCTTTGAGTATTTAGCTTTATCAATGATATGTACTTTAAAAATGTTTTAGAGATCCTACCAATCTTTGAAAACATCCTTGTTCCTTGTTTCATTTCCAGTTTTATGTATATTTTCTGCCTTGCACCTGATTATTCCAACGTCTGATCGATGGCCTAGGGAATCTAATTCTGGTATTGATTGTTTTTGCTGATTGTCTCCCCCTGTAGCTGATTTCTTCATTATTGTGTAAATTTAGATCATGAGCTCATGTTTAGCTAAACAGCTGACCTTGTAAGAGGCTTAGGTGTGAACACTCGTAAGCTTCATCAGAAAGTCCGCAAAGATTTATTTGTGTCCCTCCAATGAGTTGCCCTCGAGGACCCCGTTTTCTACAAGTGTTGGTCGAATACTCCCTCTAGAGGCACGGCCTCAGACAGGGTTGCTTTGTGCCCCACGATCTGTGGCAGTGGCATTGGCGGCCACTGGCCTGGTCAGGACCCTCTCCGCGTGTTTCCGAGGGACACATCTGCCTGCGAACTTCGGTCACCTGGCAGGAAGCTATGATGCTCAGACCTATGGTTAGCTGTGCAGCGAGGTGTACTGCGCAGACAGGTTCCACATGCTCTTCAAGTAAGAGGGCGGCCTGACTGGAAAGTTGAAAGTTTCGGCAGCTGTGCAGACAAAGAAGGAGCCCTTTGTCCTGGGCCTAAATGCTTGTGACACCCCACTGGGCCTGCTGGGCTCTGAGGGCCCGGTCCATGGCCCCCTGTTCACCTGCACTTTGTTCAGTCACAGCAGAATTGGCCACACCCACTCCATCTGTGAGGGCAGTGTTCCAAACTCCCTCAGCCCCTCCCCCTCTCCGCAGGTTAGCATGGACTACATATGCTGCATTCTGAGTCCAGGGCATAACGAGAATGCCAAGGGCAGACATGATGACCTTAAATGATTTCCTCTTGTTTTAGTTTTGGTAAACTTTAGGAGCTAGGAAATGGTCCACTTTACACAAATGTTCAAATTTACTGGCATTTCATATATTCTGTGCTATAACATTGTCCTGATTCTTTCTGTATATTCTTTACTTATGTTTTGGTTTTCCTTAATCAAAATGTGTCTTTTAAATCTTGTCAAAGAATATTCTTTGGACTTACTACCTCACCTGAATATTATAGGTTTTCTATTGTATTAAGTTCTGCTCATAATTTTATTTATATTTTTTCTGTGTTCTCAGGTTTATTGTTTTGATATTCTGTTGTCAATTAAAACACTTGGTTATTCATTTTAATAAATCTTGTTACTTATAAAGATTTGAACTTTTCAAGATTCCAGCTTACTTGTAAGTTTCTAAGGGTCAGGTCCTCTACATTGTGGCTGGCCTAAGTCTTAGTTCACAATATAGCAAAGTAGATATTGACCTATTTTCCCCTCGACTTTCTGTGATTTCCTACATCTCACCATTCTTTGAAGACAAGCCATTTGAAATACCCTTAACTTATTTCACAGCCAATAAGTCTTTGAAATAATGTGTATTTTTAAGGGAAATCTTTTTATATATTTAAGCAGAAAATCTGAACTGAAATAGTTTTCAAAACAGCATAATTTCACTCTTCCCAATGATGAATCTGTTGTATTACACAACCTTTGAGTATTTAGCTTTATCAATGACATGTACTTTAAAAATGTTTTAGAGATCCTACCAGTCTTTGAAAACATCCTTGTTCCTTGTTTCAGTTCCAGTTTTATGTATATTTTCTGCCTTGCACCTGATTATTCCAACGTCTGATCGATGGCTAGGGAATCTAATTCTGGTATTGATTGTTTTTGCTGATTATCTCCCCCTGTAGCTGATTTCTTCATTATGGTGTAAATTTAGATCATGGGCTCATGTTTAGCTAAACATCTGACTTTGTAAGAGGCTTAGGTGTGAACACTCGTAAGCTTCTTCAGAGAGTCCGCAAAGATTTATTTGTGTCTCTCCAATGAGTTGCCCGGGAGGACCCCGTTTTCTACAAGTGTTTGTCCAATACTCCCTCTTGAGGCACGGCCTCAGCCAGGGCTGCTTTGTGCCCCACGATCTGTGGAAGTGGCAGTGGGTGTCCACTGGCCTGGGCAGGAGCCTCTCCGCGTGTGTCCCAGGGGCCCATCTGCCTGCGAACTTCGGTCACCTGGCAGGAAGCTACGAAGCCCAGACCTATGGTTAGCTGTGCAGCGAGGTGTACTGCACGGACAGGTTCCACATGCACTTTAAGTAAGAGGGCGTCCTGAGTGGAAAGGTGAAAGTTTGGGCAGCTGTGCAGACAAAGAAGACGTCCTTTGTCCTGGGCCTAAATGCTTGTGACACCCCACTGGGCCTGCCGGGCTCTGAGGGCCCTGCCCTGTGCCCACTGTTCCCCTGCACTTTGTTCAGTCACAGCAGAGATGGCCACACCCACTCCCTCAGTGAGGGCCATGTTCCAAACTCCCTCAGCCCCGACCCCTCTTCGCAGGTTACCATGGACTAAGGATGCTGCATTCTGAGTCCAGGGCATTCCGAGAGTGCCAAGGGCAGACATGATGACCTTACATGATTTCCTCTTGTGTCAGTTTTGGTAAACTTTCGGAGCTAGGAAATGGTCCACTTTACACAAATGTTCAAATTTACTGGCATTTCAGATATTCTCTGCTATAACATTGTCCTGATTCTTTCTGTATATTCTTTACTTATGTTTTGGATTTCCTTAATCAAAGTGTGTCTTTTAAATCTTGTCAAGGAATATTCTTAGACTTACTACATCACCTGAATTTTATACATTTTCTATTGTATTAAGTTCTCCTCATATCTTTATTTATATTTTTTCTGTGTTCTCAGGTTTATTGTTTTGATATTCTGATGTCAATTAAAACACTTGGTTATTCATTTTAATAAATGTTTTTACTTATAAAGATTTCAACTTTTCAAGATTCCAGCTTACTTGTAAGTTTCTAAGGGTCAGGCCCTCTACATTGCTGCTGACCTAAGGCTTAGTTCACCATATAGCAATGTATATATTGACCAATTTTCCCCTCGACTTTCTGTGATTCCCTACATCTCACCTTTCTTTGCAGACAAGCCATTTGAAATACCCTTAACTTATTTCACAGCCAATAAATCTCTGAAATAATGTGTATTATTTAGAGAAATCTTCTTATATAATTAGGCAGAAAATCTGACCTGCCATAGTTTTTAAAAGAGCATAATTTCACTCTTCTCCATGATGAATCTGTTGTATTACACAACCTTTGAGTATTTAGCTTTATCAATGACATGTAATTTAAAAATGTTTTAGAGATCCTAGCAGTCTTTGAAAACATCCTTGTTCCTTGTTTCAGTTCCAGTTTTGTGTATACTTTCTGCCTTGCACCTTATTATTCCAACATCTGATGTATGGCCTAGGGAATCTAATACTGGTATTGATTGTTTTTGCTGCTTGTCTCCCCTTGTAGCTGATTTCTTCATTATTGTGTAAATTTAGATCATGAGCTCATGTTTAGCTAAACAGGTGACCTTGTAAGAGGCTTAGGTGTGAACGCTCGTAAGCTTCAGCAGAAAGTCCACAAAGACTTTTTTGTGTCCCTCCTATGAGTTACCTGCGCGGACCCCGTATTCCACAAGTGTTGGTCCACTACTCCCTCTAGAGGCTGGGACTCAGACAGGACTGCTTAGCTTTCCCCGATCTGGGGTAGTGGCTTCGGGCGGCCTCTGGCCTAGGCAGGAGGCTCCCCGCCTGTGTCCCACGACCGATCTGCCTGCGAACTTCGGTCACCTGGCAGGAAGCTATGATGCCCAGACATATGGTTAGCTTTGCAGCGAGGTGTACTGCGCGGACCGGTCCACACATACTTCAAGTAAGAGTGCGGCCTGAGTGGAAAGGTGAGAGTTTGGGCAGCTGTGCAGACAAAGAAGGCGCACTTTGGCCTGGGCCTAAATGCTTGTGACACACGACATGGCCTTCCGGGCTCTGAGGGCCCTGCCGTTGGCCCCCTTCTCTCCTGCCCTTTGTTAAGTCACAGCAGAGATGGCCACACCCACTCCCTCAGTGAGGGCAGTGTTCCCATCTCCCTCAGCCCAGCCCCCTCTCCACAGGTTACCATGGACTACAGATGCTGCATTCTGAGGCCAGGGCATTCCGAGAATGCCAAGGGCAGGCATGATGACCTTAAATGATTTCCTCTTGTGTCAATTTTGGTAAACTTTAGGAGCTAGGAAATGGTCCACTTTACACAAATGTTCAAATTTACTGGCATTTCATATATTCTCTGCTATAACATTGTCCTGATTCTTTCTGTATATTCTTTACTTATGTTTTGGTTTTCCTTAATCAAAGTGTGTCTTTTAAATCTTGTCAAAGAATATTCTTTGGACTTACTATCTCACCTGAATTTTATACGTTTTCTGTGGTATTAAGTTCTGCTCATATCTTTATTTATCTTTTTTCTATGTTCTCAGGGTTTATTGTTTTGATCTTCTGATGTCAATTAAAACACTTGGTTATTCATTTTAATAAATCTTTTTACTTATAAAGTTTTGAACTTTTAAAGATTCCGGCTTACTTGTAAGTTTCTAAGTGTCAGGTCCTCTATACTGTGGCTGGCCTAAGGCTTAGTTCACAATATGGCAAAGTATATATTGACCTATTTTCCCCTCGACTTTCTGTGATTTCCTACATCTCACCTTTCTTTGCAGACAAGCCATTTGAAATACCCTTAACTTATTTCACAGCTAATAAGTCTTTGAAATAATGTGTATTTTTTAGAGAAATCTTCTTATATATTTAGGCAGAAAATCTGACCTGCCATAGTTTTCAAAACAGCATAATTTCACTCTTCTCAATGATGAATCTGTTGTATTACACAACCTTTGATTATTTAGCTTTATCAATGACATGTACTTTAAAAATGTTTTAGAGATCCTACCAATCTTTGAAAACATCCTTGTTCCTTGTTTCAGTTCCAGTTTTATGTATATTTTCTGCCTTGCACCTGATTATTCCTCGTCTGATCGATGGCCTAGGAACCTAATTCTGGTATTGATTGTTATTGCTGATTTTCTCCCCCTGTAGCTGATTTCTTAATTATTGTGTAAATTTAGATCATGAGCACATGTTTAGCCTAACAGCTGACCTTGTAAGAGGCTTAGGTGTGAGCACTCGTAAGCTTCATCAGAAAGTCCACAAAGATTTATTTGTGTCCCTCCAATGATTTGCCCGTGAAAGCCCCGTTCTCTACAAGTGTTGGTCCACTACTCCCTCTAGAGGCACGGCCTCAAACAGGGATGCTTTGCACCCCACGATCTGGTGCAGTGGCAGTGGGCAGCCTGTGGCCCGCGCAGGAGCCTCTCTGGGTGTGTACCATGGACCCATCTTCCTGCGAAAATCGGTCACCTGGCAGGAAGCTACGATGCCCAGACCTATGGTTAGCTGTTCAGCGAGGTGTAATGCGCGGACAGGTTCCACACACACTTCAAGTAAGAGGGCGTCCTGAGTGGAAAGGTGAGAGTTTGGGCAGCTGTGCAGACAAAGAAGGCGCACTTTGGCCTGGGCCTAAATGCTTGTGACACCTCACTGGGCCTGCCGGGCTCTGAGGGCCATGCCCTGGGCCCCCTGTTCACCTGACCTTTTTTCAGTCACAGCAAAATTGGCCACACCGACTCCCTCAGTGAAGGCCGTGTTCCAAACTCCCTCAGCCCTGCCCCCTCTCCGCAGTTTACCTTGGACTACAGATGCGGCATTCTGAGTCCAGGGTATTCCGAGAATGCCAAGGGCAGACATGCTGACCTTAAATGATTTCCTCTTGTGTCAGTTTTGGTAAACTTTAGGAGATAGGAAAAGGTCCACTTTACACAAATGTTCAAATTTACTGGCATTTCATATATTCTCTGCTATAACATTGTCCTGATTCTTGCAGTATATTCTTTTTATGTTTTGGTTTTCCTTAATCAAAGTGTGTCTTTTAAATCTTTTCAAAGAATATTCTTTGGACTTACTACAACCCCTGAATTTTATACGTTTTCAATTGTATTAAGTTCTCCTCATATCTTTATTTATCTTTTTTCTATGTTCTCAGGGTTTATTGTTTTGATATTCTGATGTCAATTAAAACACTTAATTATTCATTTTAATAAACCTTTTTACTTATAAAGATTTGAACTTTTCAAGATTCCAGCTTACTTGCAAGTTTCTAAGGGTCAGGTCCTCTACATTGTTGCTGGTGTTAGGCTTATTTCACCATATAGCAATGTATATATTGACCTATTTTCCCCTCGACTTTCTCTGATTCCCTATATCTCACTTTTCTTTGCAGACAAGCCTTTTGAAATACCCTTTACTTATTTCACAGCCAAAAAGTCTCTGAAATAATGTGTATTTTTTAGAGAAATCTTCTTGTATAATTAGGCAGAAAATCTGACCTGCCATAGTTTTCAAACAGCATAATTTCTCTCTTTTCAATGATGAATCTGTTGTATGACACAACCTTTGAGTATTTAGCTTTATCAATCACATGTACTTTAAAAATGTATTAGAGATCCTACCAGTCTTTGAAAACATCCTTGTTCCTTGTTTCAGTTCCAGTTTTGTGTCTACTTTATGCCTTGCACCTGATGATTCCAACATCTGATGGATGGCCTAGGGAATCTAATTCTGGTATTGATTGTTTTTGTTGCTTGTCTCCCCTTGGAGCTGATTTCTTCATTATTGTGTAAATTTAGATCATGAGCTCATGTTTAGCTAAACAGCTGACCTTGTAAGAGGCTTAGGTGTGAACGCTCGTAAGCTTCAGCAGAAAGTAAACAAAGATTTTTTGTGTCCCTCCAATGAGTTACCCGCGCGGACCCCGTATTCTACAAGTGTTGGTCCACCACTCCCTCTAGAGGCTGGGACTCAGACAGGACTGCTTAGCTTCCCCCGATCTGGGGTAGTGGCTTTGGCCGGCCTGTGGCCTGGGCAGGAGTCTCCCCGCGTGTGTCCCACGACCGATTTGCCTGCGAACTTCGGTCAACTGGCAGGAAGCTATGATGCCCAGAACTATGCTTAGCTTTGCAGCGAGGTGTACTGCGCGAACCGGGTCCACACATCCTTCAAGTAAGAGGGCGTCCTGAGTGGAAAGGTGAGAGTTTGGGCAGCAGTGCAGACAAAGAAGGCGCCCTTTGTCCTGGGCCTAAATGCTTGTGACACCCCACTGGGCCTGCCGGGCTCTGAGGGCCCTGCCCTTGGCCACCTGCTCCCCTGCCCTTTGTTCAATCACAGCAGAGATGGCCACACCCACTCCCTCAGTGAGGGCATTGTTCCCACCTCCCTCAGCTCCGCCCCCTCTCCACAGGTTACCATGGACAACAGATGCTGCATTCTGAGGCCAGGGCGTTCCGAGAATGCCAAGGGCAGACATGATGATCTTAAAAGATTTCCTCTTGTGTCAATTTTGGTAAACTTTAGGAGCTAGGAAATGGTCCACTTTACACAAATGTTCAAATTTACTGGCATTTCATATATTCTCTGCTATAACATTGTCCTGATTCTTTCTGTATATTCTTTATTTATGTTTTGGTTTTCCTTAATCAAAGTGTGTCTTTTATATCTCGTCAAAAAATATTCTTTGGATTTACTACCTCACCTGAATTTTAAACGTTTTCTGTGGTATTAAGTTCTGCTCATATCTTTATTTATCTTTTTTCTATGTTCTCAGGGTTTATTGTTTTGATCTTCTGATGTCAATTAAAACACGTGGTTATTCATTTTATTAAGTGTTTTTACTTATAAAGATTTGAACTTTTAAAGATTCCAGCTTACTTGTAAGTTTCTAAGGGTCAGGTCCTCTATATTGTGGGTGGCCTAAGGCTTAGTTCACAATATGGCAAAGTATATATTGACCTATTTTCCCCTCGACTTTCTGTGATTTCCTACATCTCACCTTTCTTTGCAGACAAGCCATTTGAAATACCCTTAACTTATTTCACAGCTAATAAGTCTTTGAAATAATGTGTATTTTTTAGAGAAATCTTCTTATATATTTAGGCAGAAAATCTGACCTGCCATAGTTTTAAAAACAGCATAATTTCACTCTTCTCAATGATGAATCTGTTGTATTACACAACCTTTGAGTATTTAGCTTTATCAATGACATGCACTTTGAAAATGTTTTAGAGATCCTACCAGTCTTTGAAAACATCCTTGTTCCTTATTTCAGTTCCAGTTTTATGTATATTTTCTGCCTTGCACCTGATTATTCCTCGTCTGATCGATGGCCTAGGGAATCTAATTCTGGTATTGATTGTTTTTGCTGATTGTCTCCCCCTGTAGCTGATTTCTTCATTATTGTGTAAATTTAGATCATGAGCTCATGTTTATCTAAACATCTGACTTTGTAAGAGGCTTAGGTATGAACACTCGTAAGCCTCATCAGAAAGTCCTCAAAGATTTGTTTGTGTCCCTCCAATGATTTGCCCACGAGGGCCCCATTCTCTACAAGTGTTGGTCCACTACTCCCTCTAGAGGCACGGACTCAGACAGGGCTGCTTTAAGCCCCACGATATGGGGCAGTGGCAGTGGGCGTTCTGTGGCCCGGGCAGGAGGCTCT
This sequence comes from Mesoplodon bidens, assembly GCF_964165515.1. NCBI lineage: Eukaryota > Metazoa > Chordata > Mammalia > Artiodactyla > Ziphiidae > Mesoplodon > Mesoplodon bidens. The sequence goes on from NW_027672491.1 coordinate 379,338, forward strand.
CTGCGTGTGTCCCAGGGACCCATCTTCCTGAGAACTTCGGTCACCTGGCAGGAAGCTACGATGCTCAGACCTATGGTTAGCTGTTCAGCGATGTGTAATGCGCTGACAGGTTCCACAAACACTTCAAGTAAGAGGGCGGCCTGAGTGGAAAGGTAAGAGTTTGGGCAGCTGTGCAGACAAAGAAGGCGCACTTTGGCCTGGGCCTAAATGCTTGTGATACCCCACTGGGCCTGCCGGGCTCTGAGGGCCCTGCCCTGTGCCCCCAGCTCCCCTTCCCTTTGTTCAGTCACAGCAGAGATGGCCACACCCACTCCCTCAGTGAGGGCAGTGTTCCAACCTCCCTCAGCCCCGCACCCTCTCCGCAGGTTTCCATGGACTACAGATGCTGCATTCTGAGTCCAGGGCATTCCGATAATGTCAAGGGCAGACATGATGACCTTACATGATTTCCTCTTGTGTCAGTTTTGGTAAACTTTAGGAGCTAGGAAATGGTCCACTTTACACAAATGTTCAAATTTACTGGCATTTCATATATTCTCTGCTATAACATTGTCCTGATTCTTTCTGTATATTCTTTACTTATGTTTTGGTTTTCCTTAATCAAAGTGTGTCTTTTAAATCTTGTCAAAGAATATTCTTAGACTTACTACATCACCTGAATTTTATACATTCTCTATTGTATTAAGTTCTCCACATATCTTTATTTAAATTTTTTCTGTGTTCTCAGGTTTATTGTTTTGATATTCTGATGTCAATTAATACACTTGGTTATTCATTTTAATAAATGTTTTTACTTATAAAGATTTGAACTTTTAAAGATTCCAGCTTACTTGTAAGTTTCTAATGGTCAGGTCCTCTACATTGTGGCTGGCCTATGGCTTATTTCACCATATAGCAATGTATATATTGTCTTATTTTCCCCTCGACTTTCTGTGATTCCCTACATCTCACCTTTCTTTGCAGACAAGCCATTTGAAATACCCTTAACTTATTTCACATCCAATAAGTCTTTGAAATAATGTGTATTTTTTAGAGAAATCTTCTCATATAATTAGGCAGAAAATCTGACCTGCCATAGTTTCAAAACAGCATAATTTCACTCTTCTCAATGATGAATCTGTTGTATGGCACAATCTTTGAATATTTATCTTTATCAATGACATGTACTTTAAAAATGTTTTAGAGATCCTACCAGTCTTTGAAAACATCCTTGTTCCTTGTTTCAGTTCTAGTTTTGTGTATACTTCCTGCCTTGCACCTGATTATTCCAACATCTTATGAATAGCCTAGGGAATGTAATTCTGGTATTGATTGTTTTTGCTGCTTGTCTCCCCTTGTAGCTGATTTCTTCATTATTGTGTAAATGTAGATCATGAGCTCATGTTTAGCTAAACAGCTGACCTTGTAAGAGGCTTAGGTGTGAACGCTCGTAAGCTTCAGCAGAAAGTCCACAAAGATTTTTTTGTGTCCCTCCAATGAGTTACCCGCGGGGACCCTGTTCTCTACAAGTGTTGGTCCACTACTCCCTCTAGATGCTGGGACTCAGACAGGGCTGCTTTGCGCCCCACGATCTGGGGCAGTGGCAGTGGGCGGCCTGTGGCCCGGGCAGGAGCCTCTCCGCGTGTGTCCCAGGGACCCATCTGCCTGCGAACTTCGGTCCCCTGGCAGGAAGCTACGATGCCCAGACCTATGGTTAGTTGTGCAGCGAGGTGTACTGCACGGACTGGTTCCACACACACTTCAAGTAAGCGGGCGTCCTGAGTAGAAAGGTGAGAGTTTGGGCAGCTGTGCCGACAACGAAGGCGAACTTTGGCCAGGGCCTAAATCCTTGTGACATCCCCTGGGCCTGCCGGACTCTGAGGGCCCTGACCTTGGCCCCCTGCTCCCCTGCCCTTTGTTCAGTCACAGCAGAGATGGCCACACCCACTCCCTCAGTGAGGGCAGTGTTCTAACCTCCCTCAGCCCCGCCCCTTCTCCACAGGTTTCCATGGACTACAGATGCTGCATTCTGAGTCAAGGGCATTCCGAGAATTCCAAGGGCACACATGATTACCTTACATGATTTCCTCTTGTGTCAGTTTTAGTAAACTTTAGGAGCTAGGAAATGGTCCACTTTACACAAATGTTCAAATTTACTGGCATTTCATATATTCTCTGCTATAACATTGTCCTGATTCTTTCTGTATATTCTTTACTTATGTTTTGGTTTTCCTTAATCATAGTGTGTCTTTTAAATCTTGTCAAAGAATATTCTTTGGATTTATTACCTCACCTGAATTTTATACGTTTTCTGTGGTATTAAGTTCTGCTCATATCTTTATTTATCTTTTTTCTATGTTCTCAGGGTTTATTGTTTTGATATTCTGATGTCAATTAATACACTTGGTTATTCATTTTAATAAATCTTTTTACTTATAAAGTTTGAACTTTTAAAGATTCCAGCTTACTTGTAAGTTTCTAAGGGTCAGGTCCTGTACATTGTGGCTTGTCTAAGGCTTAGTTCACAATATAGCAAAGTATATATTGACCTATTTTCCCCTCGACTTTCTGTGATTTCCTACATCTCACCTTTCTTTGCAGACAAGCCTTTTGAAATACCCTTAACTTATTTCACAGCCAATAAGTCTTTGAAATAATGTGTATTTTTTAGAGAAATCTTCTTATATATTTAGGCAGAAAATCTGACTGGCCATAGATTTCAAAACAGCATAATTTCACTCTTCTCAATGATGAATCTGTTGTATGACACAACCTTTGAGTATTTAGCTTTATCAATGACATGTACTTTAAAAATGTTTTAGAGATCCTACCAGTCTTTGAAAACATCCTTGTTCCTTGTTTCAGTTCCAGTTTTATGTATATTTTCTGCCTTGCACCTGATTATTCCAACGTCTGATCGATGGCCTAGGGAATCTAATTCTGTTATTGAGTGTGTTTGCTGATTGTCTCCCCCTGTAGCTGATTTCTTCAGTGTTGTGTAAATTTAGATCATGAGCTCATGTTTAGCTAAACATCTGACTTTGTAAGAGGCTTAGGTGTGTACGTTCGTAAGCTTCATCAGAAAGTCCGCAAAGACTTATTTGTGTCCCTCCAATTAGTTGCCCACGAGGACCCCGTTTTCTACAAGTGTTGGTCCAATACTCCCTCTTGAGGCACGGCCTCAGACAGAGCTGCTTTGTGCCCCACGATCAGTGGCAGTGGCAGAGGGCCGCCACTGGCCCGGGCAAGAGCCTCTCCGCGTGTGTCCAAGGGACCCATCTGCCTGCGAACTTCGGTCACCTGGCAGTAAGCTACGATGCCCAGACCTATGGTTAGCTGGGCAGCGAGGTGTACTGCGCGGACAGGTTCCACATGCACTTCAAGTAAGAGGGCGGCCTGAGTGGAAAGGTGAAAGTTTGGGCCGCTCTGCAGACAAAGATGGAGCCCTTTGTCCTGGGCCTAAATACTTGTGACACCTCACAGGGCCTGCCGGGCTCTGAGGGCCCTGCCCTGGGCCCCCTGTTCACCTGCCCTTTGTTCAGTCACAGCAGAATTGGCCACACCCACTCCCTCAGTGAAGGCCGTGTTCCAAACTCCCTCAGCCCTGCCCCCTCTCCGCAGTTTACCATGGACTACAGATGCTGCATTCTGAGTCCAGGGCATTCCGAGAATGCCAAGGGCAGACATGATGACCTTAAATGATTTCCTCTTGTGCCAGTTTTGGTAAACTTTAGGAGCTAGGAAAAGGTCCACTTTACACAAATGTTCAAATTTACTGGCATTTCATATATTCTCTGCTATAACATTGTCCTGATTCTTTCTGTATATTCTTTGCTTATGTTTTGGTTTTCCTTAATCAAAGTGTGTCTTTTAAATCTTGTCAAAGAACATTCTTTGGTCTTACTACATCCCCTGAATTTTATACATTTTCAATTGTATTAAGTTCTCCTCATATCTTTATCTTTTTTCTATGTTCTCAGGTTTTATTGTTTTGATATTCTGATGTCAATTAAAACACTTGATTATTCATTTTAATAAATCTTTTTACTTATAAAGATTTGAACTTTTCAATATTTTAGCTTACTTGTAAGTTTCTACGGGTCAGGTCCTCTACATTGTTGCTGGCCTAAGGCTTAGTTCACCATATAGCAATGTATATATTGACCTGTTTCCCCTCGACTTTCTGTGATTCCCTAAATCTCACCTTTTTTGCAGACAAGCCATTTGAAATACACTTAACTTATTTCACAGCCAATAAGACTCTGAAATAATGTGTATTTTTTAGAGAAATCTCCTTATATAATTAGGCAGAAAATCTGACCTGCCATAGTTTTCAAAACAGCATAATTTCACTCTTCTCAATGATGAATCTGTTTTGAGTATTTAGCTTTATCAATGACATGCACTTTGAAAATGTTTTAGAGATCCTACCAGTCTTTGAAAACATCCTTGTTCCTTATTTCAGTTCCAGTTTTATGTATATTTTCTGCCTTGCACCTGATTATTCCAAAGTCTGATCGATGGCCAAGGAATCTAATTCTGGTATTGATTGTTTTTGCTGATTGTCTCACCCTGTAGCTGATTTCTTCATTATAGTGTAAATTTAGATCATGAGCTCATGTTTAGCTAAACATGTGACTTTGTAAGAGGCTTACGTGTGAACACTCGTAAGCCTCATCAGAAAGTCCGCAAAGATTTATTTGTGTCCCTCCAATAAGTTGCCCGCGAGGGCCCCGTTCTGTACAAGTGTTGGTCCACTAATCCCTCTAGAGGCACGGCCTCAGACAGGGCTGCTTTAAGCCCCACGATCTGTGGCAGTGGCAGTGGGCGGCCTGTGGCCCGGGCAGGAGCCTCTCTGCTTGTGTCCCAGGGACCCATCTGCCTGAGAACTTCGGTCACTTGGCAAGAAGCTACGATGCCCAGACCTATGGTTAGCTGTTCAGCGAGGTGTAATGCGCGGACCGGTTCCACACACACTTCAAGTAAGAGGGCGGCCTGAGTGGAAAGGTCAGAGTTTGGGCAGCTGTGCAGACAAAGAAGGCGCACTTTGGCCTGGGCCTAAATGCTTGTGACACCCCACTGGGCCTGCCGGTCTCTGAGGGCCCTGCCCTGGGCCCCATGCTCCTCTGCCCTTTGTTCAGTAAGAGCAGAGATGGCCACAACCACTCCCTCAGTGAGGGCAGTGTTCCAACCTCCCTCATCCCCGAAAACTCTCTGCAGGGTTCATGGACTACAGATGCTGCATTCTGAGTCCAGGGCCTTCCGAGAATGCCAAGGGCAGACATGATTACCTTACATGATTTCCTCTTGTGTCAGTTTTGGTAAACTTTAGGAGCTAGGAAATGGTCCACTTTACACAAATGTTCAAATTTACTGACATTTCATATATTCTCTGCTATAACATTGTCCTGATTCTTTCTGTATATTCTTTACTTATGTTTTGGTTTACCTTAATCAAAGTGTGTGTTTTAAATCCTGTCAAAGAATATTCTTAGACTTACTACATCACCTGAATTTTATACATTTTCTATTGTATTAAGTTCTCCTCATATCTTTATTTATATTTTTTCTGTGTTCTCAGGTTTATTGTTTTGATATTCTGATGTCATTTATAACACTTGGTTATTCATTTTAATAAATGTTTTTACTTATAAAGATTTGAACTTTTCAAGATTCCAGCTTACTTGTAAGTTTCTAAGGATCAGGTCCTCTACTTGTGGCTGGCCTATGGCTTAGTTCACCTTATAGCAATGTATATATTGACCTATTTTCCCCTCGACTGTCTGTGATTCCCTACATCTCACCTTTCTTTGCAGACAAGCCATTTGAAATACACTTAACTTATTTCACAGCCAATAAGTCTTTGAAATAATGTGTATTTTTTAGAGAAATCTTCTTACATAATTAGGCAGAAAATCTGACCTGCCATAGTTTTCAAAACAGCATAATTTCACTCTTCTCAATGATGAATCTGTTGTATTACACAACCATTGAGTATTTAGCTTTATCAATGACATGTACTTTAAAAATGTTTTAGAGATCCTACCAGTCTTTAAAAATATCCTTGTTCCTTGTTTAAGTTCCAGTTTTGTGTATACTTTCTGCCTTGCACCTGATTATTCCAACATCGGATGGTTGGCCTAGGGAATCTAATTCTGGTATTGATTGTTTTTGCTGCTTGTCTCCCCTTGTAGCTGATTTCTTCATTATTGTGTAAATTTAGATCATGAGCTCATGTTTAGCTAAACAGCTGACCTTGTAAGAGGCCTAGGTGTGAACGCTCGTAAGCTTCAGCAGAAAGTCCACAAAGATTTTTTTGTGTCCCTCCAATGAGTTACCCGCGCGGACCCCGTTTTCTACAATTGTTGATCCACTACTCCCTCTAGAGGCTGGGACTCAGACAGGACTGCTTTGCTTCCCCGATCTGGTGTAGTGGCTTTGGGCGGCCTGTGGCGTGGGCAGGAGGCTCCCCACGTGTGTCCCACGACCCATCTGCCTGCGAACTTCGGTCACCTGGCCGGAAGCTATGATGCCCAGACCTATGGTTTGCTTTGCAGGGAGGGGTACTGCGCGGACCGGTTCCACACACACTTCAATTAAGAGGGCGGCCTGAGTGGAAAGGTGAGAGTTTGGGCAGCTGTGGAGACAAAGAAGGCACACTTTGGCCTGGGCTTAAATGCTTGTGACACACGACTGGGCCTGCCGGTCTCTGAGGGCCCTGCCGTTGGCCCCCTTTTCCCTTGACCTTTGTTAAGTCACAGCAGTGATGGCCACACCTACTCCCTCAGTGAGGGCAGTGCTCCCACTTCCCTCAGCCCCGCCCCTTCTCCACAGGTTACCATGGACTACAGATGCTGCATTCTGAGGCAAGGGCGTTACGAGAATGCCAAGGGCAGACATGATGACCGTAAATGATTTCCTCTCGTGTCAATTTTGGTAAACTTTAGGAGCTAGGAAATGGTCCACTTTACAGAAATGTTCAAATTTACTGGCATTTCATATATTCTCTGCTATAACATTGTCCTGATTCTTTATGTATTTTCTTTACTTATGTTTTGGTTTTCCTTAATCAAACTGTGTCTTTTAAATCTTGTCAATGAATATTCTTTGGACTTACTACCTCACCTGAATTTTATACGTTTTCTGTGGTATTAAGTTCTGCTCATATCTTTATTTATCTTTTTTCTATGTTCCCAGGGTTTATTGTTTTGATCTTCTGATGTCAATTAAAACACTTGGTTATTCATTTTAATAAATCTTTTTACTTATAAAGATTTGAACTTTTATAGATTCCAGCTTACATGTAAGTTTCTAACGGTCAGGTCCTCTACATTGTGGCTGGCCTAAGGCTTAGTTCACAATATAGCAAAGTATATATTGACCTATTTTCCCCTCGACTTTCTGTGATTTCCTACATCTCACCTTTCTTTGCAGAGAAGCCTTTTGAAATACCCTTAACTTATTTCACAGCCAATAAGTCTTTGAAAAAATATGTATTTTTAAGAGAAATCTTCTTATATATTTAGGCATAAAATCTGACCTGCCATTGTTTTCAAAACAGCATAATTTCACTCTTCTCAATGATGAATCTGTTGTATGACACAACCTTTGAGTATTTAGCTTTATCAATGACATGTACTTTAAAAATGTTTTAGAGATCCTACCAGTCTTTGAAAACATCTTTGTTCCTTGTTTCAGTTCCAGTTTTATGTATATTTTCTGCCTTGCACCTGATTATTCCGTCGTCTGATCGATGGCCTAGGGAATCTAATTCTGGTATTGATTGTTTTTGCTGATTGTCTCCCCCTGTAGCTGATTTCTTCATTATTGTGTAAATTTAGATCATGAGCTCATGTTTTGCTAAACATTTGACTTTTTAAGAGTCTTAGGTGTGAACACTCGTAAGCTTCATCAGAAAGTCCGCATAGATTTATTTGTGTCCCTCCAATGATTTACCCGCGAGGGCCCCGTTCTCTACAAGTGTTGTTCCACTACTCCCTCTAGAGGCACGGCCTCAGAAAGGGCTGCTTTGCGCCCCACGATCTGGGGCAGTGGCAGTGGGCGGCCTGTGTCCCGGGCAGGAGCCTCTCTGCGTGTGACACAGGGACCCATAGGACTGCGAACTTCGGTCACCTGGCAGGAAGCTACGATGCCCAGAGCTATGGTTAGCTGTGCAGCGAGGTGTACTGCCCGGACACGTTCCACAAGCACTTCAAGTAAGTGGGCGGCCTGAGTTGAAAGGTGAATGTTTGGGCAGCTGTGCAGACAAAAAGGAGCCCTTTGTCCAGGGCCTAAATGCTTGTGACACCTCACTGGGCCTGCCGGGCTCTGAGGGCCCTGCCCTGGGCCCCCTATTCACCTCCCTTTGTTCAGTCACAGCAGAATTGGCCACACCCACTCCCTCAGTGAAGGCCGTGTTCCAAACTCCCTCAGCACTGCCCCCTGTCCGCAGTTTACCATGGACTACATATGCTGCATTGTGAGTCCAGGGCATTCCGAGAATGCCAAGGGCAGACATGATGACCTTAAATGATTTCCTCTTGTGTCAGTTTTGGTAAACTTTAGGAGCTACGAAAAGGTCCACTTTACACAAATGTTCAAATTTACTGGCATTGCATATATTCTATGCTATAACATTGTCCTGATTCTTTCTGTATATTCTTTTTATTTTTTGGTTTTCCTTAATCAAAGTGTGACTTTTAAATCTTGTCAAAGAGTATTCTTTGGACTTACTACATCCCCTGAATTTTATACGTTTTCAATTGTGTTAAGTTCTCCTCATATCTTTATTTATCTTTTTTCTATGTTCTCAGGTTTTATTGTTTTGATATTCTGATGTCAATTAAAACACTTGATTATTCATTTTAATAAATCTTATTACTTATAAAGATTTGAACTTTTCAAATTCCAGCTTACTTGTAAGTGTCTAAGGGTCAGGTCCTCTACATTGTTGCTGGCCTAAGGCTTAGTTCACCATATAGCAATGTTTATATTGACCTATTTTCCCCTCGACTTTCTGTGATTCCCTACATCTCACCTTTCTTTGCAGACAAGCCATTTGAAATACCCTTAACTTATTTAACAGACAATAAGTCTCTGAAATAATGTTTATTATTTAGAGAAATCTTCTTATATAATTAGGCAGAAAATCTGACCTGCCATAGTTTTCAAAACAGCATAATTTCACTCTTCTCAATGATGAATCTGTTGTGTGACACAACCATTGAGTATTTAGCTTTATCAATGACATATACCTTAAAAATGTTTTAGAGATCCTACCAATCTTTGAAAACATCCTTGTTCCTTGTTTCAGTTCCTGTTTTTGTATACTTTCTGCCTTGCACCTGATTATTCCAACATCTGATGGATGGCCTAGGGAATCTAATTCTGGTATTGATTGTTTTTTCTGCTTGTCTCCCCTTGTAGCTGATTTTTTCATTATTGTGTAAATTTAGATCATGAGCTCATGGTTAGCTAAACAGCTGACCTTGTAAGAGGCTTAGGTGTGAACGCTCGTAAGCTTCAGCAGAAAGTCCACAAACATTTTTTTGTGTCCCTCCAATGAGTTACACGCGCGGACCCCGTTTTCTACAAGTGTTGGTCCACTATTCCCTCTAGAGCCTGGGACTCAGTCAGGACTGCTTTGCTTCCCCCAATCTGGGGTAGTGGCTTTGGGCGGCCTGTGGCCTGGGCAGGAGTCTCCCCACGTGTGTCCCACGACTGATCTGCCTGCAAAGTCGGTCCCCTGGCAGGAAGCTATGATGCCCAGACCTATGGTTAGCTTTGCAGCGAGGTGTACTGCGCGGATCGGTTCCAAACACACTTCAACTAAGAGGGCGGCCTGAGTGGAAAGGTGAGAGTTTGGGCAGCTGTGCAGACAAAGAAGGCGCACTTTGGCCTGGGCCTAAATGCTTGTGACACACGACTGGGCCTGCCGGGCTCTGAGGGCCCTGCCCTGGGTCCCCTTCTCCACTGCCCTTTGTTAAGTCACAGCAGAGATGGCCTCACCCACTCCCTCAGTGAGGGCAGTGTTCCAACCTCCCTCAGCCCCGCCCCATCTCCGCAGGTTACCATGGACTACAGATGCTGCATTCTGAGGCCAGGGCGTTCCGAAAATGCCAAGGGCAGACATAATGACCTTAAATGATTTCCTCTTGTGTCAATTTTGGTAAACTTTAGGAGCTAGGAAATGGTCAACTTTACAGAAATGTTCAAATTTACTGGCATTTCATATATTCTCTGCTATAACATGGTCCTGATTCTTTCTGTATATTCTTTACTTATGTTTTGGTTTTCCTTAATCAAAATGTGTCTTTTAAATCTTCTCAAATAATATTCTTTGGACTTACTACCTCACCTGAATTTTATACATATTCTATTGTATTAAGTTCTCCTCATATACTTATTTATATTTTTTCTGTGTTCTCAGGTTTATTGTTTTGATATTCTGATGTCAAATAAAAGACTTGGTTATTCATTTTAAAAAATGTTGTTACTTATAACGATTTCAACTTTTCAAGATTCCTGCTTACTTCTAAGATTCTAAGGGTCAGGTCCTCTACATTATTGCTGGCCTAAGGCTTAGTTCACCTTATAGCAAAGTATATATTGACCTATTTTCCCCTCGACTTTATGTGATTTCCTACATCTCACCGTTCTTTGCACACACGCCAATTGAAATACCCTTAACTTATTTCACAGCTAATATTTCTTTGAAATAATGTGTATTTTTTAGAAAAATCTTCTTATATATTTAGGCAGAAAATCTGACCTGTCATAGTTTTCAAAACAGCATAATTTCACTCTTCTCAATGATGAATCTGTTGTATTACACAACCTTTGAGTATTTAGCTTTATCAATGACATGTACTTTAAAAATGTTTTAGAGATCCTACCAATCTTTGAAAACATCCTTGTTCCTTGTTTCAGTTCCAGTTTTATGTATATTTTCTGCCTTGCACCTTATTATTCCAACGTCTGATCGATGGCCTAGGGAATCTAATTCTGGTATTGATTGTTTTTGCTGATTGTCTCCCCCTGTAGCTGATTTCTTCATTGTTGTGTAAATTTAGATCATGAGCTCATGTTTAGATAAACATCTGACTTTGTAAGAGGCTTAGGTGTGAACACTCGTAAGCTTCATCAGAAAGTCAGCAAAGATTTATTTGTTTCACTCCAATGAGTTGCCCACGAGGACCCCGTTTTCTACAAGTGTTGGTACAATACTCCCTCTAGAGGCAAGGCCTCAGACAGGGCTGCTTTGTGCCCCATGATCTGTGGCACTGGCATTGGGCGGCCACTGGTCTGGGCAGGAGCCTCTCAGCGTGGGTCCCAGGAAACCATCTTCCTGCGAACTTCGGTCACCTGGCAGGAAGCTACGATGCCCAGACCTATGGTAAGCTGTGCAGCGAGGTGTACTGCACGGACAGGTTCCACATGCACTTCAAGTAAGAGGGCGGCCTGAGTGGAAAGGTGCAAGTTTGGGCTGCTGTGCAGACAAAGAAGGAGCCTTTTGTCCTGGGCCTAAATGCTTTGACACCCCACTGGGCCTGCCGGGCTCTGAGGGACCTGCCCTGGACCCCCTTCTCCCCTGCCCTTTGTTCAGTCACAGCAGAATTGGCCACACCCACTCCCTCTCTGAGGGCAGTGTTCCAACCTCCCTCAGCCCCTCCCCCTCTCCGCAGGTTACCATGGACTACACATGCTGCATTATAAGTCCAGGGCATTCCGAGAATGCCAAGCGCAGACATGAGAACCTTAAATGATTTCCTGTTGTGTTAGTTTTGGTAAACTTTAGGAGCTAGGAAATGGTCCACTTTACACAAATGTTCAAATTTACTGGCATTTCATATATTCTCTGCTATAACATTGTCCTGATTCTTTCTGTATATTCTTTACTTATGTTTTGGTTTTCCTTAGTCAAAGTTTGTCTTTTAAATCTTGTCAAAAAATATTCTTTGGGCTTACTACATCACCTGAATTTTATACGTTTTCTATTGTATTAAGTTCTGCTCTTATCTTTATTTATATTTTTTCTGTGGTCTCAGGTTTATTGTTTTGATATTCTGAAGTCAATTAAAACACTTGGTTATTCATTTTAATAAAAGTTTTTACTTATAAAGATTTCAACTTTTCAAGATTCCAGCTTACTTGTAAGATTCTAAGGGTCAGGACCTCTACATTGTTGCTGGCCTAAGGCTTAGTTCACAATATGGCAAAGTATATATTGACCTATTTTCCCCTCGACTTTCTGTGATTCCCTACATCTCAACTTTCTTTGCAGACAAGCCATTTGAAATACCCTTAACTTTTTTCACAGCCAATAAGTCTTTGAAATAATGTGTATTTTTAGAGAAATCTTCTTATATATTTAGGCAGAAAATCTGACCTGCCATAATTTTCAAAACAGCATAATTTCACTCTTCTCAATGATGAATCTGTTGTATTACACAACCTTTGAGTATTTAGCTTTAGCAATGACGTACTTTAAAAATGTTTTAGAGATCCTACCAGTCTTTGAAAACATCCTTGTCCTTGTTTCAGTTCCAGTTTTATGTATATTTTCTGCCCTGCCCCTGATTATTCAAACGTCTGATCGATGGCCTAGGGAATCTAATTCTGGTATTGATTGTTTTTGCTGATTGTCTCCCCCTGTAGCTGATTTCTTCATTATTGTGTAAATTTAGATCATGAGCTCATGTTTTGCTAAACATCTGACTTTGTAAGAGGCTTAGGTGTGAACACTCGTAAGCTTCATCAGAAAGTCCGCAAAGATTTATTTGTGTCCCTCCAATGAGTTGCCCACGAGGGCCCCGTTCTCTACAAGTGTTGGTCCACTACTCCCTCTAGAGGCACGGCCTCAGACAGGGCTGCTTTGCGCCCCACGATCTGGGGCAGTGGCAGTGGGCGGCCTGTGTCCCAGGCAGGAGCCTCTCTGCGTGTGTCACAGGGACCCATCTGCCTGCGAACTACGGTCACCTGGCAGGAAACTACGATGCCCAGACCTATGGTTAGTTGTGCAGCGAGGTGTACTGTGCGGACAGGTTCCACACACACTTCAAGTAAGAGGGCGTCCTGAGTGGAAAGGTGACAGTTTTGGCAGCTGTGCACACAAAGAAGGCTCACTTTGCCCTGGGCCTAAATGCTTGTGACACCCCACTGGGCCTGCCGGGCTCTGAGGGCCCTTCCCTTGGCCCTTGCTCCCTGCCCTTTGTTCAGGCACAGCAGAGATGGCCACACCCATTCCCTCAGTGAGGGCAGTGTTCCAACCTCCCTCAGCCCCGCACCCTCTCCGCAGGTTTCCATGGACTACAGATGCTGCATTCTGAGTCCATGGCATTCCGAGAATGCCAAGGGCAGACATGATGACCTTACATGATATCCTCTTGTGTCAGTTTTGGTAAACTTTAGGAGCTAGGTAATGGTCCACTTTACACAAATGTTCAAATTTACTGGCATTTCATATATTCTCTGCTATAACATTGTCCTGATTCTTTCTATATATTCTTTACTTATGTTATGGTTTTCCTTAATCTAAGTGTGTCTTTTAAATCTTGTCAAAGAATATTCTTAGACTTACTACATCACCGGAATTTTATACATTTTCTATTGTATTAAGTTCTCCTCATATCTTTATTTATATTTTTTCTGTGTTCTCAGCTTTTATTGTTTTGATCTTCTGATGTCAATTAAAACACTTGGTTATTCATTTTAATAAATATTTTTACTTATAAAGATTTGAACTTTTAAAGATTCCAGGTTACTTGTAAGTTTCTAAGGGTCAGGTCTTCTACATTGTGGCTGGCCTTAGGCTTAGTTCACAATATAGCAAAGTAGATATTGACCTATTTTCCCCTCGACTTTCTGTGATTTCCTACATCTCACCTTTCTTTGCAGACAAGCCTTTTGAAATACCCTTAACTTATTTCACATCTAATAAGTCTTTGAAATAATGTGTATTTTTTAGAGAAATCTTCTTATATATTTACGCAGGAAATCTGACCTGCCATAGTTTTCAAAACAGCATAATTTCAGTCTTCTCAATGATGAATCTGTTGTATTACACAAACTTTGATTATTTAGCTTTCTCAATTACATGTACTTTAAAAATGTTTTAGAGATCCTACCAGTCTTTGAAAACATCCTTGTTCCTTGTTTCAGTTCCAGTTTTATGTATATTTTCTGCCTTGCACCTGATTATTCCAATGTCTGATCGATGGCCTAGGGAATCTAATTCTGGTATTGAGTGTTTTTTGCAGATTGTCTCCCCCTGTAGCTGATATCTTCATTATTGTGTAAATTTAGATCATGAGCTCATGTTTTGCAAAACATATGACTTTCTAAGAGGCTTAGGTGTGAACACTCGTAAGCTTCATCAGAAAGTCAGCAAAGATTTATTTGTGTCCCTCCAATGAGTTGCCCGCGAGGACCCCGTTTTCTACAAGTGTTGGCCCAATACTCCCTCTAGAGGCACGGCCTCAGACAGGGCTGCTTTGCGCCCCACGATCTGGGGCAGTGGCAGTGGGCGGCCTGTGGCCTGGGCAGGAGCCTCTCTGCGTGTGTCACAGGGACCCATCTGCCTAAGAACTTCGGTCACCTGGCAGGAAGCTAAGATGCCCAGAACTATGGTTAGTTGTGCAGCGAGGTGTACTGCGCGGACAGGTTCCACATGCACTTCAAATAAGAAGGCGGCCTGAGTGGAAACGTGAGAGTTTGGGCAGCTGTGTAGACAAAGAAGGCGCCCTATGGCCTGGGCCTAAATGCTTGTGACACCCCACTGGGCCTTCCGGGCTCTGAGGGCCCTGCCCTGGGCCACCTGCTCCCCTGCCCTTTGTTCAGTCACAGCAGAGATGGCCACACCCACTCCCTCACTGAGGGCAGTGTTCCAGTCTCCCTCAGCCCCTCCCACTCTCCGCACGTTACCATGGATTACAGATGCTGCATTCTGAGGCCAGGGCGTTCCGAGAATGCCAAGGGCCGACATGATGACCTTAAATGATTTCCTCTTGTGTCAGTTTTGGTAAACTGTAGGAGCTAGGAAATGGTCCACTTTACAGAAATGTTCCAATTTACTGGCATTTCATATATTCTCTGCTATAACATTGTCCTGATTCTTTCTATATATTCTTTAAATATGTTTGTGTTTTCCTTAATCAAAGTGTGTCTTTTAAATCTTTTCAAAGAATATTCTTTGGACTTACTACCTCACATGAATTTTATACGTCTTCTGTGGTATTATGTTCTGCTCATATCTTTATTTATCTTTTTTCTATGTTCTCAGGGTTTATTGTTTTGATTTTCTGATGTCAATTAAAACACTTGGTTATTCATTTTCATAAATCTTTTTACTTATAAAGATTTGAACTTTTAAAGATTCCAGCTCACTTTTAAGTTTCTAAGGGTCAGGTCCTCTACATTGTGGTTGGCCTAAGGCTTAGATCACCATATAGCAATGTATATATTGACATTTTCCCCTCGACTTTCTGTGATTCCCTACATCTCACCTTTCTTTGCAGACAAGCCATTTGAAATACACTTAACGTACTTCACAGCCAATAAGTCTTTGAAATAATGTCTATTTTTTAGAGATGTATTCTTATATAATTAGGCAGAAAATCTCACCTGCCATAGTTTTCAAAACAGCATAATTTCACTCTTCTGAATGCTTAATCTGTGGTATTAAACAACCTTTGAGTATTTAGGTTTATCAACGACATGTACTTTAAAAATGTTTTAGAGATCCTACCAGTCTTTGAAAACATCCTTGTTCCTTGTTTCATTTCCAGGTTTATGTATATTTTCTGCCTTGCACCTGACTATTCCAACATCAGATGGATGGCCTAGGGAATCTAATTCTGGTAGTGATTGTTTTTGCTGATTGTCTCACTTTGTAGCTGATTTCTTCAATATTGTGTAAATTTAGATCATGAGCTCATGTTTAGCTAATCAGCTGACCTTGTAAGAGGCTTAGGTGTGAACGCTGGTAACCTTCAGCAGAAAGTCGGCAAAGATTTATTTGTGTCCCTCCAATGAGTTGCCCGCAAGAACCCCGTTTTCTACAAGTGTTGGTCCAATACTCCTTCGAGAGGCAGTGGACTCAGACATGGCTGCTTTTCAGCCTTCGATGTGGTGCAGGGGCAGTGGGCGGCCTGTGGCCCTGGCAGGAGCCTCTCCGCATGTGTCCCAGGGACCCATTTGCCTGCGAACTTCGGTCACCTGGCAGGAAGCTACGATGCCCTGACCTATGGTTAGCTGTGCAGCGAGGTGTACTGTGCGGAGAGGTTCCACACACACTTCAAGTATGTGGGCGGCCTGAGAGGAAAAATGAGAGTTTGGTCAGCTGTGCAGACAAAGAAGGCGCCCTATGGCCTGGGCCTAAATGCTTATGACACCCCACTGGGCCTGCCGGGCTCTGAGGGCCCTGCCCTGGGCCCCCTGCTCCCCTGCCCTTTGTTCAGTCACAGCAGAGATGGCCACACCCTCTCCCTCAGTGAGGGCAGTCTTCAGCCTCCCTGAGCCCCGCCCACTCTCCGCAGGTTACCATGGACTACAGATGCTGCATTCTGAGGCCAGGGCATTCCGAGAATGCCAAGAGCAGACATGATGACCTTAAATGATTTCCTCTTGTGTCAGTTTTGTTAAACTGTACGAGCTAGGAAATGGTCAACTTTACAGAAATGTTCCAATTTACTGGCATTTCATATATTCTCTGCTATAACATTGTCCTGATTCTTTCTATATATTCTTTAATTATGTTTGTGTTTTCCTTAATCAAAGTGTGTCTTTTAAATCTTTTCAAAGAATATTCTTTGGACTTACTACCTCACCTGAATTTTATACGTTTTCTGTGGTATTATGTTCTGCTCATATCTTTATTTATCTTTTTTCTATGTTCTCAGGGTTTATTGTTTTGATTTTCTAATGTCAAGTAAAACACTTGTTTATTCATTTTAATAAATCTTTTTACTTATAAAGATTTGAACTTTTATAGATTCCAGCTTACTTGTACGTTTCTAAGGGTCAATTCCTCTACAGTGTTGCCGGCCTAAGGCTTAGTTCACCATATAGCAATGTATATATTGACATATTATCCCCTCGGCTTTCTGTGATTCCCTACATCTCACCTTCTTTACAGACAAGCCATTTGAAATACCCTTAACTTATTTCACAGCCTATAAGTCTTTGAAATAATGTGTAATTTTTAGAGAAATCATCTTATATAATTAGGCAGAAAATCTCACCTTCCATAGTTTTCTAAACAGCATAATTTCACTCTTCTCACTGCTTAATTTGTTGTATTATACAACCTTTGAGTATTTAGCTTTATCAATGCCATGTACTTCAAAAATGCTTTAGAGATCCTACCAGTCTTTGAAAACATCCATGTTTCTTGTTTCATTTCCAGGTTTATGTATATTTTCTGCCTAGCACCTGATTATTCCAACATCTGACAGATGGCCTAGAGAATCTAATTCTGGTATTGATTGTTTTTGCTGATTGTCTCCCTTTGTAGCTGATTTCTTCATTATTGTGTAAATTTAGATCATGAGCTCATGTTTAGCTAAACAGCTGACCTTGTAAGAGGCTTAGGTGTGAACGCTCGTAAGTTTCAGCAAAAAGTCGGCAAAGATTTATTTGTGTCCCTCCAATGAGTTGCCCACAAGGAACCCGTTTTCTAGAAGTGTTGGTCCAATACTCCCTCTAGGTATAGGGGACTTAGACAGGGCTGCTTTCGGCCCCCGATCTTGGGCAGGGGCAGTGGGCGGCCTGTGGCCCGGGCAGGAGCCTCTCTGCATGTGAACCTGGGAATCATCTCTCCTGCGAACTTCGGTCACCTGGCAGGAAGCTACGATGCCCAGACCTATGGTTAGCTGTGCAGCGAGGTGTACTGCGCGGACAGGTTTCACACACCCTTCTCCTAAGAGGGCGGCCTGTGTGGAAAAATGAGAGTTTGGGCAGCTGTGCAGACAAAGAAGGCGCCCTATGGCCTGGGCCTAAATGCTTGTGACACCCCACTGGGCCTGCAGGGCTCTGAGGGCCCTGCCCTGGGCCCCCAGCTCCCCTGCCATTTGTTCAGTCACAGCAGAGATGGCCACACCCACTCACTCAGTGAGGGCAGTGCTCCAGTTTCCCTCAGCCCCGCCCACTCTCCGCAGGTTAACATGGACTACAGATGCTGCATTCTGAGGCCAGGGCGTTCCGAAAATGACAAGGGCCGACATGATGACCTTAAATTATTTCCCCTTGTGTCAGTTTTGGTAAACTGTAGGAGCTAGGAAATGGTCCACTTTACAGAAATGTTCCATTTATTGGCATTTCATATATTCTCTGCTATAACATTGTCCTGATTCTTTCTATATATTCTTTAATTATGTTTGTGTTTTCCTTAATCAAAGTGTGTCTTTTAAATCTTTTCAAAGAATATTCTTTGGACTTACTACCTCACCTGAATTTTATACGTTTTCTGTGGTATTAAGTTCTGCTCATATCTTTATTTATCTTTTTTCTATGTTCTCAGGGTTTATTGTTTTGATTTTCTGATGTCAATTAAAACACTTGGTTATTCATTTTCATAAATCTTTTTACATAAAAACATTTGAACTTTTAAAGATTCCAGCTCACTTTTAAGTTTCTAAGTGTCAGGTCCTCTACATTGTGGCTTGCCAAAGGCTTAGTTCACCATATAGCAATGTATATATTGACATTTTCCCCTCGACTTTCTGTGATTCCCTACATCTCACCTTTCTTTGCAGACAAGCCATTTGAAATACACTTAACTTATTTCACAGCCAATAAGTCTTTGAAATAATATCTATTTTTTAGAGAAATCTTCTTATATAATTAGGCAGAAAATCTCACCTGCCATAGTTTTCAAAACTGCATAATTTCACTCTTCTCATGCTTAATCTGTGGTATTAAACAACCTTTGAATATTTAGGTTTATCAACGACATGTACTTTAAAAATGTTTTAGAGATCCTACCAGTCTTTGAAAACTTCCTTGTTCCTTGTTTCATTTGCAGGTTTATGTATATTTGCTGCCTTGCACCTGATTATTCCAACATCAGATGGATGGCCTAGGGGATCTAATTCTGGTAGTGATTGTTTTTGCTGATTGTCTCACTTTGTTGCTGATTTCTTCAATATTGTGTAAATTTAGATCATGAGCTCATGTTTAGCTAAACAGCTGACCTTGTAAGAGGCTTAGGTGTGAACGCTGGTAAGCTTCAGCAGAAAGTCGGCAAAGATTTATTTGTGTGCCTCCAATGAGTTGCCCGCAAGGACCCCGTTTTATACAAGTGTTGGTCCAATACTCCTTCGAGAGGCAGTGGACTCAGACATGGCTGCTTTTCAGCCTTCGATCTGGGGCAGGGGCAGTGGGCGGCCTGTGGCCCGGGCAGGAGCCTCTCCGCATGTGTCCCAGGGACCCATTTGCCTGCGAACTTCGGTCACCTGGCAGGAAGCTACGATGCCCTGACCTATGGTTAGCTGTGCAGCGAGGTGTACTGCGCGGACAGGTTCCACACACACTTCAACTAAGTGGGCGGTCTGAGTGGAAAAGTGAGAGTTTGGACAGCTGTGCAGACAAAGAAGGCGCCCTATGGCCTGGGCCTAAATGCTTGTGACACACAACAGGGACTGCCGGGCTCTGAGGGCCCTGCCCTCGGCCCCCTGCTCCCCTGCCCTTTGTTCAGTCACAGCAGAGATGACCACACCCACTCCCTCAGTGAGGGCAGTCTTCAGCCTCCCTAAGCCCCGCCCACTCTCCGCAGGTTACCATGGACTACAGATGCTGAATTCTGAGGCCAGGGCGTTCCGAGAATGCCAAGAGCAGACATGATGACCTTAAATGATTTCCTCTTGTGTCAGTTTTGTTAAACTGTACGAGCTAGGAAATGGTCCACTTTACAGAAATGTTCCAATTTACTGGCATTTCATATATTCTCTGCTATAACATTGTCCTGATTCTTTCTGTATATTCTTTAATTATGTTTGTGTTTTCCTTAATCAAAGTGTGTCTTTTAAATCTTTTTCAAAGAATATTCTTTGGACTTACTACCTCACCTGAATTTTATACGTCTTCTTTGGTATTAAGTCCTGCTCATATCTTTATTTATCTTTTTTCTATGTTCTCAGGGTTTATTGTTTTGATTTTCTGATGTCAAGTAAAACACTTGGTTATTCATTTTAATAAATCTTTTTACTTATAAAGATTTGAACTTTTAAAGATTCCAGCTTACTTGTACGTTTCTAAGTGTCAATTCCTCTACAGTGTTGCCGGCCTAAGGCTTAGTTCACCATATAGCAAAGTATATATTGACATATTATCCCCTCGGCTTTCTGTGATTCCCTACATCTCACCTTTCTTTGCAGACAAGCCATTTGAAATACCCTTAACTTATTTCACAGCCTATAAGTCTTTGAAATAATGTGTATTTTTTAGAGAAATCATCTTATATAATTAGGCAGAAAATCTCACCTTCCATAGTTTTCTAAACAGCATAATTTCACTCTTCTCACTGCTTAATTTGTTGTATTATACAACCTTTGAGTATTTAGCTTTATCAATGCCATGTACTTCAAAAATGCTTTAGAGATCCTACCAGTCTTTGAAAACATCCATGTTCCTTGTTTCATTTCCAGGTTTATGTATATTTTCTGCCTAGCACCTGATTATTCCAACATCTGACAGATGGCCTAGAGAATCTAATTCTGGTATTGATTGTTTTTGCTGATTGTCTCCCTTTGTAGCTGATTTCTTCATTATTGTGTAAATTTAGATCATGAGCTCATGTTTAGCTAAACAGCTGACCTTGTAAGAGGCTTAGGTGTGAACGCTCGTAAGTTTCAGCAAAAAGTCGGCAAAGATTTATTTGTGTCCCTCCAATGAGTTGCCCACAAGGAACCCGTTCTCTAGAAGTGTTGGTCCAATACTCCCTCTAGGTATAGGGGACTTAGACAGGGCTGCTTTCGGCCCCCGATCTTGGGCAGGGGCAGTGGGCGGCCTGTGGCCCGGGCAGGAGCCTCTCTGCATGTGAACCTGGGAATCATCTCTCCTGCGAACTTCGGTCACCTGGCAGGAAGCTACGATGCCCAGACCTATGGTTAGCTGTGCAGCGAGGTGTACTGCGCGGACAGGTTTCACACACCCTTCTCCTAAGAGGGCGGCCTGTGTGGAAAAATGAGAGTTTGGGCAGCTGTGCAGACAAAGAAGGCGCCCTATGGCCTGGGCCTAAATGCTTGTGACACCCCACTGGGCCTGCAGGGCTCTGAGGGCCCTGCCCTGGGCCCCCAGCTCCCCTGCCATTTGTTCAGTCACAGCAGAGATGGCCACACCCACTCACTCAGTGAGGGCAGTGTTCCAGTTTCCCTCAGCCCCGCCCACTCTCCGCAGGTTAACATGGACTACAGATGCTGCATTCTGAGGCCAGGGCGTTCCGAAAATGACAAGGGCCGACATGATGACCTTAAATTATTTCCCCTTGTGTCAGTTTTGGTAAACTGTAGGAGCTAGGAAATGGTCCACTTTACAGAAATGTTCCATTTATTGGCATTTCATATATTCTCTGCTATAACATTGTCCTGATTCTTTCTATATATTCTTTAATTATGTTTGTGTTTTCCTTAATCAAAGTGTGTCTTTTAAATCTTTTCAAAGAATATTCTTTGGACTTACTACCTCACCTGAATTTTATACGTTTTCTGTGGTATTAAGTTCTGCTCATATCTTTATTTATCTTTTTTCTATGTTCTCAGGGTTTATTGTTTTGATTTTCTGATGTCAATTAAAACACTTGGTTATTCATTTTCATAAATCTTTTTACTTAAAAACATTTGAACTTTTAAAGATTCCAGCTCACTTTTAAGTTTCTAAGTGTCAGGTCCTCTACATTGTGGCTTGCCAAAGGCTTAGTTCACCATATAGCAATGTATATATTGACATTTTCCCCTCGACTTTCTGTGATTCCCTACATCTCACCTTTCTTTGCAGACAAGCCATTTGAAATACACTTAACTTATTTCACAGCCAATAAGTCTTTGAAATAATGTCTATTTTTTAGAGAAATCTTCTTATATAATTAGGCAGAAAATCTCACCTGCCATAGTTTTCAAAACTGCATAATTTCACTCTTCTCATGCTTAATCTGTGGTATTAAACAACCTTTGAATATTTAGGTTTATCAACGACATGTACTTTAAAAATGTTTTAGAGATCCTACCAGTCTTTGAAAACTTCCTTGTTCCTTGTTTCATTTGCAGGTTTATGTATATTTGCTGCCTTGCACCTGATTATTCCAACATCAGATGGATGGCCTAGGGGATCTAATTCTGGTAGTGATTGTTTTTGCTGATTGTCTCACTTTGTTGCTGATTTCTTCAATATTGTGTAAATTTAGATCATGAGCTCATGTTTAGCTAAACAGCTGACCTTGTAAGAGGCTTAGGTGTGAACGCTGGTAAGCTTCAGCAGAAAGTCGGCAAAGATTTATTTGTGTGCCTCCAATGAGTTGCCCGCAAGGACCCCGTTTTATACAAGTGTTGGTCCAATACTCCTTCGAGAGGCAGTGGACTCAGACATGGCTGCTTTTCAGCCTTCGATCTGGGGCAGGGGCAGTGGGCGGCCTGTGGCCCGGGCAGGAGCCTCTCCGCATGTGTCCCAGGGACCCATTTGCCTGCGAACTTCGGTCACCTGGCAGGAAGCTACGATGCCCTGACCTATGGTTAGCTGTGCAGCGAGGTGTACTGCGCGGACAGGTTCCACACACACTTCAACTAAGTGGGCGGTCTGAGTGGAAAAGTGAGAGTTTGGACAGCTGTGCAGACAAAGAAGGCGCCCTATGGCCTGGGCCTAAATGCTTGTGACACACAACAGGGACTGCCGGGCTCTGAGGGCCCTGCCCTCGGCCCCCTGCTCCCCTGCCCTTTGTTCAGTCACAGCAGAGATGACCACACCCACTCCCTCAGTGAGGGCAGTCTTCAGCCTCCCTAAGCCCCGCCCACTCTCCGCAGGTTACCATGGACTACAGATGCTGAATTCTGAGGCCAGGGCGTTCCGAGAATGCCAAGAGCAGACATGATGACCTTAAATGATTTCCTCTTGTGTCAGTTTTGTTAAACTGTACGAGCTAGGAAATGGTCCACTTTACAGAAATGTTCCAATTTACTGGCATTTCATATATTCTCTGCTATAACATTGTCCTGATTCTTTCTGTATATTCTTTAATTATGTTTGTGTTTTCCTTAATCAAAGTGTGTCTTTTAAATCTTTTTCAAAGAATATTCTTTGGACTTACTACCTCACCTGAATTTTATACGTCTTCTTTGGTATTAAGTCCTGCTCATATCTTTATTTATCTTTTTTCTAAGTTCTCAGGGTTTATTGTTTTGATTTTCTGATGTCAAGTAAAACACTTGGTTATTCATTTTAATAAATCTTTTTACTTATAAAGATTTGAACTTTTAAAGATTCCAGCTTACTTGTACGTTTCTAAGTGTCAATTCCTCTACAGTGTTGCCGGCCTAAGGCTTAGTTCACCATATAGCAAAGTATATATTGACATATTATGCCCTCGGCTTTCTGTGATTCCCTACATCTCACCTTTCTTTGCAGACAAGCCATTTGAAATACCCTTAACTTATTTCACAGCCTATAAGTCTTTGAAATAATGTGTATTTTTTAGAGAAATCATCTTATATAATTAGGCAGAAAATCTCACCTTCCATAGTTTTCTAAACAGCATAATTTCACTCTTCTCACTGCTTAATTTGTTGTATTAATCAACCTTTGAGTATTTAGGTTTATCAACGCCATGTACTTTAAAAATGTTTTAGAGATCCTACCAGTCTTTGACAACATCCTTGTTCTTTGTTTCTTTTCCAGGTTTATGTAAATTTTCTGCCTAGCACCTGATTATTCCAACATCTGACGGATGGCCTAGGGAATCTAATTCTGGTATTGATTGTTTTTGCTGATTGTCTCCCTTTGTAGCTGATTTCTTTATTATTGTGTAAATTTAGATCATGAGCTCATGTTTAGCTAAACAGCTGACCTTGTAAGAGGCTTAGGTGTGAACGCTCGTAAGTTTCAGCAAAAAGTCGGCAAAGATTTATTTGTGTCCCTCCAATGTGTTGCCCACAAGGACCACGTTTTCTAGAAGTGTTGAAACAATACTCCCTGTAGGGGTAGGGGCCTTAGACAGGGCTGCTTTCGGCCCCCGATCTTGGGCAGGGGCAGTGGGCACCTGTGGCCCGGGCAGGAGCCTCTCTGCGTGTGAACCTGGGAATCATCTCTCCTGCGAACTTCGGTCACCTGGCAGGAAGCTACGATGCGCAGACCTATGGTTAGCTGTGCAGCGAGGTGTACTGCGCGGACAGGTTCCACACACACTTCAACTAAGTGGGTGGCCTCTGTGGAAAAATGAGAGTTTGGGCAGCTGTGCAGACAAAGAAGGCGCCCTATGGCCTGGGCCTAAATGCTTGTGACACCCCACTGGGCCTGCCGGGCTCTGAGGGCCCTGCCCTGGGCCCCCTGCTCCCCTGCCATTTGTTCAGTCACAGCAGAAATGGCCACACCCACTCCCTCAGTGAGGGCAGTGTTCCAGTCTCCCTCAGCCCCTCCCACTCTCCGCAGTTTACCATGGACTACAGATGCTGCATTCTGAGGCCAGGGCATTCCGAGAATGCCAAAGGCCGACATGATGACCTTAAATGATTTCCTCTTGTGTCAGTTTTGGTAAACTGTAGGAGCTAGGAAATGGTCCACTTTACAGAAATGTTCCAATTTACTGGCATTTCATATATTCTCTGCTATAACATTGTCCTGGTTCTTTCTATATATTCTTTAATTATGTTTGTGTTTTCCTTAATCAAAGTGTGTCTTTTAAATCTTTTCAAAGAATATTCTTTGGACTTACTACCTCACCTGAATTTTATACGTTTTCTGTGGTATTAAGTTCTGCTCATATCTTTATTTATCTTTTTTCTATGTTCTCAGGGTTTATTGTTTTGATTTTCTGATGTCAATTAAAACACTTGGTTATTCATTTAAATAAATCTTTTTACTTATAAACATTTGAACTTTTAAAGATTCCAGCTCACTTTTAAGTTTCTAAGTGTCAGGTCCTCTACATTGTGGCTGGCCTAAGGCTTATTTCACCATATAGCAATGTATATATTGACATTTTCCCCTCGACTTTCTCTGATATCCTACCTCTCTCCTTTCTTTGCAGACAAGCCATTTGAAATACACTTAACTTATTTCACAGCCAATAAGTCTTTGAAATAATGTCTATTTTTTAGAGAAATCTTCTTATATAATTAGGCAGAAAATCTCACCTGCCATAGTTTTCAAAACAGCATAATTTCACTCTTCTCAATGCTTAATCTGTGGTATTAAACAACCTTTGAGTATTTAGGTTTATCAACGACATGTACTTTAAAAATGTTTTAGAGATCCTACCAGTCTTTGACAACATCCTTGTTCCTTGTTTCTTTTCCAGGTTTATGTATATTTTCTGCCTAGCACCTGATTATTCCAACATCAGATGGATGGCCTAGGGAATCTAATTCTGGTATTGATTGTTTTTGCTGATTGTCTCCCTTTGTAGCTGATTTCTTCATTATTGTGTAAATTTAGATTATGAGCTCATGTTTAGCTAAACAGCTGACCTTGTAAGAGGCTTAGGTGTGAACGCTGGTAAGCTTCAGCAGAAAATCGGCAAAGATTTATTTGTGTCCCTCCAATGAGTTGCCCGCAAGGAGCCCATTTTCTACAAGTGTAGGTCCAATACTCCTTCAAGAGGCAGTGGATTCAGACATGGCTGATTTTCAGCCTTCGATCTGGGGCAGGGGCATTGGGTGGCCTGTGGCCCGGGCAGGAGCCTCTCCGCATGTGTCCCAGGGACCCATTTGCCTGCGAACTTCGGTCACCTGGCAGGAAGCTACGATGCCCTGACCTATGGTTAGCTGTGCAGCGAGGTGTACTGCGCGGACAGGTTCCACACAAACTTCAAATAAGTGGGCGGCCTGAGTGGAAAAATGAGAGTTTGGACAGTTGTGCAGACAAAGAAGGCGCCCTATGGCCTGGGCCTATATGCTTGTGACACCCCACTGGGCCTGCCGGGCTCTGAGGGCCCTGCCATGGGCCCCCTGCTGCCCCTGCCAGGGCATTCCTAGAATGCCAAGAGCAGACATGATGACCTTAAATGATTTCCTCTTGTGTCAGTTTTGTTAAACTGTACGAGCTAGGAAATGGTCAACTTTACAGAAATGTTCCAATTTACTGGCATTTCATATATTCTCTGCTATAACATTGTCCTGATTCTTTCTATATATTCTTTAATTATGTTTGTGTTTTCCTTAAATAAAGTGTGTCTTTTAAATCTTTTCAAAGAATATTCTTTGGACTTACTACCTCACCTGAATTTTATACGTTTTCTGTGGTATTATGTTCTGCTCATATCTTTATTTATCTTTTTTCTATGTTCTCAGGGTTTATTGTTTTGATTTTCTAATGTGAAGTAAAACACTTGTTTATTCATTTTAATAAATCTTTTTACTTATAAAGATTTGAACTTTTATAGATTCCAGCTTACTTGTACGTTTCTAAGGGTCAATTCCTCTACAGTGTTGCCGGCCTAAGGCTTAGTTCACCATATAGCAATGTATATATTGACATATTATCCCCTCGGCTTTCTGTGATTCCCTACATCTCACCTTCTTTACAGACAAGCCATTTGAAATACCCTTAACTTATTTCACAGCCTATAAGTCTTTGAAATAATGTGTAATTTTTAGAGAAATCATCTTATATAATTAGGCAGAAAATCTCACCTTCCATAGTTTTCTAAACAGCATAATTTCACTCTTCTCACTGCTTAATTTGTTGTATTAAACAACCTTTGAGTATTTAGCTTTATCAATGCCATGTACTTCAAAAATGCTTTAGAGATCCTACCAGTCTTTGAAAACATCCTTGTTCCTTGTTTCATTTCCAGGTTTATGTATATTTTCTGCCTAGCACCTGATTATTCCAACATCTGACGGATGGCCTAGGGAATCTAATTCTGGTATTGATTGTTTTTGCTGATTGTCTCCCTTTGTAGCTGATTTCTTCATTATTGTGTAAATTTAGATCATGAGCTCATGTTTAGCTAAACAGCTGACCTTGTAAGAGGCTTAGGTGTGAATGCTCGTAAGTTTCAGCAAAAAGTCGGCAAAGATTTATTTGTGTCCCTCCAATGAGTTGCTCACAAGGACCCCGTTTTCTAGAAGTGTTGGTCCAATACTCCCTCTAGGGGTAGGGGACTTAGACCGGGCTGCTTTCAGCCCCCGATATTGGGCTGGGGCATTGGGCACCTGTGGCCCGGGCAGGAGCCTCTCTGCATGTGAACCTGGGAATCATCTCTCCTGCGAACTTCGGTCACCAGGCAGGAAGCTACGATGCGCAGACCTATGGTTAGCTGTGCAGCGAGGTGTACTGCGCGGAAAGGTTCCACACACACTTCAACTAATTGGGCGGCCTTTGTGGAAAAATGAGAGTTTGGGCAGCTGTGCAGACAAAGAAGGCGCCCTATGGCCTGGGCCTAAATGCTTGTGACACTACACTGGGCCTGCCGGGCTCTGAGGGCCCTGCCCTGTGCCCCCTGCTCCACTGCCGTTTGTTCAGTCACAGCAGAGATGGCCACACCCACTCCCTCAGTGA
This sequence comes from Mesoplodon bidens, assembly GCF_964165515.1. Classification (NCBI taxonomy): domain Eukaryota; kingdom Metazoa; phylum Chordata; class Mammalia; order Artiodactyla; family Ziphiidae; genus Mesoplodon; species Mesoplodon bidens. The sequence continues at coordinate 407,019 of NW_027672491.1, forward strand.
GGGCAGTGTTCCAGTCTCCCTCAGCCCCTCCCACTCTCCGCAGTTTACCATGGACTACAGATGCTGCATTCTGAGGCCAGGGCGTTCCGAGAATGCCAAAGGCCGACATGATGACCTTAAATGATTTCCTCTTGTGTCAGTTTTGGTAAACTGTAGGAGCTAGGAAATGGTCAACTTTACAGAAATGTTCCAATTTACTGGCATTTCATTTATTCTCTGCTATAACATTGTCTTGTTTCTTTCTATATATTCTTTAATTATGTTTGTGTTTTCCTTAATCAAAGTGTGTCTTTTAAATCTTTTCAAAGAATATTCTTTGGACTTACTACCTCACCTGAATTTTATACGTTTTCTGTGGTATTAAGTTCTGCTCATATCTTTATTTATCTTTTTTCTATGTTCTCAGGGTTTATTGTTTTGATCTTCTGATGTCAATTAAAACACTAGGTTATTCATATTCATAAATATTTTTACTTATAAAAATTTGAACTTTTAACGATTCCAGCTCACTTTTAAGTTTCTAAGAGTCAGGTCCCCTACATTGTGGCTGGACTAAGGCTTTGTTCACCATATAGCAATGTATATATTGACATTTTCCCCTCGACTTTCTGTGATTCCCTACATCTCACCTTTCTTTGCAGACAAGCCATTTGAAATACACTTAACTTATTTCACAGCCAATAAGTCTTTGAAATAATGTCTATTTTGTAGAGAAATCTTCTTATATAATTAGGCAGAAAATCTCACCTACCATAGTTTTCAAAACAGCATAATTTCACTCTTCTGAATGCTTAATCTGTGGTATTAAACAACCTTTGAGTATTTAGGTTTATCAACGACATGTACTTTAAAAATGTTTTAGAGATCCTACCAGTCTTTGAAAACATCCTTGTTCATTGTTTCATTTCCAGGTTTATGTATATTTTCTGCCTTGCACCTGATTAATCCAACGTCAGATGGATGGCCTAGTGAGTCTAATTCTGGTAGTGATTGTTTTTGCTGATTGTCTCACTTTGTTGCTCATTTCTTCAATATTGTGTAAATTTAGATCATGAGCTCATGTTTAGCTAAACAGCTGACCTTGTAAGAGGCTTAGGTGTGAACGCTGGTAAGCTTCAGCAGAAAGTCGGCAAAGATTTATTTGTGTCCCTCCAATGAGTTGCCCGCAAGGACCCCGTTTTCTACAAGTGTTGGTCCAATACTCCTTCGAGAGGCAGTGGACTCACACATGGCTGCTTTTCAGCCTTTGATCTGGGGCAGGGGCAGTGGGCGGCCTGTGGCCCGGGCAGGAGCCTCTCCGCATGTGTCCCAGGGACCCATTTGCCTGCGAACTTTGGTCACCTGGCAGGTACCTACGATGCCCTGACCTATTGGTAGCTGTGCAGCGAGGTGTACTGCGCGGACAGGTTCCACACACACTTCAACTAAATGGGCGGCCTGAGTGGAAAAGTGAGAATTTGGACAGCTGTGCAGACAAAGAAGGCGCCCTATGGCGTGGGACTAAATGCTTTTGACACCCCACTCGGCCTGCCGGGCTCTGAGGGCCCTGCCCTTGGCCCCCTGCTCCCCTGCCCTTTGTTCAGTCACAGCAGAGATGACCACACCCAATCCCTCAGTGAGGTCAGTCTTCAGCCTCCCTAAGCCCCGCCCACTCTCCGCAGGTTACCATGGACTACAGATGCTGCATTCTGAGGCCAGGGCGTTCCGAGAATGCCAAGAGCAGACATGATGACCTTAAATGATTTCCTCTTGTGTCAGTTTTGTTAAACTGTACGAGCTAGGTAATGGTCAACTTTACAGAAATGTTCCAATTTACTGGCATTTCATATATTCTCTGCTATAACATTGTCCTGAATCTTTCTATATATTCTTTAATTATGTTTGTGTTTTCCTTAATCAAAGTGTGTCTTTTAAATCTTTTCAAAGAATATTCTTTGGACTTACTACCTCACCTGAATTTTATACGTTTTCTGTGGTATTGAGTTCTGCTCATATCTTTATTTATCTTTTTTCTATGTTCTCAGGGTTTATTGTTTTGATTTTCTGATGTCAATTAAAACACTTGGATATTCATTTTCATAAATCTTTTTACTTATAAACATTTGAACTTTTAAAGATTCCAGCTCACTTTTAAGTTTCTAAGTGTCAGGTTCTCTACATTGTGGCTGGCCTAAGGCTTAGTTCACCATATAGCAATGTATATATTGACATTTTCCCCTCGACTTTCTGTGATTCCCTACATCTCACCTTTCTTTGCAGACAAGCCATTTGAAATAAACTTAACTTATTTCACAGCCAATAAGTCTTTGAAATAATGTCTATTTTTTAGAGAAATCTTCTTATATAATTAGGCAGAAAATCTCACCTGCCATAGTTTTCAAAACAGCATAATTTAACTCTTCTCAATGCTTAATCTGTTGTATTAAACAACCTTTGAGTATTTAGGTTTATCAACGACATGTACTTTAAAAATATTTTAGAGATCCTACCAGTCTTTGAAAACATCCTTGTTCCTTGTTTCATTTCCAGGTTTATGTATATTTTCTGCCTTGCACCTGATTATTCCAACATCAGATGGATGGCCTAGGGAATCTAATTCTGGTATTGATTGTTTTTGCTGATTGTCTCACTTTGTCGCTGATTTCTTCAATATTGTGTAAATTTAGATCATGAGCTCATGTTTAGCTAAACAGCTGACCTTGTACGAGGCTTAGGTGTGAACGCTGGTAAGCTTCAGCAGAAAGTAGGCAAAGATTTACTTGTGTCCCTCCAATGAGTTGCCCGCAAGGACCCCGTTTTCTACAAGTGTTGGTCCAATACTCCTTCGAGAGGCAGTGGACTCAGACATGGCTGCTTTTCAGCCTTCGATGTGGTGCAGGGGCAGTGGGCGGCCTGTGGCCCGGGCAGGAGCCTCTCCGCATGTGTCCCAGGGACCCATTTGCCTGCGAACTTCGGTCACCTGGCAGGAAGCTACGATGCCCTGACCTATGGTTAGCTGTGCAGCGAGGTGTACTGCGCGGACAGGTTCCACACACACTTCAAATATGTGGACGGCCTGAGTGGAAAAATGAGAGTTTGGTCAGCTGTGGAGACAAAGAAGGCGCCCTATGGCGTGGGCCTAAATGCTTGTGACACACCACTCGGCCTGCCGGGCTCTGAGGGCCCTGCCCTGGGCCCAATGCTCCCCTGCCCTTTGTTCAGTCACAGCAGAGATGACCACACCCACTCCCTCAGTGAGGGCAGTCTTCAGCCTCCCTAAGCCCCGCCCACTCTCCGCAGGTTACCATGGACTACAGATGCTGCATTCTGAGGCCAGGGCGTTCCGAGAATGCCAAGAGCAGACATGATGACCTTAAATGATTTCCTCTTGTGTCAGTTTTGTTAAACTGTACGAGCTAGGTAATGGTCAACTTTACAGAAATGTTCCAATTTACTGGCATTTCATATATTCTCTGCTATAACATTGTCCTGATTCTTTCTATATATTCTTTATTTATGTTTGTGTTTTCCTTAATCAAAGTGTGTCTTTTAAATCTTTTCAAAGAATATTCTTTGGACTTACTACTTCACCTGAATTTTATACGTTTTCTGTGGTATTAAGTTCTGCTCATATCTTTATTTATCTTTTTTCTATGTTCTCAGGGTTTATTGTTTTGATTTTCTGATGTCAATTAAAACACTTGGTTATTCATTTTAATAAATCTTTTTACTTATAAACATTTGAACTTTTAATGATTCCAGCTCACTTTTAAGTTTCTAAGTGTCAGGTCCTCTACATTGTGGCTGGCCTAAGGCTTAGTTCACCATATAGCAATGTATATATTGACATTTTCCCCTCAACTTTCTGTGATTCCCTACCTCTCTCCTTTCTTTGCAGACAAGCCATTTGAAATACACTTAACTTATTTCACAGCAAATAAGTCTTTGAAATAATGTCTATTTTTTAGAGAAATCTTCTTATATAATTAGGCAGAAAATCTCACCTGCCATAGTTTTCAAAACAGCATAATTTCACTCTTCTCAATGCTTAATCTGTGGTATTAAACAACCTTTGAGTATTTAGGTTTATCAACGACATGTACTTTAAAAATGTTTTAGAGATCCTACCAGTCTTTGAAAACATCCTTGTTCCTTGTTTCTTTTCCAGGTTTATGTATGTTTTCTGCCTAGCACCTGATTATTCCAACATCTCAAGGATGGCCTAGGGAATCTAATTCTGGTATTGATTGTTTTTGCTGATTGTCTCCCTTTGTAGCTGATTTCTTCATTATTGTGTAAATTTAGATCATGAGCTCATGTTTAGCTAAACAGCTGACCTTGTAAGAGGCTTAGGTGTGAACGCTTGTAAGTTTCAGCAAAAAGTCGGCAAATATTTATTTGTGTCCCTCCAATGAGTTGCACACAAGGACCCTGTTTTCTAGAAGTGTTGGTCCAATACTCCTTCTAGGTATAGGGGACTTAGACAGGGCTGCTTTCGGCCCCCGATCTTGGGCAGTGGCAGTGGGCGGCCTGTGGACCGGGCAGGAGCCTCTCTGCGTGTGAACCTGGGAATCATCTCTCCTGCGAACTTCGGTCACCTGGCAGGAAGCTACGATGCCCAGACCTATGGTTAGCTGTGCAGCGAGGTGTACTGCGCGGACAGGTTCCAGACACACTTCAACTAAGTGGGCGGCCTGTGTGGAAATATGAGAGTTTGGGCAGCTGTTCAGACAAAGAAAGCGCCCTATGGCCTGGGCCTAAATGCTTGTGACACCCCACTGGGCCTGCCGGGCTCTGAGGGCCCTGCCCTGGGCCGCCTGCTCCCCTGCCCTTTGTTCAGTCACAGCAGAGATGGCCACACCCACTCCCTCAGTGAGGGCAGTGTTCCAGTTTCCCTCAGGCCCGCCCACACTCCGCAGGTTACCATGGACTACAGATGCTGCATTCTGAGGCCAGGGCGTACCGAGAATGCCAAGGGCCGACATGATGACCTTAAATGATTTCCTCTGGTGTCACTTTTGGTAAACTGTAGGAGCTAGGAAATGGTCCACTTTACAGAAATGTTCCATATACTGGCATTTCATATATTCTCTGCTATAACATTGTCCTGATTCTTTCTATATATTCTTTAATTATGTTTGTGTTTTCCTTAATCAAAGTGTGTCTTTTAAATCTTTTCAAAGAATATTCTTTGGACTTACTACCTCACCTGAATTTTATACGATTTCTTTGGTATTAATTCCTGCTCATATCTTTATTTATCTTTTTTCTATGTTCTCAGGGTTTATTGTTTTGATTTTCTGATGTCAAGTAAAACACTTGGTTATTCATTTTAATAAATCTTTTTGCTTATAAAGATTTGAACTTTTAAAAATTCCAGCTTACTTGTACGTTTCTAAGTGTCAATTCCTCTACAGTGTTGCCGGCCTAAGGCTTAGTTCACCATATAGCAATGTATATATTGACATATTATCCCCTCGGCTTTCTGTGATTCCCTACATCTCACCTTTTTTGCAGACAAGCCATTTGAAATACCTTTAACTTATTTCACAGCCTATAAGTCTTTGAAATAATGTGTATTTTTTAGAGAAATCATCTTCTATAATTAGGCAGAAAATCTCACCTTCCATAGTTTTCTAAACAGCATAATTTCACTCTTCTCACTGCTTAATTTGTGGTATTAAACAACCTTTGAGTATTTAGCTTTATCAATGCCATGTACTTCAAAAATGATTTAGAGATCCTACCAGTCTTTGAAAACATCCTTGTTCCTTGTTTCATTTCCAGGTTTATGTATATTTTCTGCCTAGCACCTGATTATTCCAACATCTGACGGATGGCCTAGGGAATCTAAATCTGGTATTGATTGTTTTTGCTGATTGTCTCCCTTTGTAGCTGATTTCTTCATTATTGTGTAAATTTAGATCATGAGCTCATGTTTAGCTAAACATGTGACTTTGTAAGAGGCTTATGTGTGAACACTCGTAAGTTTCATCAGAAAGTCCGCAAAGATTTATTTGTGTCCCTCCAATGAGTTGCCCGCGAGGACCCCGTTTCCTACAAGTGTTGGTCCACTACTCCCTCTAGAGTCACGGCCTCAGACAGGGCTGCTTTGTGCCCCTCGATCTGGGGCAGTGGCAGTGGGCGGCCTGTGGCCCGGGCAGGAGCTTCTCTGCGTGTGTCCCAGGGACCCATCTGCCTGCGAACTTCGGTCACCTGGCAGGAAGCTATGATGCCCAGACCTATGGTTAGCTGTGCAGCGAGGTGTACTGCGCGGACAGGTTCCACACACACTTCAAGTAAGAGGGCGGCCTGAGTGGAAAGGTGAGAGTTTGGGCAGCTGTGCAGACAAAGAAGGCGCCCTTTGTCCTGGGCCTAAATACTTGTGACACCCCACTGGGCCTGCCGGGCTCTGAGGGCGATGCCCTGGGCCCCCTGCTCCCCTGTCCTTTGTTCAGTCACAGCAGAGATGGCCACACCCACTCCCTCTGTGAGGGCAGTGTTCCAACCTCCCTCAGCCCCGCCCCTTCTCCGCAGGTTACCATGGACTACCATTGCTGCATTCTGAGTCCAGGGCATTCCGAGAATGCCAAAGGCAGACATGATGACCTTAAATGATTTCCTCTTGTGTCAGTTTTGGTAAACTTTAGGAGCTAGGAACTGGTCCACTTTACACAAATGTTCAAATTGACTGGCATTTCATATATTCTCTGCTATAACATTCTCCTGGTTCTTTCTGTATATTCTTTACTTATGTTTTGGTTTTCCTTAATCAAAGTTTGTCTTTTAATTTTGTCAAAGAATATTCTTTGGACTTACTACATCAACTGAATTTTATACGTTTTCTATTGTATTAAGTTCTGCTCATATCTTTATTTATATTTTTTCTATGTTCTCAGGTTTATTGTTTTGATATACTGATGTCAATTAAAACACTAGGTTATTCATATTAATAAATCTTTTTACTTATAAAGATTTGAACTTTTCAAGATTCCAGCTTACTTGTAAGTTTCTAAGGGTCAGGTCCTCTACATTGTGGCTGGCCTAAGTCTTAGTTCTCCATATAGCAATGTATATATTGACCTATTTTACCCTCAACTTTCTGTGATTCCCTACATCTCACCTTTCCTTGCAGATAAGCCTTTTGAAATACCCTTAACTTATTTCACAGCCAATAAGTCTTTGAAATAATGTGTATTTTTTAGAGAAATCTTCTTATATAATAATGCAGAAATTCTGACCTGCCATAGTTTTCAAAACAGCCTAATTACACTCTTCTCAATGATGAATCTGTTGTATTACACAACCATTGAGTATTTAGCTTTATCAATGACATGTACTTTAAAAATGTTTTAGACATCCTACCAGTTTTGAAAACATCCTTGTTCCTTGTTTCAGATAAAGTTTTGTGTATACTTTCTGCCTTGCACCTGATTATTCCAACACCTGATGGATGGCCTAGGGAATCTAATTCTGGTATTGATTGTTTTTTCTGCTTGTCTCCCCTTGTAGCTGATTTCTTCATTATTGTGTAAATTTAGATCATGAGTTCATGTTTAGCTAAACAGCTGACCTTGTAAGAGGCTTAGGTGTGAACGCTCGTAAGCTTCAGCAGAAAGTCCGCAAAGGTTTTTTTGTGTCCCTCCAATGAGTTACCCACGCGGACCCGTTTTCTACAAGTGTTGGTACACTACTCCCTCTAGAGGCACGGCCTTAGACAGGGCTGCTTTGTGCCCCCCGATCTGGGGCTTTGGCAGTGGGCGGCCTGAGGCCCGGGCAGGAGCCTCTCTGCGTGTGTCCCTGGGACCCATCTCCCTGCGAACTTCGGTGACCTGCCAGGAAGCTACGATGCCCAGACCTATGGATAGCTGTGCAGCAAGGTGTATTGCGCGGAGAGGTTGCACACAAACTTCAAGTAAGAAGGCGGCCTGAGTGGAAAGGTGAGAGTTTGGGCAGCTGTGCAGACAAAGAAGGCGCCCTTTGTCCTGGGCCTAAATGCTTGTGACACCCCACAGGGCCTGCCGGGCTCTGAGGGCCCTGCCCTGAGCCCCCTGCTCCCCTTCCCTTTGTTCAGTCACAGCAGAGATGGCCACACCCACTCCCTCAGTGAGGGACGTGTTCCAAACTCCCTCAGCCCCGCCCCTTCTTCGCAGGTTACCATGGACTAAGGATGCTGCATTCTGAGTCCAGGGCATTCCGAGAATGCCAAGGGCAGACATGATGACCTTACATGTTTTCCTCTTCTGTCAGTTTTGGTAAACTTTCGGAGCTAGGAAATGGTCCACTTTACACAAATGTTCAAATTTACTGGCATTTCATATATTCTCTGCTATAACATTGTCCTGATTCTTTCTGTATATTCTTTACTTATGTTTTGGTTTTCCTTAATCAAAGTGTGTCTTTTAAATCTTGTCAAAGAATATTCTTAGACTTACTACATGACCTGAATTTTATACATTTTCTATTGTATTAAGTCCTCCTCTTATCTTTATTTATATTTTGTCTGTGTTCTCAGGTTTATTGTTTTGATATTCTGATGTCAATTAAAACACTTGGTTATTCATTTTAATAAATGTTTTTACTTATAAATATTTCAACTTTTCAAGATTCCAGCTTACTTGTAAGTTTCAAAGGGTCAGGTCCTCTACATTGTGGCTGGCCTATGGCTTAGTTCACCATTTAGCAATGTATATATTGACCTATTTTCCCCTCGACTTTCTGTGATTCCCTACATCTCAACTTTCTTTGCAGACAAGCCATTTGAAATAACCTTAACTTTTTTCACAGCCAATAAGTCTTTGAAATAATGTGTATTTTTTAGAGAAATCTTCTTATATAATTAGGCAGAAAATCTGACCTGCCATAGTTTTCAAAACAGCATAATTTCACTCTTCTCAATGATGAATCTGTTGTATGACACAACCTTTGAGTATTTAGCTTTATCAATCACATGTACTTTAAAAATGTATTAGAGATCCTACCAGTCTTTGAAAACATCCTTGTTCCTTGTTTCAGTTCCAGTTTTGTGTATACTTTCTGCCTTGCACCTGATTATTCCAACACCTGATGGATGGCCTAGGGAATCAAATTCTGGTATTGATTGTTTTTGCTGCTTGTCTCCCCTTGTGGCTGATTTCTTCATTATTGTGTAAATTTAGATCATGAGCTCATGTTTAGCTAAACAGCTGACCTTGTAAGAGGCTTAGGTGTGAACGCTCGTAAGCTTCAGCAGAAAGTCCACAAAGATTTGTTTTTTGTCCCTCCAATGAGATACCCGCGTGGACCCCGTTTTCTACAAGTGTTGGTCCACTACTCCCTCTAGAGGCTGGGACTCAGACAGGACTGCTTTGCTTCCCCCGATCTGGTGTAGTGGCTTTGGGCGGCCTGTGGCCTGGGCAGGAGGCTCTCCGCGTGTGTCCCACGACCGATCTGCCTGCGAACTTCGGTCACCTCTTAGGAAGCTATGATGCCCAGACCTATGGATAGCTTTGCAGCGAGGTGTACTGCGTGGACCGGTTCCACACACACTTCAAGTAAGAGGGCGGCCTGAGTGGAAAGGTCAGAGTTTGGGCAGCTGTGCAGACAAAGAAGGTGCACTTTGTCCTGGGCCTAAATGCTTGTGACACATGACTGGGCCTGCCGGGCTCTGAGGGCCCAGCCGTGGGCCCCCTTCTCCCCTGCCCTTTTTTCAGTCACAGCAGAGATGACCCCACCCACTCCCTCAGTGAAGGCAGTGTTCCAACCTCCCTCAGCCCCGCCCCCTCTCCCCAGGTTACCATGGACTACAGATGCTGCATTCTGAGTCTAGGGCATTCCGAGAATGCCAAGGGCAGACATGATGACCTTAAATGATTTCCTCTTGTGTCACTTTTGGTAAATTTTAGGAGCTACAAACTGGTCCACTTTACACAAACGTTTAAATTTACTGGCATTTCATATACTATCTGCTATAATATTGTCCTGATTCTTTCTGTATATTCTTTACTTATGTTTTGGTGTTCCTTAATCTAAGTGTGTCTTTTAATCTTGTCAAAGAATATTCCTTGGACTTACTACATCACCTGAATTTTATACGTTTTCTATTGTATTAAGTTCTGCTCATATCTTTATTTATATTTTTTCTATGTTCTCAGGTTTATTGTTTTGATATTCTGATGTCAATTAAAACACTTGATTATTCATTTTAATAAATCTTTTTACTTATAAAGATTTCAACTTTTCAAGATTCCAGCTTACTTGTAAGTTTCTAAGGGTCAGGTCCTCTACATTGTTGCTGGACTAAGGCTTAGTTCACCATATAGCAATGTATATATTGACTTATTTTCCCCTCGACTTTCTGTGATTCCCTACATCTCACCTTTCTTTGAAAACAAGTCATTTGAAATACCCTTAACTTATTTCACAGCCAATAAGTCTTTGAAATAATGGGTATTTTTTAGAGAAATCTTCTTATATAATTAGGCAGAAATTCTGACCTGCCATAGTTTTCAAAACAGCATAATTTCACTCTTCTCAATAATGAATCTGTTGTATGTCACAACCATTTAGTATTTAGCGTTATCAATGACATGTAATTTCAAAATGTTTTAGAGACCCTACCAGTCTTTGAAAACATCCTTGTTCCTTGTTTCAGTTCCAGTTTTGTGTATACTTTCTGCCTTGCACCTGATTATTCCAACATCTAATGGATGGCCTAGGGAATCTAATTCTGGTATTGATTGTTTTTGCTGCTTGTCTCCCCTTGTAGTTGATTTCTTCATTATTGTGTAAATTTACATCATGAGCTCATGTTTAGCTAAACATCTGACCTTGTAAGAGGCTTAGCTGTGAACGCTCGTAAGCTTCAGCAGAAAGTCCACAAATATTTTTTTGTGTCCCTCCAATGAGTTACCCGCACGGACCCCGTTCTCTACAAGTGTTTGTCCACAACTCCTTCTAGAGGCTGGGACTCAGACAGGACTGCTTTGCTGCCCCATATCTGGGATAGTGGCTTATGCGGCCTGTGGCCTGGGCAGGAGTCTCCCCACGTGTGTTCCACGACCCATCTGCATGCGAACTTCGGTCACCTCTCAGGAAGCTATGATGCCCAGACCTATGGATAGCTTTGAATCGAGGTGTACTGCGCGGAACGGTTCCACACACACTTCAAGTAAGACGCCGTCCTGAGTGGAAAGGTGAGAGTTTGGGCAGCTGTTCAGAAAAGAACGCGCACTTTGGCCTGGGCCTAAATGCTTGTGACACCCCACTGGGCCTGCCAGGCTCTGAGGGCCCTGCCCTGGGCCCCCTGCTCCCCTGCCCTTTGTTCAGTCACAGCAGAGATGGCCACAACTACTCCCTCAGTGAGGGCAGTGTTCCAAACTCCCTCAGCCCCGCACCCACTCCGCAGGTTTCCATGGACTACAGATGCTGCATTCTGAGTCCAGGGCATTCCGAGAATGCCAAGGGCAGACATGATGACCTTACATGATTTCCTCTTGTGCCAGTTTTGGTAAACTTTAGGAGCTAGGAAATGGTCCACTTTACACAAATGTTCAAATTTACTGGCATTTCATATATTCTCTGCTATAACATTGTCCTGATTCTTTCTGTATATTCTTTACTTATGTTTTGGTTTTCCTTAATCAAAGTGTGTCTTTTAAATCTTGTCAAAGAATATTCTTTGGTCTTACTACATAACCTGAATTTTATACGTTTTCTATCGTATTAAGTTCTCCTCATATCTTTATTTATATTTTTTCTGTGTTCTCAGGTTTATTGTTTTGATATTCTGATGTCAATTAAAACACTTGGTTATTCATTTTAATGAACCTTTTTACTTATAAAGATTTCAACTTTTCAAGATTCCAGCTTACTTGTAAGTTTCTAAGGGTCAGGTCCTCTGTATTGTGGCTGGCCTAAGGCTTAGTTCACCATATAGCAATGTATATATTGACCTATTTTCCCCTCGACTTTCTGTCATTCCCTACATCTCAACTTTCTTTGCAGACAAGCCATTTGAAATACCCTTAACTTTTTTCACAGCCAATAAGTCTTTGAAATAATGTGTATTTTTAGAGAAATCTTCTTATATATTTAGGCAGAAAATCTGACCTGCCATAATTTTCAAAACAGCATAATTTCACTCTTCTCAATGATGAATCTGTTGTATTACACAACCTTTGAGTATTTAGCTTTATCAATGACATGTACTTTAAAAATGTTTTAGAGATCCTACCAGTCTTTGAAAACATCCTTGTTCCTTGTTACTGTTCCAGTTTTCTGTATATTTTCTGCCTTGCACCTGATTATTCCAACGTCAGATCGATGGCCTAGGGAATCTAAATCTGGTATTGATAGTTTTTGCTGATTGTCTCCCCCTGTAGCTGATTTCTTCAGTGTTGTGGAAATTTAGATCATGAGCTCATGTTTAGCTAAATATCTGACTTTGTAAGAGGCTTAGGTGTGAACACTCGTAAGCTTCATCAGAAAGTCCGCAAAGATTTATTTGTGTCCCTCCAATGAGTTGCCCGCGAGGACCCTGTTTTCTACAAGTGTTGGTCCAATACTCCCTCTAGAGGCACGGCCTCAGACACGGCTGCTTTGTGCCCCACGATCTGGGGCTGTGGCAGTGGGCGGCCTCTGGCCTGGGCAGGACCCTCTCCGCGTGTGTCCCAGGGACGCATCTTCCTGCGAACTTCGGTCACCTGGCAGGAAGCTACGATGCCCAGAGCTATGGTTAGCTGTGCAGCGTGGTGTCCTGGCGGACAGGTTCCACAAGCACTTCAAGGAAGAGGGAGGCCTGAGTGGAAAGGTGAATGTTTGGGCAGCTGTGCAGACAAAGAAGGACCCCTTTGTCCAAGGCCTAAATACTTGTGACACCTCACTGGGCCTGCCGGGCTCCGAGGGCCCTGCCTTGGGCCCCCTGTTCACCTGCCCTTTGTTCATTCACAGCAGAATTGGCCACACCCACTCCCTCAGTGAAGGCCGTGTTCCAAACTCCCTCAGCCCTGCCCCCTATCCGCAGTTTACCATGGACTACAGATGGTGCATTCTGAGTCCAGGGCATTCCGAGAATGCCAAGGGCAGACATGATGACCTTACATGATTTCCTCTTGTGTCAGTTTTGGTAAACTTTAGGAGATAGGAAAAGGTCCACTTTACACAAATGTTCAAATTCACTGGCATTTCATATATTCTCTGCTATAACATTGTCCTGATTCTTTCTGTATATTCTTTTTATGTTTTGGTTTTCCTTAATCAAAGTGTGTCTTTTAAACCTTGTCAAAGAATATTATTTGGTCTTAGTACATCCCCTGAATTTTATACATTTTCAATTGTATTAAGTTCTCCTCATATCTTTATTTATCTTTTTTCTATGTTCTCAGGTTTTATTGTTTTGATTTTCTGATGTCAATTAAAACACTTGGTTATTCATTTTAATAAATCTTTTTACTTATACAGATTTGAATTTTTAAAGATTCCAGCTTACTTGTAAGTTTCTAAGTGTCAGGTCCTCTACATTGTGGCTGGCCAAAGGCTTAGTTCACAATATAGCAAAGTATATATTGACCTATTTTCCCCTCGACTCTCTGTGATTTCCTACATCTCACCTTCATTGCAGACAAGCCATTTGAAATAACCTTAACTTATTTCACAGCCAATAATTCTTTGAAATAATGTGTAGTTTTCAGAGAAATATTCTTATATATTTAGGCAGAAAATCTGACCTGCCATAGTTTTCAAAACAGCATAATTTCACTCTTCTCAATGATGAATCTGTTGTATTACACAACCTTTGAGTTTTAGCTTTATCAATGACATGTACTTTAAAAATGTTTTGGAGATCCTACCAGTCTTTGAAAACATCCTTGTTCCTTGTTTCAGTTCCAGTTTTATGTATAATTTCTGCCTTGCACCTGATTATTCAAACGTCTGATCGATGGCCTAGGGAATCTAATTCTGGTATTGATTGTTTTTGCTGATTGTCTACCCCTGTAGCTGATTTCTTCATTATTGTGTGAATTTAGATCATGAGCTCATGTTTAGCTAAACAGCTGACCTTGTAAGAGGCTTAGGTGTGAACGCTCGTAAGCTTCAGCAGAAAGTCCCCAAAGATTTTTTTGTGTCCCTCCAATGAGTTGCCCGCGCGGTCCCCGTTTTCTACAAGTGTTGGTCCACTACTCCCTCTAGAGGCTGGGACTCAGACAGGACTGCTTTGCTGCCCCCGATCTGGGATAGTGGCTATGGGCGGCCTGTGGCCTGGGCAGGAGGCTCCCCACGTGTGTCCCACGAACCATCTGCCTGCGAACTTCGGTCATCTGGCAGGAAGCTATGATGCACAGACCTATGGTTAGCTTTGCATCGAGGTGTACTGCGCGGACCGGTTCCACACACACTTCAAGTAAGAGGGCGGCCTGAGTGGAAAGGTGAGAGTTTGGGCAGCTGTGCAGACAAAGAAGGCGCCCTTTGTCCTGGGTCTAAATGCTTGTGACACACGACTGGGCCTGCCGGGCTCTGAGGGCCCTGCCGTAGGCCCCCTTCTCCCCTGCCCATTGTTTAGTCACAGCAGAGATGGCCCCACCCACTCCCTCAGTGAAGGCAGTGTTCCAACCTCCCTCAGCCCCGCCCCCTCTACGCAGGTTACCATGGACTACAGATGCTGCATTCTGAGGCCAGGGCATTCCGAGAATGCCAAGGGCAGACATGATGACCTTAAATGATTTCCTCTTGTGTCAATTTTGGTAAACTTTAGGAGCTAGGAAATGGTCCACTTTACACAAATGTTCAAATTTACTGGCATTTCATATATTCTCAGCTATAACATTGTCCTGATTCTTTCTGTATATTCTTTACTTATGTTTTGGTTTTCCTTAATCAAAGTGTGTCTTTTAAATCTTGTCAAAGAATATTCTTTGGACTTACTACCTCAACTGAATTTAATACGTTTTCTGTGGTATTAAGTTCTGCTCATAACTTTATTTATCTTTTTTCTATGTTCTCAGGGTTTATTGTTTTGATCTTCTGATGTCAATTAAAACACTTGGTTATTCATTTTAATAAATCTTTTTACTTATACAGATTTGAATTTTAAAGATTCCAGGTTACTTGTAAGTTTCTAAGGGTCAGGTCCTCTACATTGTGGCTGGCCAAAGGCTTAGTTCACAATATAGCAAAGTATATATTGACCTATTTTCCCCTCGACTTTCTGTGATTTCCTACATCTCACCTTTCTTTGCAGACAAGCCATTTGAAATAACCTTAACTTATTTCACAGCCAATAAGTCTTTGAAATAATGTGTAGTTTTCAGAGAAATCTTCTTATATATTTAGGCAGAAAATCTGACCTCCCATAGTTTTCAAAAGCAGCATAATTTCACTCTTCTCAATGATGAATCTGTTGTATTACACAACCTTTGAGTATTTAGCTTTATCAATGACATGTACTTTAAAATTTTTTTAGAGATCCTACCAGTCTTTGAAAACATCCTTGTTCCTTGTTTCAGTTCCAGTTTTGTGTATACTTTCTGCCTTGCACCTGAATATTCCAACATCTGATGGTTGGCCTAGGGATTCTAATTCTGGTATTGATTGTTTTTGCTGCATGTCTCCCCCTGTAGCTGATTTATTCATTATTGTGTAAATTTAGATCATGAGCTCATGTTTAGCTAAACATCTGACTTTGTAAGAGGCTTAGGTGTGATCACTCGTAAGCTTCATCAGAAAGTCCGCAAAGATTTATTTGTGTCCCACCAATGATTTGCCCACGAGGACCCCGTTTAATACAAGGGTTGGTCCACTACTCCCTCTAGCGGCACGGCTTCAGACAGAGCTGCTTTGCGGCCCACGATCTGGGGCAGTGGCAGTGGGCGGCCTGTGGCCCGTGTAGGAGCCTCTCTGCCTGTGTCCCAGGGACCCATCTTCCTGCGAACTTCGGTCACCTGGCAGGAAGCTACGATGCCCAGACCTATGGTTAGCTGTGCAGCGAGGTGTACTGCGCGGATAGGTTCCACACACACTTCAAGTAAGAGGGCGGCCTGAGTGGAAAGGTGAGAGTTTGGGCAGCTGTGCAGACAAAGAAGGCGCCCTTTGTCCTGGGCCTAAAGGCTTGTGAAACCCCTCTGGGCCTGCCGGGCTCTGAGGGCCCTGCCCTGGTCCCCCTGCTCCCCTGCCCTTTGTTCAGTCACAGCAGAGATGGCCACACCCACTCGCTCTGAGAGGGCACGGTTCCAACCTCCCTCAGCCCTGCCCCCTGCCCGCAGGTTACCATGGACTACCGATGCTGCATTCTGAGTTCAGGGCATTCCGAGAATGCCAAGGGCAGACATGATGACCTTAAATGATTTCCTCTTGTGTCAGTTTTGGTAAACTTTAGGAGCTAGGAACTGGTCCAGTTTACACAAATGTTCAAATTTACTGGCATTTCATATATTCTCTGCTATAACATTCTCCTGATTCTTTCTGTATATTCTTTACTTATGTTTTGGTTTTCCTTAATCAATGTTTGTCTTTTAATCTTGTCAAAGAATATTCTTTGCACTTACTACACCACCTGAATTTAATACGTTTTCTACTGTATTAAGATCTGCTCATATCTTTATTTATATTTTTTCTATGTTCTCAGGTTTATTGTTTTGATATTCTGATGTCAATTAAAACACTTGGTTATTCATTTTAATAAATCTTTTACTTATAAAGATTTGAACTTTTCAAGATTCCAGCTTACTTGTAAGTTTCTAAGGGTCCGGTCCTGTACATTGTGGCTGGCCTAAGTCTTAGTTCACCTTATAGCAGTGTATATATTGACCTATTTTCCCCTCGACTTTCTGTGATTCCCTACATCTCACCTTTCTTTGCAGACAAGCCATTTGAAATACCCTTAACTTATTTCACAGCCTATAAGTCTTTGAAATAAGGTGTATTTTTTAGAGAAATCTTCTTATATAATTAGGCAGAAAATCTGACCTGCCATAGTTTTCAAAACAGCATAATTTCACTCTTCTCAATGATGAATCTGTTGTATTACACAACTATTGAGTATTTAGCTTTATCAATGTCATGTACTTTAAAAATGTTTTAGAGATCCTACCAGTCTTTGAAAACATCCTTGTTCCTTGTTTCAGTTCCAGTTTTGTGTATACTTTCTGCCTTGCACCTGATTATTCCAACATCTGATGGTTGGCCTAGGGAATCTAATTCTGGTATTGATTGTTTTTGCTGCTTGTCTCCCCTTGTAGCTGATTTCTTCATTATTGTGTAAATTTAGATCATGAGCTCATGTTAGCTAAACAGCTGACCTTGTAAGAGGCTTCGGTGTTAACGCTCGTAAGCTTCAGCAGAAAGTCCGCAATGATTTTCTTGTGTCCCTCCAATGAGTTGCCCGCGCGGACCCCGTTTTCTTCAAGTGTTGGTCCACTACTCCTTCTAGAGGCTGGGACTCAGACAGGACTGCTTTGCTGCCCCCGATCTGGAATAGTGGCTTTGGGCAGCCTGTGGCCTGGGCAGGAGGCTCCCCACGTGTGTCCCACGACCCATCTGCCTGCGAACTTCGGTCACCTGGCAGGAAGCTATGATGCACAGACCTATGGTTAGCTTTGCATCGAGGTGTACTGCACGGACCGGTTCCACACACACTTCAAGTAAGAGGGCGGCCTGAGTGGAAAGGTGAGAGTGTGGGCAGCTGTGCAGACAAAGAAGGCGCACTTTGGCCTGGGCCTAAATGCTTGTGACACACGACTGGGCCTGCCGGGCTCTGAGGGCCCTGCCGTTAGCCACTTCTCCCCTGCCCTTTGTTCAGTCACAGCAGAGATGGCCCCACCCACTCCCTCAGTGAAGGCAGTGTTCCAACCTCCCTCAGCCCCGCCCCCTCTCCGCAGGTTGCCATGGACTATAGATGCTGCATTCTGAGGCCAGGGCATTCCGAGAATGCCAAGGGCAGACATGATGACCTTAAATGATTTCCTCTTGTGTCAATTTTGGTAAACTTTAGGAGCCAGGAAATGGTCCACTTTACACAAATATTCAAATTTAATTGCATTTCATATATTCTCTGCTATAACATTGTCCTGATTCTTTCTGTATATTCTTTACTTATGTTTTGGTTTTCCTTAATCAAATTGTGTCTTTTAAATCTTGTCAAAGAATATTCTTTGGACTTACTACCTCAACTGAATTTTATACGTTTTCTGTGGTAATAAGTTCTGCTCATATCTTTATTTATCTTTTTTCTATGTTCTCAGGGTTTATTGTTTTGATCTTCTGATGTCAATTAAAACACTTGGTTATTCATTTTAATAAATCTTTTTACTTATACAGATTTGAATTTTTAAAGATTCCAGCTTACTTGTAAGTTTCTAAGTGTCAGGTCCTATACATTGTGGCTGGCCAAAGGCTTAGTTCACAATATAGCAAAGTATATATTGACCTATTTTCCCCTCGACTTTCTGTGATTTCCTACATCTCACCTTTCTTTGCAGACAAGCCATTTGAAATAACCTTAACTTATTTCACAGCCAATAATTCTTTGAAATAATGTGTAGTTTTCAGAGAAATCTTCTTATATATTTAGGCAGAAAATCTGACCTGCCATAGTTTTCAAAACAGCATAATTTCACTCTTCTCAATGATGAATCTGTTGTATTACACAACCTTTGAGTTTTAGCTTTATCAATGACATGTACTTTAAAAATGTTTTGGAGATCCTACCAGTCTTTGAAAACATCCTTGTTCCTTGTTTCAGTGCCAGTTTTATGTATATTTTCTGCCTTGCACCTGATTATTCCAACGTCTGATCGATGGCCTAGGGAATCTAATTCTGGTATTGATTGTTTTTCCTAATTGTCTCCCCCTGTAGTTGATTTCTTCATTATTGTGTAAATTTAGATCATGAGCTCATGTTTAGCTAAACATCTGAGTTTGTAAGAGGCTTAGGTGTGAACACTCGTAAGCTTCATCAGAAAGTCCGCAAAGATTTATTTGTGTTCCACCAATGATTTGCCCACGAGGACCCCGTTTAATACAAGGGTTGGTCCACTACTCCCTATAGAGGCACGGCTTCAGACAGAGCTGCTTTGCGGCCCACGATCTGGGGCAGTGGCAGTGGGCGGCCTGTGGCCCGTTTAGGAGCCTCTCTGCCTGTGTCCCAGGGACCCATCTTCCTGCGAACTTCGGTCACCTGGCAGGAAGCTACGATGCCCAGACCTATGGTTAGCTGTGCAGCGAGGTGTACTGCGCGGATAGGTTCCACACACACTTCAAGTAAGAGGGCGGCCTGAGTGGAAAGGTGAGAGTTTTGGCAGCTGTGCAGACAAAGAAGGCGCCCTTTGTCCTGGGCCTAAATGCTTGTGAAACCCCACTGGGCCTGCCGGGCTCTGAGGGCCCTGCCTTTGGCCCCCTGCTCCCCTGCCCTTTGTTCAGTCACAGCAGAGATGGCCACACCCACTCCCTCTGTGAGCGCAGTGTTCCAAGCTCCCTCAGCCCCGCCCCCTCTCCACAGGTTACCATGGACTACAGATGCTGCATTCTGAGTCCAGGGCATTCCGAGAATGCCAAGGGCAGACATGATGACCTTAAATGATTTCCTCTTGTGTCAGTTTTGGTTAACTTTAGGAGCTAGGAACTGGTCCCCTTTACACAAATGTTCAAATTTACTGGCATTTCATATATTCTCTGCTATAACATTGTCCTGATTCTTTCTGTATATTCTTTACTTATGTTTTGGTTTTCCTTAACCAAAGATTGTCTTTTAATCTTGTCAAAGAATATTCTTTGGACTTACTACATCACCTGAATTTTATACGTTTTCTATTGTATTAAGTTCTGCTCATATCTTTATTTATCTTTTTTCTATGTTCTCAGGGTTTATTGTTTTGATCTTCTGATGTCAATTAAAACACTTGGTTATTCATTTTAATAAATCTTTTTACTTATACAGATTTGAATTTTTAAAGATTCCAGCTTACTTGTAAGTTTCTAAGGGTCAGGTCCTCTACATTGTGGCTGGCCAAAGGCTTAGTTCACAATATAGCAAAGTATATATTGACCTATTTTCCCCTCGACTTTCTGTGACTTCCTACATCTCACCTTTCTATGCAGACAAGCCATTTGAAATAACCTTAACTTATTTCACAGCCAATAAGTCTTTGAAATAATGTGTAGTTTTCAGAGAAATCTTCTTATAAATTTAGGCAGAAAATCTGACCTGCCATAGTTTTCAAAACAGCATAATTTCACTCTTCTCAATGATGAATCTGTTGTATTACACAACCTTTGAGTATTTAGCTTTATCAATGACATGCACTTTAAAAATATTTTAGAGATCCTAGCAGTCTTTGAAAACATCCTTGTTCCTTGCTTCAGTTCCAGTTTTATGTATCTTTTCTGCCTTGCACCTGATTATTCGAACGTCTGATCGATGGCCTAGGGAATCTAATTCTGGTATTGATTGTTTTTGCTGATTGTCTCCCCCTGTAGCTGATTTCTTCATTATTGTGTAAATTTAGATCATGAGCTCATGTTTAGCTAATCATCTGACTTTGTAAGAGGCTTAGGTGTGAACACGCGTATGTTTCATCAGAAAGTCCACAAAGATTTATTTGTGTCCCTGCAATGAGTTGCCCGCGAGGACCCCGTTTCCTACAAGTGTTGGTCCACTACTCCCTCTAGAGGCACGGCCGCAGACAGGGCTGCTTTGTGCCCCACGATTTGTGGCAGTGTCAGTGGGCGGCCTGTGGCCCGGGCAGGAGTCTCTCTGCGTGTGTCCCAGGGACCCATCTGCCTGCGAACTTCGGTCACCTGGCAGGAAGCTACGATGCCCAGACATATGGTTAGCTGTGCAGCGAGGTGTACTGCGCGGACAGGTTCCACACACACTTCAAGTAAGAGGGCGGCCTGAGTGGAAAGGTGAGAGTTTTGGCAGCTGTGCAGACAAAGAAGGCGCCCTTTGTCCTGGGCCTAAATGCTTGTGAAACCCCACTGGGCCTGCCGGGCTCTGAGGGCCCTGCCTTTGGCCCCCTGCTCCCCTGCCCTTTGTTCAGTCACAGCAGAGATGGCCACACCCACTCGCTCTGTGAGGGCAGTGTTCCAAGCTCCCTCAGCCCCGCCCCCTCTCCGCAGGTTACCATGGACTACAGATGCTGCATTCTGAGTCCAGGGCATTCCGAGAATGCCAAGGGCAGACATGATGACCTTAAATGATTTCCTCTTGTGTCAGTTTCGGTTAACTTTAGGAGCTAGGAACTGGTCCCCTTTACACAAATGTTCAAATTTACTGGCATTTCATATATTCTCTGCTATAACATTGTCCTGATTCTTTCTGTATATTCTTTACTTATGTTTTGGTTTTCCTTAATCAAAGATTGTCTTTTAATCTTGTCAAAGAATATTCTTTGGACTTACTACATCACCTGAATTTTATACGTTTTCTATTGTATTAAGTTCTGCTCATATCTTTATTTATCTTTTTTCTATGTTCTCAGGGTTTATTGTTTTGATCTTCTGATGTCAATTAAAACACTTGGTTATTCATTTTAATAAATCTTTTTACTTATACAGATTTGAATTTTTAAAGATTCCAGCTTACTTGTAAGTTTCTAAGGGTCAGGTCCTCTACATTGTGGCTGGCCAAAGGCTTAGTTCACAATATAGCAACGTATATATTGACCTATTTTCCCCTCGACTTTCTGTGACTTCCTACATCTCACCTTTCTATGCAGACAAGCCATTTGAAATAACCTTAACTTATTTCACAGCCAATAAGTCTTTGAAATAATGTGTAGTTTTCAGAGAAATCTTCTTATATATTTAGGCAGAAAATCTGACCTGCCATAGTTTTCAAAACAGCATAATTTCACTCTTCTCAATGATGAATCTGTTGTATGACACAACCTTTGAGTATTTAGCTTTATCAATGACATGTACCTTAAAAATGTTTTAGAGATCCTACCAGTCTTTGAAAACATCCTTGTTCCTTGTTTCAATTCCAGTTTTGTGTATACTTTCTGCCTTGCACCTGATTATTCCAACATCTGATGGATGGCCTAGGGAATCTATTTCTGTTATTGATTGTTTTTGCTGCTTGTCTCCCCCTGTAGCTGATTTCTTCATTATTGTGTAAATTTAGATCATGAGCTCATGTTTAGCTAAACAGCTGAGTTTGTAAGAGGCTTAGGTGTGAACGCTCGTAAGCTTCAGCAGAAAGTCCACAAAGATTTTTTTGTGTCCCTCCAATGAGATACCCGCGCGGATCCCGTTTTCTACAAGTGTTGGTCCACTAATCCCTCTAGAGGCTGGGACTCAGACAGGACTGCTTTGCTTCCCCCGATCTGGTGTAGTGGCTTTGGGTGGCCTGTGGCCTGGGCAGGAGGCTCCCCGCCTGTGTCCCACAACCTAT
This sequence comes from Mesoplodon bidens, assembly GCF_964165515.1. Lineage (NCBI taxonomy): Eukaryota > Metazoa > Chordata > Mammalia > Artiodactyla > Ziphiidae > Mesoplodon > Mesoplodon bidens. Next base: position 429,364 of record NW_027672491.1, read on the forward strand.
CTGCCTGCGAACTTCGGTCACCTGGCAGGAAGCTATGATGCCCAGACATATGGTTAGCTTTGCAGCGAGGTGTACTTGCGGATCGGTTCCACACACACTTCAAGTAAGAGGGCGGCCTGAGTGGAAAGGTGAGCGTTTGGGCAGCTGTGCAGACAAAGAAGGCACACTTTGGCCTGGGCCTAAATGCTTGTGACACACGACTGGGCCTACCGGGCTCTGAGGGCCCTGCAGTTGGACCCCTTCTCCCCTGCCCTTTGTTAAGTCACAGCAGTGATGGCCACACCTACTCCCTCAGTGAGGGCAGTGTTCCCACCTCCCTCAGCCCCACCCCTCTCCACAGTTTACCATGGACTACAGATCCTGCATTCTGAGGCCAGGGCATTCCGAGAATGCCAAGGGCATACATGATGACCTTAAATGATTTCATCTTGTGTCAATTTTGGTAAACTTTAGGAGCTAGGAAATGGTCCACTCTACAGAAATGTTCAAATTTACTGGCATTTCATATATTCTCTGCTATAACATTGTCCTGATTCTTTCTGTATATTCTTTACTTATGTTTCGGTGTTCCTTAATCAAAGTGTGTCTTTTAAATCTTTTCAAAGGATATTCTTTGGACTTACTACCTCACCTGAATTTTATATGTTTTCTGTGGTATTAAGTTCTGCTCATATCTTTATTTATCTTTTATCTATGTTCTCAGGGTTTATTGTTTTGATCTTCTGATGTCAATTAAAACACTTGGTTATTCATTTTAATAAATCTTTTTACTTATAAAGATTTGAACTTTTAAAGATTCCAGCTTACTTGTAAGTTTCTAAGGGTCAGGTCCTCTACATTGTGTCTGGCCTAAGGCTTAGTTCACAATATAGCAAAGTATATATTGACCTATTTTCTCCTCGATTTTCTGTGATTTCCTACATCTCACCTTTCTTTGCAGACAAGCCATTTGCAATACTCTTAACTTGTTTAACAGCCAATATGTCTTTGAAATAATGTGTATTTTTTAGAGAAATCTTCTTATATATTTAGGCAGAAAATCTGACATGCCAAAGTTTTCAAAACAGCATAATTTCACTCTTCTCAATGATGAATCTGTTGTATTACACAACCTTTGAGTATTTAGCTTTATCAATGACATGTACTTTAAAAATATTTTAGAGATCCTGCCAGTCTTTGAAAACATCCTTGTTCCTTGTTTCAGTTCCAGTTTTGTGTATACTTTCTGCCTTGCACCTGATTATTCCAACATCTGATGGTTGGCCTAGGGAATCTAATTCTGGTATTGATTGTTTTTGCTGCTTGTCTCCCCTTGTAGCTGATTTCTTCATTACTGTGTAAATTTAGATCATGAGCTCATGTTTAGCTAAACAACTGTCCTTGTAAGAGGCTTAGGTGTGAACGCTCGTAAGCTTCAGCAGAAAGTCCGCAAAGATTTTTTTGTGTCCCTCCAATGAGTTACACGCGCGGACCCCGTATTCTACAAGTGTTGGTCCACTTCTCTCTCTAGAGGCTGGGAATCAGACAGGACTGATTTGCTGCCCCATATCTGGGATAGTGCCTTTGGGCGGCTTGTAGCCTGGGCAGGAGGCTCCCCTCGTGTGTCCCACGACACATCTGCCTGCGACCTTCGGTCACCTGGCAGGAAGCTACAATGCCCATACCTATGTTTAGCTTTGCAGCGAGGTGTACTGCGCGGACAGGTTCCACACACACTTCAAGTAAGAGGGCGGCCTGAGTGGAAAGGTGAGAGTTTGGGCAGCTGTGCAGACAAAGAAGGCGCCCTTTGGCCTGGGCCTAAATGCTTGTGACACACGACTGGTCATGCCGGGCTCTGAGGGCCCTGCCGTTGGCCCCCTTCTCCCCTGCCATTTGTTCAGTAACAGCAGAGATGGCCCGACACACTCCCTCAGTGAGGGCAGTGTTCCAAACTCCCTCAGACCCATCCCCTCTCCGCAGGTTACCATGGACTAAGGATGCTGCATTCTGAGTCCAGGGCATTCCGAGAATGCCAAGGGCAGACATGATGACCTTACATGATTTCCTCTTGTGTCAGTTTTGGTAAACTTTAGGAGCTAGGAAATGGTACACTTTACACAAATGTTCATATTTATTGGCATTTCATATATTCTCTGCTATAACATTGTCCTGATTCTTTCTGTATATTGTTTACTTATGTTTTGGTTTTCCTTAATCAAAGTGTGTCTTTTAAATCTTGTCAAAGAATATTCTTAGACTTACTACATCACCTGAATTTTACACATTTTCTATTGTGTTAAGTTCTCCTGATATCTTTATTTATATTTTTTCTGTGTTCTCAGATTTATTGTTTTGATAATCTGATGTCAATTAAAACACTTGGTTATTCATTTTAATAAATGTTTTTACTTATAATGATTTCAACTTTTCAAGATTCCAGCTTACTTGTAAGTTTCTAAGGGTCAGGTCCTCTACATTGTCGCTGGCCTAAGGCTTAGTTCACCATACAGCAATGTATATATTGACCTATTTTCCCCTTGACTTTCTGTGATTCCCTACATCTCACCTTTCTTTGCAGACAAGCCATTTGAAATACCCTTAACTTATTTCACAGCCAATAAGTCTTTGAAATAATGTGTATTTTTTAGAGAAATCTTCTTATATAATTAGGCAGAAATTCTGACCTGCCATAGTTTTCAAAACAGCATAATTTCACTCTTCTCAATGATGAATCTGTTGTATGACACAACCATTTAGTATTTAGCTTTATCAATTACATGTACTTTAAAAATGTTTTAGAGACCCTACCAGTCTTTGAAAACAACCGTGTTCCTTGTTTCAGTTCCAGTTTTGTGTATACTTTCTGCCTTGCACCACATTATTCCAACATCTGATGGATGGCCTAGGGAATCTAATTCTGGTATTGATTGTTTTTGCTGCTTGTCTCCCCTTGTAGCTGATTTCTTCATTATTGTGTAAATTTACATCATGAGCTCATGTTTAGCTAAACAGCTGACCTTGTAAGAGGCTTAGCTGTGAACGCTCGTAAGCTGCAGCAGAAAGTCCGCAAAGATTTTTCTGTGTTCCTCCAATGAGTTACCCGCGCGGACCCCGTTCTCTACAAGTGTTGGTCCACTAGTCCTTCTAGAGGCTGGACTGAGACAGAACTGCTTTGCTGCCCCAGATCTAGGATAGTGGCTTTGGGCGGCCTGTAGCCTGGGCAGGAGGCACCCCACGTGTGTCCCAAGACCCATCTGCCTGCGAACTTCGGTCACATCTCAGGAAGCTATGATGCCCAGGCCTATGGATAGCTTTGCAGCGAGGTGTACTGCGCGGACCGGTTCCACACACACTTCAAGTAAGAGGGCGTCCTGAGTGGAAAGGTGAGAGTTTGGGCAGCTGTGCAGACAAAGAAGGCGCACTTTGGCCTGGGCCTAAATGCTTGTGACACCCCACTGGGCCTGCCAGGATCTGAGGGCCCTGCCCTGGGCACCCTGCTCCCCTGCCCTTTGTTCAGTCACAGCAGAGATGGCCACACCTACTCCCTCAGTGAGGGCAGTGTTCCAAACTCCCTCAGCCCCGCCCCCTCTCCGCAGGTTTCCATGGACTATAGATACTGCATTCTGAGTCCAGGGCATTCCGAGAATGCCAAGGGCAGACATGATGACCTACATGATTTCCTCTTGTGTCAGTTTTGGTAAACTTTAGGAGCTAGGAAATTGTTCACTTTACACAAATGTTCAATTTTACTGCCATTTCATATATTCTCTGCTATAACATTGTCCTGATTCTTTCTGTATATTCTGTACTTATGTTTTGGTTTTCCTTAATCAAAGTGTGTCTTTTAAATCTTGTCAAAGAATATTCTTTGGACTTACTACCTCACCTGAATTTTATACATTTTCTGTGGTATTAAGATCTTCTCATAACTTTATTTATCTTTTTTCTATGTTCTCAGGGTTTATTGTTTTGATCTTCTGATGTCAATTAAAACACTTGGTTATTCATTTTAATAAATCTTTTTACTTATAAAGATTTGAACTTTTAAAGATTCCAGCTTACTTGTAAGTTTCCAAGGGTCAGGTCCTCTGTATTGTGGCTGGCCTAAAGCTAAGTTCACAATATGGCAAAGTATATATTGACCTATTTTCCCCTCGACTTTCTGTGATTTCATACATCTCACCTTTCTTTGCAGACAAGCCATTTGAAATACCCTTAACTTATTTCACAGCTAATAAGCCTTTGAAATAATGTGTATTTTTTAGAGAAATCTTCTTATATATTTAGGCAGAAAATCGGACCTGCCATAGTTTTCAAAACAGCATAATTTCACTCTTCTCAATGATGAATCTGTTGTATTACACAACCTTTGAGTATTTAGCTTTATCAATGACATGCACTTTAAAAATGTTTTACAGATGCTACCAGTGTTTGAAAACATCCTTGTTCCTTGTTTCAGTTCCAGTTTTATGTATATTTTCTGCCTTGCACCTGATTATTCCAACGTCTGATCGATGGCCTAGGGAATCTAATTCTGGTATTGATTGTTTTTGCTGATTGGCTCACCCAGTAGCTGATTTCTTCATTATTGTGTAAATTTAGATCATGAGCTCATGTTTAGCTAAACGTCTGACTTTGTAAGAGGCTTAGGTGTGAACACTCGTAAGCTTCATCAGAAAGTCCGCAAAGATTTATTTGTGTCCCTCCAAATGAGGACCCCGTTTTCTACAAGTGTTGGTCCAATACTCCCTCTAGAGGCACGGCCTCAGAGAGGGCTGCTTTGTGCCCCACGATCTGTGGCAGTGACAGTGGGCGGCCACTGGCCTGGGCAGGAGCCCCTCCGCGTGTGTCCCAGGGACCCATCTTCCTGCGAACTTCGGTCACCTGGCAGGAAGCTACGATGCCCAGACCTATGGTTAGCTGTGCAGCGAGGTGTACTGCGCGGACAGGTTCCACATGCAGTTAAAGTAAGAGGGCGGCCTGAGTGGAAAGATGAAAGTTTGGGCCGCTGTGCAGACAAAGAAGGAGCCCTTTGCCCTGGGCCTAAATGCCTGTGACACCCCACTGTGCCTGCCGGGCTCTGAGGGCCCTGCACTGGGCCCCCTTTTCCCCTGCCGTTTGTTCAGTCACAGCAGTATTGGCCACACCCACTCCCTATGTGAGGGCAGTGTTCCAACCTCCCTCAACCCCTCCCCCTCTCCGCAGGTTACCATGGACTACAGATGCAGCATTCCGAGTCCAGGGCATTCCGAGAATGCCAAGGGAAGACATGATGACCTTAAATGATTTCCTCTTGTGTCAGTTTTGGTAAACTTTAGGAGCTAGGAAATGGTCCCCTTTACACAAATGTTCAAATTTACTGGCATTTCATATATTCTCTGCTATAACATTGTCCTGATTCTTTCTGTATATTCTTTACTTATGTTTTGGTTTTCCTTAATCAAAGTGTGTCTTTTAAATCTTGTCAAAGAATATTCTTTGGTCTTACTACATAACCTGAATTTTATACGTTTTCTATCGTATTAAGTTCTCCTCATATCTTTATTTATATTTTTTCTGTGTTCTCAGGTTTATTGTTTTGATATTCTGATGTCAATTAAAACACTTGGTTATTCATTTTAATAAATGTTTTTACTTATAAATATTTCAACTTTTCAAGATTCCAGCTTACTTGTAAGTTTCTAAGGGTCAGGTCCTCTACATTGTGGCTGGCCTATGGCTTAGTTCACCATTTAGCAATGTATATATTGACCTATTTTCCCCTCGACTTTCTCTGATTCCCTACATCTCAACTTTCTTTGCAGACAAGCCATTTGAAATAACCTTAACTTATTTCACAGCCAATAAGTCTCTGAAATAATGTGTATTTTTTAGAGAAATCTTCTTATATAATTAGGCAGAAAATCTGACCTGCCATAGTTTTCAAAACAGCATAATTTCACTCTTCTCAATGATGAATCTGTTGTATGACACAACCTTTGAGTATTTAGCTTTATCAATCACATGTACTTTAAAATTGTATTAGAGATCCAACCAGTCTTTGAAAACATCCTTGTTCCTTGTTTCAGTTCCAGTTTTGTGTATATTTTCTGCCTTGCACCTGATTATTCCAACACCTGATGGATGGCCTAGGGAATCTAATTCTGGTATTGATTGTTTTTTCTGCTTGTCTCCCCTTGTAGCTGATTTATTCATTATTGTGTAAATTTAGATCATGATTTCATGTTTAGCTAAACAGCTGACCTTGTAAGAGGCTTAGGTGTGAACGCTCGTAAGCTTCAGCAGAAAGTCCGCAAAGGTTTTTTTGTGTCCCTCCAATGAGTTACCCACGCGGACCCCGTTTTCTACAAGTGTTGGTACACTACTCCCTCTAGAGGCACGGCCTTAGACAGGGCTGCTTTGTGCCCCCCGATCTGGGGCTTTGGCAGTGGGCGGCCTGAGGCCCGGGCAGGAGCCTCTCTGCGTGTGTCCCTGGGACCCATCTCCCTGCGAACTTCGGTGACCTGCCAGGAAGCTACGATGCCCAGACCTATGGATAGCTGTGCAGCAAGGTGTATTGCGCGGAGAGGTTGCACACAAACTTCAAGTAAGAAGGCGGCCTGAGTGGAAAGGTGAGAGTTTGGGCAGCTGTGCAGACAAAGAAGGCGCCCTTTGTCCTGGGCCTAAATGCTTGTGACACCCCACAGGGCCTGCCGGGCTCTGAGGGCCCTGCCCTGAGCCCCCTGCTCCCCTTCCCTTTGTTCAGTCACAGCAGAGATGGCCACACCCACTCCCTCAGTGGGGGACGTGTTCCAAACTCCCTCAGCCCCGCCCCTTCTTCGCAGGTTACCATGGACTAAGGATGCTGCATTCTGAGTCCAGGGCATTCCGAGAATGCCAAGGGCAGACATGATGACCTTACATGTTTTCCTCTTCTGTCAGTTTTGGTAAACTTTCGGAGCTAGGAAATGGTCCACTTTACACAAATGTTCAAATTTACTGGCATTTCATATATTCTCTGCTATAACATTGTCCTGATTCTTTCTGTATATTCTTTACTTATGTTTTGGTTTTCCTTAATCAAAGTGTGTCTTTTAAATCTTGTCAAAGAATATTCTTAGACTTACTACATGACCTGAATTTTATACATTTTCTATTGTATTAAGTCCTCCTCTTATCTTTATTTATATTTTTTCTGTGTTCTCAGGTTTATTGTTTTGATATTCTGATGTCAATTAAAACACTTGGTTATTCATTTTAATAAATGTTTTTACTTATAAATATTTCAACTTTTCAAGATTCCAGCTTACTTGTAAGTTTCAAAGGGTCAGGTCCTCTACATTGTGGCTGGCCTATGGCTTAGTTCACCATTTAGCAATGTATATATTGACCTATTTTCCCCTCGACTTTCTGTGATTCCCTACATCTCAACTTTCTTTGCAGACAAGCCATTTGAAATAACCTTAACTTTTTTCACAGCCAATAAGTCTTTGAAATAATGTGTATTTTTTAGAGAAATCTTCTTATATAATTAGGCAGAAAATCTGACCTGCCATAGTTTTCAAAACAGCATAATTTCACTCTTCTCAATGATGAATCTGTTGTATGACACAACCTTTGAGTATTTAGCTTTATCAATCACATGTACTTTAAAAATGTATTAGAGATCCTACCAGTCTTTGAAAACATCCTTGTTCCTTGTTTCAGTTCCAGTTTTGTGTATACTTTCTGCCTTGCACCTGATTATTCCAACACCTGATGGATGGCCTAGGGAATCAAATTCTGGTATTGATTGTTTTTGCTGCTTGTCTCCCCTTGTGGCTGATTTCTTCATTATTGTGTAAATTTAGATCATGAGCTCATGTTTAGCTAAACAGCTGACCTTGTAAGAGGCTTACGTGTGAACGCTCGTAAGCTTCAGCAGAAAGTCCACAAAGATTTGTTTTTTGTCCCTCCAATGAGATACCCGCGTGGACCCCGTTTTCTACAAGTGTTGGTCCACTACTCCCTCTAGAGGCTGGGACTCAGACAGGACTGCTTTGCTTCCCCCGATCTGGTGTAGTGGCTTTGGGCGGCCTGTGGCCTGGGCAGGAGGCTCTCCGCGTGTGTCCCACGACCGATCTGCCTGCGAACTTCGGTCACCTCTTAGGAAGCTATGATGCCCAGACCTATGGATAGCTTTGCAGCGAGGTGTACTGCGTGGACCGGTTCCACACACACTTCAAGTAAGAGGGCGGCCTGAGTGGAAAGGTCAGAGTTTGGGCAGCTGTGCAGACAAAGAAGGTGCACTTTGTCCTGGGCCTAAATGCTTGTGACACATGACTGGGCCTACCGGGCTCTGAGGGCCCTGCCGTGGGCCCCCTTCTCCCCTGCCCTTTTTTCAGTCACAGCAGAGATGACCCCACCCACTCCCTCAGTGAAGGCAGTGTTCCAACCTCCCTCAGCCCCGCCCCCTCTCCCCAGGTTACCATGGACTACAGATGCTGCATTCTGAGTCTAGGGCATTCCGAGAATGCCAAGGGCAGACATGATGACCTTAAATGATTTCCTCTTGTGTCACTTTTGGTAAATTTTAGGAGCTACAAACTGGTCCACTTTACACAAACGTTTAAATTTACTGGCATTTCATATACTATCTGCTATAATATTGTCCTGATTCTTTCTGTATATTCTTTACTTATGTTTTGGTGTTCCTTAATCTAAGTGTGTCTTTTAATCTTGTCAAAGAATATTCTTTGGACTTACTACATCACCTGAATTTTATACATTTTCTATTGTATTAAGTTCTGCTCATATCTTTATTTATATTTTTTCTATGTTCTCAGGTTTATTGTTTTGATATTCTGATGTCAATTAAAACACTTGAGTATTCATTTTAATAAATCTTTTTACTTATAAAGATTTCAACTTTTCAAGATTCCAGCTTACTTGTAAGTTTCTAAGGGTCAGGTCCTCTACATTGTTGCTGGACTAAGGCTTAGTTCACCATATAGCAATGTATATATTGACTTATTTTCCCCTCGACTTTCTGTGATTCCCTACATCTCACCTTTCTTTGAAAACAAGTCATTTGAAATACCCTTAACTTATTTCACAGCCAATAAGTCTTTGAAATAATGGGTATTTTTTAGAGAAATCTTCTTATATAATTAGGCAGAAATTCTGACCTGCCATAGTTTTCAAAACAGCATAATTTCACTCTTCTCAATAATGAATCTGTTGTATGTCACAACCATTTAGTATTTAGTGTTATCAATGACATGTAATTTCAAAATGTTTTAGAGACCCTACCAGTCTTTGAAAACATCCTTGTTCCTTGTTTCAGTTCCAGTTTTGTGTATACTTTCTGCCTTGCACCTGATTATTCCAACATCTAATGGATGGCCTAGGGAATCTAATTCTGGTATTGATTGTTTTTGCTGCTTGTCTCCCCTTGTAGTTGATTTCTTCATTATTGTGTAAATTTACATCATGAGCTCATGTTTAGCTAAACATCTGACCTTGTAAGAGGCTTAGCTGTGAACGCTCGTAAGCTTCAGCAGAAAGTCCACAAATATTTTTTTGTGTCCCTCCAATGAGTTACCCGCACGGACCCCGTTCTCTACAAGTGTTTGTCCACAACTCCTTCTAGAGGCTGGGACTCAGACAGGACTGCTTTGCTGCCCCATATCTGGGATAGTGGCTTATGCGGCCTGTGGCCTGGGCAGGAGTCTCCCCACGTGTGTTCCACGACCATCTGCATGCGAACTTCGGTCACCTCTCAGGAAGCTATGATGCCCAGACCTATGGATAGCTTTGAATCGAGGTGTACTGCGCGGAACGGTTCCACACACACTTCAAGTAAGACGCCGTCCTGAGTGGAAAGGTGAGAGTTTGGGCAGCTGTTCAGAAAAGAACGCGCACTTTGGCCTGGGCCTAAATGCTTGTGACACCCCACTGGGCCTGCCAGGCACTGAGGGCCCTGCCCTGGGCCCCCTGCTCCCCTGCCCTTTGTTCAGTCACAGCAGAGATGGCCACAACTACTCCCTCAGTGAGGGCAGTGTTCCAAACTCCCTCAGCCCCGCACCCACTCCGCAGGTTTCCATGGACTACAGATGCTGCATTCTGAGTCCAGGGCATTCCGAGAATGCCAAGGGCAGACATGATGACCTTACATGATTTCCTCTTGTGCCAGTTTTGGTAAACTTTAGGAGCTAGGAAATGGTCCACTTTACACAAATGTTCAAATTTACTGGCATTTCATATATTCTCTGCTATAACATTGTCCTGATTCTTTCTGTATATTCTTTACTTATGTTTTGGTTTTCCTTAATCAAAGTGTGTCTTTTAAATCTTGTCAAAGAATATTCTTTGGTCTTACTACATAACCTGAATTTTATACGTTTTCTATCGTATTAAGTTCTCCTCATATCTTTATTTATATTTTTTCTGTGTTCTCAGGTTTATTGTTTTGATATTCTGATGTCAATTAAAACACTTGGTTATTCATTTTAATGAACCTTTTTACTTATAAAGATTTCAACTTTTCAAGATTCCAGCTTACTTGTAAGTTTCTAAGGGTCAGGTCCTCTGTATTGTGGCTGGCCTAAGGCTTAGTTCACCATATAGCAATGTATATATTGACCTATTTTCCCCTCGACTTTCTGTCATTCCCTACATCTCAACTTTCTTTACAGACAAGCCATTTGAAATACCCTTAACTTTTTTCACAGCCAATAAGTCTTTGAAATAATGTGTATTTTTAGAGAAATCTTCTTATATATTTAGGCACAAAATCTGACTTGCCATAATTTTCAAAACAGCATAATTTCACTCTTCTCAATGATGAATCTGTTGTATTACACAACCTTTGAGTATTTAGCTTTATCAATGACATGTACTTTAAAAATGTATTAGAGATCCTACCAGTCTTTGAAAACATCCTTGTTCCTTGTTTCAGTTCCAGTTTTCTGTATATTTTCTGCCTTGCACCTGATTATTACAACGTCAGATCGATGGCCTAGGGAATCTAAATCTGGTATTGATAGTTTTTGCTGATTGTCTCCCCCTGTAGCTGATTTCTTCAGTGTTGTGTAAATTTAGATCATGAGCTCATGTTTAGCTAAACATCTGACTTTGTAAGAGGCTTAGGTGTGAACACTCGTAAGCTTCATCAGAAAGTCCGCAAAGATTTATTTGTGTCCCTCCAATGAGTTGCCCGCGAGGACCCTGTTTTCTACAAGTGTTGGTCCAATACTCCCTCTAGAGGCACGGCCTCAGACACGGCTGCTTTGTGCCCCACGATCTGGGGCTGTGGCAGTGGGCGGCCTCTGGCCTGGGCAGGACCCTCTCCGCGTGTGTCCCAGGGACGCATCTTCCTGCGAACTTCGGTCACCTGGCAGGAAGCTACGATGCCCAGAGCTATGGTTAGCTGTGCAGCGTGGTGTCCTGGCGGACAGGTTCCACAAGCACTTCAAGTAAGAGGGAGGCCTGAGTGGAAAGGTGAATGTTTGGGCAGCTGTGCAGACAAAGAAGGACCCCTTTGTCCAAGGCCTAAATACTTGTGACACCTCACTGGGCCTGCCGGGCTCGGAGGGACCTGCCCTGGGCCCCCTGTTCACCTGCCCTTTGTTCATTCACAGCAGAATTGGCCACACCCACTCCCTCAGTGAAGGCCGTGTTCCAAACACCCTCAGCCCTGCCCCCTATCCGCAGTTTACCATGGACTACAGATGCTGCATTCTGAGTCCAGGGCATTCCGAGAATGCCAAGGGCAGACATGATGACCTTACATGATTTCCTCTTGTGTCAGTTTTGGTAAACTTTAGGAGATAGGAAAAGGTCCACTTTACACAAATGTTCAAATTCACTGGCATTTCATATATTCTCTGCTATAACATTGTCCTGATTCTTTCTGTATATTCTTTTTATGTTTTGGTTTTCCTTAATCAAAGTGTGTCTTTTAAATCTTGCCAAAGAATATTCTTTGGTCTTAGTACATCCCCTGAATTTTATACATTTTCAATTGTATTAAGTTCACCTCATATCTTTATTTATCTTTTTTCTATGTTCTCAGGTTTTATTGTTTTGATTTTCTGATGTCAATTAAAACACTTGGTTATTCATTTTAATAAATCTTTTTACTTATACAGATTTGAATTTTTAAAGATTCCAGCTTACTTGTAAGTTTCTAAGGGTCAGGTCCTCTACATTGTTGCTGGCCTAAGGCTTAGTTCAACATATAGCAATGTATATATTGACCTATTTCCCCTCGACTTTCTGTGATTCCCTACATCTCACCTTTCTTTGAAGACTAGCCATTTGAAATACCCTTAACTTATTTCACAGCCAATAAGTCTCTGAAATAATGTGTATTTTTTAGAGAAATGTTCTTATATAATTAGGCAGAAAATCTGACCTGCCATAGTTTTCAAAAGAGCATAATTTCACTCTTCTCAATGATGAATCTGTTGTATGACACAACCTTTGAGTATTTAGCTTTATCAATGACATGTACTTTAAAAATGTTTTAGAGATCCTACCAGTCTTTGAAAACATCCTTGTTCCTTGTTTCAGTTCCTGTTTTGTGTATACTTTCTGCCTTGCACCTGATTATTCCAACATCTGATGGATGGCCTAGGGAATCTAATTCTGGTATTGATTGTTTTTGCTGCTTGTCTCCCCTTGTAGCTGATTTCTTCATTATTGTGTAAATTTAGATCATGAGCTCATGTTTAGCTACAGAGCTGAACTTGTAAGAGGCTTATGTGTGAACGCTGGTAAGCTTCAGCAGAAAGTCCACAAGATTTTTTTGTGTCCCTCCAATGAGTTACCCGCACGGACCCCATTTTCTACAAGTGTTGTTCCACTACTCCCTCTAGAGGCTGGGACTCAGACAGGATTGCTTTGCTTCCCCCGATCTGGGGTAGTGGCTTTGGGCGGCCTGTGGCCTGGGCAGGAGGCTCCCCGCGTGTGTCCCACGACCGATCTGCCTGCGATGTTTGGTCACCTGGCAGGAAGCTATGATGCCCAGACCTATGGTTAGTTTTGCAGCGAGGTGTACTGCGTGTACCGGGTCCACACACACTTCAAGTTAGAGGGCGGCCTGAGTGGAAAGGTGAGAGTTTGGGCTGCTGTGCTGACATTGAAGGTGCCCTTTGTCCTGGGCCTAAATGCTTGTGACACCCCACTGGGCCTGCCGGGCTCTGAGGGACCTGCCCAGGGCCCCCTGCTCCCCTGCCCTTTGTGCAGTCACAGCAGAGATGGCCACACACACTCCCTCCGTGAGGGCAGTGTTCCCACCTCCCTCAACCCCGCCCCCTCTCCACAGGTTACCATGGACTACAGATGCTGCATTCTGAGGTCAGGGCATTCCGAGAATGCCAAGGGCAGACATGATGACCTTAAATGATTTCCTCTTGTGTCAGTTTTGGTAAACTTTAGGAGCTAGGAAATGGTCCACTTTACACAAATGTTCAAATTTACTGGCATTTCATATATTCTCTGCTATAACATTGTCCTGATTCTTTCTGTATATTCTTTACTTATGTTTAGGTTTTCCTTAATCAAAGTGTGTCTTTTATATCTCGTCAAAAAATATTCTTTGGATTTACTACCTCACCTGAATTTTAAACGTTTTCTGTGGTATTAAGTTCTGCTCATATCTTTATTTATCTTTTTTCTATGTTCTCAGTGTTTATTGTTTTGATCTTCTGATGTCAATTAAAACACTTGGTTATTCATTTTAATAAACCTTTTTACGTATAAAGTTTGAACTTTTAAAGATTCCAGCTTACTTGTAAGTTTCTAAGGGTCAGGTCCTCTACCTTGTGGCTGGCCTAAGGCTTAGTTCACAATATGGCAAAGTATATATTGACCAATTTTCCCCTCGAATTTCTGTGATTCCCTAAATCTCAAATTTCTTTGCAGACAAGCCATTTGAAATACCCTTAACTTATTTCACAGCCAATAAGTCTTTGAAATAATATGTATTTTTAGAGAAAACTTCTTATATATTTAGGCAGAAAATCTGACCTGCCATAATTTTCAAAACAGCATAATTTCACTCTTCTCAATGATGAATCTGTTGTGTGACACAACCATTGAGTTTATAGCTTTATCCATGACATGTACTTTAAAAATGTTTTAGAGATCCTACCAGTCTTTGAAAACATCCTTGTTCCTTGTTTCAGTTCCAGTTTTGTGTATACTTTCTGCCTTGAACCTGATTATTCCAACATCTGATGGATTGCCTATGGAATCTAATTCTGGTATTGATTGTTTTTGCTGCTTGTCTCCCCTTGTAGCTGATTTTTTCATTACTGTGTAAATTTAGATCATGAGCTCATGTTTAGCTAAACAGCTGACCTTGTAAGAGGCTTAGGTGTGAACGCTCGTAAGCTTCAGCTGAAATACCACAAAAATTTTTTTTTGTCCCTCCAGTGAGTTACCCGCGCGGACCCCGTTTTCTACAAGTGTTGGGCCACTACTCCCTCTAGAGGCTGGGACTCAGACAGGATTGCTTTGCTTCGCCCGATCTGGGGTAGTGGCTTTGGGTGGCCTGTGGCCTGGGCAGTAGGCTCCCCGCGTGTGTCCCACGACCCATCTGCCTGCGAACTTCGGTCACCTGACAGGAAGGTATGATGCCCAGAACTATGGTTAGCTTTGCAGCGAGGTGTACTGCGCGGACCTGTTCCACACACACTTCAAATAAGACGGCGGCCTGAATGGAAAGGTGAGAGTTTGGGCAGCTGTGCAGACAAAGAAGGCACACTTTGGCCTGGGCCTAAATGCTTGTGACACACGACTGGGCCTGCCAGGCTCTGAGGGCCCTGCAGTTGGCACCCTTCTCCCCTGCCCTTTGTTCAGTCACAGCAGAGATGGCCACACCCACTCCCTCAGTGAGGGCAGTGTTCCCACCTCCCTCAGCCCCGCCCCCTCTCCGCAGTTTACCATGGACTACAGATGCTGCATTCTGAGGCCAGGGCGTTCCCTAAATGCCAAGGGCCGACATGATGAACTTAAATGATTTCCTCTTGTGTCAATTTTGGTAAACTTTAGGAGCTAGGAAAAGGTCCACTTTACACAAATGTTCAAATTTACTGGCATTTCATATATTCTCTGCTATAACATTGTCCTGATTCTTTCTGTATATTCTTTACTTATATTTTGGTTTTCCTTAATCAAAATGTGTCTTTTAAATCTTGTCAAATAATATTCTTTGGACTTATTGTATTAAGTTCTCCTCATATCCTTATTTATATTTTGTCTGTGTTCTCAGGTTTATAGTTTTGATATTCTGATGTCAATTAAAAGACTTGGTTATTCATTTTAATAAATGTTGTTACTTATAAAGATTGCAACTTTTCAAGATTCCAGCTCACTTGTAAGTTTCTAAGGGTCAGGTCCTCTACATTGTTGCTGGCCTAAGGCTTAGTTCACAATATAGCAAAGTATATACTGACCTATTTTCCCCTCGACTTTATGTGATTTCCTACATCTCAGCTTTCTTTGCAGACAAGACAATTGAAATACCCTTAACTTATTTCACAGCCAATAAGTCTTTGAAATTATGTGTATTTTTTAGAGAAATCTTCTTATATATTTAGGCCCAAAATCTGACCTGCCATAATTTTCAAAACAGCATAATTTCACTCTTCTCAATGATGAATCTGTTGTATTACACAACCTTTGAGTATTTAGCTTTATCAATGATATGTACTTTAAAAATGTTTTAGAGATCCTACCAATCTTTGAAAACATCCTTGTTCCTTGTTTCATTTCCAGTTTTATGTATATTTTCTGCCTTGCACCTGATTATTCCAACGTCTGATCGATGGCCTAGGGAATCTAATTCTGGTATTGATTGTTTTTGCTGATTGTCTCCCCCTGTAGCTGATTTCTTCATTATTGTGTAAATTTAGATCATGAGCTCATGTTTAGCTAAACAGCTGACCTTGTAAGAGGCTTAGGTGTGAACACTCGTAAGCTTCATCAGAAAGTCCGCAAAGATTTATTTGTGTCCCTCCAATGAGTTGCCCTCGAGGACCCCGTTTTCTACAAGTGTTGGTCGAATACTCCCTCTAGAGGCACGGCCTCAGACAGGGCTGCTTTGTGCCCCACGATCTGTGGCAGTGGCATTGGCGGCCACTGGCCTGGTCAGGACCCTCTCCGCGTGTTTCCGAGGGACACATCTGCCTGCGAACTTCGGTCACCTGGCAGGAAGCTATGATGCTCAGACCTATGGTTAGCTGTGCAGCGAGGTGTACTGCGCAGACAGGTTCCACATGCTCTTCAAGTAAGAGGGCGGCCTGACTGGAAAGTTGAAAGTTTCGGCAGCTGTGCAGACAAAGAAGGAGCCCTTTGTCCTGGGCCTAAATGCTTGTGACACCCCACTGGGCCTGCTGGGCTCTGAGGGCCCGGTCCATGGCCCCCTGTTCACCTGCACTTTGTTCAGTCACAGCAGAATTGGCCACACCCACTCCATCTGTGAGGGCAGTGTTCCAAACTCCCTCAGCCCCTCCCCCTCTCCGCAGGTTAGCATGGACTACATATGCTGCATTCTGAGTCCAGGGCATAACGAGAATGCCAAGGGCAGACATGATGACCTTAAATGATTTCCTCTTGTTTTAGTTTTGGTAAACTTTAGGAGCTAGGAAATGGTCCACTTTACACAAATGTTCAAATTTACTGGCATTTCATATATTCTGTGCTATAACATTGTCCTGATTCTTTCTGTATATTCTTTACTTATGTTTTGGTTTTCCTTAATCAAAATGTGTCTTTTAAATCTTGTCAAAGAATATTCTTTGGACTTACTACCTCACCTGAATATTATAGGTTTTCTATTGTATTAAGTTCTGCTCATAATTTTATTTATATTTTTTCTGTGTTCTCAGGTTTATTGTTTTGATATTCTGTTGTCAATTAAAACACTTGGTTATTCATTTTAATAAATCTTGTTACTTATAAAGATTTGAACTTTTCAAGATTCCAGCTTACTTGTAAGTTTCTAAGGGTCAGGTCCTCTACATTGTGGCTGGCCTAAGTCTTAGTTCACAATATAGCAAAGTAGATATTGACCTATTTTCCCCTCGACTTTCTGTGATTTCCTACATCTCACCATTCTTTGAAGACAAGCCATTTGAAATACCCTTAACTTATTTCACAGCCAATAAGTCTTTGAAATAATGTGTATTTTTAAGGGAAATCTTTTTATATATTTAAGCAGAAAATCTGAACTGAAATAGTTTTCAAAACAGCATAATTTCACTCTTCCCAATGATGAATCTGTTGTATTACACAACCTTTGAGTATTTAGCTTTATCAATGACATGTACTTTAAAAATGTTTTAGAGATCCTACCAGTCTTTGAAAACATCCTTGTTCCTTGTTTCAGTTCCAGTTTTATGTATATTTTCTGCCTTGCACCTTATTATTCCAACGTCTGATCGATGGCTAGGGAATCTAATTCTGGTATTGATTGTTTTTGCTGATTATCTCCCCCTGTAGCTGATTTCTTCATTATGGTGTAAATTTAGATCATGGGCTCATGTTTAGCTAAACATCTGACTTTGTAAGAGGCTTAGGTGTGAACACTCGTAAGCTTCTTCAGAGAGTCCGCAAAGATTTATTTGTGTCTCTCCAATGAGTTGCCCGGGAGGACCCCGTTTTCTACAAGTGTTTGTCCAATACTCCCTCTTGAGGCACGGCCTCAGCCAGGGCTGCTTTGTGCCCCACGATCTGTGGAAGTGGCAGTGGGTGTCCACTGGCCTGGGCAGGAGCCTCTCCGCGTGTGTCCCAGGGGCCCATCTGCCTGCGAACTTCGGTCACCTGGCAGGAAGCTACGAAGCCCAGACCTATGGTTAGCTGTGCAGCGAGGTGTACTGCACGGACAGGTGCCACATGCACTTTAAGTAAGAGGGCGTCCTGAGTGGAAAGGTGAAAGTTTGGGCAGCTGTGCAGACAAAGAAGACGTCCTTTGTCCAGGGCCTAAATGCTTGTGACACCCCACTGGGCCTGCCGGGCTCTGAGGGCCCTGCCCTGTGCCCACTGTTCCCCTGCACTTTGTTCAGTCACAGCAGAGATGGCCACACCCACTCCCTCAGTGAGGGCCATGTTCCAAACTCCCTCAGCCCCGACCCCTCTTCGCAGGTTACCATGGACTAAGGATGCTGCATTCTGAGGCCAGGGCATTCCGAGAGTGCCAAGGGCAGACATGATGACCTTACATGATTTCCTCTTGTGTCAGTTTTGGTAAACTTTCGGAGCTAGGAAATGGTCCACTTTACACAAATGTTCAAATTTACTGGCATTTCAGATATTCTCTGCTATAACATTGTCCTGATTCTTTCTGTATATTCTTTACTTATGTTTTGGATTTCCTTAATCAAAGTGTGTCTTTTAAATCTTGTCAAAGAATATTCTTAGACTTACTACATCACCTGAATTTTATACATTTTCTATTGTATTAAGTTCTCCTCATATCTTTATTTATATTTTTTCTGTGTTCTCAGGTTTATTGTTTTGATATTCTGATGTCAATTAAAACACTTGGTTATTCATTTTAATAAATGTTTTTACTTATAAAGATTTCAACTTTTCAAGATTCCAGCTTACTTGTAAGTTTCTAAGGGTCAGGCCCCCTACATTGCTGCTGACCTAAGGCTTAGTTCACCATATAGCAATGTATATATTGACCAATTTTCCCCTCGACTTTCTGTGATTCCCTACATCTCACCTTTCTTTGCAGACAAGCCATTTGAAATACCCTTAACTTATTTCACAGCCAATAAATCTCTGAAATAATGTGTATTATTTAGAGAAATCTTCTTATATAATTAGGCAGAAAATCTGACCTGCCATAGTTTTTAAAAGAGCATAATTTCACTCTTCTCCATGATGAATCTGTTGTATTACACAACCTTTGAGTATTTAGCTTTATCAATGACATGTACTTTAAAAATATTTTAGAGATCCTAGCAGTCTTTGAAAACATCCTTGTTCCTTGTTTCAGTTCCAGTTTTGTGTATACTTTCTGCCTTGCACCTTATTATTCCAACATCTGATGTATGGCCTAGGGAATCTAATACTGGTATTGATTGTTTTTGCTGCTTGTCTCCCCTTGTAGCTGATTTCTTCATTATTGTGTAAATTTAGATCATGAGCTCATGTTTAGCTAAACAGGTGACCTTGTAAGAGGCTTAGGTGTGAACGCTCGTAAGCTTCAGCAGAAAGTCCACAAAGACTTTTTTGTGTCCCTCCTATGAGTTACCTGCGCGGACCCCGTATTCCACAAGTGTTGGTCCACTACTCCCTCTAGAGGCTGGGACTCAGACAGGACTGCTTAGCTTTCCCCGATCTGGGGTAGTGGCTTCGGGCGGCCTCTGGCCTAGGCAGGAGGCTCCCCGCCTGTGTCCCACGACCGATCTGCCTGCGAACTTCGGTCACCTGGCAGGAAGCTATGATGCCCAGACATATGGTTAGCTTTGCAGCGAGGTGTACTGCGCGGACCGGTCCACACATACTTCAAGTAAGAGTGCGGCCTGAGTGGAAAGGTGAGAGTTTGGGCAGCTGTGCAGACAAAGAAGGCGCACTTTGGCCTGGGCCTAAATGCTTGTGACACACGACATGGCCTGCCGGGCTCTGAGGGCCCTGCCGTTGGCCCCCTTCTCTCCTGCCCTTTGTTAAGTCACAGCAGTGATGGCCACACCCACTCCCTCAGTGAGGGCAGTGTTCCCATCTCCCTCAGCCCAGCCCCCTCTCCACAGGTTACCATGGACTACAGATGCTGCATTCTGAGGCCAGGGCGTACAGAGAATGCCAAGGGCAGGCATGATGACCTTAAATGATTTCCTCTTGTGTCAATTTTGGTAAACTTTAGGAGATAGGAAATGGTCCACTTTACACAAATGTTCAAATTTACTGGCATTTCATATATTCTCTGCTATAACATTGTCCTGATTCTTTCTGTATATTCTTTACTTATGTTTTGGTTTTCCTTAATCAAAGTGTGTCTTTTAAATCTTGTCAAAGAATATTCTTTGGACTTACTATCTCACCTGAATTTTATACGTTTTCTGTGGTATTAAGTTCTGCTCATATCTTTATTTATCTTTTTTCTATGTTCTCAGGGTTTATTGTTTTGATCTTCTGATGTCAATTAAAACACTTGGTTATTCATTTTAATAAATCTTTTTACTTATAAAGTTTTGAACTTTTAAAGATTCCGGCTTACTTGTAAGTTTCTAAGTGTCAGGTCCTCTATACTGTGGCTGGCCTAAGGCTTAGTTCACAATATGGCAAAGTATATATTGACCTATTTTCCCCTCGACTTTCTGTGATTTCCTACATCTCACCTTTCTTTGCAGACAAGCCATTTGAAATACCCTTAACTTATTTCACAGCTAATAAGTCTTTGAAATAATGTGTATTTTTTAGAGAAATCTTCTTATATATTTAGGCAGAAAATCTGACCTGCCATAGTTTTCAAAACAGCATAATTTCACTCTTCTCAATGATGAATCTGTTGTATTACACAACCTTTGATTATTTAGCTTTATCAATGACATGTACTTTAAAAATGTTTTAGAGATCCTACCAATCTTTGAAAACATCCTTGTTCCTTGTTTCAGTTCCAGTTTTATGTATATTTTCTGCCTTGCACCTGATTATTCCTCGTCTGATCGATGGCCTATGAACCTAATTCTGGTATTGATTGTTATTGCTGATTTTCTCCCCCTGTAGCTGATTTCTTAATTATTGTGTAAATTTAGATCATGAGCACATGTTTAGCCTAACAGCTGACCTTGTAAGAGGCTTAGGTGTGAGCACTCGTAAGCTTCATCAGAAAGTCCACAAAGATTTATTTGTGTCCCTCCAATGATTTGCCCGTGAAAGCCCCGTTCTCTACAAGTGTTGGTCCACTACTCCCTCTAGAGGCACGGCCTCAAACAGGGATACTTTGCACCCCACGATCTGGGGCAGTGGCAGTGGGCAGCCTGTGGCCCGCGCAGGAGCCTCTCTGGGTGTGTACCATGGACCCATCTTCCTGCGAAAATCGGTCACCTGGCAGGAAGCTACGATGCCCAGACCTATGGTTAGCTGTTCAGCGAGGTGTAATGCGCGGACAGGTTCCACACACACTTCAAGTAAGAGGGCGTCCTGAGTGGAAAGGTGAGAGTTTGGGCAGCTGTGCAGACAAAGAAGGCGCACTTTGGCCTGGGCCTAAATGCTTGTGACACCTCAATGGGCCTGCCGGGCTCTGAGGGCCATGCCCTGGGCCCCCTGTTCACCTGACCTTTTTTCAGTCACAGCAAAATTGGCCACACCAACTCCCTCAGTGAAGGCCGTGTTCCAAACTCCCTCAACCCTGCCCCCTCTCCGCAGTTTACCTTGGACTACAGATGCGGCATTCTGAGTCCAGGGTATTCCGAGAATGCCAAGGGCAGACATGCTGACCTTAAATGATTTCCTCTTGTGTCAGTTTTGGTAAACTTTAGGAGATAGGAAAAGGTCCACTTTACACAAATGTTCAAATTTACTGGCATTTCATATATTCTCTGCTATAACATTGTCCTGATTCTTGCAGTATATTCTTTTTATGTTTTGGTTTTCCTTAATCAAAGTGTGTCTTTTAAATCTTTTCAAAGAATATTCTTTGGACTTACTACAACCCCTGAATTTTATACGTTTTCAATTGTATTAAGTTCTCCTCATATCTTTATTTATCTTTTTTCTATGTTCTCAGGGTTTATTGTTTTGATATTCTGATGTCAATTAAAACACTTAATTATTCATTTTAATAAACCTTTTTACTTATAAAGATTTGAACTTTTCAAGATTCCAGCTTACTTGCAAGTTTCTAAGGGTCAGGTCCTCTACATTGTTGCTGGTGTTAGGCTTATTTCACCATATAGCAATGTATATATTGACCTATTTTCCCCTCGACTTTCTCTGATTCCCTATATCTCACTTTTCTTTGCAGACAAGCCTTTTGAAATACCCTTTACTTATTTCACAGCCAAAAAGTCTCTGAAATAATGTGTATTTTTTAGAGAAATCTTCTTGTATAATTAGGCAGAAAATCTGACCTGCCATAGTTTTCAAACAGCATAATTTCTCTCTTTTCAATGATGAATCTGTTGTATGACACAACCTTTGAGTATTTAGCTTTATCAATCACATGTACTTTAAAAATGTATTAGAGATCCTACCAGTCTTTGAAAACATCCTTGTTCCTTGTTTCAGTTCCAGTTTTGTGTCTACTTTATGCCTTGCACCTGATGATTCCAACATCTGATGGATGGCCTAGGGAATCTAATTCTGGTATTGATTGTTTTTGTTGCTTGTCTCCCCTTGGAGCTGATTTCTTCATTATTGTGTAAATTTAGATCATGAGCTCATGTTTAGCTAAACAGCTGACCTTGTAAGAGGCTTAGGTGTGAACGCTCGTAAGCTTCAGCAGAAAGTAAACAAAGATTTTTTTGTGTCCCTCCAATGAGTTACCCGCGCGGACCCCGTATTCTACAAGTGTTGGTCCACCACTCCCTCTAGAGGCTGGGACTCAGACAGGACTGCTTAGCTTCCCCCGATCTGGGGTAGTGGCTTTGGCCGGCCTGTGGCCTGGGCAGGAGTCTCCCCGCGTGTGTCCCACGACCGATTTGCCTGCGAACTTCGGTCAACTGGCAGGAAGCTATGATGCCCAGAACTATGCTTAGCTTTGCAGCGAGGTGTACTGCGCGAACCGGGTCCACACATCCTTCAAGTAAGAGGGCGTCCTGAGTGGAAAGGTGAGAGTTTGGGCAGCAGTGCAGACAAGGAAGGCGCCCTTTGTCCTGGGCCTAAATGCTTGTGACACCCCACTGGGCCTGCCGGGCTCTGAGGGCCCTGCCCTTGGCCACCTGCTCCCCTGCCCTTTGTTCAATCACAGCAGAGATGGCCACACCCACTCCCTCAGTGAGGGCATTGTTCCCACCTCCCTCAGCTCCGCCCCCTCTCCACAGGTTACCATGGACAACAGATGCTGCATTCTGAGGCCAGGGCGTTCCGAGAATGCCAAGGGCAGACATGATGATCTTAAAAGATTTCCTCTTGTGTCAATTTTGGTAAACTTTAGGAGCTAGGAAATGGTCCACTTTACACAAATGTTCAAATTTACTGGCATTTCATATATTCTCTGCTATAACATTGTCCTGATTCTTTCTGTATATTCTTTATTTATGTTTTGGTTTTCCTTAATCAAAGTGTGTCTTTTATATCTCGTCAAAAAATATTCTTTGGATTTACTACCTCACCTGAATTTTAAACGTTTTCTGTGGTATTAAGTTCTGCTCATATCTTTATTTATCTTTTTTCTATGTTCTCAGGGTTTATTGTTTTGATCTTCTGATGTCAATTAAAACACGTGGTTATTCATTTTATTAAGTCTTTTTACTTATAAAGATTTGAACTTTTAAAGATTCCAGCTTACTTGTAAGTTTCTAAGGGTCAGGTCCTCTATATTGTGGGTGGCCTAAGGCTTAGTTCACAATATGGCAAAGTATATATTGACCTATTTTCCCCTCGACTTTCTGTGATTTCCTACATCTCACCTTTCTTTGCAGACAAGCCATTTGAAATACCCTTAACTTATTTCACAGCTAATAAGTCTTTGAAATAATGTGTATTTTTTAGAGAAATCTTCTTATATATTTAGGCAGAAAATCTGACCTGCCATAGTTTTAAAAACAGCATAATTTCACTCTTCTCAATGATGAATCTGTTGTATTACACAACCTTTGAGTATTTAGCTTTATCAATGACATGCACTTTGAAAATGTTTTAGAGATCCTACCAGTCTTTGAAAACATCCTTGTTCCTTATTTCAGTTCCAGTTTTATGTATATTTTCTGCCTTGCACCTGATTATTCCTCGTCTGATCGATGGCCTAGGGAATCTAATTCTGGTATTGATTGTTTTTGCTGATTGTCTCCCCTTGTAGCTGATTTCTTCATTATTGTGTAAATTTAGATCATGAGCTCATGTTTATCTAAACATCTGACTTTGTAAGAGGCTTAGGTATGAACACTTGTAAGCCTCATCAGAAAGTCCGCAAAGATTTGTTTGTGTCCCTCCAATGATTTGCCCACGAGGGCCCCATTCTCTACAAGTGTTGGTCCACTACTCCCTCTAGAGGCACGGACTCAGACAGGGCTGCTTTAAGCCCCACGATATGGGGCAGTGGCAGTTGGCGTTCTGTGGCCCGGGCAGGAGGCTCTCTGCGTGTGTCCCAGGGACCCATCTTCCTGAGAACTTCGGTCACCTGGCAGGAAGCTACGATGCTCAGACCTATGGTTAGCTGTTCAGCGATGTGTAATGCGCCGACAGGTTCCACAAACACTTCAAGTAAGAGGGCGGCCTGAGTGGAAAGGTAAGAGTTTGGGCAGCTGTGCAGACAAAGAAGGCGCACTTTGGCCTGGGCCTAAATGCTTGTGATACCCCACTGGGCCTGCCGGGCTCTGAGGGCCCTGCCCTGTGCCCACAGCTCCCCTTCCCTTTGTTCAGTCACAGCAGAGATGGCCACACCCACTCCCTCAGTGAGGGCAGTGTTCCAACCTCCCTCAGCCCCGCACCCTCTCCGCAGGTTTCCATGGACTACAGATGCTGCATTCTGAGTCCAGGGCATTCCGATAATGTCAAGGGCAGACATGATGACCTTACATGATTTCCTCTTGTGTCAGTTTTGGTAAACTTTAGGAGCTAGGAAATGGTCCACTTTACACAAATGTTCAAATTTACTGGCATTTCATATATTCTCTGCTATAACATTGTCCTGATTCTTTCTGTATATTCTTTACTTATGTTTTGGTTTTCCTTAATCAAAGTGTGTCTTTTAAATCTTGTCAAAGAATATTCTTAGACTTACTACATCACCTGAATTTTATACATTCTCTATTGTATTAAGTTCTCCACATATCTTTATTTAAATTTTTTCTGTGTTCTCAGGTTTATTGTTTTGATATTCTGATGTCAATTAATACACTTGGTTATTCATTTTAATAAATGTTTTTACTTGTAAAGATTTGAACTTTTAAAGATTCCAGCTTACTTGTAAGTTTCTAATGGTCAGGTCCTCTACATTGTGGCTGGCCTATGGCTTATTTCACCATATAGCAATGTATATATTGTCTTATTTTCCCCTCGACTTTCTGTGATTCCCTACATCTCACCTTTCTTTGCAGACAAGCCATTTGAAATACCCTTAACTTATTTCACATCCAATAAGTCTTTGAAATAATGTGTATTTTTTAGAGAAATCTTCTCATATAATTAGGAAGAAAATCTGACCTGCCATAGTTTCAAAACAGCATAATTTCACTCTTCTCAGTGATGAATCTGTTGTATGGCACAATCTTTGAATATTTATCTTTATCAATGACATGTACTTTAAAAATGTTTTAGAGATCCTACCAGTCTTTTAAAACATCCTTGTTCCTTGTTTCAGTTCTAGTTTTGTGTATACTTCCTGCCTTGCACCTGATTATTCCAACATCTTATGAATAGCCTAGGGAATGTAATTCTGGTATTGATTGTTTTTGCTGCTTGTCTCCCCTTGTAGCTGATTTCTTCATTATTGTGTAAATGTAGATCATGAGCTCATGTTTAGCTAAACAGCTGACCTTGTAAGAGGCTTAGGTGTGAACGCTCGTAAGCTTCAGCAGAAAGTCCACAAAGATTTTTTTGTGTCCCTCCAATGAGTTACCCGCGGGGACCCTGTTCTCTACAAGTGTTGGTCCACTACTCCCTCTAGATGCTGGGACTCAGACAGGGCTGCTTTGCGCCCCACGATCTGGGGCAGTGGCAGTGGGCGGCCTGTGGCCCGGGCAGGAGCCTCTCCGCGTGTGTCCCAGGGACCCATCTGCCTGCGAACTTCGGTCCCCTGGCAGGAAGCTACGATGCCCAGACCTATGGTTAGTTGTGCAGCGAGGTGTACTGCACGGACTGGTTCCACACACACTTCAAGTAAGCGGGCGTCCTGAGTAGAAAGGTGAGAGTTTGGGCAGCTGTGCCGACAACGAAGGCGAACTTTGGCCAGGGCCTAAATCCTTGTGACATCCCCTGGGCCTGCCGGACTCTGAGGGCCCTGACCTTGGCCCCCTGCTCCCCTGCCCTTTGTTCAGTCACAGCAGAGATGGCCACACCCACTCCCTCAGTGAGGGCAGTGTTCTAACCTCCCTCAGCCCCGCCCCTTCTCCACAGGTTTCCATGGACTACAGATGCTGCATTCTGAGTCAAGGGCATTCCGAGAATTCCAAGGGCACACATGATTACCTTACATGATTTCCTCTTGTGTCAGTTTTAGTAAACTTTAGGAGCTAGGAAATGGTCCACTTTACACAAATGTTCAAATTTACTGGCATTTCATATATTCTCTGCTATAACATTGTCCTGATTCTTTCTGTATATTCTTTACTTATGTTTTGGTTTTCCTTAATCATAGTGTGTCTTTTAAATCTTGTCAAAGAATATTCTTTGGATTTATTACCTCACCTGAATTTTATACGTTTTCTGTGGTATTAAGTTCTGCTCATATCTTTATTTATCTTTTTTCTATGTTCTCAGGGTTTATTGTTTTGATATTCTGATGTCAATTAATACACTTGGTTATTCATTTTAATAAATCTTTTTACTTATAAAGTTTGAACTTTTAAAGATTCCAGCTTACTTGTAAGTTTCTAAGGGTCAGGTCCTGTACATTGTGGCTTGTCTAAGGCTTAGTTCACAATATAGCAAAGTATATATTGACCTATTTTCCCCTCGACTTTCTGTGATTTCCTACATCTCACCTTTCTTTGCAGACAAGCCTTTTGAAATACCCTTAACTTATTTCACAGCCAATAAGTCTTTGAAATAATGTGTATTTTTTAGAGAAATCTTCTTATATATTTAGGCAGAAAATCTGACTGGCCATAGATTTCAAAACAGCATAATTTCACTCTTCTCAATGATGAATCTGTTGTATGACACAACCTTTGAGTATTTAGCTTTATCAATGACATGTACTTTAAAAATGTTTTAGAGATCCTACCAGTCTTTGAAAACATCCTTGTTCCTTGTTTCAGTTCCAGTTTTATGTATATTTTCTGCCTTGCACCTGATTATTCCAACGTCTGATCGATGGCCTAGGGAATCTAATTCTGTTATTGAGTGTGTTTGCTGATTGTCTCCCCCTGTAGCTGATTTTTCAGTGTTGTGTAAATTTAGATCATGAGCTCATGTTTAGCTAAACATCTGACTTTGTAAGAGGCTTAGGTGTGTACGTTCGTAAGCTTCATCAGAAAGTCCGCAAAGACTTATTTGTGTCCCTCCAATTAGTTGCCCACGAGGACCCCGTTTTCTACAAGTGTTGGTCCAATACTCCCTCTTGAGGCACGGCCTCAGACAGAGCTGCTTTGTGCCCCACGATCAGTGGCAGTGGCAGTGGGCCGCCACTGGCCCGGGCAAGAGCCTCTCCGCGTGTGTCCAAGGGACCCATCTGCCTGCGAACTTCGGTCACCTGGCAGTAAGCTACGATGCCCAGACCTATGGTTAGCTGGGCAGCGAGGTGTACTGCGCGGACAGGTTCCACATGCACTTCAAGTAAGAGGGCGGCCTGAGTGGAAAGGTGAAAGTTTGGGCCGCTCTGCAGACAAAGAAGGAGCCCTTTGTCCTGGGCCTAAATACTTGTGACACCTCACAGGGCCTGCCGGGCTCTGAGGGCCCTGCCCTGGGCCCCCTGTTCACCTGCCCTTTGTTCAGTCACAGCAGAATTGGCCACACCCACTCCCTCAGTGAAGGCCGTGTTCCAAACTCCCTCAGCCCTGCCCCCTCTCCGCAGTTTACCATGGACTACAGATGCTGCATTCTGAGTCCAGGGCATTCCGAGAATGCCAAGGGCAGACATGATGACCTTAAATGATTTCCTCTTGTGCCAGTTTTGGTAAACTTTAGGAGCTAGGAAAAGGTCCACTTTACACAAATGTTCAAATTTACTGGCATTTCATATATTCTCTGCTATAACATTGTCCTGATTCTTTCTGTATATTCTTTGCTTATGTTTTGGTTTTCCTTAATCAACGTGTGTCTTTTAAATCTTGTCAAAGAACATTCTTTGGTCTTACTACATCCCCTGAATTTTATACATTTTCAATTGTATTAAGTTCTCCTCATATCTTTATCTTTTTTCTATGTTCTCAGGTTTTATTGTTTTGATATTCTGATGTCAATTAAAACACTTGATTATTCATTTTAATAAATCTTTTTACTTATAAAGATTTGAACTTTTCAATATTTTAGCTTACTTGTAAGTTTCTACGGGTCAGGTCCTCTACATTGTTGCTGGCCTAAGGCTTAGTTCACCATATAGCAATGTATATATTGACCTATTTTCCCCTCGACTTTCTGTGATTCCCTAAATCTCACCTTTTTTGCAGACAAGCCATTTGAAATACACTTAACTTATTTCACAGCCAATAAGACTCTGAAATAATGTGTATTTTTTAGAGAAATCTCCTTATATAATTAGGCAGAAAATCTGACCTGCCATAGTTTTCAAAACAGCATAATTTCACTCTTCTCAATGATGAATCTGTTTTGAGTATTTAGCTTTATCAATGACATGCACTTTGAAAATGTTTTAGAGATCCTACCAGTCTTTGAAAACATCCTTGTTCCTTATTTCAGTTCCAGTTTTATGTATATTTTCTGCCTTGCACCTGATTATTCCAAAGTCTGATCGATGGCCAAGGAATCTAATTCTGGTATTGATTGTTTTTGCTGATTGTCTCACCCTGTAGCTGATTTCTTCATTATAGTGTAAATTTAGATCATGAGCTCATGTTTAGCTAAACATGTGACTTTGTAAGAGGCTTAGGTGTGAACACTCGTAAGCCTCATCAGAAAGTCCGCAAAGATTTATTTGTGTCCCTCCAATAAGTTGCCCGCGAAGGCCCCGTTCTGTACAAGTGTTGGTCCACTAATCCCTCTAGAGGCACGGCCTAAGACAGGGCTGCTTTAAGCCCGACGATCAGTGGCAGTGGCAGTGGGCGGCCTGTGGCCCGGGCAGGAGCCTCTCTGCTTGTGTCCCAGGGACCCATCTGCCTGAGAACTTCGGTCACTTGGCAGGAAGCTACGATGCCCAGACCTATGGTTAGCTGTTCAGCGAGGTGTAATGCGCGGACCGGTTCCACACACACTTCAAGTAAGAGGGCGGCCTGAGTGGAAAGGTCAGAGTTTGGGCAGCTGTGCAGACAAAGAAGGCGCACTTTGGCCTGGGCCTAAATGCTTGTGACACCCCACTGGGCCTGCCGGTCTCTGAGGGCCCTGCCCTGGGCCCCATGCTCCTCTGCCCTTTGTTCAGTAAGAGCAGAGATGGCCACACCCACTCCCTCAGTGAGGGCAGTGTTCCAACCTCCCTCATCCCCGAAAACTCTCTGCAGGGTTCATGGACTACAGATGCTGCATTCTGAGTCCAGGGCCTTCCGAGAATGCCAAGGGCAGACATGATTACCTTACATGATTTCCTCTTGTGTCAGTTTTGGTAAACTTTAGGAGCTAGGAAATGGTCCACTTTACACAAATGTTCAAATTTACTGACATTTCATATATTCTCTGCTATAACATTGTCCTGATTCTTTCTGTATATTCTTTACTTATGTTTTGGTTTACCTTAATCAAAGTGTGTGTTTTAAATCTTGTCAAAGAATATTCTTAGACTTACTACATCACCTGAATTTTATACATTTTCTATTGTATTAAGTTCTCCTCATATCTTTATTTATATTTTTTCTGTGTTCTCAGGTTTATTGTTTTGATATTCTGATGTCATTTATAACACTTGGTTATTCATTTTAATAAATGTTTTTACTTATAAAGATTTGAACTTTTCAAGATTCCAGCTTACTTGTAAGTTTCTAAGGATCAGGTCCTCTACTTGTGGCTGGCCTATGGCTTAGTTCACCTTATAGCAATGTATATATTGACCTATTTTCCCCTCGACTTTCTGTGATTCCCTACATCTCACCTTTCTTTGCAGACAAGCCATTTGAAATACACTTAACTTATTTAACAGCCAATAAGTCTTTGAAATAATGTGTATTTTTTAGAGAAATCTTCTTACATAATTAGGCAGAAAATCTGACCTGCCATAGTTTTCAAAACAGCATAATTTCACTCTTCTCAATGATGAATCTGTTGTATTACACAACCATTGAGTATTTAGCTTTATCAATGACATGTACTTTAAAAATGTTTTAGAGATCCTACCAGTCTTTAAAAATATCCTTGTTCCTTGTTTCAGTTCCAGTTTTGTGTATACTTTCTGCCTTGCACCTGATTATTCCAACATCGGATGGTTGGCCTAGGGAATCTAATTCTGGTATTGATTGTTTTTGCTGCTTGTCTCCCCTTGTAGCTGATTTCTTCATTATTGTGTAAATTTAGATCATGAGCTCATGTTTAGCTAAACAGCTGACCTTGTAAGAGGCCTAGGTGTGAACGCTCGTAAGCTTCAGCAGAAAGTCCACAAAGATTTTTTTGTGTCCCTCCAATGAGTTACCCGCGCGGACCCCGTTTTCTACAATTGTTGGTCCACTACTCCCTCTAGAGGCTGGGACTCAGACAGGACTGCTTTGCTTCCCCGATCTGGTGTAGTGGCTTTGGGCGGCCTGTGGCGTGGGCAGGAGTCTCCCCACGTGTGTCCCACGACTGATCTGCCTGCAAAGTCGGTCCCCTGGCAGGAAGCTATGATGCCCAGACCTATGGTTAGCTTTGCAGCGAGGTGTACTGCGCGGATCGGTTCCAAACACACTTCAACTAAGAGGGCGGCCTGAGTGGAAAGGTGAGAGTTTGGGCAGCTGTGCAGACAAAGAAGGCGCACTTTGGCCTGGGCCTAAATGCTTGTGACACACGACTGGGCCTGCCGGGCTCTGAGGGCCCTGCCCTGGGTCCCCTTCTCCACTGCCCTTTGTTAAGTCACAGCAGAGATGGCCTCACCCACTCCCTCAGTGAGGGCAGTGTTCCAACCTCCCTCAGCCCCGCCCCATCTCCGCAGGTTACCATGGACTACAGATGCTGCATTCTGAGGCCATGGAGTTCCGAAAATGCCAAGGGCAGACATAATGACCTTAAATGATTTCCTCTTGTGTCAATTTTGGTAAACTTTAGGAGCTAGGAAATGGTCAACTTTACAGAAATGTTCAAATTTACTGGCATTTCATATATTCTCTGCTATAACATGGTCCTGATTCTTTCTGTATATTCTTTACTTATGTTTTGGTTTTCCTTAATCAAAATGTGTCTTTTAAATCTTCTCAAATAATATTCTTTGGACTTACTACCTCACCTGAATTTTATACATATTCTATTGTATTAAGTTCTCCTCATATACTTATTTATATTTTTTCTGTGTTCTCAGGTTTATTGTTTTGATATTCTGATGTCAAATAAAAGACTTGGTTATTCATTTTAAAAAATGTTGTTACTTATAACGATTTCAACTTTTCAAGATTCCTGCTTACTTCTAAGATTCTAAGGGTCAGGTCCTCTACATTATTGCTGGCCTAAGGCTTAGTTCACCTTATAGCAAAGTATATATTGACCTATTTTCCCCTCGACTTTATGTGATTTCCTACATCTCACCGTTCTTTGCACACACGCCAATTGAAATACCCTTAACTTATTTCACAGCTAATATTTCTTTGAAATAATGTGTATTTTTTAGAAAAATCTTCTTCTATATTTAGGCAGAAAATCTGACCTGTCATAGTTTTCAAAACAGCATAATTTCACTCTTCTCAATGATGAATCTGTTG
This sequence comes from Mesoplodon bidens, assembly GCF_964165515.1. Taxonomy (NCBI): domain Eukaryota; kingdom Metazoa; phylum Chordata; class Mammalia; order Artiodactyla; family Ziphiidae; genus Mesoplodon; species Mesoplodon bidens. The sequence goes on from NW_027672491.1 coordinate 461,130, forward strand.
TATTACACAACCTTTGAGTATTTAGCTTTATCAATGACATGTACTTTAAAAATATTTTAGAGATCCTACCAATCTTTGAAAACATCCTTGTTCCTTGTTTCAGTTCCAGTTTTATGTATATTTTCTGCCTTGCACCTTATTATTCCAACGTCTGATCGATGGCCTAGGGAATCTAATTCTGGTATTGATTGTTTTTGCTGATTGTCTCCCCCTGTAGCTGATTTCTTCATTGTTGTGTAAATTTAGATCATGAGCTCATGTTTAGATAAACATCTGACTTTGTAAGAGGCTTAGGTGTGAACACTCGTAAGCTTCATCAGAAAGTCAGCAAAGATTTATTTGTTTCACTCCAATGAGTTGCCCACGAGGACCCCGTTTTCTACAAGTGTTGGTACAATACTCCCTCTAGAGGCAAGGCCTCAGACAGGGCTGCTTTGTGCCCCATGATCTGTGGCACTGGCATTGGGCGGCCACTGGTCTGGGCAGGAGCCTCTCAGCGTGGGTCCCAGGAAACCATCTTCCTGCGAACTTCGGTCACCTGGCAGGAAGCTACGATGCCCAGACCTATGGTAAGCTGTGCAGCGAGGTGTACTGCACGGACAGGTTCCACATGCACTTCAAGTAAGAGGGCGGCCTGAGTGGAAAGGTGCAAGTTTGGGCTGCTGTGCAGACAAAGAAGGAGCCTTTTGTCCTGGGCCTAAATGCTTTGACACCCCACTGGGCCTGCCGGGCTCTGAGGGACCTGCCCTGGACCCCCTTCTCCCCTGCCCTTTGTTCAGTCACAGCAGAATTGGCCACACCCACTCCCTCTCTGAGGGCAGTGTTCCAACCTCCCTCAGCCCCTCCCCCTCTCCGCAGGTTACCATGGACTACACATGCTGCATTATAAGTCCAGGGCATTCCGAGAATGCCAAGCGCAGACATGAGGACCTTAAATGATTTCCTCTTGTGTTAGTTTTGGTAAACTTTAGGAGCTAGGAAATGGTCCACTTTACACAAATGTTCAAATTTACTGGCATTTCATATATTCTCTGCTATAACATTGTCCTGATTCTTTCTGTATATTCTTTACTTATGTTTTGGTTTTCCTTAGTCAAAGTTTGTCTTTTAAATCTTGTCAAAAAATATTCTTTGGGCTTACTACATCACCTGAATTTTATACGTTTTCTATTGTATTAAGTTCTGCTCATATCTTTATTTATATTTTTTCTGTGGTCTCAGGTTTATTGTTTTGATATTCTGAAGTCAATTAAAACACTTGGTTATTCATTTCAATAAAAGTTTTTACTTATAAAGATTTCAACTTTTCAAGATTCCAGCTTACTTGTAAGATTCTAAGGGTCAGGACCTCTACATTGTTGCTGGCCTAAGGCTTAGTTCACAATATGGCAAAGTATATATTGACCTATTTTCCCCTCGACTTTCTGTGATTCCCTACATCTCAACTTTCTTTGCAGACAAGCCATTTGAAATACCCTTAACTTTTTTCACAGCCAATAAGTCTTTGAAATAATGTGTATTTTTAGAGAAATCTTCTTATATATTTAGGCAGAAAATCTGACCTGCCATAATTTTCAAAACAGCATAATTTCACTCTTCTCAATGATGAATCTGTTGTATTACACAACCTTTGAGTATTTAGCTTTAGCAATGACGTACTTTAAAAATGTTTTAGAGATCCTACCAGTCTTTGAAAACATCCTTGTCCTTGTTTCAGTTCCAGTTTTATGTATATTTTCTGCCCTGCCCCTGATTATTCAAACGTCTGATCGATGGCCTAGGGAATCTAATTCTGGTATTGATTGTTTTTGCTGATTGTCTCCCCCTGTAGCTGATTTCTTCATTATTGTGTAAATTTAGATCATGAGCTCATGTTTTGCTAAACATCTGACTTTGTAAGAGGCTTAGGTGTGAACACTCGTAAGCTTCATCAGAAAGTCCGCAAAGATTTATTTGTGTCCCTCCAATGAGTTGCCCACGAGGGCCCCGTTCTCTACAAGTGTTGGTCCACTACTCCCTCTAGAGGCACGGCCTCAGACAGGGCTGCTTTGCGCCCCACGATCTGGGGCAGTGGCAGTGGGCGGCCTGTGTCCCAGGCAGGAGCCTCTCTGCGTGTGTCACAGGGACCCATCTGCCTGCGAACTACGGTCACCTGGCAGGAAACTACGATGCCCAGACCTATGGTTAGTTGTGCAGCGAGGTGTACTGTGCGGACAGGTTCCACACACACTTCAAGTAAGAGGGCGTCCTGAGTGGAAAGGTGACAGTTTTGGCAGCTGTGCACACAAAGAAGGCTCACTTTGCCCTGGGCCTAAATGCTTGTGACACCCCACTGGGCCTGCCGGGCTCTGAGGGCCCTTCCCTTGGCCCTTGCTCCCTGCCCTTTGTTCAGGCACAGCAGAGATGGCCACACCCATTCCCTCAGTGAGGGCAGTGTTCCAACCTCCCTCAGCCCCGCACCCTCTCCGCAGGTTTCCATGGACTACAGATGCTGCATTCTGAGTCCATGGCATTCCGAGAATGCCAAGGGCAGACATGATGACCTTACATGATATCCTCTTGTGTCAGTTTTGGTAAACTTTAGGAGCTAGGTAATGGTCCACTTTACACAAATGTTCAAATTTACTGGCATTTCATATATTCTCTGCTATAACATTGTCCTGATTCTTTCTATATATTCTTTACTTATGTTATGGTTTTCCTTAATCTAAGTGTGTCTTTTAAATCTTGTCAAAGAATATTCTTAGACTTACTACATCACCGGAATTTTATACATTTTCTATTGTATTAATTTCTCCTCATATCTTTATTTATATTTTTTCTGTGTTCTCAGCTTTTATTGTTTTGATCTTCTGATGTCAATTAAAACACTTGGTTATTCATTTTAATAAATATTTTTACTTATAAAGATTTGAACTTTTAAAGATTCCAGGTAACTTGTAAGTTTCTAAGGGTCAGGTCTTCTACATTGTGGCTGGCCTTAGGCTTAGTTCACAATATAGCAAAGTAGATATTGACCTATTTTCCCCTCGACTTTCTGTGATTTCCTACATCTCACCTTTCTTTGCAGACAAGCCTTTTGAAATACCCTTAACTTATTTCACATCTAATAAGTCTTTGAAATAATGTGTATTTTTTAGAGAAATCTTCTTATATATTTACGCAGGAAATCTGACCTGCCATAGTTTTCAAAACAGCATAATTTCAGTCTTCTCAATGATGAATCTGTTGTATTACACAAACTTTGATTATTTAGCTTTATCAATTACATGTACTTTAAAAATGTTTTAGAGATCCTACCAGTCTTTGAAAACATCCTTGTTCCTTGTTTCAGTTCCAGTTTTATGTATATTTTCTGCCTTGCACCTGATTATTCCAATGTCTGATCGATGGCCTAGGGAATCTAATTCTGGTATTGAGTGTTTTTTGCAGATTGTCTCCCCCTGTAGCTGATTTCTTCATTATTGTGTAAATTTAGATCATGAGCTCATGTTTTGCAAAACATATGACTTTCTAAGAGGCTTAGGTGTGAACACTCGTAAGCTTCATCAGAAAGTCAGCAAAGATTTATTTGTGTCCCTCCAATGAGTTGCCCGCGAGGACCCCGTTTTCTACAAGTGTTGGCCCAATACTCCCTCTAGAGGCACGGCCTCAGACAGGGCTGCTTTGCGCCCCACGATCTGGGGCAGTGGCAGTGGGCGGCCTGTGGCCTGGGCAGGAGCCTCTCTGCGTGTGTCACAGGGACCCATCTGCCTAAGAACTTCGGTCACCTGGCAGGAAGCTAAGATGCCCAGAACTATGGTTAGTTGTGCAGCGAGGTGTACTGCGCGGACAGGTTCCACATGCACTTCAAATAAGAAGGCGGCCTGAGTGGAAACGTGAGAGTTTGGGCAGCTGTGTAGACAAAGAAGGCGCCCTATGGCCTGGGCCTAAATGCTTGTGACACCCCACTGGGCCTTCCGGGCTCTGAGGGCCCTGCCCTGGGCCACCTGCTCCCCTGCCCTTTGTTCAGTCACAGCAGAGATGGCCACACCCACTCCCTCACTGAGGGCAGTGTTCCAGTCTCCCTCAGCCCCTCCCACTCTCCGCACGTTACCATGGACTACAGATGCTGCATTCTGAGGCCAGGGCGTTCCGAGAATGCCAAGGGCCGACATGATGACCTTAAATGATTTCCTCTTGTGTCAGTTTTGGTAAACTGTAGGAGCTAGGAAATGGTCCACTTTACAGAAATGTTCCAATTTACTGGCATTTCATATATTCTCTGCTATAACATTGTCCTGATTCTTTCTATATATTCTTTAAATATGTTTGTGTTTTCCTTAATCAAAGTGTGTCTTTTAAATCTTTTCAAAGAATATTCTTTGGACTTACTACCTCACATGAATTTTATACGTCTTCTGTGGTATTAAGTTCTGCTCATATCTTTATTTATCTTTTTTCTATGTTCTCAGGGTTTATTGTTTTGATTTTCTGATGTCAATTAAAACACTTGGTTATTCATTTTCATAAATCTTTTTACTTATAAAGATTTGAACTTTTAAAGATTCCAGCTCACTTTTAAGTTTCTAAGGGTCAGGTCCTCTACATTGTGGTTGGCCTAAGGCTTAGATCACCATATAGCAATGTATATATTGACATTTTCCCCTCGACTTTCTGTGATTCCCTACATCTCACCTTTCTTTGCAGACAAGCCATTTGAAATACACTTAACGTACTTCACAGCCAATAAGTCTTTGAAATAATGTCTATTTTTTAGAGATGTATTCTTATATAATTAGGCAGAAAATCTCACCTGCCATAGTTTTCAAAACAGCATAATTTCACTCTTCTGAATGCTTAATCTGTGGTATTAAACAACCTTTGAGTATTTAGGTTTATCAACGACATGTACTTTAAAAATGTTTTAGAGATCCTACCAGTCTTTGAAAACATCCTTGTTCCTTGTTTCATTTCCAGGTTTATGTATATTTTCTGCCTTGCACCTGACTATTCCAACATCAGATGGATGGCCTAGGGAATCTAATTCTGGTAGTGATTGTTTTTGCTGATTGTCTCACTTTGTAGCTGATTTCTTCAATATTGTGTAAATTTAGATCATGAGCTCATGTTTAGCTAATCAGCTGACCTTGTAAGAGGCTTAGGTGTGAACGCTGGTAAGCTTCAGCAGAAAGTCGGCAAAGATTTATTTCTGTCCCTCCAATGAGTTGCCCGCAAGAACCCCGTTTTCTACAAGTGTTGGTCCAATACTCCTTCGAGAGGCAGTGGACTCAGACATGGCTGCTTTTCAGCCTTCGATGTGGTGCAGGGGCAGTGGGCGGCCTGTGGCCCTGGCAGGAGCCTCTCCGCATGTGTCCCAGGGACCCATTTGCCTGCGAACTTCGGTCACCTGGCAGGAAGCTACGATGCCCTGACCTATGGTTAGCTGTGCAGCGAGGTGTACTGTGCGGAGAGGTTCCACACACACTTCAAGTATGTGGGCGGCCTGAGAGGAAAAATGAGAGTTTGGTCAGCTGTGCAGACAAAGAAGGCGCCCTATGGCCTGGGCCTAAATGCTTATGACAACCCACTGGGCCTGCCGGGCTCTGAGGGCCCTGCCCTGGGCCCCCTGCTCCCCTGCCCTTTGTTCAGTCACAGCAGAGATGGCCACACCCTCTCCCTCAGTGAGGGCAGTCTTCAGCCTCCCTGAGCCCCGCCCACTCTCCGCAGGTTACCATGGACTACAGATGCTGCATTCTGAGGCCAGGGCATTCCTAGAATGCCAAGAGCAGACATGATGACCTTAAATGATTTCCTCTTGTGTCAGTTTTGTTAAACTGTACGAGCTAGGAAATGGTCAACTTTACAGAAATGTTCCAATTTACTGGCATTTCATATATTCTCTGCTATAACATTGTCCTGATTCTTTCTATATATTCTTTAATTATGTTTGTGTTTTCCTTAAATAAAGTGTGTCTTTTAAATCTTTTCAAAGAATATTCTTTGGACTTACTACCTCACCTGAATTTTATACGTTTTCTGTGGTATTATGTTCTGCTCATATCTTTATTTATCTTTTTTCTATGTTCTCAGGGTTTATTGTTTTGATTTTCTAATGTGAAGTAAAACACTTGTTTATTCATTTTAATAAATCTTTTTACTTATAAAGATTTGAACTTTTATAGATTCCAGCTTACTTGTACGTTTCTAAGGGTCAATTCCTCTACAGTGTTGCCGGCCTAAGGCTTAGTTCACCATATAGCAATGTATATATTGACATATTATCCCCTCGGCTTTCTGTGATTCCCTACATCTCACCTTCTTTACAGTCAAGCCATTTGAAATACCCTTAACTTATTTCACAGCCTATAAGTCTTTGAAATAATGTGTAATTTTTAGAGAAATCATCTTATATAATTAGGCAGAAAATCTCACCTTCCATAGTTTTCTAAACAGCATAATTTCACTCTTCTCACTGCTTAATTTGTTGTATTATACAACCTTTGAGTATTTAGCTTTATCAATGCCATGTACTTCAAAAATGCTTTAGAGATCCTACCAGTCTTTGAAAACATCCTTGTTCCTTGTTTCATTTCCAGGTTTATGTATATTTTCTGCCTAGCACCTGATTATTCCAACATCTGACAGATGGCCTAGAGAATCTAATTCTGGTATTGATTGTTTTTGCTGATTGTCTCCCTTTGTAGCTGATTTCTTCATTATTGTGTAAATTTAGATCATGAGCTCATGTTTCGCTAAACAGCAGACCTTGTAAGAGGCTTAGGTGTGAACGCTCGTAAGTTTCAGCAAAAAGTCGGCAAAGATTTATTTGTGTCCCTCCAATGAGTTGCCCACAAGGAACCCGTTTTCTAGAAGTGTTGGTCCAATACTCCCTCTAGGTATAGGGGACTTAGACAGGGCTGCTTTCGGCCCCCGATCTTGGGCAGGGGCAGTGGGCGGCCTGTGGCCCGGGCAGGAGCCTCTCTGCATGTGAACCTGGGAATCATCTCTCCTGCGAACTTCGGTCACGTGGCAGGAAGCTACGATGCCCAGACCTATGGTTAGCTGTGCAGCGAGGTGTACTGCGCGGACAGGTTTCACACACCCTTCTCCTAAGAGGGCGGCCTGTGTGGAAAAATGAGAGTTTGGGCAGCTGTGCAGACAAAGAAGGCGCCCTATGGCCTGGGCCTAAATGCTTGTGACACCCCACTGGGCCTGCAGGGCTCTGAGGGCCCTGCCCTGGGCCCCCAGCTCCCCTGCCATTTGTTCAGTCACAGCAGAGATGGCCACACCCACTCACTCAGTGAGGGCAGTGTTCCAGTTTCCCTCAGCCCCGCCCACTCTCCGCAGGTTAACATGGACTACAGATGCTGCATTCTGAGGCCAGGGCGTTCCGAAAATGACAAGGGCCGACATGATGACCTTAAATTATTTCCCCTTGTGTCAGTTTTGGTAAACTGTAGGAGCTAGGAAATGGTCCACTTTACAGAAATGTTCCATTTATTGGCATTTCATATATTCTCTGCTATAACATTGTCCTGATTCTTTCTATATATTCTTTAATTATGTTTGTGTTTTCCTTAATCAAAGTGTGTCTTTTAAATCTTTTCAAAGAATATTCTTTGGACTTACTACCTCACCTGAATTTTATACGTTTTCTGTGGTATTAAGTTCTGCTCATATCTTTATTTATCTTTTTTCTATGTTCTCAGGGTTTATTGTTTTGATTTTCTGATGTCAATTAAAACACTTGGTTATTCATTTTCATAAATCTTTTTACTTAAAAACATTTGAACTTTTAAAGATTCCAGCTCACTTTTAAGTTTCTAAGTGTCAGGTCCTCTACATTGTGGCTTGCCAAAGGCTTAGTTCACCATATAGCAATGTATATATTGACATTTTCCCCTCGACTTTCTGTGATTCCCTACATCTCACCTTTCTTTGCAGACAAGCCATTTGAAATACACTTAACTTATTTCACAGCCAATAAGTCTTTGAAATAATGTCTATTTTTTAGAGAAATCTTCTTATATAATTAGGCAGAAAATCTCACCTGCCATAGTTTTCAAAACTGCATAATTTCACTCTTCTCATGCTTAATCTGTGGTATTAAACAACCTTTGAATATTTAGGTTTATCAACGACATGTACTTTAAAAATGTTTTAGAGATCCTACCAGTCTTTGAAAACTTCCTTGTTCCTTGTTTCATTTGCAGGTTTATGTATATTTTCTGCCTTGCACCTGATTATTCCCACATCAGATGGATGGCCTAGGGGATCTAATTCTGGTAGTGATTGTTTTTGCTGATTGTCTCACTTTGTTGCTGATTTCTTCAATATTGTGTAAATTTAGATCATGAGCTCATGTTTAGCTAAACAGCTGACCTTGTAAGAGGCTTAGGTGTGAACGCTGGTAAGCTTCAGCAGAAAGTCGGCAAAGATTTATTTGTGTCCCTCCAATGAGTTGCCCGCAAGGACCCCGTTTTATACAAGTGTTGGTCCAATACTCCTTCGAGAGGCAGTGGACTCAGACATGGCTGCTTTTCAGCCTTCGATCTGGGGCAGGGGCAGTGGGCGGCCTGTGGCCCGGGCAGGAGCCTCTCCGCATGTGTCCCAGGGACCCATTTGCCTGCGAACTTCGGTCACCTGGCAGGAAGCTACGATGCCCTGACCTATGGTTAGCTGTGCAGCGAGGTGTACTGCGCGGACAGGTTCCACACACACTTCAACTAAGTGGGCGGTCTGAGTGGAAAAGTGAGAGTTTGGACAGCTGTGCAGACAAAGAAGGCGCCCTATGGCCTGGGCCTAAATGCTTGTGACACACAACAGGGCCTGCCGGGCTCTGAGGGCCCTGCCCTCGGCCCCCTGCTCCCCTGCCCTTTGTTCAGTCACAGCAGAGATGACCACACCCACTCCCTCAGTGAGGGCAGTCTTCAGCCTCCCTAAGCCCCGCCCACTCTCCGCAGGTTACCATGGACTACAGATGCTGAATTCTGAGGCCAGGGCGTTCCGAGAATGCCAAGAGCAGACATGATGACCTTAAATGATTTCCTCTTGTGTCAGTTTTGTTAAACTGTACGAGCTAGGAAATGGTCCACTTTACAGAAATGTTCCAATTTACTGGCATTTCATATATTCTCTGCTATAACATTGTCCTGATTCTTTCTATATATTCTTTAATTATGTTTGTGTTTTCCTTAATCAAAGTGTGTCTTTTAAATCTTTTTCAAAGAATATTCTTTGGACTTACTACCTCACCTGAATTTTATACGTCTTCTTTGGTATTAAGTCCTGCTCATATCTTTATTTATCTTTTTTCTATGTTCTCAGGGTTTATTGTTTTGATTTTCTGATGTCAAGTAAAACACTTGGTTATTCATTTTAATAAATCTTTTTACTTATAAAGATTTGAACTTTTAAAGATTCCAGCTTACTTGTACGTTTCTAAGTGTCAATTCCTCTACAGTGTTGCCGGCCTAAGGCTTAGTTCACCATATAGCAAAGTATATATTGACATATTATCCCCTCGGCTTTCTGTGATTCCCTACATCTCACCTTTCTTTGCAGACAAGCCATTTGAAATACCCTTAACTTATTTCACAGCCTATAAGTCTTTGAAATAATGTGTATTTTTTAGAGAAATCATCTTATATAATTAGGCAGAAAATCTCACCTTCCATAGTTTTCTAAACAGCATAATTTCACTCTTCTCACTGCTTAATTTGTTGTATTAATCAACCTTTGAGTATTTAGGTTTATCAACGCCATGTACTTTAAAAATGTTTTAGAGATCCTACCAGTCTTTGACAACATCCTTGTTCTTTGTTTCTTTTCCAGGTTTATGTAAATTTTCTGCCTAGCACCTGATTATTCCAACATCTGACGGATGGCCTAGGGAATCTAATTCTGGTATTGATTGTTTTTGCTGATTGTCTCCCTTTGTAGCTGATTTCTTTATTATTGTGTAAATTTAGATCATGAGCTCATGTTTAGCTAAACAGCTGACCTTGTAAGAGGCTTAGGTGTGAACGCTCGTAAGTTTCAGCAAAAAGTCGGCAAAGATTTATTTGTGTCCCTCCAATGTGTTGCCCACAAGGACCACGTTTTCTAGAAGTGTTGAAACAATACTCCCTCTAGGGGTAGGGGCCTTAGACAGGGCTGCTTTCGGCCCCCGATCTTGGGCAGGGGCAGTGGGCACCTGTGGCCCGGGCAGGAGCCTCTCTGCGTGTGAACCTGGGAATCATCTCTCCTGCGAACTTCGGTCACCTGGCAGGAAGCTACGATGCGCAGACCTATGGTTAGCTGTGCAGCGAGGTGTACTGCGCGGACAGGTTCCACACACACTTCAACTAAGTGGGTGGCCTCTGTGGAAAAATGAGAGTTTGGGCAGCTGTGCAGACAAAGAAGACGCCCTATGGCCTGGGCCTAAATGCTTGTGACACCCCACTGGGCCTGCCGGGCTCTGAGGGCCCTGCCCTGGGCCCCCTGCTCCCCTGCCATTTGTTCAGTCACAGCAGAAATGGCCACACCCACTCCCTCAGTGAGGGCAGTGTTCCAGTCTCCCTCAGCCCCTCCCACTCTCCGCAGTTTACCATGGACTACAGATGCTGCATTCTGAGGCCAGGGCATTCCGAGAATGCCAAAGGCCGACATGATGACCTTAAATGATTTCCTCTTGTGTCAGTTTTGGTAAACTGTAGGAGCTAGGAAATGGTCCACTTTACAGAAATGTTCCAATTTACTGGCATTTCATATATTCTCTGCTATAACATTGTCCTGGTTCTTTCTATATATTCTTTAATTATGTTTGTGTTTTCCTTAATCAAAATGTGTCTTTTAAATCTTTTCAAAGAATATTCTTTGGACTTACTACCTCACCTGAATTTTATACGTTTTCTGTGGTATTAAGTTCTGCTCATATCTTTATTTATCTTTTTTCTATGTTCTCAGGGTTTATTGTTTTGATTTTCTGATGTCAATTAAAACACTTGGTTATTCATTTAAATAAATCTTTTTACTTATAAACATTTGAACTTTTAAAGATTCCAGATCACTTTTAAGTTTCTAAGTGTCAGGTCCTCTACATTGTGGCTGGCCTAAGGCTTATTAAACCATATAGCAATGTATATATTGACATTTTCCCCTCGACTTTCTCTGATATCCTACCTCTCTCCTTTCTTTGCAGACAAGCCATTTGAAATACACTTAACTTATTTCACAGCCAATAAGTCTTTGAAATAATGTCTATTTTTTAGAGAAATCTTCTTATATAATTAGGCAGAAAATCTCACCTGCCATAGTTTTCAAAACAGCATAATTTCACTCTTCTCAATGCTTAATCTGTGGTATTAAACAACCTTTGAGTATTTAGGTTTATCAACGACATGTACTTTAAAAATGTTTTAGAGATCCTACCAGTCTTTGACAACATCCTTGTTCCTTGTTTCTTTTCCAGGTTTATGTATATTTTCTGCCTAGCACCTGATTATTCCAACATCAGATGGATGGCCTAGGGAATCTAATTCTGGTATTGATTGTTTTTGCTGATTGTCTCCCTTTGTAGGTGATTTCTTCATTATTGTGTAAATTTAGATTATGAGCTCATGTTTAGCTAAACAGCTGACCTTGTAAGAGGCTTAGGTGTGAACGCTGGTAAGCTTCAGCAGAAAATCGGCAAAGTTTTATTTGTGTCCCTCCAATGAGTTGCCCGCAAGGAGCCCATTTTCTACAAGTGTAGGTCCAATACTCCTTCGAGAGGCAGTGGATTCAGACATGGCTGATTTTCAGCCTTCGATCTGGGGCAGGGGCAGTGGGTGGCCTGTGGCCCGGGCAGGAGCCTCTCCGCATGTGTCCCAGGGACCCATTTGCCTGCGAACTTCGGTCACCTGGCAGGAAGCTACGATGCCCTGACCTATGGTTAGCTGTGCAGCGAGGTGTACTGCGCGGACAGGTTCCACACACACTTCAAATAAGTGGGCGGCCTGAGTGGAAAAATGAGAGTTTGGACAGTTGTGCAGACAAAGAAGGCGCCCTATGGCCTGGGCCTATATGCTTGTGACACCCCACTGGGCCTGCCGGGCTCTGAGGGCCCTGCCATGGGCCCCCTGCTCCCCTGCCCTTTGTTCAGTCACAGCAGAGATGGCCACACCCTCTCCATCAGTGAGGGCAGTCTTCAGCCTCCCTGAGCCCCGCCCACTCTGCGCAGGTTACCATGGACTACAGATGCTGCATTCTGAGGCCAGGGCATTCCGAGAATGCCAAGAGCAGACATGATGACCTTAAATGATTTCCTCTTGTGTCAGTTTTGTTAAACTGTACGAGCTAGGAAATGGTCAACTTTACAGAAATGTTCCTATTTACTGGCATTTCGTATATTCTCTGCTATAACGTTGTCCTGATTCTTTCTATATATTCTTTAATTATGTTTGTGTTTTCCTTAATCAAAGTGTGTCTTTTAAATCTTTTCAAAGAATATTCTTTGGACTTACTACCTCACCTGAATTTTATACGTTTTCTGTGGTATTAAGTTCTGCTCATATCTTTATTTATCTTTTTTCTATGTTCTCAGGGTTTATTGTTTTGATTTTCTGATGTCAAGTAAAACACTTGGTTATTCATTTTAATAAATCTTTTTACTTATAACGATTTGAACTTTTAAAGATTCCAGCTTACTTGTACGTTTCTAAGGGTCAATTCCTCTACAGTGTTGCCGGCCTAAGGCTTAGTTCACCATATAGCAATGTATATATTGACATATTATCCCCTCGGCTTTCTGTGATTCCCTACATCTCACCTTTCTTTGCAGACAAGCCATTTGAAATACCCTTAACTTATTTCACAGCCTATATGTCTTTGAAATAATGTCTATTTTTTAGAGAAATCTTCTTATATAATTAGGCAGAAAATCTCACCTGCCATAGTTTTCTAAACAGCATAATTTCACTCTTCTCACTGCTTAATTTGTTGTATTAAACAACCTTTGAGTATTTAGCTTTATCAATGCCATGTACTTCAAAAATGCTTTAGAGATCCTACCAGTCTTTGAAAACATCCTTGTTCCTTGTTTCATTTCCAGGTTTATGTATATTTTCTGCCTAGCACCTGATTATTCCAACATCTGACGGATGGCCTAGGGAATCTAATTCTGGTATTGATTGTTTTTGCTGATTGTCTCCCTTTGTAGCTGATTTCTTCATTATTGTGTAAATTTAGATCATGAGCTCATGATTAGCTAAACAGCTGACCTTGTAAGAGGCTTAGGTGTGAATGCTCGTAAGTTTCAGCAAAAAGTCGGCAAAGATTTATTTGTGTCCCTCCAATGAGTTGCTCACAAGGACACCGTTTTCTAGAAGTGTTGGTCCAATACTCCCTCTAGGGGTAGGGGACTTAGACCGGGCTGCTTTCAGCCCCCGATATTGGGCAGGGGCATTGGGCACCTGTGGCCCGGGCAGGAGCCTCTCTGCGTGTGAACCTGGGAATCATCTCTCCTGCGAACTTCGGTCACCAGGCAGGAAGCTACGATGCGCAGACCTATGGTTAGCTGTGCAGCGAGGTGTACTGTGCGGACAGGTTCCACACACACTTCAACTAATTGGGCGGCCTGTGTGGAAAAATGAGAGTTTGGGCAGCTGTGCAGACAAAGAAGGCGCCCTATGGCCTGGGCCTAAATGCTTGTGACACTACACTGGGCCTGCCGGGCTCTGAGGGCCCTGCCCTGGGCCCCCTGCTCCACTGCCGTTTGTTCAGTCACAGCAGAGATGGCCACACCCACTCCCTCAGTGAGGGCAGTGTTCCAGTCTCCCTCAGCCCCTCCCACTCTCCGCAGTTTACCATGGACTACAGATGCTGCATTCTGAGGCCAGGGCGTTCCGAGAATGCCAAAGGCCGACATGATGACCTTAAATGATTTCCTCTTGTGTCAGTTTTGGTAAACTGTAGGAGCTAGGAAATGGTCCACTTTACAGAAATGTTCCAATTTACTGGCATTTCATTTATTCTCTGCTATAACATTGTCTTGTTTCTTTCTATATATTCTTTAATTATGTTTGTGTTTTCCTTAATCAAAGTGTGTCTTTTAAATCTTTTCAAAGAATATTCTTTGGACTTACTACCTCACCTGAATTTTATACGTTTTCTGTGGTATTAAGTTCTGCTCATATCTTTATTTATCTTTTTTCTAAGTTCTCAGGGTTTATTGTTTTGATCTTCTGATGTCAATTAAAACACTAGGTTATTCATTTTCATAAATCTTTTTACTTATAAAAATTTGAACTTTTAACGATTCCAGCTCACTTTTAAGTTTCTAAGAGTCAGGTCCCCTACATTGTGGCTGGACTAAGGCTTTGTTCACCATATAGCAATGTATATATTGACATTTTCCCCTCGACTTTCTGTGATTCCCTACATCTCACCTTTCTTTGCAGACAAGCCATTTGAAATACACTTAACTTATTTCACAGCCAATAAGTCTTTGAAATAATGTCTATTTTGTAGAGAAATCTTCTTATATAATTAGGCAGAAAATCTCACCTACCATAGTTTTCAAAACAGCATAATTTCACTCTTCTGAATGCTTAATCTGTGGTATTAAACAACCTTTGAGTATTTAGGTTTATCAACGACATGTACTTTAAAAATGTTTTAGAGATCCTACCAGTCTTTGAAAACATCCTTGTTCATTGTTTCATTTCCAGGTTTATGTATATTTTCTGCCTTGCACCTGATTAATCCAACGTCAGATGGATGGCCTAGTGAGTCTAATTCTGGTAGTGATTGTTTTTGCTGATTGTCTCACTTTGTTGCTGATTTCTTCAATATTGTGTAAATTTAGATCATGAGCTCATGTTTAGCTAAACAGCTGACCTTGTAAGAGGCTTAGGTGTGAACGCTGGTAAGCTTCAGCAGAAAGTCGGCAAAGATTTATTTGTGTCCCTCCAATGAGTTGCCCGCAAGGACCCCGTTTTCTACAAGTGTTGGTCCAATACTCCTTCGAGAGGCAGTGGACTCACACATGGCTGCTTTTCAGCCTTTGATCTGCGGCAGGGGCAGTGGGCGGCCTGTGGCCCGGGCAGGAGCCTCTCCGCATGTGTCCCAGGGACCCATTTGCCTGCGAACTTTGGTCACCTGGCAGGAACCTACGATGCCCTGACCTATTGTTAGCTGTGCAGCGAGGTGTACTGCGCGGACAGGTTCCACACACACTTCAACTAAATGGGCGGCCTGAGTGGAAAAGTGAGAATTTGGACAGCTGTGCAGACAAAGAAGGCGCCCTATGGCGTGGGACTAAATGCTTTTGACACCCCACTGGGCCTGCCGGGCTCTGAGGGCCCTGCCCTTGGCCCCCTGCTCCCCTGCCCTTTGTTCAGTCACAGCAGAGATGACCACACCCAATCCCTCAGTGAGGTCAGTCTTCAGCATCCCTAAGCCCCGCCCACTCTCCGCAGGTTACCATGGACTACAGATGCTGCATTCTGAGGCCAGGGCGTTCCGAGAATGCCAAGAGCAGACATGATGACCTTAAATGATTTCCTCTTGTGTCAGTTTTGTTAAACTGTACGAGCTAGGTAATGGTCAACTTTACAGAAATGTTCCAATTTACTGGCATTTCATATATTCTCTGCTATAACATTGTCCTGATTCTTTCTATATATTCTTTAATTATGTTTGTGTTTTCCTTAATCAAAGTGTGTCTTTTAAATCTTTTCAAAGAATATTCTTTGGACTTACTACCTCACCTGAATTTTATACGTTTTCTGTGGTATTGAGTTCTGCTCATATCTTTATTTATCTTTTTTCTATGTTCTCAGGGTTTATTGTTTTGATTTTCTGATGTCAATTAAAACACTTGGATATTCATTTTCATAAATCTTTTTACTTATAAACATTTGAACTTTTAAAGATTCCAGCTCACTTTTAAGTTTCTAAGTGTCAGGTTCTCTACATTGTGGCTGGCCTAAGGCTTAGTTCACCATATAGCAATGTATATATTGACATTTTCCCCTCGACTTTCTGTGATTCCCTACATCTCACCTTTCTTTGCAGACAAGCCATTTGAAATAAACTTAACTTATTTCACAGCCAATAAGTCTTTGAAATAATGTCTATTTTTTAGAGAAATCTTCTTATATAATTAGGCAGAAAATCTCACCTGCCATAGTTTTCAAAACAGCATAATTTAACTCTTCTCAATGCTTAATCTGTTGTATTAAACAACCTTTGAGTATTTAGGTTTATCAACGACATGTACTTTAAAAATATTTTAGAGATCCTACCAGTCTTTGAAAACATCCTTGTTCCTTGTTTCATTTCCAGGTTTATGTATATTTTCTGCCTTGCACCTGATTATTCCAACATCAGATGGATGGCCTAGGGAATCTAATTCTGGTAGTGATTGTTTTTGCTGATTGTCTCACTTTGTCGCTGATTTCTTCAATATTGTGTAAATTTAGATCATGAGCTCATGTTTAGCTAAACAGCTGACCTTGTACGAGGCTTAGGTGTGAACGCTGGTAAGCTTCAGCAGAAAGTCGGCAAAGATTTACTTGTGTCCCTCCAATGAGTTGCCCGCAAGGACCCCGTTTTCTACAAGTGTAGGTCCAATACTCCTTCGAGAGGCAGTGGACTCAGACATGGCTGCTTTTCAGCCTTCGATGTGGTGCAGGGGCAGTGGGCGGCCTGTGGCCCGGGCAGGAGCCTCTCCGCATGTGTCCCAGGGACCCATTTGCCTGCGAACTTCGGTCACCTGGCAGGAAGCTACGATGCCCTGACCTATGGTTAGCTGTGCAGCGAGGTGTACTGCGCGGACATGTTCCACACACACTTCAAATATGTGGACGGCCTGAGTGGAAAAATGAGAGTTTGGTCAGCTGTGGAGACAAAGAAGGCGCCCTATGGCGTGGGCCTAAATGCTTGTGACACACCACTCGGCCTGCCGGGCTCTGAGGGCCCTGCCCTGGGCCCAATGCTCCCCTGCCCTTTGTTCAGTCACAGCAGAGATGACCACACCCACTCCCTCAGTGAGGGCAGTCTTCAGCCTCCCTAAGCCCCGCCCACTCTCCGCAGGTTACCATGGACTACAGATGCTGCATTCTGAGGCCAGGGCGTTCCGAGAATGCCAAGAGCAGACATGATGACCTTAAATGATTTCCTCTTGTGTCAGTTTTGTTAAACTGTACGAGCTAGGTAATGGTCAACTTTACAGAAATGTTCCAATTTACTGGCATTTCATATATTCTCTGCTATAACATTGTCCTGATTCTTTCTATATATTCTTTAATTATGTTTGTGTTTTCCTTAATCAAAGTGTGTCTTTTAAATCTTTTCAAAGAATATTCTTTGGACTTACTACTTCACCTGAATTTTATACGTTTTCTGTGGTATTAAGTTCTGCTCATATCTTTATTTATCTTTTTTCTATGTTCTCAGGGTTTATTGTTTTGATTTTCTGATGTCAATTAAAACACTTGGTTATTCATTTTAATAAATCTTTTTACTTATAAACATTTGAACTTTTAATGATTCCAGCTCACTTTTAAGTTTCTAAGTGTCAGGTCCTCTACATTGTGGCTGGCCTAAGGCTTAGTTCACCATATAGCAATGTATATATTGACATTTTCCCCTCAACTTTCTGTGATTCCCTACCTCTCTCCTTTCTTTGCAGACAAGCCATTTGAAATACACTTAACTTATTTCACAGCAAATAAGTCTTTGAAATAATGTCTATTTTTTAGAGAAATCTTCTTATATAATTAGGCAGAAAATCTCACCTGCCATAGTTTTCAAAACAGCATAATTTCACTCTTCTCAATGCTTAATCTGTGGTATTAAACAACCTTTGAGTATTTAGGTTTATCAACGACATGTACTTTAAAAATGTTTTAGAGATCCTACCAGTCTTTGAAAACATCCTTGTTCCTTGTTTCTTTTCCAGGTTTATGTATGTTTTCTGCCTAGCACCTGATTATTCCAACATCTCAAGGATGGCCTAGGGAATCTAATTCTGGTATTGATTGTTTTTGCTGATTGTCTCCCTTTGTAGCTGATTTCTTCATTATTGTGTAAATTTAGATCATGAGCTCATGTTTAGCTAAACAGCTGACCTTGTAAGAGGCTTAGGTGTGAACGCTTGTAAGTTTCAGCAAAAAGTCGGCAAATATTTATTTGTGTCCCTCCAATGAGTTGCACACAAGGACCCTGTTTTCTAGAAGTGTTGGTCCAATACTCCTTCTAGGTATAGGGGACTTAGACAGGGCTGCTTTCGGCCCCCGATCTTGGGCAGTGGCAGTGGGCGGCCTGTGGACAGGGCAGGAGCCTCTCTGCGTGTGAACCTGGGAATCATCTCTCCTGCGAACTTCGGTCACCTGGCAGGAAGCTACGATGCCCAGACCTATGGTTAGCTGTGCAGCGAGGTGTACTGCGCGGACAGGTTCCAGACACACTTCAACTAAGTGGGCGGCCTGTGTGGAAATATGAGAGTTTGGGCAGCTGTTCAGACAAAGAAAGCGCCCTATGGCCTGGGCCTAAATGCTTGTGACACCCCACTGGGCCTGCCGGGCTCTGAGGGCCCTGCCCTGGGCCCCCTGCTCCCCTGCCCTTTGTTCAGTCACAGCAGAGATGGCCACACCCACTCCCTCAGTGAGGGCAGTGTTCCAGTTTCCCTCAGGCCCGCCCACACTCCGCAGGTTACCATGGACTACAGATGCTGCATTCTGAGGCCAGGGCGTACCGAGAATGCCAAGGGCCGACATGATGACCTTAAATGATTTCCTCTGGTGTCACTTTTGGTAAACTGTAGGAGCTAGGAAATGGTCCACTTTACAGAAATGTTCCATATACTGGCATTTCATATATTCTCTGCTATAACATTGTCCTGATTCTTTCTATATATTCTTTAATTATGTTTGTGTTTTCCTTAATCAAAGTGTGTCTTTTAAATCTTTTCAAAGAATATTCTTTGGACTTACTACCTCACCTGAATTTTATACGATTTCTTTGGTATTAATTCCTGCTCATATCTTTATTTATCTTTTTTCTATGTTCTCAGGGTTTATTGTTTTGATTTTCTGATGTCAAATAAAACACTTGGTTATTCATTTTAATAAATCTTTTTGCTTATAAAGATTTGAACTTTTAAAAATTCCAGCTTACTTGTACGTTTCTAAGTGTCAATTCCTCTACAGTGTTGCCGGCCTAAGGCTTAGTTCACCATATAGCAATGTATATATTGACATATTATCCCCTCGGCTTTCTGTGATTCCCTACATCTCACCTTTTTTGCAGACAAGCCATTTGAAATACCTTTAACTTATTTCACAGCCTATAAGTCTTTGAAATAATGTGTATTTTTTAGAGAAATCATCTTCTATAATTAGGCAGAAAATCTCACCTTCCATAGTTTTCTAAACAGCATAATTTCACTCTTCTCACTGCTTAATTTGTGGTATTAAACAACCTTTGAGTATTTAGCTTTATCAATGCCATGTACTTCAAAAATGATTTAGAGATCCTACCAGTCTTTGAAAACATCCTTGTTCCTTGTTTCATTTCCAGGTTTATGTATATTTTCTGCCTAGCACCTGATTATTCCAACATCTGACGGATGGCCTAGGGAATCTAAATCTGGTATTGATTGTTTTTGCTGATTGTCTCCCTTTGTAGCTGATTTCTTCATTATTGTGTAAATTTAGATCATGAGCTCATGTTTAGCTAAACATGTGACTTTGTAAGAGGCTTATGTGTGAACACTCGTAAGTTTCATCAGAAAGTCCGCAAAGATTTATTTGTGTCCCTCCAATGAGTTGCCCGCGAGGACCCCGTTTCCTACAAGTGTTGGTCCACTACTCCCTCTAGAGTCACGGCCTCAGACAGGGCTGCTTTGTGCCCCTCGATCTGGGGCAGTGGCAGTGGGCGGCCTGTGGCCCTGGCAGGAGCTTCTCTGCGTGTGTCCCAGGGACCCATCTGCCTGCGAACTTCGGTCACCTGGCAGGAAGCTATGATGCCCAGACCTATGGTTAGCTGTGCAGCGAGGTGTACTGCGCGGACAGGTTCCACACACACTTCAAGTAAGAGGGCGGCCTGAGTGGAAAGGTGAGAGTTTGGGCAGCTGTGCAGACAAAGAAGGCGCCCTTTGTCCTGGGCCTAAATACTTGTGACACCCCACTGGGCCTGCCGGGCTCTGAGGGCGCTGCCCTGGGCCCCCTGCTCCCCTGTCCTTTGTTCAGTCACAGCAGAGATGGCCACACCCACTCGCTCTGTGAGGGCAGTGTTCCAACCTCCCTCAGCCCCGCCCCTTCTCCGCAGGTTACCATGGACTACCATTGCTGCATTCTGAGTCCAGGGCATTCCGAGAATGCCAAAGGCAGACATGATGACCTTAAATGATTTCCTCTTGTGTCAGTTTTGGTAAACTTTAGGAGCTAGGAACTGGTCCACTTTACACAAATGTTCAAATTGACTGGCATTTCATATATTCTCTGCTATAACATTCTCCTGGTTCTTTCTGTATATTCTTTACTTATGTTTTGGTTTTCCTTAATCAAAGTTTGTCTTTTAATTTTGTCAAAGAATATTCTTTGGACTTACTACATCAACTGAATTTTATACGTTTTCTATTGTATTAAGTTCTGCTCATATCATATTTATATTTTTTCTATGTTCTCAGGTTTATTGTTTTGATATACTGATGTCAATTAAAACACTAGGTTATTCATATTAATAAATCTTTTTACTTATAAAGATTTGAACTTTTCAAGATTCCAGCTTACTTGTAAGTTTCTAAGGGTCAGGTCCTCTACATTGTGGCTGGCCTAAGTCTTAGTTCTCCATATAGCAATGTATATATTGACCTATTTTACCCTCAACTTTCTGTGATTCCCTACATCTCACCTTTCCTTGCAGATAAGCCTTTTGAAATACCCTTAACTTATTTCACAGCCAATAAGTCTTTGAAATAATGTGTATTTTTTAGAGAAATCTTCTTATATAATAATGCAGAAATTCTGACCTGCCATAGTTTTCAAAACAGCCTAATTACACTCTTCTCAATGATGAATCTGTTGTATTACACAACCATTGAGTATTTAGCTTTATCAATGACATGTACTTTAAAAATGTTTTAGAGATCGTACCAGTCTTTGAAAACATCCTTCTTCCTTGTTTCAGATAAAGTTTTGTGCATACTTTCTGCCTTGCACCTGATTATTCCAACATCTGATGGTTGGCCTAGGGAATCTAATTCTGGTATTGATTGTTTTTCTCCTTGTCTCCCCTTGTAGCTGATTTCTTCATTATTGTGTAAATTTAGATCATGAGGTCATGTTTAGCTAAACAGCTGACCCTGTAAGAGGCTTAGGTGTGAACGCTCGTAAGCTACAGCAGAAAGTCCGCAAAGATTTGTTTGTGTCCCTCCAATGAGTTACCCGCGCGGACCCCTTTTTCTACAAGTGTTGGTCCACTACTCCCTCTAGAGGCTGGGACTCAGACAGGACTGCTTTGCTGCTCCCGATCTCGGATAGTGGCTTTGGGCGGCCTGTGGCCTGGGCAGGAGGCTCCCCACGTGTGTCCCACGACCCATCTGCCTGCGAACTTCGGTCACATGGCAGGAAGCTATGATGCCCAGACCTATGGTTAGCTTTGAATCGCGGTGTACTGCGCGTACCGGTTCCACACACACTTCAAGTAAGAGGGCGGCCTGAGTGGAAAGGTGAGAGTTTGGGCAGCTGTGCAGACAAAGAAGGCGCACTTTGGCCTGGGCCTAAATGCTTGTGACACACGACTGGGCCTGCCGGGCTCTGAGGGCCCTGCCGTTGGCCCACTTCTCCCCTGCCCTTTGTTCAGTCACAGCAGAGATGGCCACACCCTCTCCCTCAGTGAAGGCAGTGTTCCAACCTCCCTCAGCCCCGCCCCCTCTCCGCAGGTTACCATGGACTACAGATGCTGCATTCTGAGTCCAGGGCATTCCGAGAATGCCAAGGGCAGACATGATGACCTTAAATGATTTCCTCTTGTGTCAATTTTGGTAATCTTTAGGAGCTAGGAAATGGTCCACTTTACACAAATGTTCAAATTGACTGGCATTTCATATATTCTCTGCTATAACATTGTCCTGATTCTTTCTGTATATTCTGTACTTATGTTTTGGTTTTCCTTAATCAAAGTGTGTCTTTTAAATCTTGTCAAAGAATATTCTTTGGACTTACTACGTCAACTGAATTTTATACGTTTTCTGTGGTATTAAGTTCTGCTCATATGTTTATTTATCTTTTTTCTATGTTCTCAGGGTTTATTGTTTTGATCTTCTGATGTCAATTAAAAGACTTGGTTATTCATTTTAATATATCTTTTTACTTATACATATTTGAATTTTTAAAGATTTCAGCTTACTTGTAAGTTTCTAAGGGTCAGGTCCTCTACATTGTGGCTGGCCAAAGGCTTAGTTCACAATATAGCAAAGTATATATTGACCTATTTTCCCCTCGAATTTCTGTGATTTCCTACATCTCACCTTTCTTTGCAGACAAGCCCTTTGAAATAACCTTAACTTATTTCACAGCCAATAACTCTTTGAAATAATGTGTAGTTTTCAGAGAAATCTTCATATATATATTTAGGCAGAAAATCTGACCTGCCATAGTTTTCAAAACAGCATAATTTCACTCTTCTCAATGATGAATCTGTTGTATTACACAACCTTTGAGTATTTAGCTTTATCAATGACATGTACTTTAAAAAGGTTTTAGAGATCCTACCACTCTTTGAAAACATTCTTGTTCCTTGTTTCAGTTCCAGTTTTATGTATATTTTCTGCCTTGCACCTGATTATTCCAACGTCTGATCAATGGCCTAGGGAATCTAATTCTGGTATTGACTGTTTTTGCTGATTGTCTCCCCCTGTAGCTGATTTCTTCATTATTGTGTAAATTTAGATCATGAGCTCATGTTTAGCTAAACATCTGACTGTAAGAGGCCTAGGTGTGAACACTCGTAAGTTTCATCAGAATGTCCGCAAAGATTTATTTGTGTCCCTCCAATGAGTTGCCCGCGAGGACCCCGTTTCCTTCAAGTGTTGGTCCACTACTCCCTCTAGAGGTACGGCCTCAGACAGGGCTGCTTTGTGACCCACGATCTGTGGCAGTGGCAGTGGGCGGCCTGTGGCCCGGGCAGGAGCCTCTCTGCGTGTGTCCCAGGGACCAATCTGCCTGCGAAGTTCGGTCCCCTGGCAGGAAGCTACCATGCACAGACCTATGGTTAGCTGTGCAGCGAGGTGTACTGCGCGGACAGGTTCCACACACACTTCATGTAAGAGGGCGGCCTGAGTGGAAAGGTGAGAGTTTGGGCAGCTGTGCAGACAAAGAAGGCGCCCTTTGTCCTGGGCCTAAATGCTTGTGACACACGACTGGGCCTGCCCGGCTCTGAGGGCCCTGCCCTGGGCTCCCTTCTCCCCTGCCCTTTGTTCAGTCACAGCAGAGATGGCCACACCCACTCCCGTTGTGAGGGCAGTGTTCCAACCTCCCTCAGCCCCGCCCCTTCTCCGCAGGTTACCATGGACTACCCTTGCTGCATTCTGAGACCAGAGCATTCCGAGAATGCCAAAGGCAGACATGATGATCTTAAATGATTTCCTCTTGTGTCAGTTTTGGTAAACTTTAGGAGCTAAGAAATGGTCCACTTTACACAAATATTCAAATTGACTGGCATTTCATATATTCTCTGCTATAACATTCTCCTGGTTCTATCTGTATATTCTTTACTTATGTTTTGGTTTTCCTTAATCAAAGTTTGTCTTTTAATTTTGTCAAAGAATATTCTTTGGACTTACTACATCACCTGAATTTTATACGTTTTCTATTGTATTAAGTTCTGCTCATATCTTTATTTATATTTTTTCTATGTTCTCAGGTTTATTGTTTTGATATACAGATGTCAATTAAAACACTTGGTTATTCATTTTAATAAATCTTTTTACTTATAAAGATTTGAACTTTTCAAGATTCCAGCTTACTTGTAAGTTTCTAAGGGTCAGGTCCTCTACATTGTGGCTGGCCTAAGTCTTAGTTCTCCATATAGCAATGTATATATTGACCTATTTTATCCTCAACTTTCTGTGATTCCCTACATCTCACCTTTCCTTGCAGACAAGCCATTTGAAATACCCTTAACTTATTTCACAGCCAATAAGTCTTTGAAATAATGTGTATTTTTTAGAGAAATCTTCTTATATAATAATGCAGAAATTCTGACCTGCCATAGTTTTCAAAACAGCCTAATTTCACTCTTCTCAATGATGAATCTGTTGTATTACACAACCATTGAGTATTTAGCTTTATCAATGACATGTATTTTAAAAATGTTTTAGAGATCGTACCAGTCTTTGAAAACATCCTTGTTCCTTGTTTCAGTTCAAGTTTTGTGTATACTTTCTGCCTTGCACCTGATTATTCCAACATCTGATGGTTGGCCTAGGGAATCTAATTCTGGTATTGATTGTTTTTGCTGCTTGTCTCCCCTTGTAGTTTATTTCTTCATTATTGTGTAAATTTAGAACATGAGCTCATGTTTAGCTAAACAGCTGACCCTGTAAGAAGCTTAGGTGTGAACGCTGTAAGCTTCAGCAGAAAGTCCGCAAAGATTTTATTGTGGCCCTCCAATGAGTTACCCGCGCGGACCGCTTTGTCTACAAGTGTTGGTCCACTACTCCCTCTAGAGGCTGGGACTCAGACAGGACTGCTTTGCTGCCCCCGATCTCTGATAGTGGCTTTGGGCGGCCTGTGGCCTGGGCAGGAGGCTCCCCACGTGTGTCCCACGACCCATCTGCCTGCGAACTTCGGTCACCTGGCAGGAAGCTATGATGCCCAGACCTATGGTTAGCTTTGCATCGAGGTGCACTGCGCGGAACGGTTCCACACACACTTCAAGTAAGAGGGCGGCCTGAGTGGAAAGGTGAGAGTTTGTGCAGCTGTGCAGACAAAGAAGGCGCCCTCTGGCCTGGGCCTAAATGCTTGTGACACACGACTGGGCCTGCCGGGCTCTGAGGGCCCTGCCGTTGGGCCCCTTCTCCCCTGCCCTTTGTTCAGTCACAGCAGAGATGGCCACAACCACTCCCTCAGTGAAGGCAGTGTTCCAACCTCCCTCAGGCCCGCCCCCTTTCCGCAGGTTACCATGGAATACAGATGCTGCATTCTGAGGCCAGGGCGTTCAGAGAATTCCAAGGGCAGACATGATGACCTTAAATGATTTCCTCTTGTGTCAATTTTGGTAAACTTTAGGAGCTAGGAAATGGTCCACTTTACACAAATGTTCAAATTTACTGGCATTTCATATATTCTCTGCTATAACATTGTCCTGATTCTTTCTGTATATTCTTTACTTATGTTTTGGTTTTCTTTAATCAAAGTGTGTCTTTTAAATCTTGTCAAAGAATATTCTTTGGACTTACTACGTCAACTGAATTTTATACGTTTTCTGTGGTATTAAGTTCTGCTCATATCTTTATTTATCTTTTTTCTATGTTCTCAGGGTTTATTGTTTTGATCTTCTGATGTCAATTAAAACACTTGGTTATTCATTTTAATAAATCTTTTTACTTATAGAGATATGAGTTTTTAAAGATTCCAGCTTACTTGTAAGTTTCTAAGGGTCAGGTCCTCTACATTGTGGTTGGCCTAAGGCTTAGTTCACAATATAGCAACGTATACATTGACCTATTTTCCCCTCGACTTTCTGTGATTTCCTACATCTCACCTTTCTTTGCAGACAAGCGCTTTGAAATAACCTTAACTTATTTCACAGCCAATAAGTCTTTGAAATAATGTGTAGTTTTCACAGAAATCTTCTTATATATTTAGGCAGAAAATCTGACCTGCCATAGTTTTCAAAACAGCATAATTTCACTCTTCTCAGTGATGAATCTGTTGTATTACACAACCTTTGAGTATTTAGCTTTATCAATGTCATGTACTTTAAAAAGGTATTAGAGATGTTACCAGTCTTTGAACACATCCTTGTTCCTTGTTTCAGTTCCAGTTTTATGTATATTTTCTGCCTTGCACCTGATTATTCCAACGTCTGATCGATGGCCTAGGGAATCTAATTCTGGTATTGATTGTTTTTGCTGATTGTCTCCCCCTGTAGCTGATTTCTTCATTATTGTGTAAATTTACATCATGAGCTCATGTTTAGCTAAACATCTGACTTTGTAAGAGGCTTATGTGTGAACACTCGTAAGTTTCATCAGAAAGTCCGCAAAGATTTATTTGTGTCCCTCCAATGAGTTGCCCGCGAGGACCCCGTTTCCTACAAGTGTTGGTCCACTACTCCCTCTAGAGTCACGGCCTCAGACAGGGCTGCTTTGTGCCCCACGATCTGGGGCAGTGTCAGTGGGCGGCCTGTGGCCCGGGCAGGAGCTTCTCTGCGTGTGTCCCAGGGACCCATCTGCCTGCGAACTTCGGTCACCTGGCAGGAAGCTATGATGCCCAGACCTATGGTTAGCTGTGCAGCGAGGTGTACTGCGCGGACAGGTTCCAAACACACTTCAAGTAAGAGGGCGGCCTGAGTGGAAAGGTGAGAGTTTGGGCAGCTGTGCAGACAAAGAAGGCGCCCTTTGTCCTGGGCCTAAATACTTGGGACACCCCACTGGGCCTGCCGGGCTCTGAGGGCCCTGCCCTGGGCCCCCTCCTCCCCTGTCCTTTGTTCAGTCACAGCAGAGATGGCCACACCCACTCCCTCAGTGAGGGCAGTGTTCCAACCTCCCTCAGCCCCGCCCCTTCTCCGCAGGTTACCATGGACTACCATTGCTGCATTCTGAGTCCAGGGCATTCCGAGAATGCCAAAGGCAGACATGATGACCTTAAATGATTTCCTCTTGTGTCAGTTTTGGTAAACTTTAGGAGCTAGGAACTGGTCCACTTTACACAAATGTTCAAATTGACTGGCATTTCATATATTCTCTGCTATAACATTGTTCTGATTCTTTTGTATATTCTTTACTTATGTTTTGGTTTTCCTTAATCAAAGTTTGTCTTTTAATCTTGTCAAAGAATATTCTTTGGACTTACTACATCACCTGAATTTTATACGTTTTCTATTGTATTAAGTTCTGCTCATATCTTTATTTATATTTTTTCTATGTTCTCATGTTTATTGTTTTGATATTCTGATGTCAATTAAAACACTTTGTTATTCATTTTAATAAATCTTTTTACTTATAAAGATTTGAACTTTTCAAGATTCCAGCTTAATTGTAAGTTTCTAAGGGTCAGGTACTCTACATTGTGGCTGGCCTAAGTCTTAGTTCTCCATATAGCAATGTATATATTGACCTATTTTCCCCTCGACTTTCTGTGATTCCCTACATCTCACCTTTCTTTGCAGACAAGCCATTTGAAATACCCTTAACTTATTTCACAGCCAATAAGTCTTTGAAATAATGTGTATTATTTAGCGAAATCTTCTTATATAATTAGGCAGAAAATCTGATCTGCCATAGTTTTCAAAACAACCTAATTTCACTCTTCTCAATGATGAATCTGTTGTATTACACAACCATTGAGTATTTAGCTTTATCAATGACATGTACTTTAAAAATGTTTTAGAGATCGTACCAGTCTTTGAAAACATCCTTTTTCCTTGTTTCAGTTCAAGTTTTGTGTATACTTTCTGCCTTGCACCTGATTATTCCAACATCTGATGGTTGGCCTAGGGAATCTAATTCTGGTATTGATTGTTTTTGCTGCTTGTCTCCCCTTGTAGCTGATTTCTTCATTATTGTGTAAATTTAGATCGTGAGCTCATGTTTAGCTAAACATCTGACTTTGTAAGAGGCTTAGGTGTGAACACTCGTAAGTTTCATCAGAAAGTCCGCAAAGATTTATTTGTGTACTTCCAATGAGTAGCCCGCGAGGACACCGTTTACTACAAGGGTTGGTCCACTACTCCCTCTAGAGGCTCGGCCTCAGACAGGGCGGCTTTGTGCCCCACGATCCTTGGCAGTGGCATTGGGCGGCCTGTGGCCCGGGCAGGAGCCTCTCTGCATGTGTCCCAGGGACCCATCTGCCTGCGAACTTTGGTCACCTTGTAGGAAGCTACGATGCCCAGACCTATGGTTAGCTGTGCAGCGAGGTGTACTGTGCGGACAGGTTCCACACACACTTCAAGTAAGAGGGCGGCCTGAGTGGAAAGGTGAGAGTTTTGGCAGCTGTGCAGACAAAGAAGGCGCACTTTGTCCTGGGCCTAAATGCTTGTGAAACCCCACTGGGCCTGCCGGGCTCTGAGGGCCCTGTCCTGTGTCCCCTGCTCCCCTGCCCTTTGTTCAGTCACAGCAGAGATGGCCACACCCACTCCCTCTGTGAGGGCAGTGTTCCAACCTCTCTCAGCCCCGCCCCTTCTCCGCAGGTTACCATGGACTACCGATGCTGCATTCTGGGTCCAGGGCATTCCGAGAATGCCAAGGGCAGACATGATGACCTTAAATGATTTCCTCTTCTGTCAATTTTGATAATCTTTAGGAGCTAGGAAATGGTCCACTTTACACAAATGTTCAAATTGACTGGCACTTCATATATTCTCTGCTATAACATTGTCCTGATTCTTTCTGTATATTCTGTACTTATGTTTTGGTTTTCCTTAATCAAAGTGTGTCTTTTAAATCTTGTCAAAGAATATTCTTTGGACTTCCTACCTCAACTGAATTTTATACGTTTTCTGTGGTATTAAGTTCTGCTCATATCTTTATTTATATCTTTTCTATGTTCTCAGGTTTATTGTTTGATATTCTGATGTCAATTAAAACACTAGGTTATTCATTTTAATAAATCTTTTTACTTATAAAGATTTGAACTTTTGAAGATTCCAGCTTACTTGTAAGTTTCTAAGCGTCAGGTCCTCTACATTGTGGCTGGCCTAAGTCTTAATTCACCATATAGCAATGTATATAATGACCTATTTTCCCCTCGACTTTCTGTGATTCCCTACATCTCACCTTTCTTTGCAGACAAGCCATTTGAAATACCCTTAACTTATTTCACAGCCAATAAGTCTTTGAAATAATGTGTACTTTTTAGAGAAATCTTCTTATATATTTAGGCAGAAAATCTGACCTGCCATAGTTTTCAAAACAGCATAATTTCACTCTTCTCAATGATGAATCTGTTGTATTACACAACCTTTGAGTAATTAGCTTTATCAATGACATATACTTTAAAAATGTTTTAGAGATCCTGTCAGCCATTGAAAACATCCTTTTTCCTGGTTTCAGTTCCAGTTTTGTGTATATTTTCTGCCTTGCACCTGATTATTCCAACATCTGATGGATGGCCTAGGGAATCTAATTCTGGTATTGATTGTTTTTGCTGATTGTCTCCCCTTGTAGCTGATTTCTTCATTATTGTGTAAATTTAGATAATGAGCTCATGATTAGCTAAACAGCTGACCTTGTAAGAGACATAGGTGTGAACGCTCGAAAGCTTCAGCAGAAAGTCGGCAAAGATTTATTTGTGTCCCTCCAATGAGTTGCTCGAGAGGACCCCGTTTTCTACAAGTGTTGGTCCAAAACTCCCTCGAGAGGCAGGGGACTCAGTGAGGGCTGCTTTGCGGCCCGCGATCTGGGGCAGGGGCAGTGGGCGGCCTGTGGCCCAGGCAGGAGCCTCTGCGCGTGTGTCCCAGGGACCCATCTGCCTGCGAAGTTCCGTTACCTGGCAGGAAGCTACGATGCCCAGACCTATGGTTAGCTGTGCAGCGAGGTGTACTGCGCAGACAGGTTCCACACACACTTCAAGTAAGAGGGTGGCCTGAGTGGAAAAGTGAGAGTTTGGGCACCTGTGCAGACAAAGAAGGCGACCTTTGCACCGGGCCTAAATGCTTGAGACACCCCACTGGGCCTGCCGGACTCTGAGGGCCCTGCACTGGTTTCCCTGCTCTCCTGCTCTATGTTCAGTCAGAGCAGAGATGGCCACACCCACTCCCTCAGTGAGGGCAGTGTTCCAACCTCCCTCAGCCCCTCTACATCACCACAGGTTAACATGGACTATAGATGCTGCATTCTGATTCCAGGGAGTTCCGAGAATGCCAAGGGCAGACATGATGACCTTAAATGATTTCCTCTTGTGTCACTTTTGGTAAACTTTAGGAGCTAGGAAATGCTCCACTTTACACAAATGTTCAAATTTACTGGCATTTCATATATTCTCTGCTGTAACATTGTCCTGATTCTTTCTATATATTCTTTATTTATGTTTTTGTTTTCCTTAATCAAAGTGTGTCTTTTAAATCTTTTCAAAGAATATTCTTTGGACTTACTAAATAAACTCAATTTTATACGTTTTCTGTTGTATTAAGTTCTGCTCATGTGTTTATTTATCTTTTTTCTATGTTCTCAGGGTTTATTGTTTTGATCTTTTGATGTCAATTAAAGCACTTGGTTATTCGTTTTCATAAATCTTTTTAGTTATAAAGATTTGAACTTTTGAAGATTCCAGCTTACTTGTAAGTTTCTAAGGTTCAGGTCGTCTACATTGTTGCTGGCCTAAGGCTTAGTTCACCATATAGCAATGTATATATTGACCTATTTTCCCCTCGACTTTCTGTGATTCCCTACATCTCAGCTTTCTTTGCAGACAAGCCATTTGAAATACCCTTAACTTATTTCACACCCAATAATTCTTTGAAATAATGTGTATTTTTTAGAGAAATCTTCTTATATAAATAGGCAGAAAATCTGACCTGCCATAGTTTTCAAAACAGCATAATTTCACTCTTCTCAATGATGAAACTGTTGTATTACACAACCTTTGAGTATTTAGCTTTATCAATGACATGTACTTTAAAAATGTTTTAGACATCCTACCAGTTTTGAAAACATCCTTGTTCCTTGTTTTTGTTCCAGGTTTGTGTATATTTTCTGCCTTGCACCTGATTATTCCAACATCTGAAGGATTGCCTAAGGAATTTAATTCTTGTATTGATTGTTTTTGCAAATTGTCTCCCCTTGTAGCTGATTTCTTCATTATTGTGTAAATTTAGATCATGAGCTCATGTTTAGCAAAACAGGAGACCTTGTAAGAGGCTTAGGTGTGAACGCTCGTAAGCTTCAGCAGAAAGTCGGCAAAGATTTATTTGTGTCCCTCCAATGAGTTGCCCGCGAGGACCCCTTTTTCTACAAGTGTTGGACCTTTTCTCCCTCTATAGGCAGGGGACTCAGACAGAGCTGCTTTGCGGCACCCGATCTGGGGCAGGGGCAGTGGACAGCCTGTGGTGCGGGCAGGAGCCACTCCGCGTGTGTCCCAAGGACCCATCTGCCTTTGAACTACGGTCACCTGTGAGGAAGTTACAATGACCAGACCTATGGTTAGCTGTGCAGCGAGGTGCTCTGCGCGGACAGGTTCCACACACACTTCAAGTAAGAGGGCTGCCTGAGGGAAAGGTGAGGGTTTGGGCAGCTGTGCACACAAAGAAGGTGCCCTTTGGCCTTGGCATAATTCTTGTGAAACCCCACTTGGACTGCCGGACACTGAGGGCCCTGCCCTGGCCCCCCTGCTCCCCTGTCCTTTGTTCAGTCACCGCAGAGATGGCCATACCCACTCCCTCAGTGAGTGCAGTGTTCAAACCTTCCTCAGCCCCTCCCCCTCTCCGCAGGTTACCGTGGACAACATATGCTGCATTCTGAGGCCAGCGCGTTCCGAGAATGCCAAGGGCAGACATGATGACCTTAAATGATTTCTTCATGTGTAACTCTTGGTAAACTTTAGGAGCTAGTAAATGGTCGCCTTTACAGAAATGTTCAAATTTACTGGCATTTCCTATATTCTCTGCTATAACTTTGTCCTGATTCTTTCTGTATATTCTTTACTTATGTTTTTGTTTTCCTTAATCAAAGTGTGTCTTTTAAATCTTTTCAAAGAATATTCTTTGGACTTACTAGATCACCTGAATTTTATACGTTTTCTGTTGTATTAAGTTCTGCTCATATCTTTATTTATCTTTTTTCAATGTTCTCAGGGTTTATTGTTTTGATCATCTGATGTCAAATAAAACACTTGGTTATTCATTTTCATAAATCTTTTTACTTATAAAGATTTGAACTTTTGAAGATTCCAGCTTACTTGTACGTTTCTAAGGGTCCATTCCTCTACACTGTTGCTGGCCTAGGGCTTAGTTCACCATATTGCAATGTATATATTGACATATTATCCCCTCGGCTTTCTGTGATTCCGTACATCTCACCTTTCTTTGCAGACAAGCCATTTGAAATACCCTTAACTTATTTCACAGCCAATAAGTCTTTGAAATTATGTGTATTTTTTAGAGAAATCTTCTTTTATAATTAGGCAGAAAATCTGACCTGCCATAGTTTTCAAAACAGCATAATTTCACTCTTCTCAATGATGAATCTGTTGTGTTACACAATCTTTGAGTATTTAGCTTTATCGATGACATGTACTTTAATATGTTTTAGAGATCCTACCAGTATTTGAAAACATCCTTGTTCCTTGTTTCAGTTCCACTTTATGTATATTTTCTGCCTTGCACCTGATTATTCCAACGTCTGATCGATGGCCTAGGGAATCTAATTCTGGTATTGATTGTTTTTGCTGATTGTCTCCCCCTGTAGCTGATTTCTTCATTATTGTGTAAATTTAGATCATGAACTCATGTTTAGCTAAACATCTGACTTTGTAAGAGGCTTAGGTGTGAACACTCGTAATTTTCATCAGAAAGTCCGCAAAGAGTTATTTGTGTCCCTCCAATGAGTAGCCCGCGAGGACCCCGTTTCCTACAAGGGTTGGTCCACTACTCCCTCTAGAGGCTCGGCCTCAGACAGGGCTGCTTTGTGCCCCACGATCTGTCGCAGTGGCAGTGGGCGGCCTGTGGCCCGGGCAGGAGCCTCTTTGCGTGAGTCCCAGGGACCCATCTGCCTGCGAACTTTGGTCATCTTGCAGGAAGCTACGATGCCCAGACCTATGGTTAGCTGTGCAGCGAGGTGTACTGCGCGGACAGGTTCCACACACACTTCAAGTAAGAGGGCGGCCTGAGTGGAAAGGTGAGAGTTTGGGCAGCTGTGCAGACAAAGAAGGCGCCCTTTGTCCTGGGCCTAAATGCTTGTGACACCCCACTAGGCCGGCCGGGCTCTGACGGCCCTGCCCTGGGCCCCCTGCTCCCCAGCACTTTGTTCAGTCACAGCAGAGATGGCCACACCCACTACCTCTGTGAGTGCGGTGTTCCAACCTTCCTCAGCCCCGCCCCTTCTCCGCAGGTTACTATGGACTACCGATGCTGCATTCTGTGTCCAGGGCATTCCGAGAATGCCAAGGGCAGACATGATGACCTTAAATGATTTCCTCTTTTGTCAGTTATGGTAAACTTTAGGAGCTAGGAACTGGACGACTTTACACAAATGTTCAAATTTACTGGCATTTCATATATTCTCGGCTATAACAATCTTCTGATTCTTTCTGTATATTTTTACTTATGTTTTGGTTTTCCTTAATCAAACTTTCTCTTTTAATCATGTCAAAGAATATTCTTTGGACTTACTACATCACCTGAATTTTATACGTTTTCTATTGTATTAAGTTCTGCTCATATCTTTATTTATATTTTTTCTATGTTCTCAGGTTTATTGTTTTGATATTCTGATGTCAATTAAAACACTTTGTTATTCATTTTAATAAATCTTTTTACTTATAAAGATTTGAACTTTTCAAGATTCCAGCTTAATTGTAAGTTTCTAAGGGTCAGGTACTCTACATTGTGGCTGGCCTAAGTCTTAGTTCTCCATATAGCAATGTATATATTGACCTATTTTCCCCTATACTTTCTGTGATTCCCTACATCTCACCTTTCTTTGCAGACAAGCCATTTGAAATACCCTTAACTTATTTCACAGCCAATAAGTCTTTGAAATAATGTGTATTATTTAGCGAAATCTTCTTATATAATTAGGCAGAAAATCTGATCTGCCATAGTTTTCAAAACAGCCTAATTTCACTCTTCTCAATGATGAATCTGTTGTATTACACAACCATTGAGTATTTAGCTTTATCAATGACATGTACTTTAAAAATGTTTTAGAGATCGTACCAGTCTTTGAAAACATCCTTGTTCCTTGTTTCAGTTCAAGTTTTGTGTATACTTTCTGCCTTGCACCTGATTATTCCAACATCTGATGGTTGGCCTAGGGAATCTAATTCTGGTATTGATTGTTTTTGCTGCTTGTCTCCCCTTGTAGCTGATTTCTTCATTATTGTGTAAATTTAGATCGTGAGCTCATGTTTAGCTAAACATCTGACTTTGTAAGAGGATTAGGTGTGAACACTCGTAAGTTTCATCAGAAAGTCCGCAAAGATTTATTTGTGTCCCTCCAATGAGTAGCCCGCGAGGACCCCGTTTACTACAAGGGTTGGTCCACTACTCCCTCTAGAGGCTCGGCCTCAGACAGGGCGGCTTTGTGCCCCCGATCCTTGGCAGTGGCATTGGGCGGCCTGTGGCCCGGGCAGGAGCCTCTCTGCATGTGTCCCAGGGACCCATCTGCCTGCGAACTTTGGTCACCTTGTAGGAAGCTACGGTGCCCAGACCTATGGTTAGCTGTGCAGCGAGGTGTACTGTGCGGACAGATTCCACACACACTTCAAGTAAGAGGGCGGCCTGAGTGGAAAGGTGAGAGTTTTGGCAGCTGTGCAGACAAAGAAGGCGCACTTTGTCCTGGGCCTAAATGCTTGTGAAACCCCACTGGGCCTGCCGGGCTCTGAGGGCCCTGTCCTGGGTCCCCTGCTCCCCTGACCTTTGTTCAGTCACAGCAGAGATGGCCACACCCACTCTCTCTGTGAGGGCAGTGTTCCAACCTCTCTCAGCCCCGCCCCTTCTCCGCAGGTTACCATGGACTACCGATGCTGCATTCTGGGTCCAGGGCATTCCGAGAATGCCAAGGGCAGACATGATGACCTTACATGATTTCCTCTTGTGTCAGTTATGGTAAACTTTAGGAGCTAGGAACTGGTCCACTTTACACAAATGTTCAAATTGACTGGCACTTCATATATTCTCTGCTATAACATTGTCCTGATTCTTTCTGTATATTCTTTACTTATGTTTTGGTTTTCCTTAATCAAAGTTTGTCTTTTAATCTTGTCAAAGAATATTCTTTGGACTTACTACATCCCCTGAATTTTATACGTTTTCTATTGTATTAAGTTCTGCTCATATCTTTATTTATATCTTTTCTATGTTCTCAGGTTTATTGTTTGATATTCTGATGTCAATTAAAACACTAGGTTATTCATTTTAATAAATCTTTTTACTTATAAAGATTTGAACTTTTGAAGATTCCAGCTTACTTGTAAGTTTCTAAGCGTCAGGTCCTCTACATTGTGGCTGGCCTAAGTCTTAATTCACCATATAGCAATGTATATAATGACCTATTTTCCCCTCGACTTTCTGTGATTCCCTACATCTCACCTTTCTTTGCAGACAAGCCATTTGAAATACCCTTAACTTATTTCACAGCCAATAAGTCTTTGAAATAATGTGTACTTTTTAGAGAAATCTTCTTATATATTTAGGCAGAAAATCTGACCTGCCATAGTTTTCAAAACAGCATAATTTCACTCTTCTCAATGATGAATCTGTTGTATTACACAACCTTTGAGTAATTAGCTTTATCAATGACATGTACTTTAAAAATGTTTTAGAGATCCTGTCAGCCATTGAAAACATCCTTTTTCCTGGTTTCAGTTCCAGTTTTGTGTATATTTTCTGCCTTGCACCTGATTATTCCAACATCTGATGGATGGCCTAGGGAATCTAATTCTGGTATTGATTGTTTTTGCTGATTGTCTCCCCTTGTAGCTGATTTCTTCATTATTGTGTAAATTTAGATAATGAGATCATGATTAGCTAAACAGCTGACCTTGTCAGAGACATAGGTGTGAACGCTCGAAAGCTTCAGCAGAAAGTCGGCAAAGATTTATTTGTGTCCCTCCAATGAGTTGCTCGAGAGGACCCCGTTTTCTACAAGTGTTGGTCCAATACTCCCTCGAGAGGCAGGGGACTCAGTGAGGGCTGCTTTGCGGCCCGCGATCTGGGGCAGGGGCTGTGGGCGGCCTGTGGCCCAGGCAGGAGCCTCTGCGCGTGTGTCCCAGGGACCCATCTGCCTGCGAAGTTCCGTTACCTGGCAGGAAACTACGATGCCCAGACCTATGGTTAGCTGTGCAGCGAGGTGTACTGCGCAGACAGGTTCCACACACACTTCAAGTAAGAGGGTGGCCTGAGTGGGAAAGTGAGAGTTTGGGCACCTGTGCAGACAAAGAAGGCGACCTGTGCACCGGGCCTAAATGCTTGAGACACCCCACTGGGCCTGCCGGACTCTGAGGGCCCTGCACTGGTTTCCCTGCTCTCCTGCTCTATGTTCAGTCAGAGCAGAGATGGCCACACCCACTCCCTCAGTGAGGGCAGTGTTCCAACCTCCCTCAGGCCCTCTACCTCACCACAGGTTACCATGGACTATAGATGCTGCATTCTGATTCCAGGGAGTTCCGAGAATGCCAAGGGCAGACATGATGACCTTAAATGATTTCCTCTTGTGTCACTTTTGGTAAACTTTAGGAGCTAGGAAATGCTCCACTTTACACAAATGTTCAAATTTACTGGCATTTCGTATATTCTCTGCTGTAACATTGTCCTGATTCTTTCTATATATTCTTTATTTATGTTTTTGTTTTCCTTAATCAAAGTGTGTCTTTTAAATCTTTTCAAAGAATATTCTTTGGACTTACTAAATAATCTCAATTTTATACGTTTTCTGTTGTATTAAGTTCTGCTCATGTGTTTATTTATCTTTTTTCTATGTTCTCAGGGTTTATTGTTTTGATCTTTTGATGTCAATTAAAGCACTTGGTTATTCGTTTTCATAAATCTTTTTAGTTATAAAGATTTGAACTTTTGAAGATTCCAGCTTACTTGTAAGTTTCTAAGGTTCAGGTCGTCTACATTGTTGCTGGCCTAAGGCTTAGTTCACCATATAGCAATGTATATATTGACCTATTTTCCCCTCGACTTTCTGTGATTCCCTACATCTCAGCTTTCTTTGCAGACAAGCCATTTGAAATACCCTTAACTTATTTCACACCCAATAATTCTTTGAAATAATGTGTATTTTTTAGAGAAATCTTCTTATATAAATAGGCAGAAAATCTGACCTGCCATAGTTTTCAAAACAGCATAATTTCACTCTTCTCAATGATGAAACTGTTGTATTACACAACCTTTGAGTATTTAGCTTTATCAATGACATGTACTTTAAAAATGTTTTAGACATCCTACCAGTTTTGAAAACATCCTTGTTCCTTGTTTTTGTTCCAGGTTTGTGTATATTTTCTGCCTTGCACCTGATTATTCCAACATCTGAAGGATTGCCTAAGGAATTTAATTCTTGTATTGATTGTTTTTGCAAATTGTCTCCCCTTGTAGCTGATTTCTTCATTATTGTGTAAATTTAGATCATGAGCTCATGTTTAGCAAAACAGGAGACCTTGTAAGAGGCTTAGGTGTGAACGCTCGTAAGCTTCAGCAGAAAGTCGGCAAAGATTTATTTGTGTCCCTCCAATGAGTTGCCCGCGAGGACCCCTTTTTCTACAAGTGTTGGACCTTTTCTCCCTCTAGAGGCAGGGGACTCAGACAGAGCTGCTTTGCGGCACCCGATCTGGGGCAGGGGCAGTGGACAGCCTGTGGTGCGGGCAGGAGCCACTCCGCGTGTGTCCCAAGGACCCATCTGCCTTTGAACTACGGTCACCTGTGAGGAAGTTACAATGACCAGACCTATGGTTAGCTGTGCAGCGAGGTGCTCTGCGCGGACAGGTTCCACACACACTTCAAGTAAGAGGGCTGCCTGAGGGAAAGGTGAGGGTTTGGGCAGCTGTGCACACAAAGAAGGTGCCCTTTGGCCTTGGCATAATTCTTGTGAAACCCCACTTGGACTGCCGGACACTGAGGGCCCTGCCCTGGCCCCCCTGCTCCCCTGTCCTTTGTTCAGTCACCGCAGAGATGGCCATACCCACTCCCTCAGTGAGTGCAGTGTTCAAAGCTTCCTCAGCCCCTCCCCCTCTCCGCAGGTTACCGTGGACTACATATGCTGCATTCTGAGGCCAGCGCGTTCCGAGAATGCCAAGGGCAGACATGATGACCTTAAATGATTTCTTCATGTGTAACTCTTGGTAAACTTTAGGAGCTAGTAAATGGTCGCCTTTACAGAAATGTTCAAATTTACTGGCATTTCCTATATTCTCTGCTATAACTTTGTCCTGATTCTTTCTGTATATTCTTTACTTATGTTTTTGTTTTCCTTAATCAAAGTGTGTCTTTTAAATCTTGTCAAAGAATATTCTTTGGACTTACTAGATCACCTGAATTTTATACGTTTTCTGTTGTATTAAGTTCTGCTCATATCTTTATTTATCTTTTTTCAATGTTCTCAGGGTTTATTGTTTTGATCATCTGATGTCAAATAAAACACTTGGTTATTCATTTACATAAATCTTTTTACTTATAAAGATTTGAACTTTTGAAGATTCCAGCTTACTTGTAAGTTTCTAAGGGTAGTGTCCTCTACATTGTTGCTGGCCTAGGGCTTAGTTCACCATATTGCAATGTATATATTGACATATTATCCCCTCGGCTTTCTGTGATTCCGTACATCTCACCTTTCTTTGCAGACAAGCCATTTGAAATACCCTTAACTTATTTCACAGCCAATAAGTCTTTGAAATTATGTGTATTTTTTAGAGAAATCTTCTTTTATAATTAGGCAGAAAATCTGACCTGCCATAGTTTTCAAAACAGCATAATTTCACTCTTCTCAATGATGAATCTGTTGTGTTACACAATCTTTGAGTATTTAGCTTTATCGATGACATGTACTTTAATATGTTTTAGAGATCCTACCAGTCTTTGAAAACATCCTTGTTCCTTGTTTCAGTTCCACTTTATGTATATTTTCTGCCTTGCACCTGATTATTCCAACGTCTGATCGATGGCCTAGGGAATCTAATTCTGGTATTGATTGTTTTTGCTGATTGTCTCCCCCTGTAGCTGATTTCTTCATTATTGTGTAAATTTAGATCATGAACTCATGTTTAGCTAAACATCTGACTTTGAAAGAGGCTTAGGTGTGAACACTCGTAATTTTCATCAGAAAGTCCGCAAAGATTTATTTGTGTCCCTCCAAATGAGTAGCCCTCGAGGACCCCGTTTCCTACAAGGGTTGGTCCACTACTCCCTCTAGAGGCTCGGCCTCAGACAGGGCTGCTTTGTGCCCCACGATCTGTGGCAGTGGCAGTGGGCGGCCTGTGGCCCGGGCAGGAGCCTCTTTGCGTGAGTCCCAGGGACCCATCTGCCTGAGAACTTTGGTCATCTTGCAGGAAGCTACGATGCCCAGAACTATGGTTAGCTGTGCAGCGAGGTGTACTGTGCGGACAGGTTCCACACACACTTCAAGTAAGAGGGCGGCCTGAGTGGAAAGGTGAGAGTTTGGGCAGCTGTGCAGACAAAGAAGGCGCCCTTTGTCCTGGGCCTAAATGCTTGTGACACCCCACTAGGCCGGCCGGGCTCTGAGGGCCCTGCCCTGGGCCCCCTGCTCCCCAGCCCTTTGTTCAGTCACAGCAGAGATGGCCACACCCACTACCTCTGTGAGTGCGGTGTTCCAACCTTCCTCAGCCCCGCCCCTTCTCCGCAGGTTACTATGGACTACCGATGCTGCATTCTGTGTCCAGGGCATTCCGAGAATGCCAAGGGCAGACATGATGACCTTAAATGATTTCCTCTTTTGTCAGTTATGGTAAACTTTAGGAGCTAGGAACTGGACCACTTTACACAAATGTTCAAATTTACTGGCATTTCATATATTCTCGGCTATAACAATCTTCTGATTCTTTCTGTATATTTTTACTTATGTTTTGGTTTTCCTTAATCAAACTTTCTCTTTTAATCATGTCAAAGAATATTCTTTGGACTTACTACATCACCTGAATTTTATACGTTTTCTATTGTATTAAGTTCTGCTCATATCTTTATTTATATTTTTTCTATGTTCTCAGGTTTATTGTTTTGATATTCTGATGTCAATTAAAACACTTGGTTATTCATTTTAATAAATCTTTTTACTTACACAGATTTGAATTTTTAAAGATTCCAGCTTACTTGTAAGTTTCTAAGGGTCAGGTCCTCTACATTGTGGCTGCCCTAAGGCTTAGTTCACAATATAGCAAAGTATATATTGACCTATTTTCCCCTCGACTTTCTGTGATTCCCTACATCTCACCTTTCTTTGCAGACAAGCCATTTGAAATACCCTTAACGTATTTCACAGCCAATAAGTCTTTGAAATAATGTGTATTTTTAGAGAAATCTTCTTATATATTTATGCAGAAAATCTGACCTGCCATAGTTTTCAAAACAGCATAATTTCACTCTTCTCAATGATGAATCTGTTGTATTACACAACCTTTGAGTATTTAGCTTTACCAATGACAGGTACTTTAAAAATGTTTTAGGTATCCTACCAGTCTTTGAAAACATCCTTGTTCCTTGTTTCAATTCCAGTTTTGTGTATACTTTCTGCCTTGCACATGATTATTCCAACATCTGATGGTTGGCCTAGGGAATCTAATTCTGGTATTGATTGTTTTTGCTGCTTGTCTCCCCTTGTAGCTGATTTCTTCATTATTGTATGAATTTAGATCATGAGCTCATGTTTTGCTAAACAGCTGACCTTGTAAGAGGCTTAGGTGTGAACGCTCGTAAGCTTCAGCAGAAAGTCCGCAAAGATTTTTTTGTGTCCCTCCAATGAGTTACCCGCGCGGACCCCTTTTTCTACAAGTGTTGGTCCGCTACTCCCTCTAGAGGCTGGGACACAGACAGGACTGCTTTGCTGCCCCCAATCTGGGATAGTGGCTTTCGGCGGCCTGTGGCCCGGGCAGGAGGCTCCCCACGTGTGTCCCACGACCCATCTGCCTGCGAACTTCGGTCACA
Organism: Mesoplodon bidens; assembly: GCF_964165515.1. Classification (NCBI taxonomy): domain Eukaryota; kingdom Metazoa; phylum Chordata; class Mammalia; order Artiodactyla; family Ziphiidae; genus Mesoplodon; species Mesoplodon bidens. Next base: position 502,116 of record NW_027672491.1, read on the forward strand.
TGACCGGAAGCCACGATGGCCAGACCTATGGTTAGGTGTGCAGCGAGGTGTACTGCGCGGACAGGTTCAACACACACTTCAAGTAAGAGGGCGGCCTGGGTGGCAAGGTGAGAGTTTGGGCAGCTGTGCAGAAAAAGAAGGCTCCCTTTGTCCTGGGCCTAAATGCTTGTGACACCCCACTGGGCCTGCCGGGCTCGGAGGGCCCTGCCCTGGGCCCCCTGCTCCCCTGCCCTTTGTTCAGTCACAGCAGAAATGGCCACACCCACTCCTTCTGTGAGGGCAGTGTTCCAACCTCCCTCAAACCCGCCCCCTCTCCGTAGGTTACCATGGACTACAGATGCTGCATTCTGAGTCCAGGGCATTTCGAGAATGCCAAGGGCAGACAGGATGTCCTTAAATGTTTCCCACTTGTGTCAATTTTGGTAAACTTTAGGAGCTAGGAACTGGTCCACTTTACACAAATGTTCAAATTGACTGGCATTTCATATATTCTCTGCTACAACATTCTCCTGATTCTTTCTGTATATTCTTTACTTATGTTTTGGTTTTCCTTAATCAAAGTGTGTCTTTTAATCTTGTAAGAATATTCTTTGGACTTACTACATCACCTGAATTTTATTCGTTTTCTATTGTATTAACTTCTGCTCATATCTTTATTTATATTTTTTCTATGTTCTCAGTTTTATTGTTTTGATATTCTGATGTCAATTAAACACTTGGCTATTCATTTTAATAAATCTTTTTACTTATAAGATTTGAACTTTTCAAGATTCCAGCTTACTTGTAAGTTTCTAAGGGTCAGGTCCTCTACTTTGTGGCTGGCCTAAGGCTTAGTTCACCATAGAGCAATGTATTTATTGACCTATTTTCCCCTCGACTTTCTGTGGTTCCCTACATCTCACCTTTCTTTGCAGACAAGCCATTTAAAATACCCTTAACTTATTTCACAGCCAATAAGTCTTTGAAATAATGTGTATTTTTTAGAGAAATCTTCGTATACAAATAGGCAGAAAATGTGACCTGCCATAGTTTTCAAAAGAGCATAATTTCATTCTTCTCAATGATGAATCTGTTGTATTACACAACCATTGATTATTTAGCTTTATCAATGACATGCACTTTAAAAATGTTTTAGAGATCCTACCAGTCTTTGAAAACATCCTTGTTCCTTGTTTCAGTTCCAGTTTTGTGTATACTTTCTGCCTGGCACCTGATTATTCCAACATCTGATGGATGGCCTAGGGAATCTAATTCTGGTATTGATAGTTTTTGCTTCTTGTCTCCCCTTGTAGCTGATTTCTCCATTACTGTGTAAATTTAGATCATGAGCTCATGTTTAGCTAAACAGCTGACCTTGTAAGAGGCTTAGGTGTGAACGCTCGTAAGCTTCAGCAGAAAGTCCGCAAAGATTTTTTTGTGTCCCTCCAGTGAGTTACCCGTGCGGACCCCGTTTTCTACAAGTGTTGGTCCACTACTCCCTGTAGAGGATGGGACTCAGACAGGACTGCTTTGCTTCCCCTGATCCGGGATAGTGGCTTTGGGCGGCCTGTGGCCTGGGCAGGGGGCTCCCCACGTGTGTCCCACGACCCATCTGCCTGCGAAATTCGGTCACCTGGCAGGAAGCTATGATGCCCAGATCTATGGTTAGCTTTGCAGCGAGGTGTACTGCACGGACCGGTTCCACACACACTTCAAGTAAGAGGGCGGCCTGAGTGGATAGGTGAGAGTTTGGGCAGCTATGCAGACAGAGAAGGCGCACTTAGGCCTGGGCCCAAATGCTTGTGACACCCGACTGGGCATGCCGGGCTCTGAGGGCCCTGCCGTTGGCCCCCTTCTCCCCTGCCCTTTGTTCAGTCACAGCAGAGATGGCCCCACCCACTCCCTCAGTGAAGGCAGTGTTCCAAGCTCCCTCAGCCCCGTCCTCTATCCGCAGGTTACCATGGACTACAGATGCTGCATTCTGAGGCCAGGGCGTTCCGAGAATGCCAAGGGCAGACATGATGACCTTAAATGATTTCCACTTGTGTCAATTTTGGTAAACTTTAGGAGCTAGGAAATGGTCCACTTTACACAAATGTTCAAATTTACTGGCATTTAATATATTCTGTGCTATAACATTGTCCTGATTCTTTCTGTATATTCTTTACTTATGTTTTGGTTTTCCTTAATCAAAGTGTGTCTTTTAAATCTTGTCAAATAATATTCTTTGGACTTACTACCTCACCTGAATTTCATACGTTTTCTGTGGTATTAAGTTCTGCCCATATCTTTATTTATCTTTTTTCTATGTTCTCAGGGTTTATTGTTTTGATCTTCTGATGTCAATCAAAACACTTGGAAATTCATTTCAATAAATCTTTTTACTTATAAAGATTTGAACTTTTAAAGATTCCAGCTTACGTGTAAGTTTCTCAGGGTCAGGTCCTCTACATTGTGCCTGGCCTAAGGCTTAGTTCACAATATAGCAAAGTATATATTGACCTATTTTCCCCTCGACTTTCTGTGATTTCCTACATCTCACCTTTCTTTGCAGACAAGCCATTTGAAATACCCTTAACTTATTTCACAGCCAATATGTCTTTCAAATAATGTGTATTTTTTAGAGAAATCTTCTTATATATTTAGGCAGAAAATCTGATCTGCCAAAGTTTTCAAAACAGCATAATTTCACTCTTCTCAATAATGAATCTTTTGTATTACACAACCTTTGAGTATTTAGCTTTATCAATGACATGTACTTTAGAAATGTTTTAGAGATCCTACCAGTCTTTGAAAACATCCTTGTTCCTTGTTTCAGTTCCTGTTTTATGTATATTTTCTGCCTTGCACCTGATTATTCCAACGTCTGATCAATTGCCTAGGGAATCTAATTCTGGTATTGATTGTTTTTGCTGATTGTCTCCCCCTGTAGCTGATTTCTTCATTATTGTGTAAATTTAGATCATGAGCTCATGTTTAGCTAAACATCTGAATTTGTAAAAGGCTTAGGTGTTAACACTGGTAAGCTTCATCACAAACTCCGCAAAGATTTATTTGTCTCCCTCCAATGAGTTGCCCACGAGGACCTCGTTCTCTACAAGTGTGGTCCGCTACTCCCTCTAGAGGCACGGCCTCAGACAGGGCTGCTTTGCGAGGGAGTGGGTGTGGCCATCTATGCTGTGACTGAACAAAGGGCAGGGGAGCAGGGGGAACAGGTCAAGGCCCTCAGAACCCGGCAGGACAGAGGGGTGTCACAAGCATTTAGGCACAGGGCAAAGTGTGCTTTCTTTGCCTGCACAACTACCCAAGCTCTCAACTTTCCACTCAGGACGCACTCTTACATGAAGTGTGCGTGGATCGTTTCCGCGCACAACACCTCGCTGCACATCTCACCGCAGGTCTGGGCATCGTTGATTCCTGCAAGGTGACTGAAGTTCGCAGGCAGATGGGTGCCTGACACAGGCAGATATGCTCCTGCCTGATCCACAGGACGCCACCTGACCGTGCTCTAGATCGGGGGCCGCAAAGCGGCCCTGTCTGAGTCTCCTGCCTCTAGAGGGAGTATTATACCAACACTTCTAGGAAACAGTGTCCTTGCGGGCAACTCATTGGAGGGACACAAATATAGCTTTGCCGACTTTCTGATGAAGGTTACGAGCGTTCACACCTAAGCCTCTAACAAGGTCAGCTGTTTAGCTGAACATGAGCTCATGATCTAACTTTACACAATAATGAAAAATCAGCTACAAGGGGAGACAATCAGCAATAACAATCAATACCAGAATTAGATTCCCAAGGCCATTATTCAGATATTGGAATAATCAGTTGAAAGGCAGAAAATATACATAAAACTGGAACTGAAGCAAGGAACAAGGATGTTTTCAAAGACTGGTAGGATCTCTAAAACATTTCTAAAGTACATGTCATTGACAAAGCTAAATATTCAAACGTTGTGTAATACAACAGATTAATCTATGAGAAAGTGAAATTATGCTGTTTTGAAAACTATGGCAGGTCAGATTTTCTGCCTAATTTTATAAGAAGATTTCGCTAAATAATACACATTATTTCAAAGACTTATTGGCTGTGAAATAAGTTAAGGGTATCTCAAATGGCTTCTCTGCAAAGAAAGGTGAGATGTAGGGAATCACAGAAAGTCGAGGGGAAAATAGGTCAATATAAACATTGCTATATGTTGAACTAAGCTTTAGGCCAGCAACAATGTAGAGGACCTGACCCTTAGAAACTTAGAAGTAAGCTGGAATCTTCAAAAGTTCAAATCTTTATAAGGAAAAAGATTTACGAAAATGAATAATCAAGTGTTTTAATTGACATCAGAAGATCAAAACAATAAACCCTGAGAAAATAGAAAAAAGATAAATAAAGATATGAGCAGAACTTAATAAAACAGAGGACGTATAAAATTCAGGTGATGTAGTAAGTCCAAAGAATATTCTTTGAAAAGATTTAAAAGACACACTTTGATTAAGCAAAACAAAAATATAAGTAAAGAATATAAAGAAAGAATCAGGACAACGTTATAGCAGAGAATATCTGAAATGACAGTAAATTTGAATATTTCTGTAAAGTGGACCATTTCCTAGCTCCTAAAGTTTACCAAAACTGACACAGAGGAAATCATTTAGGGTCATTATGTCTGCCCTTCGCATTCTCGGAATGCCCTGGCCTCAAAATGTAGCATCTGTAGTCCATGGTAACCTGCGGAGAGGGGGCGGGGCTGAGGGAGGTTGGAACACTGCCCTCACTGAGGGAGTGGGTGTGGCCATTTCTGCTGTGACTGAACAAATTCAAGGGAGCAGCGTGCCCAGTGCAGGGCCCTCAAAGCACAGCAGGCCAAGTGGGGTGTCACAAGCATTTAGGCCCAGGCCAAAAGGCGCCTTCTTTGTCTGCACAGCTGCCCAAACTCTTACCTTTCCACTCTGCCCGCCCTCATACTTGAAGTGTGTGTGGAACCTGTCCGCGCAGTACACCTCGCTGCCCAGCTAACCATAGGTATCGGCATTGTAGCTTCCTGCCGGGGGACCGAAGATCGCAGTCAGTTGGGTCCCTGGCAGCCACGCGGAGAGGCTCCTGCCCGGGCCACAGGCATCCCACAGCGACTCTCCCAGATCGGGGGCTGCAAAGCAACCCTGTCTGAGTCCCTGCCTCTAGAGGGAGTATTGGACCAACAGTTATAGAAAACGGGGTCCTCGCGGGCAACTCATTGGAGCGACACAAATAAATCTTTGCCGACTTTCTGATGAAGCTTACGAGCATTCACACCTAAGCCTCTTACAAGGTCAGCTGTTTAGCTAAAGATGAGCTCATGATCTAAATTTACAAAATAATGAAGAAATCAGCTACAAGGAGAGAAAATCAGCAAAAACAATCAATACCAGAATTAGATTCCCAAGGCCATCCATCAGATGTTGTTATAATCAGGTTCAAGGCAGAAAATACACATAAAACTGGAACTGAAACAAGGAACAGGATGTTTTCAAAGACTGGTAGGATCTTTAAAACATTTTTAAGGTACATGTCATAGACAAAGCTAAATATTCAAAGGTTGTGTAATACAACAGATTCATCATTGAGAAGAGTGAAATTATGCTGTTTTGAAAACTATGGCAGGTCAGATATTCTGCCTAATTATATAAGAAGATTTCGCTAAAAAATACACATTATTTCAAAGACTTATTGGCTGTGAAATATGTTAAGGGTATCTCAAATGGCTTGTCTGCACAGAAAGGTGAGATGTAGGGAATCACAGAAAGTCGAGGGGAAAATAGGTCTATATAAATATTGCTATATGTTGAACTCAGCCTTAGGCCAGCAACAATGTAGAGGACCTGACCCTTAGAAACTTACAAGTAAGCTGGAATCTTCAAAAGTTCAAATCTGTATAAGTAAAAAGATTTATTAAAATGAATAAACAAGTGTTTTCATTGACATCAGAAGATCAAAACAATAAACCCTGAGAACATAGAAAAAAGATAAATAAATATATGAGCAGAACTTAATACAACAGAAAACGTATAAAATTCAGGTGATGTAGTAAGTCCAAAGAATATTCTTTGACAAGATTTAAAAGACACACTTTTATTTAGGAAAACACAAACATAAGTAAAGAATATACAGAAAGAATCACGACAATGTTACAGCAGAGAATATAGGAAATGCCAGTAAATTAGAACATTTCTGTAAAGAGGACCATATCCTAGCTCCTAAAGTTTACCAAAAATGACACAAGAGGAAATCATTTAAGGTCATCATGTCTGCCCTTGGCATTCTCGGAATGCCCTGGCCTCAGAATGCAGCATCTGTAGTCCATGGTAACCTGCAGAGAGGGGGCGGGGCTGAGGGAGGTTGGAACACTGCCCTCACTGAGGGAGTGGTAGTGGCCATCTCTGCTGTGACTGTACAAAGGGCAGGTGAGCAGTGGCCCAGGTCAGGGCCCTCAGAGCCCAGCAGTGGCAGTGGGGTGTCACAAGCATTTAGGCCCCTGCCGAATAGCGCGGTCTTTGTCTGCACAGCCGCCCAAACTCTCACCTATCCAATCAGGCCGCCCTCTTACTTGAAGTGTGTGTGAAACCTGTCCGCGCAATACACATCGCTGCACAGCTAACCATAGGTCTGGGCATCGAATCTTCCTGCCAGGTGACTGAAGTTCACAGCTAGATGGGTCCATGGTACACACTCGGAGAGGCTCTTGCCCGGGCCACAGGCCGCTCACTGCCACTGCCCCAGATCTGCGGCCGCAAAGGAGCCTGGTCTGAGTCCCTGCCACTAGAGGAAGTATTGGACCAACACTTGTAGAATACGGGGTCATCGCGGGCAACTCATTGGAGGGACACAAATAAATCTTTGCCGACTTTCTGATGAAGCTTATGAGCGTTCACACCTAAGCCTCTTACAAGGTCAGCTGTTTAGCTAAACATGAGCTCATGATCTAAATTTACACAATAATGAAGAAATCAGCTACAAGGGGAGGACAATCAACAAAAACAATCAATTCCAGAATTAGATTCCCTAGGCCATCCATCAGACGTTGGAATAATCAGGTGCAAGGCAGAAAATATACATATACCTGGAAATGAAACAAGGAACAAGGATATTTTCAAAGCCTGGTAGGATCTCTAAAACATTTTTAAAGTACATGTCATTGATAAAGCTAAATACTCAAAACAGATTCATCATTGAGAAGAGTGAAATTATGATGTTTTGAAAACTATGGCAGGTCAGATTTTCTGCCTTATTATATAAGAAGATTTCTCTTAAAAATACACATTATTTCAAAGAATTAAGGGCTGTGAAATAAGTTAAGTGTATTTCAAATGGCTTGTCTGCAAGCAAAGGTGAGATGTAGGGAATCACAGAACGTCGAGGGGAAAATAGGTCAATATATACATTGCTATAGGGTGAACTAAGCCTTATGCCAACAACAATGTAGAGGACCTGATCCTTAGAAACTTACAAGTAAGCTGGATTCTTCAAGAGTTCAAATCTTTAAAAGTAAAAAGATTTATTAAAATGAATAACCAAGGGCTTTAATTGACATCAGAACATCCAAACTATAAACACTGAGAACATAGAAAAAAGATAAATAAATATATGAGCAGAATTTAATACAACAGAAAACGAATAAAATTGAGGTGATTTAGTACGTCCAAAGAATATTCTTTGAAAATATTTAAATGACACACTTTGATTAAGGAAAACAAAAACATATGTAAACAATATACAGAAAGAATCAGGACAAAGTTATAGCAGAGAATATAGGAAATGTCAGTAAATTTGAACATTTCTGTAAACTGGACCATTTCCTAGCTCCTAAAGTTTACCAAAGCTGACACAAGAGGAAATCATTTAAGGTCATCATGTCTGCCCTTGGCATTCTCTGAACGCCCAGGCCTCAGAATGCAGCATCTGTAGTCCATGGTACCCTGCGCAGAGGGGGCGGGGCTGAGGGAGGTTGGAACACTGCCCTCACTGAGAGAGTGGATGAGGCCATCTCTGCTGTGACTGAACAAAGGCAAGGGAGCTGGGGGTCCAGGGCAGGGCTCTCAGAGAACGCCAGGCCCAGTGGTGTGTCACAAGCATTAAGGCACAGGCCAAAGGGCGCCTTCTTTGTCTGCACAGCTGCACAAACACTAACCTTTCCACTCAGCCCGCCCTCATACTTGAAGTGTGTGTGGAACCTGTCCACGCAGTACACCTCGCTGCATAGCTAACCAGAGGACTGGGTATCGTAGCTTCCTGCCAGGGGACCTAAGATCGCAGGCTGTTGGGTCCCTGGAACCCACGCGGAGAGGCTCCTGCCCGGGCCACTGGCCGCCCACTGCCCCTGCCCCAGATCGGGGGCCGCAAAGCAGCCTTGTCTGAGTCACTGCCTCTAGAGGGAGTATTGGACCAACAGTTATAGAAAACGGGGTCCTCGCGGGCAACTCATTGGAGCGACACAAATAAATCTTTGCCGACTTTCTAATGAAACTTACGAGCCTTCACACCTAAGCCTCTTACATGGTCAGCTGTTTAGCTAAAGATGAGCTCATGATCTAAATTTACACAATAATGAAGAAATCAACTACAAGGGGAGACAATCAGCAAAAACAATCAATACCAGAATTAGATTCCCAAGGACATCCATCAGATGTTGGAATAATCACGTGCAAGGCAGAAAATATACATAAAACTGGAACTGAAAAAAGGAACAAGGATGTTTTCAAAGACTGGTAGGATCAATAAAACATTTTTAAAGTACGTGTCATTGACAAAGCTAAATATTCAAAGGTTGTGTAATACAACAGATTAATCTTTGAGAAGAGTGAAATTATGCTGTTTTGAAAACTATGGCAGGTCAGATATTCTGCCTAATTATATAAGAAGATTTCGCTAAAAAATACACATTATTTCAAAGACTTATTGGCTGTGAAATAAGTTAAGGGTATCTCAAATGGCTTGTCTGCAAAGAAAGGTGAGATGTAGGGAATCACAGAAAGTCGAGGGGAAAATAGGTAAATATAAACATTTTTATATGTTGAACTAAGCCTTAGGCCAGCAACAATGTAGAGGACCTGACCTTCAGAAACTTACAAGTAAGGTGGTACCATCAAAGTTCAAATCTTTATAAGGAAAAAGATTTATTAAAATGAATAACCAAGTTTTTTAATTGACATCAGAAGATCAAAACAATAAACCCTGAGTACATAGAAAAAAGATAAATAAAGATATGAGCAGAATTTAATACAACAGAAAACGTATAAAATTCAGGTGATGTAGTAAGTCAAAAGAATATTTTTGAAAAGATTTAAAAGACACACTTTGATTAAGGAAAACAAAAATATAAGTAAAGAATATACAGAGAGAATCAGGACAATGTTATAGCAGAGAATATAGGAAATGCCAGAAAATTTGAACATTTTTGTAAAGTGGACCATTTCCTAGCTCCTAAAGTTTACCAAAACTGACACAAGAGGAAATCATTTAAGGTCATCATGAATGCCCTTGGCATTCTCGGAACGCCCTGGCCTCATAATGCAGCATCTGTAGTCCATGGTAACCTGCGGAGAGGGGGCGGGGCTGAGGGAGGTTGGAACACTGCCGTCACTTAGGGAGTGGGAGTGGCCATCTCTGCTGTGACAGAACAAAGGGCAGGGGAGCAGGGGCCCAGGGCAGGGCCCTCAGATCCCGGCAGGTGCAGTGGGGTGTCACAAGTATTTAGGCCCAGGCCGAAGATTGCCTTCTGTGTCTGCACAGCTGCCAAAACTCTAACCTATCCACTCAGGCCGCCCTCTTACTTGAAGTGTGTGTGAAACCTCTCCGTGCAATACACTTTGCTGCACAGCTAACCATAGGTCTGGGCATCGTAGCTTCCTGCCAGTTGACCGAAGTTCGCAGGCAGATGGGTCCCCGGGACACACTCGGAGTGACTCCTGCCCGGGCCACAGGCGTCCCACGACCACTGCCCCAGATCGGGGGGCGCAAATCAGCCCTGTGTGAGTCCCTGACTCTAGAGGAAGTATTGGACCAACACTTGTAGAAAACAGGGTCCTCGCGGGCAACACATTGGAGGGACACAAATAAGTCTTTGCCGACTTTCTGATGAAGCTTATGAGCGTTCACACCCAAGCCTCTTACAAGGTCAGCTGTTTAGCTAAACATGAGATCATGATCTAAATTTACACAATAATGAAGAAATCAGCTACAAGGGGGAGACAATCAGCAAAAACAATAAATACCAGAATTAGATTCCCTAGGCCATCCTTCAGATGTTGGAATAATCAGGTGCAAGGCAGAAAATATACATAAAACTGGAACGGAAACAAGGAACAAGTGTGTTTTCAAAGACTGGTAGTATCTCTAAAACATTTTTAAAGAACATATCATTGACAAAGCTAAATACTCAAAGATTGTGTAAAACAACAGATTCATCAATGAGAAGAGTGAAATTATGCTGTTTTGAAAACTATGGCAGGTCAGGTTTTCTGCCTAATTATATAAGAAGATTTCTCTTAAAAATACACATTATTTCAAAGACTTATGTGCTGTGAAATAAGTTAAGGGTATTTCAAATGGCTTGTCTGCAAAGAATGGTGAGATGTAGGGAATCACAGAAAGTCGAGGGGAAAATAGGTCTATATATACATTGCTATAGGGTGAACTAAGCCTTAGGCCAGCAACAATGTAGAGGACCTGACCCTTAGAAATTTACAAGTAAGCTGGAATCTTCAAAGTTCAAATATCTATAAGGAAAAAGATTTATTAAAATGAATAACCAAGTGTTTTAATTGACATCAGAAGATCAAAACAATAAACCCTGAGAACATAGAAAAAAGATAAATAAAGATATGAGCAGAACTTAATACAACAGAAAACGTGTAAAATTCAGGTGATGTAGTAAGTCCAAAGAATATTCTTTGAAAAGATTTAAAAGACACACTTTGATTTAGGAAAACACAAACATAAGTAAAGAATATACAGGAAGAATCAGGACAATGTTACAGCAGAGAATATAGGAAATGCCAGTAAATTAGAACATTTCTGTAAAGAGGACCATTTCCTAGCTCCTAAAGTTTACCAAAACTGACACAAGAGGCAATCATTTAAGGTCATCATGTCTGCCCTTGGCATTCTCGGAACGCCCTGGCCTCAGAATGCAGCATCTGTAGTCCATGGTTACCTGCGGAGAAGGGGCGGGGCTGAGGGATGTTGGAACACTGCCCTCACTGAGGGAGTGGGAGTGACCATCTCTGCTGTGACTGAACAAAGGGCAGGGGAGCAGGGGGCCCAGGGCAGGGCCCTCAGAGCCCGGCAGGCCCAGTGGGGTGTCACAAGCATTTAGGCCCAGGACAAAGGGCGACTTCTTTTTCTGCAGAGCTGCCCAAACTCTCACCTCTCCACTCAGCCCGCCCTCATACTTGAAGTGTGTGTGGAAACTGTCTGCGCAGTACACCTCGCTGCAGAGCTATCCATAGGTCTGGGCATTGTAGCTTCTTGCTAGGTGACCGAAGATCGCAGTCAGTTGGGTCCCTGGCACCCACGCGAAGAGGCTCCGGCCCAGGCCACAGGCATCCCACTGCCCCTGCCCCAGATCGGGGGCCGCAAAACATCCCTGTCGGAGTCCCTGCCTCTAGAGGGAGTATTGGACCAACAGTTATAGAAAACGGGGTCCTCGAGGGCAACTCATTGGAGGGACACAAATAAATCTTTGCCGACTTTCTGATGAAGCTTATGAGCCTTCAAACCTAAGCCTCTTACAAGGTCAGCTGTTTAGCTAAACATGAGCTCATGTTCTAAATTTACACAATAATGAAGAAATCAGCTACAAGGGGAGACAATCAGCAAAAACAATCAATACCAGAATGAGATTCCCTAGGCCATAAATCAGATGTTGGAATAATCATGTGCAAGGCAGAAAATATACATAAAACTGAACCTGAAAAAAGGAACAGGGATGTTTTCAAAGACTGGAAGGATCTCTAAAACATTTTTAAAGTACATGTCATTGACAAAGCTAAATATTCAAAGGTTGTGTAATACAACAGATTAATCTTTGAGAAGAGTGAAATTATGCTGTTTTGAAAACTATGGCAGGTCAGATTTTCTGCCTTATTATATAAGAAGATTTCTCTTAAAAATACACATTATTTCAAAGGCTTATGGGCTGTGAAATAAGTTAAGTGTATTTCAAATGGCTTCTCTGCAAAGAAAGGTGAGATGTAGGGAATCACAGAAAGTCGAGGGGAAAATAGGTCAATATATTCATTGCTATAGGGTGAACTAAGCCTTAGGCCAGTAACAATATAGAGGACGTGATCCTTCGAAACTTACAAGTAAGCTGGAATCTTCAAAAGTTCAAAACTTTATAAGTAAAAAGAATTATTAAAATGAATAACAAAGTGTTTTAATTGACATCGGAACATCCAAACTATAAACCCTGAGAACATAGAAAAAAGATAAATAAAGATATGAGCAGAATTTAATACAACAGAAAACGTATAAAATTGTGGTGATTTAGTAAGTCCAAAGAATATTCTTTGAAAAGATTTAAAAGACACACTTTGATTAAGGAAAACAAAAACATAAGTAAACAATATACAGAAAGATTCAGGACAAAGTTATAGCAGAGAATATAGGAAATGCCAGTAAATTTGAACATTTCTGTAAAGTGGACCATTTCCTAGCTCCTAAAGTTTACCAAAACTGACACAAGAGGAAATCATTTAAGGTCATCATGTCTGCCCTTGGCATTCTCGGAACACCCTGGCCTCATAATGCAGCATCTGTAGTCCATGGTAACCTACGCAGAGGGAGCGTGGCTGAGGGAGGTTGGAACACTGCCCTCACTGAGGAAGTGGATGTGGCCATTTCTGCTGTGACTGAACAAAGGCAAGGGAGCAGGGGGTCCAGGGCAGGGCCCTCAGAGCCAGCCAGGCCCAGTGGGGTGTCACAAGCATTTAGGCCAAGGCCGAAGTGCGCCTTCTTTGTCTGCACAGCTAACAAAACACTAACATTTCCACTCAGCCCGCCCTCATACTTGAAGTGTTTGTGGAATCTGTCCGCACAGTACACCTCGCTGAACAGCTAACCATAGGACGGGGCATCGTAGCTTCCTGCCAGGGGACTGAATATGGCAGGCAGTTGGTTCCCTGGCAACTACTCGGATAGGCTCCTGCCCGGGCCACAGGCCGCCCACTGGCCCTGACCCAGATCGGAGGCCGCAAAGCAGCCCTGTCTGAGTCCCTGACTCTAGAGGGAGTATTGGACCAACAGTTATAGAAAACGGGGTCCTCGCGGGCAACTCATTGGTGTGACACAAATAAATCTTTGCCGAATTTCTAATGAAGATTACGAACCTTCACACCTAAGCCTCTTACAAGGTCAGCTGTTTAGCTAAACATGAGCTCATGATCTAAATTTACACAATAATGAACAAATCAGCTACAAGGGGAGACAATCAGCAAAAACAATTAATACCAGAATTAGATTCCCAAGGCCATCCATCAGATGTTGGAATAATCACGTGCAAGGCAGAAAATATACATAAAACTGCAAGAGAAAAAAGGAACAAAGATGTTTTCAAAGACTGGTAGGATCAATAAAACATTTCTAAAGTAAATGTCATTGACAAAGCTAAATATTCAAAGGTTGTGTAATACAACGGATTAATCTTTGAGAAGAGTGAAATTATGCTATTTTGAAAACTATGGCAGGTCAGATTTTCTGCCTAATTATATAAGAAGATTTCACTAAAAATTACACATTATTTCAAAGACTTATTGGCTGTGAAATAAGTTAAGGGTATCTCAAATGGCTTGTCTGCAAAGAAAGGTGCGATGTAGGGAATCACAGAAAGTCGAGGGGAAAAGAGGTAAATATATACATTGTTATATGTTGAACTAAGCCTTAGGCCAGCAACAATGTAGAGGAACTGACCTTTAGAAAATTACAAGTAAGCTGGAATCTTCAAAGCTCAAATCTTTATAAGGAAAAAGATTTATTAAAATGAATAACCAAGGGTTTTAATTGACATCAGAACATCAAAACAATAAACCCTGAGTACATAGAAAAAAGATAAATAAAGATATGAGCAGAATTTAATACAACAGAAAACGTATAAAATTGAGGTGATGTAGTAAGTCCAAAGAATATTTTTGAAAAGATTTAAAAGACACACTTTGAATAAGGAAAACAAAAACATAAGTAAAGAATATACAGAGAGAATCAGGACAATGTTATAGCAGAGAACATAGGAAATGCCAGTAAATTTGAACATTTTTGTAAAATGGACCATTACCTGGCTCCTAAAGTTTACCAAAACTGACACAAGAGGAAATCATTTAAGGTCATCATGTCTGCCCTTGGCATTCTCGGAACGCCCTGGCCTCAAAATGCAGCATCTGTAGTCCATGGTAACCTGCGGAGAGGGGGCGGGGCTGAGGGAGTTTGGAACACTGACCTCACTGAGGAAGTTGGAGTGGCCATCTCTGCTGTGACTGAACAATAGTCAGGGCAGCAGGGGCCCAGGGCAGGGCCCTCAGATCCCGGCAGGGGCAGTGGGGTGTCACAAGCATTTAGGCCCAGGACGAAGAGCGCCTTCTTTGTCTGCACAGCCGCCCAAACTCTCACCTATCCACTCAGGCCGCCCTCTTACTTGAAGTGTGTGTGAAATCTGTCCGTGCAATACACATCGCTGCACAGCTAACCATAGGTCTGGGCATCGTATCTTCCTGCCAGGTGACTGAAGTTCACAGGCAGATGGGTCCCTGGGACACACGCGGAGAGGCTCCTGCCCGGGCCACAGGCCGCCCACTGCCACTGCCCGAGATCGGGGGCCGCATTGCAGCCCTGTCTGAGGCACTGCCTCTAGAGGAAGTATTGAAACAACACTTGTAGAAAACGGGGTCCTCGCGGGCAACTCATTGGAGGGACACAAATAAATCTTTGCCGAATTTCTGATGAAGCTTACGAGCGTTCACGCCTAAGCCTCGTACAAGGTCAGCTGTTTAGCTAAACATGAGCTCATGATCTAAATTTACACAATAATGAAGAAATCAGCTACAAGGGGAGGACAATCAGCAAAAACAATCAATACCAGAATTAGATTCCCTAGGCCATCCATCAGATGTTGGAATAATCAGGTGCAAGGCAGAAAATATACATAAAACTGTAACCGAAACAAGGAACAAGGATGTTTTCAAAGACTGGTAGGATCTCTAAAACCTTTTTAAAGTACATGTCATTGATAAAGCTAAATACTCAAAACAGATTCATCATTGAGAAGAGTGAAATTATGCTGTTTTGAAAACTATGGCAGGTCAGATTTTCTGCCTAATTATATAAGAAGATTTCGCTAAAAAATACACATTATTTCAAAGACTTTTGTGCTGTGAAATAAGTTAAGGAAATTTCAAATGGCTTGTCTGCAAAGAAAGGTGAGATGTAGGGAATCACAGAAAGTCGAGGGGAAAATAGGTCAATATATACATTGCTATATGGTGAACTAAGCATAAGGCCAGCCACAATGTAGAGGACCTGACCCTTAGAAACTTACAAGTAAAGTGGAATCTTGAAAAGTTCAAATCTTTATAAGTAAAAAGATTTATTAAAATGAATAACCAACTGTTTTAATTGACATCAGAACATCCAAACTATAAACCCTGAAAACATAGAAAAAAGATAAATAAATATATGAGCAGAATTTAATACAACAGAAAACGTATAAAATTCAGGTGATGTAGTATGTCCAAAGAATATTCTTTGAAAAGATTTAAAAGACACACTTTGATTTAGGAAAACACAAACATAAGTAAAGAATATACAGAAAGAATCAGGACAATGTTACAGCAGAGAATATAGGAAATGCCAGTAAATTAGAACATTTCTGTAAAGAAGACCATTTCCTAGCTCCTAAAGATTACCAAAACTGACACAAGAGGAAATCATTTAAGGTCATCATGTCTGCCCTTGGCATTCTCCGTACGCCCTGGCCTCAGAATGCAGCATCTGTAGTCAATGGCAACCTGCGTTGAGGGGGCGAGGCTGAGGGAGGTTGGAACACTGACCTCACTGAGTGAGTGGGTGTGGCCATGTCTGCTGTAACTGAACAAATGCAAGGGAAAAGGGGGCCCATGGCAGGGCCCTCAGAGCCCGGCAGGCCCTGTGGGGTGTCACAAGCATTTAGGCCCAGGCCACAGGGCGCCTTCTTTGTCTGCACAGCTGCACAAACACTAACCTTTCCACTCAGCCCGCCCTCATACTTGAAGTGTGTGTGGAACCTGTCTGCGCAGTACACCTCGCTGCACAGCTAACCATAGGACTGGGCATCGTAGCTTCCTGCCGGGCGACCGAAGATCGCAGGCTGTTGGGTCCCTGGCACCCACGCGGAGAGGCTCCTGCACGGGCCACAGGCCTCCCACTGCCCCTGCACCCGATCGGGGGCCGCAAAGCAGCCCTGTCTGAGCCCCTGCATCTAGAGGGAGTATTGGACCAACAGTTATAGAAAACGGGGTCCTCGCGGGCAACTCATTGGAGGGACACAAATAAATCTTTGCCAACTTTCTAATGAAGCTTACGAGCCTTCACACCTAAGCCTCTTACATGGTCATCTGTTTAGCTAAACATGAGCTCATGATCTAAATTTACACAATAATGAAGAAATCAGCTAGAGGGGAGAAAATCAGCAAAAACTATCAATACCAGAATTACATTCCCAAGGCCATCCATCAGATGTTGGAATAATCACGTGCAAGGCAGAAAATATACATAAAACTGGAACTGAAAAAAGGAACAAGGATGTTTTCAAAGACTGGTAGGATCAATAAAACATTTTTAAAGTACATGTCATTGACAAAGCTAAATATTCCAAGGTTGTGTAATACAACAGATTAATCTTTGAGAAGAGTGAAATTATGCTGTTTTGAAAACTTTGGCAGGTCAGATTTTCTGCCTAATTATATAAGAAGATTTCGCTAAAAAATACACATTATTTCCAAGACTTATTGGCTGTGAAATAAGTTAAGGGTATCTCAAATGGCTTGTCTGCAAAGAAAGGTGAGATGTAGGGAATCACAGAAAGTCGAGGGGAAAATAGGTAAATATAAACATTGTTATATGTTGAACTAAGACTTAGGCCAGCAACAATGTAGAGGACCTGACTTTTAAAAACTTACAAGTAAGGTGGAATCTTCAAAGTTCAAAACTTTATAAGGAATAAGACTTATTAAAATGCATAACCAAGTGTTTTAATTGACATCAGAACATCAAAACAATAAACCCTGAGTACATAGAAAAAAGATAAATAAAGATATGAGCAGAATTTAATACAAAAGAAAACTTATAAAATTGAGGTGATGTAGTAAGTCCAAAGAATATTTTTGAAAAGATTTAAAAGAAACACTTTGATTAAGGAAAACAAAAAACATAAGTAAAGAATATACAGAGAGAATCAGGACAATGTTATAGCAGAGAATATAGGAAATGCCAGTAAATTTGAACATTTTTGTAAAGTGAACCATTTGCTAGCTCCTAAAGTTTACCACAACTGACAGAAGAGGAAATCATTTAAGGTCATCATGTCTGCCCTTGGCATTCTCGGAACGCCCTGGCCTCATAATGCAGCATCTGTAGTCCATGGTAACCTGCGGAGAGGGGGCGGGACTGAGGGAGTTTTGAACACTGCCCTCACTGAGGGAGTGGGAGTGGCCATCTCTGCTGTAACTGAACAAAGGGCAGTGGAGCAGGGGCCCAGGGCAGGGCCCTCAGACCCCGGCAGGGGCAGTGGGGTGTCACAAGCATTTAGGTCCAGGCCGAAGAGTGCCTTCTGTGTCTGCACAGCCGCCCAAACTCTCACCTATCCACTCAGGCCGCCCTCTTACTTGAAGTGTGTGTGAAACCTGTCCGTGCAATACACCTTGCTGCACAGCTAACCATAGGTCTGGGCATCGTAGCTTCCTGCCAGGTGACCGAAGTTCGCAGGCAGATGGGTCCCTGGGACACACTCGGAGAGGCTCCTGCCCGGGCCACAGGCCGCCCACTGCCACTGCCCCAGATCGTGGGGCGCAAAGCAGCCCTGTCTGAGGCCGTGCCTCTAGAGGGAGTAGTGAAACAACCCTTGTAGAAAACGGGGTCCTCGCTGGCAACTCATTGGAGGGACACAAAAAAATCTTTGCAGACTTTCTGATGAAGCTTACGAGTGTTCACACCTAAGCCTCTTACAAAGTCAGATGTTTAGCTAAACATGAGCTCATAATCTAAATTTACACAATAATGAAGAAATCAGCTATAGGGGGAGACAATCAGCAAAAACAATCAATACCAGAATTAGATTCCCTAGGCCATCGATCAGACTTTTGAATAATCAGGTGCAAGGCAGAAAATATACATAAAACTGGAACTGAAACAAGGAACAAGGATGTTTTCAAAGACAGGTAGGATCTCTAAAACATTTTTAAAGTACATGTCATTGATAAAGCTAAATAATCAAAGGTTGTGTAATACAACAGATTCATCATTGAGAAGAGTGAAATTATGCTGTTTTGAAAACTATGGCAGGTCAGAATTTCTGCCTAAATATATAATAAGATTTCTCTGAAAACTACACATTATTTCAAAGACTTATTGGCTGTGAAATAAGTTAAGGGTATTTCAAATGGCTTGTCTGCAAAGAAAGGTGAGATGTAGGGAATCACAGAAAGTCGAGGGTAAAATAGGTCAATATATACATTGCTATATGGTGAACTAAGCCTTAGGCCAGCAACAATGTAGAGGACCTAACACATTGAAACTTACAAGTAAGCTGGAAACTTGAAAAGTTCAAATCTTTATAAGTAAAAATATTTATTAAAATGAATAATCAAGTGTTTTAATTGACATCAGAATATCAAAACAATAAAATCTGAGAACATAGAAAAAAGATAAATAAAGATATGAGGAGAACTTAATACAACTGAAAATGTATAAAATTCAGGGGATGTGGTAAGACCAAAGGATATTCTTTGACAAGATTTAAAAGACACACTTTGATTAAGGAAAACCAAAACATAAAAACAATATACAGAAAGAATCAGGACAATGTTATAGCAGAGAATATATGAAATGCCAGTAAATTTGAACATTTGTGTAAAGTGGACCATTTCCTAGCTCCTAAAGTTTACCAAAATTGACACAAGAGGAAATCATTTAAGGTCATCATGTCTGCCCTTGGCAATCTCGGAACGCCCTGGCCTCAGAATGCAGCTTCTGTAGTCCATGGTAACCTGTGGAGAGGGGGCGGGGCTGAGGGAGTTGGGAACACTGCCCTCACTGAGGGAGTGGGTGTGACCATCTCTGATGTGACTGAACAAAGGGCAGGGGAGCAGTGGGCCCAGGGCAGGGCCCTCAGAGCCCGGCAGGACCAGTGGGGTGTCACAAGCATTTAGGCCCAGGACAAAGGGCGCCTTCTTTGTCTGCACAGCTGCCCAAACTCTCACCTTTCCACTGAGGCCGCCCTCTTACTTGAAGTGTGTGTGGACCCGTTCCGCGCAGTACACCTCGCTGCAAAGCTAACCATATGTCTGGGCATCATAGCTTCCTGCCAGGTGACCAAAGTTCGCAGGCAGATCGGTCGTGGGACACACGCGGGGAGCCTCCTGCCCAGGCCACTGGGCGCCCAAAGCCACTACCCCAGATCGGGGAAGCTAAGCAGTCCTGTCTGAGTCCCAGGCTCTAGAGGAAGTAGTGGACCAACACTTGTAGAAAACGGGGTCCGCTCGGGTAATTCATTGGAGGGACACAAAAAAATCTTTGTGGACTTTCTGCTGAAGCTTACGAGCGTTCACACCTAAGCCTCTTACAAGGTCAGCTGTTTAGCTAAACATGAGCTCATAATCTAAATTTACACAATAAAGAATAAATCAGCTACAAGGGGAGACAAGCAGCAAAAACAATCAATACCAGAATTAGATTCCCTAGGCTATCCATCAGATGTTGGAATAATCAGGTGCAATGCAGAAATTATACACAAAACTGGAACAGAAGAATGTTTTCAAAGACTGGTAGGATCTCTAAAACATTTTTAAAGTACATGTCATTGATAAAGCTAAATACTCAAAGGTTGTGTCATACAACAGATTCATCATTGAGAAGAGTGAAATTTTGCTGTTTTGAAAACTATGGCAGGTCAGATTTTCTGCCTAATTATATAAGAAGATTTCTCTAAAAAAATACATATTATTTCAGAGACTTATTGGCTGTGAAATAAGTTAAGGGTATTTCAAATGGCTTGTCTGCAAAGAAAGGTGAGATGTAGGGAATCACAGAAAGTCGAGGGTAAAATAGGGCAATATATACATTGCTATATGGTGAACTAAGCCTTAGACCAGCAACAATGTACAGGACCTGACCCATTGAAACTACAAGTAAGCTGGAATCTTGAAAAGTTCAAATCCTTATAAGTAAAATGATATATTAAAATGAATAACCAAGTGTTTTAATTGACATCAGAAGATCAAAACAATAAAACCTGAGAACATAGAAAAAAGATAAATAAAGGTATGAGGAGAACTTAATACAATTGAAAATGTATAAAATTCAGGGGATGTAGTAAGACCAAAGAATATTCTTTGACAAGATTTAAAAGACACACTTTGATTAAGGAAAACCAAAACATAAAAAGAATATACAGAAAGAATCAGGACAATGCAATGGCAGAGAATATATGAAATGCCAGTAAATTTGAACATTTGTGTAAAGTGGACCTTTTCCTAGCTCCTAAAGTTTACCAAAACTGACACAAGAGGAAATCATTTAACGTCATCATGTCTGCCCTTGGCATTCTCGGAAGGCCCTGGACTCAGAATGCAGCATCTGTAGTCCATGGTAAACTGCGGAGAGGGTGCAGTGCTGAGGGAGTTTGGAACACGGCCTTCACTGAGGGAGTGGGTGTGGTCAATTCTGCTGTGACTGAGCAAAGGGTAGCTGAACAGGGGGCCCAGGGCAGGGCCCTCAGAGCCCGGTAGGCCCTGTGAGGTGTCACAAGCATTTAGGCCCTGGACAAAGGCTCCTTCTTTGTCTGCACAGCTGCCCAAACTTTCACCTTTCCACTCAGGCCGCCCTCTTACTTGAAGTGCTTGTGGAACCTGTCCGTGCAGTACACCTCGCTGCACAGCTAACCATAGCTCTGGGCATCGTAGCTTCCTGCCAGGTGACCGAAGTTCGCAGGCAGATGCGTCCCTGGGACACACGCGGAGAGGCTCCTGCCCAGGCCAGAGGCCGCCCACTGCCACAGCCCCAGATCGTGGGGCACAAAGCAGCCCTGTCTGAGGCCGTGCCTCTAAGGGAGTATTGGACTAAGACTTGTAGAAAACGGGGTCCTCGCGGTCAACTCATTGAGGGACAGAAGTAAATCTTTGCGGACTTTCTGATGAAGCTTTGAGTGTTCACACCTAAGCCTCTTACAAAGTCAGATGTTTAGCTAAACATGAGCTCATGATCTAAATTTACACAATAATGAAGAAATCAGCTACAGGGGGAGACAATCAGCAAAAACTATCAATACCAGAATTAGATTCCCTAGGCCATCGATCTGACGTTGGAATAATCAGGTGCAAGGCAGAAAATATACATAAAACTGGAACTGAAACAAGGAACAAGGATGATTTCAAAGACTGGTAGGATCTCTAAAACATTTTTAAAGTACATGTCATTGATATAGCTAAATACTCAAAGGTTGTGTCATACAACAGATTCATCATTGAGAAGAGTGAAATTATGCTGTTTTGAAAATTATGGCCGGTCAGATTTTCTGCCTAAATATATAACAAGATTTCTCTAAAAATACACATTATTTCAAAGACTTATTGGCTGTGAAAAAAGTTAAGGGTATTTCATATGGCTTGTCTGCAAAGAAAGTTGAGATGTAGGGAATCACAGAAAGTCGAGGGGAAAATAGGTCAATATATACTTTGACATATTGTAAACTAAGCCTTAGGCCAGCAACAATGTAGAGGAACTGACCCTTAGAAACGTACAAGTAAGCTGGAATCTTTAAAAGTTCAAATCTTTATAAGTAAAAAGATTTATTAAAATGAATAACAAAGTGTTTTAATTGACATCATAAGATCAAATCAATAAACCCTGAGAACAAAGAAAAAAGATAAATAAAGATATGAGCAGAACTTAGTACCACAGAAAACGTATAAAATTCAGGTGAGGTAGTAAGTCCAAAGAATATTCTTTAACAAGATTTAAAAGACACACTTTGATTAAGGAAAACCAAAACATAAGTAAAGAATATACAGAAAGAATCAGGACAATGTTATAGCAGAGAATATATGAAATGCCAGTCAATTTGAACATTTGTGTAAAGTGGACCATTTCCTAGCTCCTAAAGTTTATCAAAATTGACACAAGAGGAAATCATTTAAGGTAATCATGTCTGCCCTTGGCATTCTCGGAACGCCCTGGACTCAGAATGCAGCATCTGTAGTCCATGGTAACCCGTGGAGAGGGAGCCGGGCTGACGGAGGTGGGAACACTGCCCTCACTGAGGGAGTGTGTGTGGCCATCTCTGCTGTGACTGAACAAAGGGCAGGGGAGCAGGGGGTCCAGGGCAGGGCCCTCAGAGCCCGGCAGGCCCAGTGGGGTGTCACAAGCATTTAGACCCAGGACAAAGGGCGCCATCTTTGTCTGCACAGCTGCCCAAACTCTCACCTATCCTCTCAGGCCGCCCTCTTAGTTGAAGTGTGTGTGGACCCGCTCCGCGCAGTACACCTCGCTGCAAAGCTAACCATAGGTCTGGGCATCATAGCTTCCTGCCAGGTGACCGAAGTTCGCAGGCAGATCGGTCGTGGGACACACGCGGGGAGCCTCCTGCCCAGGCCACATGCCGCCCAAAGCCACTACCACAGATCGGGTGAAGCAAAGCAGTCCTGTCTGAGTCCCAGCCTCTAGAGGGAGCAGTGGACCAACACTTGTAGAAAACGGGGTCCGCGCGGGTAACTCATTGGAGGGACACAAAAAAGTCTTTGTGGACTTTCAGATGAAGCTTACGGGTGTTCACACCTAAGCCACTTACAAGGTCAGCTGTTTAGCTAAACATGAGCTCATGATCTAAATTTACACAATAATGAAGAAATCAGCTACAAGGGGAGACAAGCAGCAAAAACAATCAATACCAGAATTAGATTCCCTAGGCCATCCATCAGATGTTGGAATAATCAGTTGCAAGGCAGAAAGTATACACAAAACTGGAATTGAAACAAGGAACAAGGATGTTTTCAAAGACTGGTAGGATCTCTAAAACATTTTTAAAGTACATGTCATTGATAAAACTAAATATTCAAAGGTTGTGTCATACAACAAATTCATCATTGAGAAGAGTGAAATTATGCTGTTTTGAAAACTATGGCAGGTCAGATTTTCTGCCTAATTATAAAAGAAGATTTCTCTAAAAAATATACATTATTTCAGAGACTTATTGGCTGTGAAATAAGTAAAGGGTATTTCAAATGGCTTGTCTGCAAAGAAAGGTGAGATATAGGGAATCACAGAAAGTCGAGGGGAAAATAGGTCAATATATACATTGCTATATGGTGAACAAAGCCAAAGGCCAGCCACAATGTAGAGGACCTTACCCTTAGAAACTTACAAGTAAGCTGGAATCTTGAAAAGTTCAAATCTTTATAAGTAAAAAGATTTATTAAAATGAATAATCAAGTGTTTTAATTGACATCAGAATATCAAAACAATAAAACCTGAGAACATAGAAAGAGGATAAATAAAGATATGAGGAGAACTTAATACAATTGAAAACGTATAAAATTCAGGGGATGTAGTAAGTCCAAAGAATATTCTTTGACAAGATTTAAAAGACACACTTTGATTAAGGAAATCCAAAATATAAAAAGAATATACAGAAAGAACCAGGACAATGTTATAGAAGAGAATATATGACATGCCAGTAAATTTGAACATTTGTGTAAAGTGGACCTTTTCTTAGCTCATAAAGTTTACCAAAACTGACACAAGAGGTAATCATTTAAGGTCATCATGTCTGCCCTTGGCATTCTCGGAATGCCCTGGCCTCAGAATGCAGCATCTGTAGTCCATGGTAAACTGCGGAGAGGGGGCAGGGCTGAGGGAGTTTGGATCACGGCCTACACTGAGGGAGTGGGTGTGGCCAATTCTGCTGTGACTGAAAAAAGGGCAGGTGAACAGGGGGCCCAGGGCAGGGCCCTCAGAGCCCGGTAGGCCCAGTGAGGTGTCACTAGTATCTAGGCCCTGGACAAAGGGCTCCTTCTTTGTCTGCACAGCTGCCCAAACTTTCACCTTTCCACTCAGGCTGCCCTCTTCCTTGAAGTGCTTGTGGAAACTGTCCGCGCAGTACACCTCGCTGCACAGCTAACCATCGCTCTGGGCATCATAGCTTCCTGCCAGGTGACCGAAGTTCGCAGGCAGATGCGTCCCTGGGACACACGCGGAGAGGCTCCTGCCCAGCCCTGAGGCCGCCCAATGCCACAGCCCCAGATGGTGGGGCACAAAGCAGCCCTGTCTGAGGCCGTGCCTCTAAGGGAGTATTGGACCAACACTTGTAGAAAACGGGGTCCTCGCGGTCAACTCATTGGAGGGACACAAGTAAATCTTTGCGGACTTTCTGATGAAGCTTACGAGTGTTCACACCTAAGCCTCTTACAAAGTCAGATGTTTATCTAAACATGAGCTCATGATCTAAATTTACAAAATAATGAAGAAATCAGCTACAGGGGGAGACAATCAGCAAAAACTATCAATACCAGAATTAGATTCCCTAGGCCATCGATCTGACGTTGGAATAATCAGGTGCAAGGCAGAAAATATACATAGAACTGGAACTGAAACAAGGAACAAGGATGTTATCAAAGACTGGTAGGATCTCTAAAACATTTTTAAAGTACATGTCATTGATATAGCTAAATACTCAAAGGTTGTGTCATACAACAGATTCATCATTGAGAAGAGTGAAATTATGCTGTTTTGAAAATTATGTCAGGTCAGATTTTCTGCCTGAATATATAAGAAGATTTCTCTAAAAATACACATTATTTCAAAGACTTATTGGCTGTGAAAAAAGTTAAGGGTATTTCAAAAGGCTTGTCTGCAAAGAAAGTTGAGATGTAGGAAATCACAGAAAGTCGAGAGGAAAATAGGTCAATATATACTTTGACATATTGTGAACTAAGCCTTAGGCCAGCAACAATGTAGAGGATCTGACCCTTAGAAACTTACAAGTAAGCTGGAATCTTTAAAAGTTCAAATCTTTATAAGTAAAAAGATTTATTAAAATGAATAACCTAGTGTTTTAATTGACATCAGAAGATCAAAACAATAAACCCTGAGAACATAGAAAAAAGATAAATAAAGATATGAGCAGAACTTAATACCACAGAAAACGCATAAAATTCAGGTGAGGTAGTAAGTACAAAGAATATTCTTTGACAAGATTTAAAAGACACACTTTGATTAAGGAAAACCAAAACATAAGTAAAGAATATACAGAAAGAATCAGGTCAATGTTATAGCAGAGAATATATGAAATGCCAGTAAATTTGAACATTTGTGTAGAGTGGACCATTTCCTAGCTCCTAAAGTTTACCAAAATTGACAGAAGAGGAAATCATTTAAGGTTATCATGTCTGCCCTTGGCATCCTCGGAACGCCCTGGCCTCAGAATGCAGCATCTGTAGTCCATGGTAACCCGTGGAGAGGGGGCGGGGCTGAGGGAGGTGGGAACACTGCCCTCACTGAGGGAGAGGGTGTGGCCATCTCTGCTGTGACTGAACAAAGGGCAGGGGAGCAGGGGGCCCAGGGCAGGGCCCTCAGAGCCCGGCAGGCCCAGTGGGGTGTCACAAGCATTTAGGCCCAGGACAAAGGGTGCCTTCTTTGTCTGCACAGCTGGCCAAACTCTCACCTTTCCACTCAGGCCGCCCACTTACTTGAAGTGTGTGTGGACCCGGTCCGCGCAGTATACCTCGCTGCAAAGCTAACCATAGGTCTGGGCATCATAGCTTCCTGCCAGGTGACCGAAGTTCGCAGGCAGACCGGTCGTGGGACACACGCGGGGAGCCTCCTGCCCAGGCCACAGGCCGCCCAAAGCCACTACCCCAGACCAGGGGAAGCAAAGCAGTCCTGTCTGAGTCCCAGCCTCTAGAGGGGGTAGTGGACCAACACTTGTAGAAAACGGGTTCCGCGTGGGTAACTCATTGGAGGGACACAAACAAATCTTTGTGGACTTTCTGCTGAAGCTTACGAGCGTTCACACCTAAGCATCTTACAAGGTCAGCTGTTTAGCTAAACATGAGCTCATGATCTAAATTTACAGAATAATGAAGAAATCAGCGACAAGGGGAGAGAAGTAGCAAAAACAATCAATACCAGAATTAGATTCCCTAGGCCATCCATCAGATGTTGGAATAATCAGTTGCAAGGCAGAAAGTATACACAAAACTGGAACTGAAACAAGGAACAAGGATGTTTTCAAAGACTGGTAGGATCTCTAAAACATTTTTAAAGTACATGTCATTGATAAAGCTAAATATTCAAAGGTTGTGTCATACAACACATTCATCACTGAGAAGAGTGAAATTATGCTGTTTTGAAAACTATGGCAGGTCAGATTTTCTGCCTAATTATAAAAGAAGATTTCTCTAAAAAATACACATTATTTCAGAGAGTTATTGGCTGTGAAATAAGTAAAGGGTATTTCAAATGGCTTGTCTGCAAAGAAAGGTGAGATATAGGGAATCACAGAAAGTCGAGGGGAAAATAGGTCAATATATACATTGCTATATGGTGAACTAAGCATAAGGCCAGCCACAATGTAGAGGACCTGACCCTTAGAAACTTACAAGTAAAGTGGAATCTTGAAAAGTTCAAATCTTTATAAGTAAAAAGATTTATTAAAATGAATAATCAAGTGTTTTAATTGACCTCAGAATATCAAAACAATAAAACCTGAGAACATAGAAAAAGGATAAATAAAGATATGAGGAGAACTTAATACAATTGAAAACGTATAAAATTCAGGGGATGTAGTAAGTCCAAAGAATATTCTTTGACAAGATTTAAAAGACACACTTTGATTAAGGAAAACCAAAACATAAAAAGAATATACAGAAAGAACAAGGACAATGTTATAGCAGAGAATATATGAAATGCCAGTAAATTTGAACATTTGTGTAAAGTGGACCTTTTCCTAGCTCCTAAAGTTTACCAAAACTGACACAAGAGGAAATCATTTAAGGTCATCATGTCTGCCCTTGGCATTCTCGGAATGCCCTGAACTCAGAATGCAACATCTGTAGTGCATGGTAAACTGCGGAGAGGGGGCAGGGCTGAGGGAGTTTGGAACACTGCCTTCACTGAGGGAGTGGGTGTGGCCAATTCTGCTGTGACTGAACAAAGTTCAGGTGAACTGGGGGCCCAGGGCAGGGCCCTCAGAGCCCGGCAGGCCCAGTGAGGTGTCACAAGCATTTAGGCCCTGGACAAAGGGCTCCTTCTTTGTCTGCACAGCTGCCCAAACTTTCACCTTTCCACTCAGGCCGCCCTCTTACTTGAAGTGCTTGTGGAACCTGCCCGTGCAGTACACCTCGCTGCACAGCTAACCATAGCTCTGGGCATCATAGCTTCCTGCCAGGTGACCGAAGTTCGCAGGCAGATGCGTCCCTGGGACACAGGCGGAGAGGCTCCTGCACAGGCCAGAGGCCGCCCAATGGCACAGCCCCAGATGGTGGGGCACAAAGCAGCCGTGTCTGAGGCCGTGCCTCTAAGGGAGTATTGGACCAACACTTGTAGAAAACGGGGTCCTCGCGGTCAACTCATTGGAGGGACACAAGTAAATCTTTGCGGACTTTCTGATGAAGCTTACGAGTGTTCACACCTAAGCCTCTTACAAAGACAGATGTTTAGCTAAACATGAGCTCATGATCTAAATTTACACAATAATGAAGAAATCAGCTACAGGGGGAGACAATCAGCAAAAACTATCAATACCAGGATTAGATTCCCTAGGCCATCGATCAGACGTTGGAATAATCAGGTGCAAGGCAGAAAATATACATAAAACTGGAACTGAAACAAGGAACAAGTATGTTTTCAAGGACTGGTAGGATCTCTAAAACATTTTTAAAGTACATGTCATTGATATAGCTAAATACTCAAACGTTGTGTAATAGAACAGATTCATCATTGAGAAGAGTGAAATTATGCTGTTTTGAAAATTATGGCCCGTCAGATTTTCTGCCTAAATATATAAGAAGATTTCTCTAAAAATACACATTATTTCAAAGACTTATTGGCTGTGAAAAAAGTTAAGGGTATTTCGAATAGCTTGTCTGCAAAGAAAGTTGAGATGTAGGGAATCACAGAAAGTCGAGGGGAAAATAGGTCAATATATACTTTGACATATTGTAAACTAAGCCTTAGGCCAGCAACAATGTAGAGGATCTGACCCTTAGAAACTTACAAGTAAGCTGGAATCTTTAAAAGTTCAAATCTTTATAAGTAAAAAGATTTATTAAAATGAATAACCAAGTGTTTTAATTGACATCAGAAGATCAAAACAATAAAGCCTGAGAACATAGAAAAAAGATGAATAAAGATATGAGCAGAACTTAATACCACAGAAAACGTATAAAATTCAGGTGAGTTAGTAAGTCCAAAGAATATTCTTTGACAAGATATAAAAGACACACTTTGATTAAGGATAACCTATACATAAGTAAAGAATATACAGAAAGAATCAGGACAATGTTATAGCAGAGAATATATGAAATGCCAGTAAATTTGAACATTTGTGTAAAGTGGACCATTTCCTAGCTCCTAAAGTTTACCAAAATTGACACAAGAGGAAATCATTTAAGGTTATCATGTCTGCCCTTGGCATTCTCGGAACGCCCTGGACCCAGAATGCAGCATCTGTAGTCCATGGTAACCTGTGGAGAGGGGGCGGGGCTGAGGGAGGTGGGAACACTGCCCTCACTGAGGGAGTGGGTGTGGCCATCTCTGCTGTGACTGAACAAAGGGCAGGGGAGCAGGGGGCCCAGAACAGGGCCCTCAGAGCCCGGCAAGCCCCGTCGTGTGTCACAAGCATTTAGGCCCAGGACAAAGGGCTCCTTCTTTGTCTGCACAGAAGCCCAAACTCTCACCTTTCCACTCAGGCCGCCCTCTTACTTGAAGTGTGTGTGGACACGGTCCGCGCAGTACACCTCGCTGCAAAGCTAACCATAGGTCTGGGCATCATAGCTTCCTGCCAGGTGACCGAATTTCGCAGGCAGATCGGTCGTGGGACACACGCGGGGAGCCTCATGCCCAGGCCAGAGGCCGCCCAAAGCCACTACCCCAGATTCGGGGAAGCAAAGCAGTCCTGTCTGAGTCCCAGCCTCTAGAGGGAGTAGTGGACCAACACTTGTAGAAAACGGGGTCCGCGCGGGAAACTCATTGGAGGAACACAAACAAATCTTTGTGGACTTTCTACTGAAGCTTACGAGCGTTCACACCTAAGCCTCTTACAAGGTCAGCTGTTTAGCTAAACATGAGCTCATGATCTAAATTTACACAATAATGAAGAAATCAGCTACAGGGGGAGACAATCAGCAAAAACTATCAATACCAGAATTAGATTCCCTAGGCCATCCATCAGATGTTGGAATAATCAGGTGCAAGGCAGAAAGTATAAACAAAACTGGAATTGAAACAAGGAACAAGGATGTTTTCAAAGACTGGTAGGATCTCTAAAACATTTTTAAAGTACATGTCATTGATAAAGCTAAATATTCAAAGGTTGTGTCATACAACAGATTCATCATTGAGAAGAGTGAAATTATGCTGTTTTGAAAACTATGGCAGGTCAGATTTTCTGCCTAATTATAAAAGAAGATTGCTCTAAAAATACACATTATTTCAGAGACTTATTGGCTGAGAAATAAGTAAAGGGTATTTCAAATGGCGTGTCTGCAAAGAAAGGTGAGATATAGGGAATCACAGAAAGTCGAGGGGAAAATAGGTCAATATATACATTGCTATATGGTGAACTAAGCCTTAGGCCAGCAACAATGTAGAGGATCTGACCCTTAGAAACTTACAAGTAAGCTGGAATCTTGAAAAGTTCAAATCTTTATAAGGAAAAATATTTATTAAAATGAATAACCAAGTGTTTTAATTGACATCAGAATATCAAAACAATAAAACCTGAGAACATAGAAAAAGGATAAATAAAGATATGAGGAGAACTTAATACAATTGAAAACGTATAAAATTCAGGGGATGTAGTAAGTCCAAAGAATATATTTTGACAAGATTTAAAAGACACACTTTGATTAAGGAAAACCAAAACATAAAAAGAATATACAGAAAGAATCAGGACAATGTAATAGCAGAGAATATATGAAATGGCAGTAAATTTGAACATTTCTGTAATGTGGAACTTTTCCTAGCTCCTAAGGTTTACCAAAACTGACACAAGAGGAAATCTTTTAAGGTCATCATGTCTGCCCTTGGCATTCTCGGAATGCTCTGGACTCAGAATGCAGCATCTGTAGTCCATGGTAAACTGTGGAGAGGGGGCAGGGCTGAGGGAGTTTGGAACACGGCCTTTATTGAGGGAGTGGGTGTGGCCAATTCTGCTGTGACTGAACAAAGGGCAGGTGAACAGGGGCTCCAGGGCAGGGCCCTCAGAGCCCGGCAGGCCCAGTGAGGTGTCACAAGCATTTAGGCCCTGGACAAAGGGGTCCTTCTTTGTCTGCACAGCTGCCCAAAATTTCACCTTTCCACTCAGGCCGCCCTCTTACTTGAAGCGCTTGTGGAACCTGTCCGCGCAGTACACCTCGCTGCACAGCTAACCATAGCTCTGGGAATCGTAGCTTCCTGCCAGGTGACCGAAGTTCGCAGGCAGATGCGTCCCTGGGACACACGCGGAGAGGCTCCTAGGCAGGCCAGAGGCCACCCACTGCCACTGCCACAGAACGTGGGGCACAAAGAAGCACTGTCTGAGGCCGTGCCTCTAGAGTGAGTATTGGACCAACACTTGTAGGAAACTGGGTCCTCGCGGGCAACTCATTGGAGGGACACAAATAAATCTTTGCGGATTTTCTGATGAAGCTTACGAGTGTTCACCCTTAAGCCTCTTACAAAGTCAGATGTTTAGCTAAACATGAGCTCATGATCTAAATTTACACAATAATGAAGAAATCAGCTACAGGGGGAGACATTCAGCAAAAACAATCAATACCAGAATTAGATTCCATAGGCCATCGATTAGACGTTGGAATAATCAGGTGCAAGGCAGAAAATATACATAAAACTGGAACTGAAACAAGGAACAAGGATGTTTTCAAAGACTGGTAGGATCTCTAAAACCTTTTTTAAAGTACATGTCATTCATAAAGCTAAATACTCAAAGGTTGTGTAATACAACAGATTCATCATTGAGAAGAGTGAAATTATGCTGTTTTGAAAACTATGGCAGGTCAGATTTTCTGCCTAAATATATAAGAAGATTTCTCTAAAAAATACACATTATTTCAAAGAAATATTAGCTGTGAAATAAGTTAAGGTTATTTCAAATGGCTTGTCTGCAAAGAAAGGTGAGATGTAGGAAATCACAGAAAGTCGAGGGGAAAATAGGTCAATATATACTTTGCTATATGGTGAACTAAGCCTTAGTCTAGCAACAATGTAGAGGACCGGACCCTTAGAAACTTACAAGTAAGCTGGAATCTTGAAAAGTTGAAATCGTTATAAGTAACAACATTTATTAAAATGAATAACCATGTCTTTTAATTGACATCAGAATATCAAAACAATAAACCTGAGAACACAGAAAAAATATAAATAAGGATATGAGGAGAGCTTAATACAATAGAAAATGTATAAAATTCAGGTGAGGTAGTAAGTCCAAAGAATATTATTTGACAAGATTTAAAAGACACATTTTGATTAAGGAAAACCAAAACATAAGTAAAGAATATACAGAAAGAATCAGGACAATGTTATAGCAGAGAATATATGAAATGGAAGTTAATTTGAACATTTGTGTAAAGTGGACCATTTCCTAGCTCCTAAAGTTTACCAAAATTGACACAAGAGGAAATCATTTAAGGTCATTATGTCTGCCCTTAACATTTTCGGAACGCCCTGGCCTCAGAATGCAGCATCTGTAGTCCATGGTAACCTGCGGAGATAGGGCGGGGCTGAGGGAGGTTGGAACACTGCACTCACTGAGGGAGTGTGTGAGGCCATCTCTGCTGTGACTTAACAAATGGCAGGGGAGAAGGGGGCCCAGGGCAGGGCCCTCAGAGCCCGGCAGGCCCAGTCGTGTGTCACAAGCATTTAGGCCCAGGCCAAAGTGCGCCTTCTTTTTCTGCACAGCTGCCCAAACTCTCATCTTTCCACTCAGGCTGCCCTTTAACTTGAAGTGTATATGGAACCGATCCGCGCAGTACACCTCGCAGCAAAGCTAACCAGAGGTCTGGGCATCATAGCTTCCTGCCAGGTGACCGAAGTTTGCAGGCAGATCGGTCGTGGGACACACGTGGGGAGCCTCCTGCCCAGGCCACAGGCCGCCCAAAGCCACTACCCCAGATCGGGGGAAGCAATGCAGTCCTGTCTGAGTCCCAGCCTCTAGAGGGAATAGAGGACCAACACTTGTAGAAAACGGGGTCTGCGCGGGTAACTCATTGGAGGGACACAAAAAAATCTTTGTGGACTTTCTGCTGAAGTTTATGAGCGTTCACACCTAAGCCTCTTACAAGGTCAGCTGTTTAGCTAAACATGAGCTCATGATCTAAATTTATACAATAATGAAGAAATCAGCTACAAGGGGAGACAAGCAGCAAAAACAATCAATACCTGAATTAGATTCCCTAGGCCATCCATCAGATGTTGGAATAATCAGGTGAAAGGCAGAAAGTATACAAAAACAGGAAATGAAACAAGGAACAAGGATGTTTTCAAAGACTGGTATGATCTCTAAAACATTTTTAAGGTACATGTCATTGATATAACTAAATGTTCAATGGTTGTGTCACACAACAGATTCATCATTGAGAAGAGTGAAATTATGCTGTTTTGAAAACTATGGCAGGTCAGATTTTCTACCTAATTATACAAGAAGATTTCGCTAAATAATACACATTATTTCAGAGACTTATTGGCTGTGAAATAAGTTAAGGGTATTTCAAATGGCTTGTCTGCAAAGAAAGGTGAGATGTAGGGAATCACAGAAAGTCGAGGGGAAAATAGGTCAATATATACATTGCTATATGGTGAACTAAGCCTTAGGCCAGCCACAATGTAGAGGACCTGACCCTTAGAAACTTACAAGTAAGCTGGAATCTTGAAAAGTTCAAATCTTTATAAGTAACAACATTTATTAAAATGAATAACCAAGTCTTTTAATTGACATCAGAATATCAAAACAATAAACCTGAGAACACAGAAAAAATATAAATAAAGATATGAGGAGACCTTAATACCACAGAAAATGTATAAAATTCAGGTGAGGTAGTAAGTCCAAAGAATATTCTTTGAAAAGATTTAAAAGAAACACTTTGATTATCGAAAACAAAAACACAAGTAAAGAATATACAGAAAGGATCAGGACAATGTTATAGCAGAGAATATATGAAATGCCAGTAAATTTGAACATTTGTGTAAAGTGGACCATTTCCTAGCTCCGAAAGTTTACCAAAATTGACACAAGGGGAAATCATTTAAGGTCATCATGTCTGCCCTTTGCATTCTCGGAACGCCTTAGCCTCAGAATGCAGAATCTGTAGTCCATGGTAACCTGCGGAGAGGGGGTGGGGCTGAGGGAGTTAGGAACACTGCCCTCACTGAGGGAGTGGGTGTGGCCATATCTGCTGTGACTGCACAAAGGGCAGGGGAGAAGGGGGCCAAGTGCAGGGTCCTCAGAGCCCGGCA
Source organism: Mesoplodon bidens (assembly GCF_964165515.1). NCBI lineage: Eukaryota > Metazoa > Chordata > Mammalia > Artiodactyla > Ziphiidae > Mesoplodon > Mesoplodon bidens. Next base: position 536,028 of record NW_027672491.1, read on the forward strand.
GACCAAGTCGTGTGTCACAAGCATTGAGGCCCAGGCCAAAGTGCGCCTTCTTTGTCTGCACAGCAGCCCAAACTCTCACCTTTCCACTCAGGCCGCCCTCTTACTTGAATTGTGTGTGGAACTGGTCCGCGCAGTACACCTCGCTGCAAAGCTATACATAGGTCTGGGCATCATAGCTTCCTGAGAGGTGACCGAAGTTCGCAGGCAGATGGGTCGTGGGACACACGTGGGGAGCCTCCTGCCCAGGCCACAGGCCGCCCAAAGGCACTACCCCAGATCTGGGGCAGCAATGCAGTCCTGTTTGAGTCCCAGCCTCTAGAGGGAGTAGTAGACCAACACTTGTAGAAAACGGGGTCCTCGCGGGCAACACATTTGAAGGACACAAATAAATCTTTGCGGACTTTCTGATGAAGTTTTCGAGGGTTCACACCTAAGCCTCTTACAAGGTCAGCTGTTTGGCTAAACATGTGCTCATGATCTAAATTTACACAATAATGAAGAAATCAGCTACAGGGGGAGACAATCTGCAAAAACAATCAATACCAGAATTAGATTCCCTAAGCCATCGATCAGACGTTGGAATAATCAGGTGCAAGGCAGAAAATATACATAAAACTGGAACTGAAACAAGGAACATGGATGTTTTCAAAGATTGGTAGGATCTCTAAAACATTTTTAAACTACATGTCATTGAAAAAGCTAAATACTCAAAGGTTGTGTAATACAACAGATTCATCTTGAGAAGAGTGAAATTATGCTGTTTTGAAAATTATGGCAGGTCAGATTTTCTGCCTGATTATATAAGAAGATTTCTCTAAAAATACAGGTTATTTCAAAGACTTATTGGCTGTGAAAAAAGTTAAGGGTATTTCAAATGGCTTGTCTGCAAAGAAAGTTGAGATGTAGGGAATCACAGAAAGTCGAGGGGAAAATAGGTCAATATATACTTTGCCATATTGTGAACTAAGCCTTAGGCCAGCAACAATGTAGAGGACCTGACCCTTAGAAACTTACAAGTAAGCTGGAATCTTTAAAAGTTCAAATCTTTATAAGTAAAAAGATTTATTAAAATGAATAAAGAAGTGTTTTAATTGACATCAGAAGATCAAAACAATAAACCCTGAGAACATAGTAAAAAGATAAATAAACATATGAGCAGAACTTAATACCTCAGAAAACGTATAAAATTCAGGTGTGGTAGTAAGTCCAAAGAATATTCTTTGACAAGATTTAAAAGACACACTTAGATTAAGGAAAACCAAAACATAAGTAAAGAATATACAGAAAGAATCAGGACAATGTTACAGCAGAGAATATATGAAATGCCAGTAAATTTGAACATTTGTGTAAATTGGACCATTTCCTAGCTCCTAAAGTTTACCAAAATTGACACAAGAGGAAATCATTTAGGGTCATCCTGTCTGCCCTTGGCATTATCGGAATGCCCTGGCCTCAGAATGCAGCATCTGTAGTCCATGGTAACCTTTGGAGAGGAGCCGTGGCTGAGGGAGGTGGGAACACTGCCCACACTGAGGGAGTGGGTGTGGCCATCTCTGCTGTGAATGAACAAAGGGCAGGGGAGCAGGGGGCCCAGAACAGGGCCCTCAGAGCCCGGCAGGCCAAGTCGTGTGTCACAAGCATTTAGGCCCAGGACAATGGGCGCCTTCTTTGGCTGCACAGCAGCCCAAACTCTCACCTTTCCACTCAGGCCGCCGTCTTACTTGAAGTGTGTTTGGACGCGGTCCGCGCAGTACACCTCGCTGCAAAGCTAACCATAAGTCTGGGCATCATAGCTTCCTGCCAGGTGACCGAAGTTGGCAGGCCGATCGGTAGTGGGACACACGCGGGGATCCTCCTGCCCAGGCCACAGGCCGCCCAAAGCCACTACCCCAGATCGGGGGAAGCAAAGCAGTCATGTCTGAGTCCCAGCCTCTAGAGGGAGTAGTGGCCCAACACTTGTAGAAAACGGGGTCCGCGCGGGTAACTCATTGGAGGGACACAAAAAAATGTTTGTGGACTTTCTGCTGAAGCTTACGAGCGTTCACACCTAAGCCTCTTACAAGGTCAGCTGTTTAGCTAAACATGAGCTCATGATCTAAATTTACACAATAATGAAGAAATCAGCTACAAGGGGAGACAAGCAGCAAAAACAATCAATACCAGAATGAGATTCCCTAGGCCATCCATCAGATGTTGGAATAATCATGTGCAAGGCAGAAAGTATACACAAAACTGGAACTGAAACAAGGAACAAGGATGTTTTCAAAGACTGGTAGGATCTCTAAAACATTTATAAAGTACATGTCATTGATAAAGCTAAATATTCAAAGGTTGTGTCATACAACAGATTCATCATTGAGAAGAGTGAAATTATGCTGTTTTGAAAACTATGGCAGGTCAGATTTTCTGCCTAATTATAAAAGAAGATTTCTCTAAAAAATACACATTATTTCAGAGACTTACTGGCTGGGACATAAGTAAAGGGTATTTCAAATGGCTTGTCTGCAAAGAAAGGTGAGATATAGGGAATCACAGAAAGTCGAGGGGAAAATAGGTCAATATATACATTGCTATATGGTGAACTAAGCCTAAGGCCAGCAACAATGTAGAGGACCTGACAATTAGAAACTTACAAGTAAGCTGGAATCTTGAGAAGTTCAAATCTTTATACGTAAAAAGATTTATTAAAATGAATAATCAAGTGTTTAATTGACATCAGAATATCAAAACAATAAAACCTGAGAACATAGATAAAAGATAAATAAAGATATGAGGAGAACTTAATACAATTGAAAACGTATAAAATTCAGGGTATGTAGTAAGTCCAAAGAATATTCTTTGACAAGATTTAAAAGACACACTTTGATTAAGGAAAACCAAAACATAAAAAGAATATACAGAAAGATCCAGGACAATGTTATAGCAGAGAATATATGAAATGCCAGTAAATTTGAACATTTGTGTAAAGTGGACCTTTTCCTAGCTCCTAAAGTTTACCAAAACTGACACAAGAGGAAATCATTTAAGGTCATCATGTCTGCCCTTGGCATTCTCGGAATGCCCTGGATTCAGAATGCAGCATCTGTAGTCCATGGTAAACTGCGGAGAGGGGGCAGGGCTGAGGGAGTTTGGAACACGGCCTTCACTGAGGGAGTGGTTGTGGCCAATTCTGCTGTGACTGAACAAAGGGCAGGTGAACAGGGGGCCCAGGGCAGGGCCCTAAGAGCCCGGCAGCCCCAGTGAGGTGTCACAAGCATTTAGGCCCTGGACAAAGGGGTCCTTCTTTGTCTGCACATCTGCCCAAACATTCACCTTTCCACTCAGGACGCCCTCTTACTTGAAGTGCATGTGGAACCTGTCCGTGATGTACACCTCGCTGCACAGCTATCCATAGGTCTGGGCATCATAGCTTCCTGCCAGGTGACCGAAGTTCGCAGGCAGATGGACCCCTGGGAAACACGCGGAGAGGCTCCTGCCCAGGCCAGTGGCTGCTCACAGCCACTTCCAAAGATCGTGGGGCACAAAGCAGCCCTGTCTGAAGCCGTGCCTGTAGAGGGAGTATTGGACAAACACTTGTAGAATACGGGGTCCTCCCGGGCAACTAATTGGAGAGACACAAATAAATCTTTGCGGACTTTCTGATGAAGCTTACGAGTGTTCACACCTAAGCCTCTTACAAAGTCAGATGTTTAGCTAAACATGAGCTCAAGATCTAAATTTACACAATAATGAATAAATCCGCTACAGGAGGAGACAATCAGCAAAAACAATCAATACCAGAATTAGATTCCCTAGGCCATCGATCAGACGTTGGAATAATCAGGTGCAAGGCAGCAAATATACATAAAACTGGAACTGAAACAAGGAACAAGGATGTTTTCAAAGACTGGTAGGATCTCTAAAACATTTTTATGTACATGTCATTGATAAAGCTAAATACTCAAAGGTTGTGTAATACAACAGATTCATCATTCAGAAGAGTGAAATTATGCTGTTTTGAAAACTATGGCAGGTCAGATTTTCTGCCTAAATATATAAGAAGATTTCTCTTAAAAATACACATTATTTCAAAGACTTATTGGCTGTGAAATAAGTTAAGGTTATTTCAAATGGCTTGTCTGCAAAGAATGGTGAGATGTAGGAAATCACAGAAAGTCGAGGGGAAAATAGGTCAATATCTACTTTGCTATATTGTGAACTAAGCCTTAGGCCAGGTACAATGTAGAGGACCTGACCCTTAGAAACTTACAAGTAAGCTGGAATCTTTAAAAGTTCAAATCTTTATAAGTAAAAAGATTTATTAAAATGAATAACCAAGTGTTTTAATTGACATCAGAAGATCAAAACACTAAACCCTGAGAACATAGAAAAAAGATAAATATTGATATGAGCCGAACTTAATACAACAGAAAACGTATAAAATTCAGGTGAGGTAGAAAGTCCAAAGAATATTCTTTGGCAAGATTTATAAGACACACTTTGATTAAGGAAAACCAAAACATAAGTAAAGAACATACAGAAAGAACCAGGACAATGTTATAGGAGAGAATATATGAAATGCCTGTAAATTTGAACATTTCGGTAAAGTGGATCATTTCCTAGCTCTTAAAGTTTACCAAAATTGACACAAGAGGAAATCATTTAAGGTCATCATGTCTGCCCCTGGCATTCTCGGAACGCCCTGGCCTCAGAATGCAGCATCTCTAGTCCATGGTAAACTGCGGAGAGGGGTTGGCACTGAGGGAGTTCGGAACACTGCCCTCACTGAGGGAGTGGGTGGGGCCATCTCTGCTGTGACTGCACAAAGGGCAGGGGAGAACGGGGCCAAGGGCAGGGTCCTCAGAGCCCGGCAGACCCAGTCGTGTGTCACAAGCATTAAGGACAAGGCCAAAGTGCGCCTTCTTTGACTGCACAGCTGCCCAAACTCTCACCTTTCCACTCAGGCCGCCACATTACTTGAAGTCTGTGTGGAACCGGTCCGCGCAGTACACCTCGCTGCAAAGCTATCCATAGGTCGGGGCATCATAGCTTCCTCAGAGGTGACCGAAGTTCGTAGCAGATGTGTCGTTGGACACACGGGGGGAGCCTCCTGCCCAGGTCACAGGCAGCCCAAAGGCATTACCCCAGATCGGGGGCAGCAAAGCAGTCCTGTCTGAGTCCCAGCCTCTAGAGGGAGTATTGGACCAACACTTGTAAAAAACGGGTGCTCGCGGGCAACTCATCGGAGGGACACAAATAAATCTTTGCGGACTTTCTGATGAAGCTTACGAGTGTTTACACCTAAGCCTCTTACAAAGTCAGATGTTTAGCTAAACATGAGCTCATGATCTAAATTTACACAATAATGAAGAAATCAGCTACTGGGGGAGAGAATCAGCAAAAACAATCAATACCAGAATTAGATTCCCTAGGCCATCGATCAGACGTTGGAATAATCAGGTGCAAGGCAGAAAATATACATAAAACTGGAACTGAAACAAGGAACAAGGATGTTTTCAAAGATTGGTACGATCTCTAAAATATTTTTTAAAGTACATGTCATTGATAAAGCTAAATACTCAAAGGTTGTGTAATACAACAGATTCATCATTGAGAAGAGTGAAATTATGCTGTTTTGAAAACTATGGCAGGTCAGATTTTCTGCCTAAATATATAAGAAGATTTCTCTAAAAAATACACATTATTTCAAAGAAATATTAGCTGTGAAATAAGTTAAGGGTATTTCAATTGGCTTGTCTGCAAAGAAAGGTGAGATGTAGGAAATCACAGAAAGTCGAGGGGAAAATAGGTCAATATATACTTTGCTATATGGTGAACTAAGCCTTAGGCTAGCAACAATGTAGAGGACCTGACCCTTAGAAAATTACAAGTAAGCTGGAATCTGGAAAAGTTGAAATCTTTATAAGTAACAACATTTACTAAAATGAATAACCAAGTCTTTTAATTGACATCAGATTATCAAAACAATAAACCTGAGAACACAGAAAAAATATAAATAAGGATATGAGGAGAACTTAATACAATAGAAAATGTATAAAATTCAGGTGAGGTAGCAAGTCCAAAGAATATTATTTGACAAGATTTAAAAGACACATTTTGATTAAGGAAACACAAAACATAAGTAAAGAATATACAGAAAGAATCAGGACAATGTTATAGCAGAGAATATATGAAATGCCAGTAAATTTGAACATTTGTGTAAAGTGGACCATTCCTAGCTCCTAAAGTTTACCAAAATTGACACAAGAGGAAATCATTTAAGGTCATCATGTATGGCCTTGGCATTTTCGGAACGCCCTGGCCTCAGAATGAAGCATCTGGAGTCCACGGTAACCTGCGGAGAGGGGGCGGGGCTGAGGGAGGTTTTTAACACTGCCCTCACTGAGGGAGTGGGTGAGGCCATCTCTGCTGTGACTTAACAAAGGTCAGGGGAGAAGGGTGCCCAGGGTAGGGCCCTCAGAGACAGGCAGGCCCAGTCGTGTGTCACAAGCATTTAGGCCCAGGCCAAAGTGCACCTTCTTTGTCTGCACAGCTGTCCAAACTCTCACCTTTCCACTCAGTTCGCCCTCTTACTTGAAGTGTGTGTGGACCCGGTCCGCACAGTACACCTCGCTGCAAACCTAACCATAGGTCTGGGCATCATAGCTTCCTGCCAGGTGACCGAAGTTCGCAGGCAGATCGGTCGTGGGACACACGTGGGGAGCCTCCTGCCCCAGCCACAGGCCGCCCAAAGCCACTACCCCAGATCGAGGGAAGCAAAGCAATCCTGTCTGAATACCAGCCTCTAGAGGGAATAGTGGACCAAAACTTGTAGAAAACAGGGTCAGTGCGGGTAACTCATTGGAGGGACACAAAAAAATCATTGTGGACTTTCTCCTGAAGCTTATGAGCTTTCACACCTAAGCCTCTTACAAGGTCAGCTGTTTAGCTAAACATGAGCTCATGATCTAAATTTACACAATAATGAAAAAATCAGCTACAAGGGGAGACAAGCAGCAAAACCAATCAATACAAGAATTAGAATCCCTACGCCATCCATCAGATGTTGGAATAATGAGTTGCAAGGCAGAAAGTATACACAAAACTGGAACTGAAACAAGGAACAAGGATGTTTTCAAAGACTGGTAGGATACCTAAAACATTTTTAAAGTACATGTCATTGATAAAGTTAAAAACTCAAAGGTTGTGTCATACAACAGATTCATCATTGAGAAGAGTGAAATTATGCTGTTTTGAAAACTATGGCAGGTCAGATTTTCTGCCTAATTATATAAGAAGATTTCTTTAAAAAATACACATTATTTCAAAGACTTATTGGCTGTGAAATAAGTTAAGGGTATTTCAAATGGCTTGTCTGCAAAGAAAGGTGAGATGTAGGAAATCACAGAAAGTCGAGGGGAAAATAGGTCAATATATACATTGCTATATGTTGAACTAAGCCATAGGGCAGCCACTATGTAGAGGATCTGACCCTTAGAAACATACAAGTAAGCAGGAATCTTGAAAAGTTGAAATCTTTATAAGTAAAAACATTTATTAAAATGAATAACCGGGCTTCCCTGGTGGCGCAGTGGTTGAGAGTCCGCCTGCCGATGCAGGGGACACGGGTTCGTGCCCCGGTCTGGGAAGATCCCACATGCCGCAGAGCGGCTAGGCCCGTGAGCCATGGGTGCTGAGCCTGCGCATCCGGAGCCTGTGCTCTGCAAGGGGAGAGGCCACAACAGTGAGAGGCCCGCCTACCGCAAAAAAAAAAAAAAAAAAAAAAAAAAAAATGAATAACCAAGTGTTATAATTCACATCAGAATATCAAAACCATAACCCTGAGAACACAGAAAAAATATAAATAAAGATATGAGGAGAACTTAATACAATAGAAAATGTATAAAATTCAGGTGAAGTAGTAAGTCTAAGATTATTCTTTGACAAGATTTAAAAGACACACTTTGATTAAGGAAAACCAAAACATAAGTAAAGAATATACAGAAAGAATCAGGACAATGTTGTAGCAGAGAATATATGAAATGCCAGTAAATTTGAACATTTGTGTAAAGTGGACCATTTCCTAGCTCCTAAAGTTTACCAAAATTGACACAAGAGGAAATCATTTAAGGTTATCATGTCTGCCCTTGGCATTCTCGGAACGCCCTGGCCTCAGAATGCAGCATGTGTAGTCCATGGTAACCTGTGGAGAGGGGGCGAGGCTGAGGGAGGTGGGAACACTTCCCTCACTGAGGGAGTGGGTGTGACCATCTCTGCTGTGACTTAAGAAAGGGCAGGGGAGATGGGGGCCAACGGCAGTGCCCTCAGAGCCCGGCAGGCCATGTCGTGTGTCACAAGCATTTAGGCCCAGGCCAAAGTGCGCCTTCTTTGTCTGCACAGCTGCCCAAACTCTCATCTTTCCACTCAGGCCGCCCTCTTACTTGAACAGTGTGTGAAACCTGTCCCCGCATTACACCTCGCTGAACAGCTAACCATAGGTCTGGGCATCGTAGCTTCCTGCCAGGTGCCCGAAGTTCTCAGGGAGATTGGTCCCTGGGACACACGCAGAGAGGCTCCTACCCGGGCCACAGGGCGCCCACTGCCACTTCCCCAAATCGTGGGACTGAAAGCAGCCCTGTCTGAGGCCGTGCCTCTAGAGGGACTAGTGGACCAACAATTGTAGAAAACGGGGCACTCGCGGGTAAATCATTGGAGGGACACAAATAAATCTTTGCGGACTTTCTGATGAGGCTTAGGAGTGTTCACACCTAAGCTTCTAACAAAGTCAGATGTTTAGCTAAACATGAGCTCATGATCTAAATTTACACAATAATGAAGAAATCAGCTACAGGGGGAGAGAATCAGCAAAAACAATCAATACCAGAATTAGATTCCCTAGGCCATCGATCAGACGTTGGAATAATCAGTTGCAAGGCAGAAAATATACATAAAACTGGAACTGAAACAAGGAACAAGGATGTTTTCAAAGACTGGTAGGATCTCTAAAACATTTTCAAAGTGTATGTCATTGATAAAGGTAAATACTCTAAGGTTGTGTAATACAACAGATTCATCATTGAGAAGAGTGAAATTATGCTGTTTTGAAAACTATGGCAGGTCAGATTTTCTGCCTAAATATATAAGAAGATTTCTCTAAAAAATACACATTATTTCAAAGACTTATTAGCAGTGAAATAAGTTAAGGGTATTTCAAATGGCTTGTCTGCAAAGAAAGGTGAGATGTAGGGAATCTCAGAAAGTCGAGGGGAAAATAGGTCAATATATACTATGCCATATTGTGAACTAAGCCTTAGGCCAGCCACAATATAGAGGCCCTGACCCTTAGAAACTTACAAGTAAGCTGGATTCTTTAAAAGTTCAAATCTTTATAAGTAAAAAGATTTATTAAAATGAATAACCAAGTGTTTTAATTGACATCAGAATATCAAAACAATAAACCCTGAGAACATAGAAAAAAGATAAATAAAGATATGAGCACAACTGTATACCACAGAAAACGTATAAAATTCAGGTGAGGTACTAAGTACAAAGAATATTCTTTGACAAGATTTAAAAGAAACACTTTGATTAAGGAATACCAAAACATAAGTAAAGAATATACAGAAAGAATCAGGACAATGTTATAGCAGAGAATATATGAAATGCCAGTAAATTTGAACATTTGTGTAAATTGGACCATTTCCTAGCTCCTAAAGTTTACCAAAATTGACACAAGAGCAAATCATTTAGGGTCATCATGTCTGCCTTTGGCATTCTCAGAACGCCCTGGCGTCAGAATGCAGCATCTGTAGTCCATGGTAACCTGTGGACAGGGGGCGGGGCTGAGGGAGGTGGAAACACTGCCCTCACTGAGGGAGTGTGTGTGGCCATCTCTGCTGTGACTGAACAAAGGTCAGGGGATCAGAGGGCCCAGGGCATGGCCCTCCGAGCCCGGCATGCCCAGTGCGGTGTCACAAGCATTTAGGCCCAGGACAAAGGGCGCCTTATTTGTCTGCACAGCTGCCCAAATTCTCACCTTTCCACTCAGGCCGCCCTCTTACTTAAAGTGTGTGTGGACCCGGTCCGCGCAGTACACCTCGCTGCAAAGCTAACCATAGGTCTAGGCATCATAGCTTCCTACAAGGTGACCGAAGTTCGCAGGCAGATTGGTCGTGGGACACACGCGGGGAGCCTCCTGCCCAGGCCACATGCCGCCCAAAGCCACTACCACAGATCGGGTGAAGCAAAGCAGTCCTGTCTGAGTCCCAGCCTCTAGAGGGAGTAGTGGACCAACACTTGTAGAAAACGGGGTCCGCGCAAGTAACTCATTGGAGGGACACAAATAAATCTTTGTGGACTTTCTGCTGAAGCTTACGAGCGTTCACACCTAAGCCTCTTACCAGGTCAGCTGTTTAGCTAAACATGAGCTCATGATCTAAATTTACACAATAATGAAGAAATCAGCTACAGGCGGAGACAATCAGCAAAAACTATCAATACCAGAATTAGATTCCCTAGGCCATCGATCTGACGTTGGAATAATCAGTTGCAAGGCAGAAAATATACATAAAACTGGAACTGAAACAAGGAACTAGGATGTTTTCAAAGACTGGTAGGATGTCTAAAACATTTTTAAAGTACATGTCTTTGATAAAGCTAAATACTCAAAGGTTGTGTAATACAACAGATTCATCATTGAGAAGAGTGAAATTATGCTGTTTTGAAAATTATGGCAGGTCAGATTTTCTGCCTGATTATATAAGAAGATTTCTCTAAAAATACAGGTTATTTCAAAGACTTATTGGCTGTGAAAAAAGTTAAGGGTATTTCAAATGGCTTGTCTGCAAAGAAAGTTGAGATGTAGGGAATCACAGAAAGTCGAGGGGAAAATAGGTCCATATATACTTTGCCATATTGTGAACTAAGCCTTAGGCCAGCAACAATGTAGAGGACCTGACCCTTAGAAACTTACAAGTAAGCTGGAATCTTTAAATGTTCAAATCTTTATAAGTAAAAAGATTTATTAAAATGAATAACCAAGTGTTTTAATTGACATCAGAAGATCAAAACAATAAACCCTGAGAACATAGAAAAAAGATAAATAAAGATATGAGCTGAACTTAATACCACAGAAAACGTATAAAATTCAGGTGAGGTAGTAAGTCCAAAGAATATTCTTTGACAAAATTTAAAAGACACACTTTGATTAAGGAAAACCAAAACATAAGTAAAGAATATACAGAAAGAATCACGACAATGTTATAGCAGAGAATATATGAAATGCCAGTAAATTTGAACATTTGTGTAAAGTGGACCATATCCTAGCTCCTAAAGTTTACCAAAACTGACACAAGAGGAAATCATTTAAGGTCATCATGTCTGCCCTTGGCATTCTCGGAATGCCCTGGACTCGGAATGCAGCATCTGTAGTCCATGGTAACCTGTGGAGATGGGGCGGGGCTGAGGGAGGTGGGAACACTGCCCTCACTGAGGGAGTAGGTGTGGCCATTTCTTCTGTTACTGAACAAAGGGCAGGGGAACAGGGGGCCCAGGGCAGGTCCCTCAGAGCACGGAAGGCCCAGTGGGGTGTCACAAGCATTTAGGCCCAGGCCAAAGGGCGCCTTCTTTGTCTGCACAGCAGCCCAAACTCTCACCTTTCCACTCAGGCCGCCCTCTTACTTGAAGTGTGTGTGGACCCGGTCCGCGCAGTACACCTCGCTGCAAAGCTAAACATAGGTCTGGGCATCATAGCTTCCTGCCAGGTGACCGAAGTTCGCAGGCAGATCCGTCGTGGGACACACGCGTGGAGCCTCCTGCCCAGGCCACAGGCCGCCCAAAGCCACTACCCCAGATCGGGGGAAGCAAAGCAGTCCTGTCTGAGTCCCAGCCTCTAGAGGGAGTAGTGGACCAACACTTGTAGAAAACGGGGTCCGCGCGGGTAACTCATTGGATGGACACAAAAAAATCTTCGTGGACTTTCTGCTGAAGCTTACGAGCGTTCACACCTAAGCCTCTTACAAGGTCAGCTGTTTAGCTAAACATGAACTCATGATCTAAATTTACACAATAATGAAGAAATCAGCTACAAGGGCAGAGAAGCAGCAAAAACAATCAATACCAGAATTAGATTCCCTAGGCCATCCATCAGATGTTGGAATAATCAGGTGCAAGGCTGAAAGTATACACAAAACTGGAACTGAAACAAGGAACAAGGATGTTTTCAAAGACTGGTAGGATCTCTAAAACATTTTTAAAGTACATGTCATTGATAAAGCTAAATACTCAAAGGTTGTGTCATACAACAGATTCATCACTGAGAAGAGTGAAATTATGCTGTTTTGAAAATTATGGCAGGTCAGATTTTCTGCCTGAATATATAAGAAGATTTCTCTAAAAATACACATTATTTGAAAGACTTATTGGCTGTGAAAAAAGTTAAGGGTATTTCAAATGGCTTGTCTGCAAAGAAAGTTGACATGTAGGGAATCACAGAAAGTCGAGGGGAAAATAGGTCAATATATATTTTGCCATATTGTGAAGTAAGCCTTAGGCCAGCAACAATGTAGAGGACCTGACCCTTAGAAACTTACAAGTAAGCTGGAATCTTGAAAAGTTCAAAAGTTTATAAGTAAAAAGATTTATTAAAATGAATAACAAGGTGTTTTAATTGACATCAGAAGATCAAAACAATAAACCTGAGAACACAGAAAAAATATAAATAAAGATATGAGGAGAACTTAATACAATAGAAAACGTATAAAATTCAGGTGATATAGTAAGTCCAAAGAATATTCTTTGACAAGATTTAAAAGACACACTTTGATTAAGGAAAACCAAAACATAAGTAAAGAATATACAGAAAGAATCAGGACAATGTTAAAGCAGAGAATATATGAAATGCCAGTAAATTTGAACATTTGTGTAAAGTGGACCATTTCCTAGCTCCTAAAGTTTACCAAAACTGACACAAGAGGAAATCATTTAAGGTCATCATGTCTGCCCTTGGCATTCTCGGAATGCCCTGGCCTCAGAATGCAGCATCTGTAGTCCATGGTAACCTGCGGAGAGGGGGCGGGGCTGAGGGAGTTTGGAACACTGCCCTCACAGTGGGAGTGGGTGTGGCCAATTCTGCTGTGACTGAACAAAGGCAGGGGAGCAGGGGGCCCAGGGCAGGGCCCTGAGAGCCCGGCAGGCTCAGTGGGGTGTCACAAGCATTTAGAACCAGGACAAAGGGCTCCTTCTTTGTCTGCACAGCTGCCAAAACTTTCACAGTTTTACGCAGGCCGCCACCTTACTTGAAGTGCATGTGGAACCTGTCCGCACAGTACACCTCGCTGCACAGCTAACCATAGCTCTGGGCATCGTAGTTTCCTGCCAGGTGACCGAAGTTCGCTGGCAGATGGGTCCCTGGGACACCCGCAGTGAGCCTACTGCCCAGGTCAGTGGCCGCCCACTGCCACTGCCCCAGATCGTGGGGCAAAAAGCAGCCCTGTCTGAGGCCGTGCCTCTAGAGGGAGTATTGGACCAACACTTGTAGAAAACGGGGTACGCGCGGGCAACTCATTGGAGGGACACAAATAAATCTTTGCGGACTTTCTGATGAAGCTTACGAGTGTTCACACCTAAGCCTCTTACAAGGTCAGCTGTTTAGCTAAACATGAGCTCATGATCTAAATTTACACAATAATGAAGAAATCAGCTACAGGGAGAGACAATCAGCAAAACAATCAATACCAGAATTAGATTCCCTAGGCCATCGATCTGACGTTGGAATAATCAGGTGCAAGAAAGAAAATATACATACAACTGGAACTGAAACAAGGAAGAAGGATGTTTTCAAAGACTTGTACGATCTCTAAAATATTTGTAAAGTACATGTCTTTGAAAAAGTTAAATACTCATAGTTTTTTAATACAACAGATTCAACATTGAAAATAGTGAAATTATGCTGTTTTGAAAACTATGGCAGTTCAGATTTTCTGCCTAATTATATAAGAAGAGTTCTGTAAAAAATACACATTATTTCAAACACTTATTGGCTGTGAAATAATTTAAGGTTATTTCAAATGACTTGTCTGCAAAGAAAGGTGAGATGTAGGGAATCACAGAAAGTCGAGGGGAAAATATGTCTCTATATACATTGCTATATGGAGAACTAAGCCTTAGTCCAGCAACAATGTAGAGGACGTGACACTTAGAAACTTACATGTGAGCTGGAATCTTCAAAAGTTCAAATATTTATAAGTAAAAAGATTTATGAAAATGAATAACCAAGTGTTTTAATTGACATCAGAAGATCAAAGCATTAAGCCCTGAGAACATAGAAAAAAGATAAATAAAGATAGGAGCAGAACTTAATACAACAGAAAACGTATACAATTCAGCTGATGTAGTAAGTCCGAAGAATATCCTTTGAAAAGATTTGAAAGACAGAGTTTGATTAAGGAAAACTTAAACATAAGTAAAGAATATAGAGAAAGAATCAGGACAATGTTATAGCAGAGAATACATGAAATGCCAGTAAATTTGAATATTTCTGTAAAGTGGACCATTTCCTAGCTCCTAAAGTTTACCAAAACTGACACAAGAGGAAATCATTTAAGGTCATCATGTCTGCCCTTGGCATTCTCGGAACGCCCTGGCCTCAGAATGCAGCATCTGTAGTCCATGGTAACCTGCGGAGAGGGGGCGCGGCTGAGGGCGGCTGAAACAATGCCCTCACTGAGGTAGTGGGTGTGGCCATCTCTGCTGTGACTGAACAAAGGACAGTGGAGCAGGGCGTCCAGTGCAGGGCCCACAGAGCCGGGCAGGGCCAGTACGGTTTCATAAGAATTTAGGCCCAGGCCAAAGAGAGCCTGTTTTGTCTGCACAGCTGCCCAACTCTTACCTTTCCACTAAGGATGCCTTCTTACTTGAAGTGTGTGTGGAACCTGTCCGCGCAGTACATTTCGCTGCACAGCTAACCATATGTCTGGGCATCGTAGCTTCCTGCCAGGTGACCGAAGTTCGCAGGCAGATGGGTGCCTAGGACACATTCGGAGAGGCTCCTGACCGGGCTTCTGGCCGCCCACTGCCCCTTCCTTAGATCGGGGGCCGCAAAGCAGCCCTGTCCGAATCCCTGCCTCTAGAGGGAGTATTTGACCAAAACTTGTAGAAAACGGGGTCCTTGCAGGAAACTCATTGGAGGGACACAAATAAATTTTTGCAGACTTTCTGATGAAGCTTACCAGCGTTCACACCTAACCCTCTTACAAGGTCAGCTGTTTGGCTGAAGATGAGCTCATGATCTAAATTTACACAATAATGAATAAATCAGCTACAAGGGGAAGACAATCAGCAAAAACAATCAATACCAGAATTAGATTCCCTAGGCCATCCATCAGATGTTGGAATAATCAGGTGCAAGGCAGAAAATACACATAAAACTGGAACTGAAACAAAGAAAAAGGATGTTTTCAAAGACTGGTAGGATCTCTAAAACTTTTTTAAGTACATGTCATTGATAACGCTAGATACTCAAAGTTTCTGTAATAAAAGAGATTCAACATTGAGAACAGTGAAATTATGCTGTATTGAAAACTATGGCAGGTCAGATTTTCTGCCTAATTATATACGAAGATTTCTCGAAAAAATACACATTATTTCAAAGACTTATTGGCTGTGAAATAAGTTAAGGGTATGTCAAATGGCTTGTGTGCAAAGAAAGTTGAGATGTAGGGAATCACATACAGTCGAGGGGAAAATAGGTCAATATATACATTGCTATATGGTGAACTAAGCCTTAGGCCAGCAACAATGTAGAGGACCTGACACCTATAAACTTACAAGTAAGCTGGAATCTTCCAAAGTTCAAATCTTTATAAGTAAAAAGATTTATCAAAATGAATAACCAAGTGTTTTAATTGACATCAGATGATCAAAACAATAAACCATGAGAACATAGAAAAAACATAAATAAAGATATGAGCAGAACTTAATACAACAGAAAACGTATAAAATTGAGGTGAAGTAGTAAGTCCAAAGAATATTCTTTGAAAAGATTTAAAAGACACACTTTGATTAAGGAAAACAAAAACATATGTAAAGAATATACAGAAATAATCAGGACAATGTTATAGCAGAGAATATATGAAATGCCAGTAAATTGGAACATTTCTGTAAAGTGGACCATTTCCTAGGTCCTAAAGTTTACCAAAACTGACACAAGAGGAAATCCTTTAAGGTCATCATGTCTGCCCATATCATTCTCAGAACACCCTGGCCTCAGAATGCAGCATCTGTAGGCCATGGTAACCTGCGGAGAGTGGGCGGGGCTGAGGGATTTTGGAACACAGCCCTCACTGAGGGAATGGGTTTTGCCATCTCTGCTATGACTGAACAAAAGGCAGGGGAGCAGGGGGCCCAGGGCAAGTCCCTCAGAGCCCGGCAGGCCCAGTGGGTTGTCACAAGCATTTAGGCCCAATCCAAAGAGCGTCTTCTTTGTCTTCACAGCTGCACAATCTCTCACCTTTCCACTCAGTCCACCATCTTACTTGAAGTGTGTGTGGCACCTGTCCGCGCAGTACACCACGCTGCAGAGCTAGGCATAGGTCTGGGCATTGTAGCTTCCTGCCAGGTGACCGAAGTTCGCAGGCAGATGGGTCCGTGGGACACACGCGGAGAGGCTCATGCCTGGACCACGGGCGGCCCAAAGTCCCTGCCCCAGATCGGCGGCCGCAAAGCAGCCCTGTGTGAGTCCCTGCCTCTAGAGGGAGTATTGGACCAACACTTGAGGAAAACGGGGTCCTCGTGGGCAACTCATTGGAGGGACACAAATAAATCTTTGCCGACTTTCTGATGAAGCTTTCGAGCGTTCACACCTAAGCCTCTTACAAGGTCAGCTGTTTATCTAAACCTGAGCTCATGATCTAAATTTACACAATAATGAGGAAATCAGCTACAAGGGGGAGACAATCCGCAAAAACAATCAATACCAGAATTAGATGCCCTAGGCCATCCATCAGATGTTGGATTAATCAGGTGCAAGGCAGAAAATATACATAAAACTGAAACTGAAACAAGGAACATGGATGTTTTCAAAGACTGGTAGGATATCTAAAATATTTTTAAAGTACATGTCATTGATAAAGCTAAATACTCAAAGGTTGTGTAATACAACAGATTCATCATTGAGAAGAGTGAAACTATGCTGTTTTGAAAACTATGGCAGGTCAGATTTTCTGCCTAATTATATAAGTAGATTTCTCTAAAAAATACATATTATTTCAGATAATTAATGGCTGTGAAATAAGTTAAGGTTATTTCAAATGGTTTGTCTGAAAAGAAAGGTGACATGTAGGGAATCACAGAAAATCGAGGTGAAAATAGGGCTATATATACATTGCTATATGGTGAACTAAGCCTTAGTCCAGCAACAATGTAGAGGACATGACCCTTAGAAACTTACATGTAAGCTGGAATCTTCAAAAGTTCAGATATTTATAAGTAAAAAGATTTATAAAATTGAATAACCAAGTGTTTTAATTGACATCAGAATATCAAAACAATAAACCCTGAGAACATAAAAAAAGATAAGTCAAGATATGAGCAGAACTTAATACAACAGAAAACGTATAAAATTCAGGTGATGTAGTAAGTCCAAAGAATATTCTTTGAAAAGATTTAAAAGACACACTTTGATTAAGGAAAACAAAAACATAAGTCAAGAATATACAGAAAGAATCAGGACAATGTTATAGCATAGAAGATCTGAAATGCTAGTAAATTTGAACATTTCTGTAAAGTGGACCATTTCCTAGCTCCTAAAGTTTACCAAAACTGACACAAGGGGTAATCATTTAAGGTCATCATGTCTGCCCTTGGCATTCTCGGAACGCCCTGGCCTCAGAATGCAGCATCTGTAGTCCATGGTAACATGCGGAGAGGGGGCTGGGCTGAGGGACGCTGGAACACTGCCCTCACTGAGCGAGTGGGTGTGGCCATCTCTGCTGTGACTGAACAAAGGTCAGGGGAGCAGGGTGGCCAGGGCAGGGCCGTCAGAGCCGCCAGGCACAATGGGGTGTCACACGCATTAAGGCCCAGGCAAAAGAGCTCCATCTTTGTCTGCAGAGCTGCCCAAACTCTCATCTTTACACCCAGGCCGCCATCTTACTTGAAGTGTGTGAGGAACTTGTCCGCAAAGTACACCTCGCTGCGCAGCTAATCATAGGTCTGGGCATCGTAGCTTCCTGCCAGGTGACCGAGGATCGCAGGCAGATGATTCTCTGGGACACATTCGAAGATGTTCCTGACCGGGACACAGGCCGCCCACTTTTCCTTCCCCAGATCGGGGGCCGCAAAGCAGCCCTGTCCGAGTCCCTGCCTCTAGAGGGAGTATTACACCAACACTCGTAGAAAGCGGGGTCCTTGCAGGAAACTCATTGGAGGGACACAAATAAATCTTTGCAGACTTTCTGATGAAGCTTACGAGCGTTCACACCTAAGCCTCTTACAAGGTCAGCTGTTTGGCTAAACAGGAGCTCATGATCTAAATTTACACAATAATGAAGAAATCAGCTACAAGGGGGAGACAGTCAGCAAAATCAATCAATACCAGAATTAGATTCCCTAGGCCATCCATCAGATGTTGGAATAATCAGAAGCAAGGCAGAAAATATACATAAAACTGGAACTGAAAGAAAGAAAAAGGATGTTTTCAAAGACTGGTAGGATCTCTAAAACATTTTTAAATTACATGTCATTGAAAAAGCTAAATACTCAAAGGTTGTGTAATATAACAGATTCATCATTGAGAATAGTGAAATTATGCTGTTTTGAAAACTATGGCAGGTCAGATTTTCTGCCTAATTATATACGAAGATTTCTCGAAAAAATACACATTATTTCAAAGACTTATTGGCTGTGAAATAAGTTAAGGGTATTTCAAATGGCTTGTCTGCAAAGTAACGTGAGATGTAGGGATCACAGAAAGTCGAGGGGAAAATAGGTCAATGTATACATTGGTATAGGGTGAACTAAGCCTTACGCCAGCAACAACGTAGAGGAACTGACCCTTAGTAATTTACAAGTAAGCTGTAATATTCAAAAGTTCATATCTTTTTAAGTAAAAAGTTTTATTAATATGAATAACCAAGTGTTTTAATTGACATCAGAAGACCAAACCAACAAACTCTGAGAACATAGAAAAAAGATAAATAAAGATATGAGCCGAACTTAATACTACAGAAAACGAGTAAAATTGAGGTGATTTAGTAAGTCCAAAGAATATTCGTCGAAAAGATTTAAAAGACACACTTTGATTAACAAAACAAAAATATAATTAAAGAATATATAGAAAGAATCAGGACAATGTTATAGCAGAGAATATGTGAAATGCCAGGAAATTTGAATATTTCTGTAAAGTGGACCATTTCCTAGCTTCTAAAATTTACGAAAACTGACACAAGAGGAAATCATTAAAGGTCATCATGTCTGCACTTGGCAGTCTCCGAACGCCCTGGCCACAGAAAGCAGCATCTGTAGTCCATGATAACGTGCGGAGACGGGGCGGGGCTGAGGGAGAATGGAACACTGCTCTCACTGACGGAGTGGGTGTGGCCATCTCTGCTGTGACGGAACAAAGGGCAGGCGAGCAGGGGGCCCAGGACAGGGCCGTCAGAGCCGCAGGCACAATGGGGTGTCACACGCATTAAGGCCCAGGCCAAAGAGCGCCATCTTTGTCTGAACAGCTGCCCAAATTCTCACCTTTCTACTCAGGCCGCCCTCTTACTTGAAGTGTGTGTGGAACCTGTCCGCGCAGTACACCTCTGTGCACAGCTAACCATAGGTCTGGGCTTCGTAGCTTCCTACCAGGTACATAGATCGCAGGCAGATGGTTCCCTAGGACACACGTGGAGGGCCTCCTGTTCAGGCCATAAGCTGCCCACAGCCCCTGCCCCAGACCGGGGGCCACAAAGCAGCCCGCTCTGAGTCCCTGCCTCTAGAGGGAGTATTGGACCAACACTTGTAGAAAACGTGGTCCTCACGGGCAACTCATTGGAGGGACACAAATAAATCTTTGCCGACATCCTGCTGAAGATTACGAGCGTTCACACCTAAGCCTCTTACAAGGTCAGCTGTTTAGCTAAACATGAGGTCATGATCTAAATTTACACAATAATGAAGTAATCAGCTACAAGGGGAGACAATCTGCAAAAACAATCTATACCAGAATAAGATTCCCTAGGCCATCCATCAGAGGTTGGAATAATCAGGTGCAAGGCAGAAAATATACATAAAACTGGAACTGAAACAAGGAACATGGATGTTTTCAAAGACTGGTAGGTTCTCTGAAAACTTTTTAAAGTATATGTCAATGATAAAGCTAAATATTCAAAGGTTATGTAATACAACAGATTCATCATTGAGAAGAGTGAAATTATGCTGTTTTGAAAACTATGGCAGTTCAGATTTTCTGCCTAATTATATAACAAGATTTCTTTAAAAAATACACATTATTTCAAAGACTTATTGGCTGTGAAATAAGTTAAGGGTATTTCAATGGCTTGTGTGCAAAGAAAGTTGAGATATAAGGAATCACAGAAAGTCGAGGGGAAAATATGGCAATATATACATTGCTATATTGTGAACTAAGCATTAGCCCTGCAACAATGTAGAGGACCTGACCCTTAGAAACATACAAGTAAGCTGGAATCTTCAAAAGTTCAAATCTTTATAAGTAAAAAGATTGATTAAAATGAATAACCAAGTGTTTTAATTGACATCAGAAGATCAAACAAATAAACCCTGAGAACATAGAAAAAACATAAATAAAGATATGAGCAGAACTTAATACAACAGAAAACGTATAAAATTGAGGTGATGTAGTAAGTCCAAAGAATATTCTTTGAAAAGATTTAAAAGACACACTTTGATTAAGGAAAACAAAAACATAAGTAAAGAATATACCAAAGAATCAGGACAATGTTATAGCAGAGAATATAAGAAATTCCAGTAAATTTGAACATTTCTGTAAAGTGGACCATTTCCCAGCTCCTAATGTCTACCAAAACTGAAGCAAGAGGAAATCATTTAAGGTCATCATGTCTGCCCTTGGCATTCTCGGAACGCCCTGGCCTCAGAATGCAGCATCTGTAGTCCATGGTAACCTGCGGAGAGTGGGCGGGGCTGAGGGAGGTTGGAACACTGCCCTAAATGAAGGAGTGGGTGTGGCCATATCTGCTGCTCTTGAACAAATGGCAGGGGAGCAGAAGGCCCAGGGCAGGACCCTCAAAGTCCGGCTGGCCCAGTGGGGTGTCACAAGCATTTAGTCTCAGGCCAAAGGTCGCATTCTTTGTCTGCACAGCTGCCCAGGCTCTCACCTTTCCACTCGGTGCGCCCTCTTACTTGAAGTGTTTGTGGAATCTGTCCGAGAAGTACACCTCGGTGCACAACTAACCAAAGGTCTGGGCATCGTAGCTTCCTGCCAGGTGACCGAAGTTCGCAGGCAGATGTGTACCTGGGACACACGCGGAGAGGCTCCAGCCCGGGTCACAGGCCGCCGACAGCCCCTGCCTCAGATCGGGGTCCGAAAAGAAGCCCTGTCTGTCTCCCTGCCTCTAGAGGGAGTAGTGGACCAACACTTGTAGAAAACGGGGTACCCGCGGGCAACTCATTGGAGGGACACAAATAAATCTTTGCTGACTTTCTGATGAAGCTTACGAGCGTTCACACCTAAGGCTCTTACAAGGTCAGCTGTTTAGCTAAACATGAGCTCATGGTGTAAATTTACACAATAATGAAGAAATCAACTACAAGGGGGAGTCAATCAGCAAAAACAATCAATACCAGAATTAGATTCCCTAGGCCAACCATCAGATGTTGGAATAAAAAGGTGCAAGGCAGAAAATATACATAAAACTGGAACTGAAATAAGGAACAAGGATGTTTTAAAAGACTGGTAGGATCTCTGAAACCTTTTTAAAGTACATGTCATTGATAAAGCTAAATACTCAAAGGTTGTGTAATACAACAGATTCATCATTGAGAAGAGTGAAATTATGCTGTTTTGAAAACTATGGCAGGTCAGATTTTCTGCCTAATTATATAAGAAGAATTCTCTAAAAAATACACATTATTTCAAAGAATTATTGGCTGTGAAATAAGTTAAGGGTATTTCAAATGGTTGTCTGCAATCAAAGGTGAGATGTAGGGAATCACAGAAACTCGAGGGGAAAATAGGTCAATATATACATTGCTATATGGTGAACTAAGCCTTTGTCCAGCAACAATGTAGAGGACGTGACCCTTAGAAACTTACAAGTAAGCTGGAATCTTCAAAAGTTCAAAGCTTTATACGTAAAAAAGATGTATAAAACTGAATAACCAAGTGTTTTAATTGACTTCAGAAGATCATAACAATAAACCCTGAGAACATAGGAAAAAGATCAATAAAGATATGAGCAGAACTTAATACAACAGAAAACGTATAAAATTCAGGTGATGTAGTAAGTCCAAAGAATATTCTTTGACAAGATTTAAAAGACACACTTTGATTAAGGAAAACAAAAACATAATTAAAGAAAATACAGAAAGAATCAGGGCAATGTAATAGCAGAGAATTTATGAAATGCCAGTATATTTGATCATTTCTGTAAAGTGGACGATTACCTAGCTCCTAATGTTTATGAAAACTGACACAAGAGGAAATCATTTAAGGTCATCATGTCTGCCCTTGGCATTCTCAGAATGCCCTGGCCTCAGAATGCAGCATCTGTAGTCCATTGTAACCTGCGGAGAGGGGTTGGGGCTGAGGGAGGTGGGATCACTGCCCTCACTGAGGGAGTGGGTGTGGGCATCTCTGCTGTGACTGAACAAAGGGTAGGGGAGCAAGGTGTCCAGTTCAGGGCACTCAGTGCACGGCAGCCCCAGTGGGGTGTCACAAGCATTTATGCCCAGGTCAAAAGACTCCTTTATGGTCTGCAAAGCTGCCCAAACTCTCAACTTTCCACTCAGGCCGCCCTGTAACTTGAAGTGTGTGTGGAACCTGTCCACGCTGTAAACCTCGCTGCATAGATAACCGTAGGTCTGGGCATCGAACCTTCCTGCCAGGTGACCGAATTTCGCAGGCAGATGGGTCCCTGCGACACATGCGGAGATACTCCTGCCTGGACCCGAGGCTGCGAAGTGCCCCTGCACCACATCGGGGGCCGCAAAGCTACCTTGTCTGAGTCCATGAATCTAGAGGGAGTATTGGACCAACACTTGTAAAAAACGGGGTCCTCACGGGCAACTCATTGGAGGGACACAAATAAACATTTTCCGACTTTCTGCTGAAGCTTAGGAGCATTATCAGCTAATCCACTTACAAAGTCACCTGTTTAGCTAAACATGAGCTCATGATCTAAATTTACACAATAATGAAGAAATCAGCTACAAGGGGAGATAATCAGCAAAAACAATCAATTCCAGAATTAGATTTCCTAGGCCATCCATCAGATGTTGGAATAATCAGGTTCAAGGCAGAAAATATACACTAAACTGGAACTGAAACAAGGAACAAGGATGTTTTCAAAGACTGGTAGGATCTCAAAACATTTTTAAAGTACATGTCATTGATAAAGCTAAATACTCAGAGGTTGTGTAATACAACAGATTCATCATTGAGAGGAGTGAAATTATGCTGTTTTGAAAACTATGGCAGGTAAGATTTTCTGAATAATTATACAAGAATATTTCTCTAAAAAATACACATTATTTCCAAGACTTATTGGCTGTGAAATAAGTTAAGCGTATTTCAAAAGGCCTGTCTGCAAAGAAAGGTGTGACGTAGGGAATCACAGAAAGCCGTGGGGAAAATAGGTCAATATATGCATTGCTATATGTTGAACTAAGCTTTAGGCCAGCAACAATGTAGGGGACCTGACCCTTAGAAACTTACAAGTAAGCTGGAATCTTCAAAAGTTCAAATCTTTATAAGTAAAAAGATTTATAAAAATGAATAACCAAGTGTTTTAATTGACATTAGAAGATAAAAACAATAAACCCTTAGAACACAGAAAAATGATAAATAATGATATGAGCAGAACTTAATACAACAGAAAACGAATACAATTCAGGTGATGTATTAAGTCCAAAAAATATTCTTTGAAAAGATTTAAGACACACTTTGATTAAGGAAAACAAAAACATAAGTAAAGAATATACAAAAGAATCAGGAAAATGTTATATCAGAGAATATATGAAATGACAGTAAAGATGAACATTTCTGTAAAGTGGACCATTTCCTATCTCCTACAGTTTACCAAAACTGACACAAGAGGAAATCATTTAAGGTCATCATGTCTGCCCTTGTCATTCTCGGAACGCCCAGGCCTCGGAATGCAGCATCTGTTGTCTATGGTAACCTGTGGAGAGGGGGCGGGGCTGAGGGAGTTTGGAACACTGCCCTCACTGAGGGAGTGGTTGTGGCCAACTCTGCTTGAGTGAAAAAAGGGCAGGGGAGCGGGGGGCCCAGGGTAGGGCCCTCAGAGCCCGGCAGGCCCAGTAGGGTGTCACAAGCATTTAGGCCCAGGCCAAAGGGAGCCTTCATTATCTGCACAGCTGCCCAAACTCTCACCTTTCCACTCAGGCTGCCCTCTTACTTGAAGGGTTTGTGGAAGCTGTCCGCGCAGTACACCTTGCTGCAGAGCTAACCATAGGTCTGGGCATCGTAGCTTCCTGCCGGGTGCCCAAAGTTTGCAGGCAGATGGGTCCCTGTGACACACGTGGAGAGGCTCCTGCCCTGGCCGCAGGCCGCCCACTGCCCCTGCCCCATATCGGGGGCCGCAAAGCAGCCCTGTCTGAGGCCCCTGCCTCTAGAGGGAGTATTGGACCAACACTTGTAGAAAACGGGGTCCTCGCGGGCAACTCATTGGAGGGACACAAATAAATCTTTGCCGACTTTCTGCTGAAGCTTACGAGCGTTCACACCTAAGCCTCTTTCAAGGTCAGCTGTTTAGCTAAACATGAGCTCATGATCTAAATTTACACAATAATGAAGAAATCAGCTACAAGTGGAGACAATCAGCAAAAACAATCAATACCAGAATTAGATTCCCTATGCCATCCATCAGATGTTGGAATAATCAGGTGCAAGCCAGAAAATATACACAAAACTGGACCTGAAACATGGAACAAGGATGTTTTCAAATCCTGATAGGATCTCTAAAATATTTTTAAAGTACATGTCATTGATAAAGCTAAATACTCAAAGGTTGCGTAATACAACAGATTCATCATTGAGTAGAATGAAATTATGCTGTTTTGAAAATTAT
Source organism: Mesoplodon bidens (assembly GCF_964165515.1). Lineage (NCBI taxonomy): Eukaryota > Metazoa > Chordata > Mammalia > Artiodactyla > Ziphiidae > Mesoplodon > Mesoplodon bidens. The sequence goes on from NW_027672491.1 coordinate 561,299, forward strand.
GGCAGGTCAGATTTTCTGCCTAATTATATAAGATTTCTCTAAAAAATACACATTATTTCAAAGACTTATTGGCTGTGAAATAAGTTAAGGGTATTTCAAATGGCTTGTCTGCAAAGAAAGGTGAGATGTAGGGAATCACAGAAAGCCGAGGGGAATATAGGTCAATATATACATTGCTATATGGAGAACTAAGCCTTAGGCCAGCAACAATGTAGAGGACCTGACCCTTAGAGACTTACAAGTAAGCTGGAATCATCAAACGATCAAATCTTTATAAGTAAAAAGATTTATGAAAATGAATAACCAAGTGTTTTAATTGACATCAGAAGATCAAAACAATAAACCCTGAGAACATAGATAAAAGATATGGAAAGATATGAGAAGAACTTAATACAACAGAAAATGTATAAAATTCAGGTGATGTAGTAAGTCCAAAGAATATTCTTTGAAACATTTAAAAGACACACTTTGATTAAGGGAAACAAAAACATAAGTAAAGAATATACAGAAAGAATCAGGACAATGTTATAGCAGAGAATATATGAAATGCCAGTAGATTTGAACATTTGTGTAAAGTGAACCATTTCCTACCTCCTAAAGTTTACCAAAACTGACACAAGAGGAAATCCTTTAAGGTCATCATGTCTGCCCTTGGCATTCTCGGAAAGTCTTGGCCTCAGAATGCAGCATCTGTAGTCTATGGTAAACTGGGGAGAGGGGGAGGGGCTGAGGGAGGTTGGAAGACTGCCCTCACTGAGGGAGTGGGTGTGGCAATCTCTGCTGTCACTGAACAAAGGTCAGGGGAGCAGGTCGTCCAGTGCAGGGCCCTCAGAGCCCGGCAGGCCCAGTGCGGTTTCACAAGAATTTAGGCCCAGGCCAAAGGGCGCCTTCTTTGTGTGCACAGCTGCCCAAACTCTCACCTTTCAGCTCAGGCCGCCCTCTTACTTGAAGTGTGTGTGGAACCTCTCCACGCAGTTCACCTCGCCTCAGAGCTAACCATAGGTCTGGGCATCGTAGCTTCCTGCCAGTTGACCGAAGTTCGCAGGCAGATGCGTCCCTGTGACACACGAGGAGAGGACCCTGCCCGGTCCACAGGCCACCGAGTGCCCCTGCCCCATATCAGGGCCCGCAAAGCAGCCCTGTCTGTGTCCCTGCCTCTAGAGGGAGTATTGGACCAACACTTGTAGAAAACGGGGTCCTTGCGGGTAACTCATTGGAGGGACATAAATAAATATTTGCCGACATTCTGCTGAAGCTTACGAGCGTTCACAACTAAGCCTCTTACAAGGTCAGCTGTTTAGCTAAACATGAGCTCATGATCTAAATTTACACAATAATGAAGAAATCAGCTACAAGGGGGAGACAAACAGCAAAAACAATCAATACCAGAATTAGATTCCCTAGGCCATCTATCAGATGTTGGAATAATCAGGTGCAAGGCAGAAAATATACATAAAACTGTAACGGAAACAAGGAACAAGGATGTTTTCAAAGCCTGATAGGATCTCTAAAACATTTTTAAAGTACATTTCATTGATAAAGCTAAATACTCAAACGTTGTGTAATACAAGAGATTCATCATTGAGAAGAGTGAAATTATGCTGTTTTGAAAACTATGGCAGGTCAGATTTTCTGCCTATTTATATAAGAAGATTTCTCTAAAAAATACACATTATTTCAAAGTCTTATTGGCTGTGAAATAAGATAAGGGTATTTCAAATGGCTTGTCTGCAAAGAAAGGTGAGATGTAGGGAATCACAGAAAGTCGAGGGGAAAATCAGTCAATATATACATTGCTATATGGTGAACTAAGCCTTAGGCCAGCAACAACGTAGAGGACCTGACCCTTAGAAACTTACAAGTAAGTTGGAATCTTCAAAAGTTCAAATCTTTATAAGTAAAAAGATTTATGAAAATGTATAACCAATTGTTTTAATTGACATCAGAATATCAAAACAATAAACCCTGAGAACATAGAAAAAAGATAAATAAAGATATGAGCAGAACTTAATACAACAGAAAAAGTATAAAATTCAGGTGATGTAGTAAGTCCAAAGAATATTTTTGAAAAGATGTAAAAGACACACTTTGACTAAGGAAAACAAAAACATAAGTAAAGAATATACAGAAAGAATCAGGACAATGTTATAGCAGAGAACATCTGGAATGCCAGTAAATTTGAACATTTCGGTAAAGTGGACCATTTCCTAGCTCTAAAGTTTACCAAAACTGACACTAGAGGAAACCATTTAAGGTCATTATGTCTGCCCTTGGCATTCTCGGAACGCCCTGGCCTTAGTATGCAACATCGGTAGTCCATGGTAAACTGCGGAGAGTGGGCGGTGCTGAGGGAGTTTGGAACACTGCCCTCACTGAGGGAGTGGGTGTGGCCATCTCTGCTGTGACTGAAGAAAGGGCAGTGGAAGAAGGAGTCTGGGCAAGGCCCTCAGAGCCCGGCAGGCCCAGTGGTGTGTCAAAAGCATTTAGGCCCAGGCCAAAGGGCGCCTTCATTGTCTGCACAGCTGCCCAAACTCTCACCTTTCCACTCAGCCTGCCCTCTTACGTGAAGTGTGTGTGGAATCTGTCCATGCAGTACAACTTGCTGCGCAGCTAACCATAGGTCTGGGCATCGTAGCTTCCTGCCAGGAGACCGAAGTTTTCAGGCAGATGGGTAGCTGGGACACATGCTGCAAGGCTCGTGCCCGGGCCACAGGACGCCAATTTACCCTGTACCACATCGGGGCCGCAAAGCAACCTTTTCTGAGTCCGTGCCTCAACAGGGAGTATTGGACAAACACTTGTAGAAAACTGGGTCCTCACGGGCCACTCATTGGAGGGACACAAATAAATCTTTGCCGACTTTCTGATGAAGCTTACGAGAGTTCACACCTAAGCCTCTTACAAGGTCAGCTGTTTAGCTAAACATGAGCTCATGATCTAAATTTACACAATAATGAAGAAATCAGCTACAAGGGGGAGACAATCAGCAAAAACAATCAATACCAGAAATAGATTCCCTAGGCAATCCAACAGATGTTGGAATAATCAGATGCAAGGCAGAAAATATACATAAAACTGGAAATGAAACAAGGAAAATGGATGTTTTCAAAGACTGGTAGGATCACTAAAATATTTTTAAAATACATGTCATTGATAAAGCTAAATACTCAAAGGTTGTGTAATACAACAGATACATCATTGAGAAGAGTGAAATTATGCTGTTTTGAAAACTATGGCAGGTCAGATTTTCTGCCTAATTATATAAGAAGATTTCTCTAAAAAATAGACATTATTACAAAGACTTACTGGCTGTGAAATAAGTTAAGTGTATTTCAAATGGCTTGTCTGCAAAGAAAGGTGAGATGTAGGGAATCACAGAAAGCCCAGGGGAAAATAGGTCAATACATATATAGCTACACTGTGAACTAAGCCTTAGGCCAGCCACAATGTAGAGGACCTAACCCTAAGAAACTTACAAGTAAGGTGGAATCTTGAAAAGTTCAAATCTTTATAAGTAAAAAGATTGATGAAAATGAATAACCAAGTGTTTTAATTGACATCAGAAGATCAAAACAATAAACCCTGAGAACATAGAAAAAAGATAAATAAAGATATGAGCAGAACTTAATACAACAGAAAACGTATAAAATACAGGTGATGTAGTAAGTCCAAAGAATATTCATGGAAAAGATTTAATGACACACTTTGATTAAGGAACACAAAAACATAAGTCAAGAATATACAGAAAGAATCAGGAGAATGTTATAGCAGAGAAGATCTGAAATGCGAGTAAATTTGAACATTTCTGTAAAGTGGACCATTTCCTATCTCCTAAAGTTTACCAAAACTGACACAAGAGGAAATCATTTAAGGTCATCCTGTCTGCCCGTGGCATTCTCGGAACATCCTGGCCTCAGAATGCAGCATCTGTAGTCCATGGGAACCTGCGGAGAGGGGGCGGTGCTGAGGGAGGCTGGAACACTGCCGTCACTAAGGGAGACGGTGTGGCCATCTCTGCTGTGACTGAACAAAGGGCAGGGGAGCAGGTCGTCCAGTGCAGGGCCCTCAGAGCCCGGCAGGCCCAGTGCGGTTTCACAAGCATTTAGGCCCAGGCCAAAGTGCACAATCTTTTCTGCACAGCTGCCCAAACTCTCACTTTTCCACGCAGCCCTCCCTCTTATTTGAAGTGTGTGTGTAACCTGTCCGCGCAGTACACCTGGCTGCACAGCTACCCATAGGTCTGGACATCCTAGCTTCCTGCCAGGTGACCGAAGTTCACAGGCAGATGGGTCCCTGCGACACACTCGGAGAGGATCCTGCATGGTCCACAGGCCACCGACTGCCCCTGCCCCATATCGGGGACCAAAAAGCAGCCCTGTCTGTGTCCCTGCCTCTAGAGGGAGTATTGGAACAACACTTGTAGAAAACGGGGTCCTCGCGGGCAACTCATTGGAGGGACACAAATAAATCTTTGCCGACTTTTTGCTGAAACTTACGAGCGTTCACACCTAAGCCTCTTACAAGGTCAGATGTTTAGCTAAACATGAGCTCACGATCTAAATTTACACAATAATGGAGAAATCAGCTACAAGGGGGAGACAAACAGCAAAAACAATCAATACCAGAATTAGATTCCCTAGGCCATCCATCAGATGTTGGAATAATCAAGTGCAAGGCAGAAAATATACATAAAACTGGAACTGAAACAAGGAACAAGGATGTTTTCAAAGACTGGTAGGAGCTCTAAAACATTTTTAAAGTACATGTCATTGATAAAGCTAAATACTCAAAGATTTTGTAATACAACAGATTCATCATTGAGAAGAGTGAAATTATGCTGTTTTGAAAACTATGGCAGGTCAGATTTTCTAGCTAATTATATAAGAAAATTTCTCTAAAACATAAACATTATTTCAAAGACTTATTGGCTGTGAAATAAGGTAAGGGTATATCAAATGGCTTGTCTGCAAAGAAAGGTGAGATGTAGGGAATCACAGAAAGTCGAGGGGAATATAGGGCAATATATATATTGCTATACGGTTAACTAAGCCTTAGGCCAGCAACAATGTAGAGGACCTGACGCTTAGAAACTTACAAGTAAGCTGGAATCTTCAAAAGTTCAAATCTTTATAAGTAAAAATATTTATGAAAATGAATAACCAATTGTTTTAATTGACATCAGAAGATCAAAACAATAAACCCTGAGAACATAGAAAAAAGATAAATAAAGATATGAGCAGAACTTAATACAACAGAAAACGTATAAAATTCATGTGATGTAGTACGTCCGAAGAATATTCTTTGAAAAGATTTAAAAGACACACTTTGATTAAGGAAAACAAAAAGATAAGTAAAGAATATACAGAAAGAATCAGGACAATGTTATAGCAGAGAAGATCTGAAATGCCAGTAAATTAGAACATTTGTGTAAAGTGGACCATTTCCTAGCTCCTAAAGTTTACCAAAACTGACACAAGAGGAAACCATTTAAGATCATCATGTCTGCCCTTGTAATTCTCGGAACACCCTGGCCTCAGAATGCAGCATCAGTAGTCCATGATAACCTGCGGAGAGGGGGCGGGGCTGAGGGAGGTTGGAACACTGCCCTCACTGAGGGAGTGAGTGTCGCCATCTCTGCTGTGACTGAACAAATGGCAGGGGAGCAGAGCGTCCGTTGCTGGGCCCTCAGAGCCAGGAAGGCCCAGTGCGGTTTCACAAGCATTTAGGCCCAGGCCAAAGTGCGCCTTCTTTGTCTGCACAGCTGCCCAAACTCTAACCTTTCCACTCAGGCCGCCCTATTACATGAAGTGTGTGTGGAACCTGTCCGTGCAGTACACCTCGCTGCACAGCTAACCATAGGTCTGGGCATCGTAAGCTTCCTGCCAGGTGACCGAAGTTCGAAGGCAGATGGGTCCGTGGGACACACGCGGAGAGGCTCCTGCCCTTGCCACATGCGGCCCAAGGACCCTGCCCCAGATTGGTGGCCGCAAAGCAGCCCTGTCTGAGTCCCTGCCTCTAGAGGGACTATTGGACCAGCACTTGTAAAAAACAGGGTCGTCGCGGACCACTCATTGGAGGGACACAAAAAAATCTTTGCGGACTTTCTGATGAAGCTTACGAGCGTTCACACCTAAGCCTCTTACAAGGTCAGCTGTTTAGCTAAACATGAGCTCATGATCTAAATTTACACAATAATGAAGAAATCAGCTACAACGGGGAGACAAGCAGCCAAAACAAGCAATATCAAAATTAGATTCCCTGGTCGATCCATCATATGTTGGAATAATCAGTTGCAAGGCAGAAAATATACATAAAACTCGAGCTGAAACAAGGAACAAGGATGTTTTCAAAGACTGGTAGGATCTCTCAAACATTTTTAAAGTACATGTCATTGATAAAGCTAAATACTCAAAGTTTGTGTAATACAACAGATTCATCATTGAGAAGAGTGAAATTATGCTACTTTGAAAACTACGGCAGCTCAGATTTTTTGCCTAATTATATAAGAAGATTCCTCTAAAAATACACATTATTTCAAAGACTTATTGGCTGTGAAACAAATTAAGGGTATTTCAAATGGCTTGTCGGCAAAGAATGGTGAGATGTAGGGAATCACAGAAAGCCGAGGGGAAAATAGGGCAATATACATATTGCAATACGGTTAACTAAGCCTTAGGCCAGCAACAATGTAGAGGACCTGACTCTTAGAAACTTACAAGTAAGTAGGAATCTTCAAAAGTTCAAATCTTTATAAGAAAAAGATTTAATAAAATGAATAACCAAGTGTTTTAATTGGCATCAGAAGATCAAAACAATAAACCCTGAGAACATAGAAAAAAGATAAATAAAGTTATGAGCCGAACTTAGTACAACAGAAAACGTATAAAATTTAGGTGATGTAGTAAGTCCAAAGAATATTCTTTGAAAAGAGTTAAAAGACACACTTTGATTAAGGAAAACCAAAACATAAGTAAAGAATATACAAAATGAATCAGTACAATGTTATAGCAGAGACGATCTGAAATGCCAGTAAATTTGAACATTTCTGTAAAGTGGAAGATTGCCTAGCTCCTAAAGTTTACCAAAACTGACACAAGAGGAAATCATTTAAGGCCATCATGTCTGCCCTTGGCATTCTCGGAACGCCCTGGCCTCAGAATGCAGCATCTGTAGTCCATGGTAACCTGCGGAGAGGGGGCGTGGCTGAGGGAGGTGGGAACACTGCCCTCACTGAGAGAGTTGGTGTGGCCATCTCTGCTTTGACTGAACATAGGGCAGGAGTGGAGGGAAACCATGTCATTGCCCTCAGAGCCCGGAAGGCCCAGTGGGGTGTAACAATCATTTAGGCCCAGGACAAAGGGCGCCTTCTTTGTCTGCACATCTGCCCAATCTCTCACTTTTCCTCTCAGGCCGCCCTCTTACTTGAAGTGTGTGTGGAAACTGTCCGTGCAGTACACCTCGCTGCACAGCTAACTATAGGTCTGGAAATCGTAGCTTCATGCCAGGTGACCGATGTTCAAAGGAAGTTTGGTCCCTGGGACACCCGCGGAGAGACTCCTGCCCGGGTCACAGGCCGCCCATTGCCACTTCCCCAGATCGGGGGCCGCAAAGCAGCCCTGTCTGAGTCCCAGCCTCTAGGGGGAGTATGGGACCAACACATGTAGAAAACAGGGTGGTCGCGGGCCACTCATTGGAGGGACACAAAAAAATCTTTGCGGACTTTCTGATGAAGCTTACGAGCGTTCACACCTAAGCCTCTTACAAGGTCAGCTATTTAGCTAAACATGAGCTCATGATCTAAATTTACACAATAATGAAGAAATCAGCTACAACGGGGAGACAATCAGCCAAAACAAGCAATATCAAAATTAGATTCCCTGGGCGATCCATCATATGTTGGAATAATCAGTTGCAAGGCAGAAAATGTACATAAAACTCGATCTGAAACAAGGAACAAGGATGTTTTCAAAGACTGGTAGGATCTCTAAAACATTTTTAAAGTACATGTCATTGATAAAGCTAAATACTCAAAGTTTGTGTAATACAACAGATTCATCATTGAGAAGAGTGAAATTATGCTGTTTTGAAAACTATGGCAGCTCAGATTTTTTTGCGTAATTATATAAGAAGATTTCTCTAAAAATACACATTATTTCAAAGACTTATTGGCTGTGAAACAAGTTAAGGGTATTTCAAATGGCTTGTCTGCAAAGAAAGGTGAGACTAAGGGAATCACAGAAATTCGAGGGGAAAATAGGTCAATATATAAATTGCTATATGGTGAACTAAGCCTTAGGGCAGCAACAATGTAGAGAACCTGACCCTTAGAAACTTACAAGTAAGCTGGAATCTTCAAAAGTTCAAATCCTTATAAGTAAAAAGATATATTAAAATGAATTACAATGTGTTTTAATTTACATCAGAATATCAAAACAATAAACCCTGAGAACATAGTAAAATGATTAATAAAGATATGAGCAGAACTTAATACAACAGAAAACGTATAAAATTTAGGAGATGTAGTAATTCCAAAGAATATTCTTTGAAAAGAGTTAAAAGACACATTTTGATTAAGGAAAAAAAAAAACATAAGTAAAGAATATACAGAAAGATTCAGGTCAATGTTATAGCAGAGAACATCTGAAATGCCAGTAAGTTTGAACATTTCTGTAAAGTGGACCATTTCCTAGCTCCTAAAGTGTACCAAAACTGACACAAGAGGAAAGAATTTAAGATCATCATGTCTGCCCTTGGCATTCTCGGAACGCCCTGGCCTCAGAATGCAGCATCTGTAGTCCATGGTAACATGAGGAGAGGGGGCGGAGCTGAGGGAGGTTGGAACACTGCCCTCACTGAGCGAGTGATTGTGGCCATCTCTGCTGTGACTGAACAAATGGAAGGGGAGCAGGGCGTCCAGTGCACGGCCCTCAGAGCCAGGCAGGGCCAGTGTGATTTCACAAGCATTTAGGCCCATGCCATAGTGTGCCTTCTTTGTCTGCACAGCAGCCCAAACTCTAACCTTTCCACTCAGACCACCCTCTTACTTGAAGTGTGTGTGGAACCTGTCCGTGCAGTACACCTCGATGCAGAGCTAACCATAGGTCTGGGCATCGTAAGCTTCCTGCCAGCTGACCGAAGTTCGCAGGCAGATAGGTCAATGGGACACACGCGGAGAGTTTCCTGACCGAGCAACGGGTGGCCCAAAAACCCTGCCCCAGATCGGCGGCCGCAAAGCAGCCCTGTCTGAGTCCCTGCCTCTAGAGGGACTATTGGACCAACACTTGTATAAAACGTGGTCCTTGCGGGCTACTCATTGGAGGGACACAAATAAATCTTTGCCGACTTTCTGATGAAGCTTACGAGCTTTCCCACCTAAGCCTATTACAAGGTCAGCTCTTTGGCTAAACATGAGCTCACGATCTAAATTTACACAATAATGAAGAAATCATCTACAAGGGGGACACAATCAGCAAAAATAATCAATACCAGAATTAGATTCCCTAGGCCATCCATCAAATGTTGGAATAATCAGGTGCAAGGCTGAAAATATACATAAAACTGGAACTGAAACAAGGAACAAGGATGTTTTCAAAGACTGGTAAGAAGTCTAAAACATTTTTAAAGTACATGTCATTGATGAAGCTAAATTCTCAAAGGTTGTGTAATACAACAGATTCATCATTGAGAAGAGTGAAATTATGCTGTTTTGAAAACTATGGCAGGTTAGATTTTCTGCCTAATTATATACGAAGATTTCTCTAAGAAGTACACATTATATCAAAGACTTATTGGCTGTGAAATAAGTTAAGGGTATTTCAAATGGCTTGTCTGCAAATGAAGGGGAGATGTAGGGAATCACAGAAAGCTCAGGGGAAAATAGGTCAATACATATATAGCTATATGGTGAACTAAGCCTTAGGCCAGCAACAATGAAGAGGAACTAACCCTTAGAAACTTACAAGTAAGTTGGAATCTTCAAAAGTTCAAATCTTTATAAGTAAAAAATTTATGAAAATGAATAATCAAGTGTTTTAATTGACATCAGAAGATCAAAACTATAAACCCTGTGAACATAGAAAAAAGATAAATAAAGATATGAGCAGAACTTAATACTACAGAAAACGTATAAAATTCAGGTGATGTAGTAAGTCCAAAGAATATTCTTTGAAAAGAGTTAAATGACACACTTTGATTAAGGAAAACCAAAACATAAGTAAAGAATATACAGAAAGAATCAGGACAATGTTATAGCAGAGAACATCTGAAATGCCAGTAAGTTTGAACATTTCTGTAAAGTGGACCATTTCCTAGCTCCTAAAGTTTACCAAAACTGACACAAGAGGAAACCATATAAGATCATCCTGTCTGCCCTTGGCATTCTCGGAACGCCCTGGCATCAGAATGCAGCATCTGTAGTCCATGGTAACCTGCAGAGAGGGGGCGGGGCTGAGGAAATTTGGAACACTGCCCTCACTCAAGGAGTGGTTGTGGCCATCTTTGCTGTGACTGAACAAAGGGCAGGGGAGCAGGGCGTCAAGGGCAGGGCCCTCAGATCCAGGTAGGCACAGTGGTGTGTCAAAAGAATTTAGGCCCAGGCCAAAGTGCGCATTCTTTGTCTGAACAGCTTCCCTAACTCTTACCTTTCCACTCAGGCCGCCCTCTTACTTGAAGTGTGTGTGGAACCTGTCCGCACAGTACACCTCCCTGCACATCTAACCTTAGGTCTGGGCATCATAGATTCCTGCCATGTGACCGAAGTTCGCAGGCTAATGGGTCCCTAGTACACACACGGAGAGGCTCCTGCCCGGGCCAGAGGCCCACACTGCCCCTGCCCCAGATCGAGGGACGCAAAGTAGCCCTGTTTGAGTGCCCTGCATCTAGCAGGAGTATTGGACCAACACTTGTAGAAAACGGGGTCCTTGCGGGCAACTAATTAGAGGAACACAAATAAATCATTGCCGACTTTCTGCTGAAGCTTACGAGCGTTCACACCTAAGCCTCTTACAAGGTCAGCTGTTTAGCTAAACATGAGCTCATGATCTAAATTTACACAATAATGAAGAAATCATGTACAAGTGGAGACTATCATCAAAAACAATCAATACAAGAATTAGATTCCCAAGGCCATCCATCTGATGTTGGAATAATCACGTGCAAGGCAGAAAATATACATAAAACTGGAACTGAAACAAGGAACAAGGATGTTTTCAAAGACTGGTAGGATCTCTAAAACATTTTTAAAGTACATGATATTGATAAAGCTAAATACTGAAATGTTGTGTAATACAACAGATTAATCACTGAGAAGAGTGAAATTATGCTGTTTTGAAAACTATGGCAGGTCCGATTTTCTGCCTAACTACATAAGAAGATTTATCTAAAAATGAACATTATTTCAAAGATTTATTGGCTGTGAAATAAGTTATGTGTTTTTCAAATGGCTTGTCTGCAAAAAAAGGTGAGATCTAAGGAATCAAAGAAAATCGAGGGGAAATTATGTCAATATATACATTGCTATATGGTGAACTAAGCCTTAGGCCAGCAACAATGTAGAGGACATGACCCTTAGAAACTTACAAGTAAGTTGGAATCTTCAAAAGTTCAAATCTTTATAAGTAAAAAGATTTATTAAATGAATATCCAAGTTTTAAAATTGACATCAGAATATCAAACCAATAAACCCTGAGAACATAGAAAAAAGATAAATAAAGATATGAGCAGAACTTAATACAACAGAAAACGTATAAACTTGAGGTGATTTAGTAAGTCCAAAGAATATTCTTTGAAGAGATTTCAAAGACACACTTTGATTAAGGAAAGCAAAAATATAAGTAAAGAATATACAGAAAGAATCAGGACAATGTTATAGCAGACAATATAAGAAATGACAGTAAATTTGAACATTTCTGTAAAGGGGACCACTTCCTAGCTCCTAAACTTTACCAAAACTGACACAAGAGGAAATCATTTAAGGTCATCATGTCTGCCCTTGGCATTCTCTGAACGCCCTGGCCTCAGAATGCAGCATCTATGGTCCATGGTAAACTGCAGAGATGGGTCGGGGCTGTGTGAGTTTGGAACACTGCCCTCAAAAGGGAGTGTGTGTGGCCATCTCTGCTGTGACTGAACAAAGGGCAGGGGAGCAGGGGGCCCAGGGCAGGGCCCTCAGAGCCCGGAAGGCACAGTGGTGTGTCACAAGCATTTAGTCCCAGGACAAAGGGCACCTTCGTTGTCTGCACAGCTGCCCAAACTCTCACTTTTCCAATCAGGCCGCCCTCTTAGTTGACGTGTGTGTAGAACCTGTCCACGCAGTACATCTCGCTGCACAGCTAACCATATGTCTGGGCCTCGTAACTTCCTGCCAGGTGACTGAAGTTCGTAGGCAGATGGGTCCCTGGGACTCATGCGGAGAGGCTCCTGCCGGGGCCACAGGCCACCCACTGCCCCTGCCCCTGATCGGGGACAGCCTAGCAGCCCTCTCAGATTCCCCTGACTCTACAGGTAATATTGGACCAACACTTCTGGAAGACGGGGTCCTCGCGGGCAACACATAGGAGGGACACAAAAAAGTATTTCCCAACATTCTGAGGAAACTTATGAGTGTTCAAACCTAAGCCTCTTACAAGGTCAGCTGTTTAGCTAACCAAGAGCTCATGATCCAAATTTACACAATAATGAAGACATCAGCTATAAGGGGAGACAATCAGCAAAAACAATAAATACCAGAATTAGATTCCCAAGACGATGAATCAGATGTTGGAATAATCAGGTGCAAGGCAGGAAATATACATAAAACTGGAACTGAAACAAGGAACCAGGATGTTTTCAAAGAAAGGTAGGTTCTCTAAAACATTTTTAAAGTACATGTCATTGATAAAGCTAAATACTAAAAGGTTGTGTAATACAACAGATTCATCACTGAGAAGAATGAAATTATGCTGTTTAGAAAACCATGGCAGGTTAGATTTTCTGCGTAAATATATATATATAATAAGATTTCTCTAAATAATACATATTATTTCAAAGACTTATTGGCTGTGAAATAAGTTAAGGGTATTTAAAATGGCTTGTCTGCAAAGAAAGGTGAGATATAGGGAATCACAGAAAGTCGATGGGAAAATATGTGAATATATACATTGCTATATGTTGCTCAAAGTATTAGGCTAGCAACAATGTAAAAGACCTGCCCCTTAGAATGTTGGAGTCTTCAAAAGTTCATATCTTTTTAAGTAAAAAGATTTATTAAAAATAATAACCAAATGTATTAATTGACATCAGAAGTTCAAAACAATAAACCCTGAGAACATAGAAAAAAGATAAATAAAGATAAGGGCAGAACTTAATACAACAGAAAACGTATAAAATTCAGGTGATTTAGAAGTCCAAAGAATATTCTTTGAAAAGATTTAAAAGACATGCTTTGATTAAGGAAAACAAAAACATAAGTAAAGAATATAGAGAAAGAGTCAGTATAATGTTATAGCAGAGAATATATGAAATGCCAGTAAATTTGAATATTTCTGTAAAGGGGACCATTTCCTAGCTCCCAAAGTTTACCAAAACTGACACAAGAGGATATCATTTAAGGTCATCATGTCTGCCCTTGGCATTCTCGCAATGCCCTGGCCTCAGAATGCAGCATCTGTTGTCCATGGTAACATGAGGAAAGGGGGCGGGGCTGAGGGAGGTAGAACACTGCCCTCACTGAGGGAGTGGGTTTGGCAATCTCTGCTGTGACTGAACAAAGGGCACGGGAGCAGGGGCCCAGGGCAGGGCCTTCAGAGCCCGGCAGCCCCAGTGGGGTGTCACAAGCATTTAGGTCCAGGCCAAAGAGCGCGTTCTTTGTCTGCACAGCTGCCCAAACTCTCACCTTTCCACTCAGGCCGCACTATTACTTGAATTGCGTTTGGAACCTGTCCGCACAGTACACCTCACTGCACCACTAAACATAGGTCCGAGCATCATAACTTCATGCATGGTGACCGAAGTTCGCAAGCAGATGGGTCCATGGGACACATCCGGAGAGTCTCCTGCCCGGGCCACAGGCCGCCCACTGCCCCTGCCCCAGATCGGGGAACACCTAGAAGCCCTTTCAGAGTCCCCTGACTCTACAGGGAATATTGGACCAACACTTCTGGAAGTTGGGATCCTCGCGGGCAACTCTATGGAGGGACACAAATAAATATTTCCCGACTTTCTGCTGAAACTTATGAGCGTTCACACATAAGCCTCTTACAAGGTCAGCTGTTTAGCTAAACATGAGCTCATGATCTAAATTTACAGAATAATGAAGACATCAGCTACAAGGGAAGACAATCAGCAAAAACAATCAATACCAGAATTAGATTCCCAAGGCCATCCATCAGATGTTGGAATAATCAGGTGCTAGGCAGGAAATATACATAAAACTGGAACTGAAACAAGGAACAAGGATGTTCTCAAAGACTGGTAGGATCTCAAAAACATTTTTAAAGTACATGTCATTGATAAAGCTAAATACTTAAAGGTTGTGTAATACAATAGATTAATCATTGAGAAAAGTGAAATTATGCTGTTTTGAAAACTATGGCAGGTCAGATTTTCTCCCTAATTATATAAGAAGATTTCTCTAAAAAAACACATTATTTCAAAGACTTATTGGCTGTGAAATAAGTTAAGGGTATTTCAAATGGCTTGTCTGCAAAGAAAGTTGAGATGTAGGGAATCACAGAAATTCGAAGGGAGAATATGCAAATATATACATTGCTATATGTTGAACTAAGACTCAGGCCAGCATCAATGTACAGAACCTGACCCTTAGTAAGTTACAAGTAAGTTGGAATCTTCAAAAGTTCAAATCTTTATAAGTAAAAATATTTATTAAAATGAATAACGAAGTGTTTTAATTGACATCAGGAGATCCAACCAATAAACCCTGAGAATATAGAAAAAACATAAATAAAGATATGCGCAGAAATTAATACAACAGAAAACTTATAAAATTGAGGTGAATTAGTATGTCCAAAGACTATTCCTTGAAAAGATTTAAAAGACACACTTTGATTAAGGAAAACAAAAACATATGTCAAGAATATACAGAAAGAATCAGGACAAGGTTATAGCAGAGAATACATGAAATGCCAGTAAATTTCAACATTTGTGTAAAATAGACCATTTCCTACCTCCTAAAGTTTACCAAATCTGACACAAAAGGAAATCATTTAAGGTCATCATGTCTGCCATTTGCATTCTCAGAACGCCCTGCCCTCAGAATGCAGCATGTGTAGTCCATGGTAACCTGCGGAGAGGGGGCTGAGCTGAGGCAGGTTGGAACACTGCCCTCACTGAGGAAGTGGGTGTGGCAATCTCTGATGTGACTGAATAAAGGACAGGGGAGCAGGGGGTCTAGGGCAGGGCCCTCAGAGCCAGGCAGGCCCTGTGGGGTGTCACAAGCATTTAGGCCCAGGACAAAGGGCGCCTTCTTTGTCTGCACAGCTGCCCAAACTCTCACATTTCCACTCAGGCCGCACAATTACTTAAAGTGTGTGTGGAACCTGTCCGCCCAGTACACCTCGCTGCACAGCTAACCATACGTCTGAGCATCGTAGCTTCCTGCCTGTGGACCGAAGTTCGCAGGAAGATGGGTCCCTGGGACAGAGGCTGTGAGGCTCATGACTGGGCCACAGGCCGCCCACAGACCCTTCCCCAGATCGGGGGACGCCAAGCAGCCATGTCTGAATCCCTAGCCTCTAGAGGGAATATTGGACCAACACTTCTATAAAACGGGGTCTCGCGGGCAACTCATTGGAGGGACACACATAAATCTTTGCCAACTTTCTGCTGAAACTTACGAGCGTTCACACCTAAGCCTCTTACAAGGTCAGCTGTTTAGCTAAACATGAGCTCATGATCCAAATTTACACAATAATGAAGAAATCATCTAAAAAGGGAGACAATCAGCAAAAACAATCAATACCAGAATTAGATTCCCTAGGACATCCATCAGATATTGGAATAATCATGTGCTAGGCAGAAAATATATATAAACCTGGAAATGAAACAAGGAATAAGGATGATTTCAAAGACTGGTAGGATCCCTAAAACATTTTTAAAGTACATGTCATTGATAAAGCTAAATACTCAAAGGTTGTTTAATACAACAAATTAAGCAGTGAGAAGAGTGAAATTATGCTGTTTTGAAAACTATGGCAGGTGAGATTTTCTTCCTAATTATATAAGATGATTTCTCTAAAAAATACACATTATTTCAAAGACTTATAGGCTGTGAAATAACTTAAGGGTATTTCAAATGGCTTGTCTGCAAAGAAAGGTGAGATGTAGGGAATCACAGAAATTCGAGGGGAAAATATGTCGATATATACATTGCTATATGGTGAACTAAGCCTTAGGACGGCAACAGTGTAGAGGAATGGACCCTTAGAAACTTACAAGTAAGCTGGAATCTTTAAAAGTTCAAATCTTTATAAGTAAAAATATTTATTAAAATGAATAACCAAGTGTTTTAATTGACATCAGAAAATCAAATCAATAAACCCTGAGAACATAGAAAAAAGATAAATAAAGATATGAGCAGAACTTAATACAATAGAAAACGTATAAAATTCAGGGGATTTAGTAAGTCCAAAGAATATTCTTTAAAAAGATTTAAAAGACACACTTTGATTAAGGAAAACAAAAAAATAATTAAAGAATATACAGAAAGAATCAGGACAATGTTATAGCAGAGAATATATAAAATGCCAGTAAATTTGAACATTTCTGTAAAGTGTACCTTATTCTAGCTCCTAAAGTTTACCAAAACTGACACAAGAGGAAATCATTTAAGGTCATCATGTCTGCCCTTGGCATTCTCTGAATGCCCTGGACTCAGAACGCAGCATCGGTAGTCCATGGTAACCTGCGGAAAGTGGGTGCTTCTGAGGGAGGTTGGAACACAGACCTCACTGAGGGAATGGGTGTGGCCATCTCTGCTGTGACTGAACAAATTGCAGGAGAGGAGGGGTCTCAGGGCAGACCCCTCAAGCCCGGCAGGCTCATTGGGGTGTCACAAGCATTTAGGCCCAGACCAAAGGGCGCCTTCTTTTCTTCACAGCTGCCCAAAATCTGACCTTTCCACTCAGGCCGCCCTCTTACTTGAAGTGTGTGTGGAACCTGTCTGGGCAGTACACCTCGCTGCACAGGTAAACATACGTGTGAGCATCGTAGCTTCCTGCCAGGTGACCTTAGTTCGCAGGCAGATGTGTCCCTGGGACACAAGTGGAGACGCTCCTGCCTGGGCCAGAGGCCGCCCTCTGCACCTGCCCCAGTTCGGGGGCTGCAAACAGCCCTGTCTGAGTCCCCTTCGTCTAGAGGTAGTATTGGACCAACACTTGTAGAAAACGGGGTCCTCCTGGGCAACTCATTGGAGGGACACATATAAATCTTTGC
This sequence comes from Mesoplodon bidens, assembly GCF_964165515.1. Classification (NCBI taxonomy): domain Eukaryota; kingdom Metazoa; phylum Chordata; class Mammalia; order Artiodactyla; family Ziphiidae; genus Mesoplodon; species Mesoplodon bidens. The sequence goes on from NW_027672491.1 coordinate 578,726, forward strand.
CGACTTTCTGTTGAAGCTTACGAGCGTTCAGACCTAAGCCTCTTACAGGGTCAGCTGTTTAGCTAAACATGAGCTCATGATCTAAACTTACACAGTAATGAATTAATCAGATACAAGGGGAGACAACCAGCGAAAACAATCAATACCAGAATTAGATTCCCTAGGCCATCCATCAGATGTTGGAATAATCAGGTGCAAGGCAGAAAATATACATAAAACTGGAACTGAAACAAGGAACAAGGATGTTTTCAAAGAATGATAGGATCTCGAAAACATTTTTAAAGTACATGTCATTGATAAGCTAAATACTCAAAACAGATTCATCATTGAGAAGAGTGAAATTATGCTGTTTTGAAAACAATGGCAGGTCAGATTTTCTGCCTATTTATATAAGAAGATTTCTCTAAAAAGTAAACATTATTTCAATACTTATTGGCTGTGAAATAAGTTAAGGGTATTTCAAATGGCTTGTCTGCAAAGAAAGGTGAGATATAGGGAATCACCGAAAGTCGAGGGGAAAATAGGTCAATATATACATTGCTATATGTTGAATTAAGCCTTCGGCCAGGAAGAATGTAGAGGACCAGACCTTAGAGACTTACAAGTAAGCTGGAATCTTCAAAAGATCAAATCTTTATAAGGAAAAAGATTTATTAAAATGAATAACCAAGTGTTTTAATTGACATCAGAAGATCAAACCAATAAAACCTCAGAACATAGAAAAAAGATACATAAAGATATGAGCAGAACTTAATACAACAGAAAACGTATAAAATTGAGGTGATATAGTAAGTACAAAGAATATTCTTTGAAAAGATTTAAAAGACACACTTTGATTAAGGAAAACAAAAACATAAGTAAAGAATATACAGAAAGAATCAGTACAATGTTATAGCAGAGAATATAAGAAATGACAGTAAATTTGAACATTTTGTTAAAGGGGACCATTTCCTAGCTACTAACCTTAACCAAAACTGACACAAGAGGAAATCATATAAGGCCAAGTGGGGTGTCACAAGCATTTAGGCCCAGGCCAAAGGGCGCCTTCTTTGTCTGCACAGCAGCCCAAACTCTCACCTTTCCACTCAGACCGCCCTCTTACTTGAAGTCTGTGTGGAACCTGTCTGCACAGTACACCTCGCTGCAGAGCTAACCATAGTCTGGGCATCGTAGCTTCCAGCCAGGTGACCAAAGTTCGCAGGCAGATGCGTCCCTGGGACACACGTAGAGAGGCTCCTGCCCGGACCACAGGCCACCGAATTCCCCTGCCACTGACCGGGGTACGCCAAGCAGCCCTGTATGTGTCCCTATCCTCTACAGGGAATATTGGACCAACACTTCTATAAAACGGGGTCCTCGCGGCCAGCTCATTGGAAGGACACAAAAAAATCATTCCCGACTTTCTGCTGAAACTTACGAGCGTTCACACCTAAGCCTCTTACAAGGTCAGCTATTTAGCTAAACATGAGCTCATGATCTAAATTTACACAATAATGAAGAAATCAGCTACAAGGTGAGACAATCAGCAAAAACAATCAATACCAGAATTAGATTCCCAAGGCCATCCATCAGATGTTACAATACTCAGGTGCAAGGCAGGAAATATACATAAAACTGGAACTGAAACAAGGAACAAGGATGTTTTCAAAGACTGGTAGGCTCTCTAAAATATTTTTAAAGTACAGGTCATTGATAAAGCTAAATAGTCAAAGGATGTGTAATACAACAGATTAATCATTGAGAAGAGTGAAATTATGCTGTTTTGAAAACTATGGCAGGTCAGATTTTCTGCCTAATTTTATAAGAAGATTTTTCTAAAAAATACACATTATTTCAAAGACTTATTGGCTGTGAAATAAGTTAAGGGTATTTCAAATGGCTTGTATGCAAAGGAAGTTGAGATGTAGGGAATCACAGAAATTTGAAGGGAAAATATGTCAATATATACATTGCTATATGTTGAACTAAGACTCAGGCCAGCAACAATGTACAGAACATGACCATTAGAAAGTTACAAGTAAGTTGGAATCTTCAAAAGCTCATATATTTATAAGTAAAAATATTTATTAAAATGAATAACGAAATGTTTTCATTGACATCAGAAGATCAAACCAATAAACCGAGAGAATATAGGAAAAATATAAATAAAGATATGAGCAGAACTTAAACAACAGAAAACTTATAAAATTGAGGTAATTTAGGAAGTCCAAAGAATATTCTTTGAAAAGATTTAAAAGACACACTTTGATTAAGGAAAACAAAAACATAAGTAAAGAATATAAAGAAAGAATCAGGACAAAGTTATAGCAGAGAATACATGAAATGCCAGTAAATTTGAACATTTGTGTAAAGTAGACCATTTCCTAGCTCCTAAAGTTTACCAAAACTGACACAAGAGGAAATCATTTAAGGTCATCATGTCTGCCCTTGGCATTCACGAAACGCCCTGGCCTCAGAAAGCATCATCTGTAGTCCATGGTAACCTGCGGAGAGGGGGCGGGGCTGAGGGAGGCCGGAACACTGCCCTCACTGAGGGAGTGGGTGTGGCCATCTCTGCTGTGACTTAACAAAGGGCAGGGTAGCAGGGGCCCAGGGCAGGGCCCTCAGAGCCCGGCAGACCCAGTGGGGTGTCACCAGCATTTAGGCCCAGGCCAAAGGGCGCCTTCTTTGTCTGCACGTCTGCCCAAACTCTCACCTTTCCAGTCAGGCCGCCCTCTAACTTGAAGTGTGTGTGGAACCTGTCCTCGAAGTACACCTCGCTTCACAGATAACCATATATCTGGGCATCATATTTTCCTGCCAGGAGACCGAATTTCGCAGACAGATGGGTTCCTGTGACACACGCAGAGAGGCTCCAGCCCAGGCCACGGGCCGCCCACAGCCCCTGCCCCAGATCGGGGGCCGGCAAGCAGCCCTGTCTGAGTCCCCTGCCTCCAGAGGGAGTATTGGACCAACATTTTAGAAAAATGGCTTCTCGCGGGAAACTCATTGTAGGGACAGAAATAAATATTTGCCGACTTTCTGATGAAGCTTACGAGGGTTCACACCTAAGCCACTTACAAGTTCAGCTGTTTAGCTAAACATGAGCTCATGATCTAAATTTACACAATAATGAAGATATCAGCTACAAGGGGAGACAATCAGCAAAAACAATCAATACAACAATTAGATTCCTTAGGACATCCGTCAGAAGTTGGAATAATGAGGTGCAAGGCAGAAAATATACATAAAACTCTAACTGAAACAAAAACAAAGATGTTTTCAAAGACTGGTAGGATCTCTAAAACATTTTTAAAGTACATGTCATTGATAAAGCTATATACTCAAAGGTTGTGTAATACAACAGATTAATCATTGAGAAGAGTGAAATTATGCTGGTTTGAAAACTATGGCAGGTCCGATTTTCTGCCTAATTATATAAGAAGGTTTCTCGAAAAAATACACATTATTTCAAAGACTTATTGGCTGTGAAGTAAGTTAAGGGTATTTCAAATGGTTTGTCGGCAAAGAAAGGTGAGATGTAGGGAATCAAAAAAGTCGAGGGGAAAATATGTCAATATATACATTGCTATAGGGTGAACTAAGCCTTAGGCCAGCCACAATGTAGAGGACCTGACCCTTAGAAACTTACAAGTAAGCTGGAATCTTCAAAAGTTTAAATCTTTATAGGTAAAACGATTTATTAAAATGAATAACCGAGTGTTTTAATTGACATCAGAAGATCAAAACAATAAACCCTGAGAACATAGAAAAAAGATAAATAAAGATATGAGCAGAACTTAATACAACAGAAAACGTATAAAATTCAGGTGATGTAGTAAGTCCAAAGAATATTCCTTGGAAAGATTTAAAAGACACACTTTGATTAAGGAAAACAAAAACATAAGTCAAGAATATACAGAAAGAATCAGGACAATGTTATAGCAGAGAATATATGAAATAGCAGTAAATTTGAACATTTCTGTAAAGGGGACCATTCCCTAGCTCCTAAAGTTTACCAAATCTGACACAAAAGGAAATCATTTAAGGTCATCCTGTCTGCCATTGGCATTCTCAGCACTCCCTGGCCTCAGAATGCAGCATCTGTTGTCCATGGTAACATGCGGAGTGGGGGAGGAGCTGAGGCAGGTTGGAACAATGCCGTCACTGAAGAAGTGGGTGTGGCAATCTCTGATGTGACTGAACAAAGGGCAGGGGAGCAGGAGGTCTAGGGCAGGGCCCTCAGAGTCCGGCAGGCCCAGTGTGGTTTCACAAGCATTTAGGCCAAGGCCAAAGGGCGCCATCTTTGTCTGCTCAGCTGCCCAATCTCTCACCTTTCCACTCAGCCCGCCCTCTTACTTGAAGTGTGTGTGGAACCTGTCTTCACAGTACACCTCGCTGCAAAGTTAACCATAGGTCTGGGCATCGTAGCTTCCTGCCAGGTGACCGAAGTTCGCAGGCAGATGGGTCCCTGGGACACAGGCTGTGAGGCTCCTGCCTGGGCCTCGGGCCTCCCACTGCCCCTGCCCCAGATTGGTGCCGCCAAGCATCCCTGTCTAAATCTCTAGCCTCAAGAGGGAATATTGGACCAACACTTCTATAAAACGGGGTCTCGCGGGCAACTCATTGGAGGGACACACATAAATCTTTGCCAACTTTCGGCTGAAACTTACGAGTGTTCACACCTAAGACTCTTACAAGATCAGCTGTTTAGCTAAACATGAGCACATGATCTAAATTTACACAATAATGAATAATCAGCTACAAGGGGAGACAATCAGCAAAAACAATCAATACCAGAATTAGATTCCCAAGGCCATCCATCAGATGTTGGAATAATCAGGTGCAAGGCAGGAAATAAACATAAAACTGGAACTGAAACAATGAACAAGGATGTTTTCAAAGACTGGTAGGCACTCTAAAATTTTTTTAAAGTACATGTCATTGATAAAGATAAATAGTCAAAGGATGTGTAATACAACAGATTCATTATGAAATTATGCTGTTTTGAAAAGTATGGCAGGTGAGATTTTCTGCCTAATTATATAAGAAGATTTGTCTAAAAAATACACATTATTTCAAAGACTTATTAGCTCTGAAATAAGTTAACGGTATTTCAAATGGCTTGTCTGCAAAGAAAGGTGAGATGTAGGGAATCACAGAAATTCGAAAGGAAAATAGGTCAATATATACATTGCTATATGTTGAAATAAGACTCAGGCCAGCAACAATGTACAGAACCTGACCATTAGAAAGTTACAAGTAAGTTGGAATCTTCAGAAGCTCAAATCTTTATAAGTAAAAATATTTATTAAAATGAATAACCAAGTGTTTTTATTGACATCAGAATATCAAACGAATAAACCCTGAGAACATAGAATAAACATAAATAAAGATATGAGCAGAAATTTATACAACAGAAAACATATAAAATTTAGGTGATTTTGTAAGTCCAAAGAATATTCTTTGAAAAGATTTAACAGACACACTTTGAATAAGGAAAACAAAAACATAAGTAAAGAATATACAGAAAGAATCAGGACAATGTTATAGCAGAGAAAATATGAAATAGCAGTAAATTTCAACATTTCGGTAAAGGGTACCATTAACTAGCTCTTAAAGTTTACCAAAACTGACACAAAAGGAAATCATTTAAGGTCATCATGTCTCCCATTGGCATTCTCAGAACGACCTGGCCTCAGAATGCAGCATCTGTAGTCCATGGTAACCTGCGGAGAGGGGGCGGTGCTGAGGGAGTTTAGAACACTGCCCTCTCTGAGGGAGTGGGTGTGGCCGTCTGTGCTGTGCCTGAACATAGGGCAGGGGAACAGGGTGCCCAGGTCAGGGCCCTCAGAGCCCGGCAGGCCCAGTGGGTTGTCTAAAGCATTTTGACCCAGGCCAAAGGGCGCCTTCTTGTGTGCACAGCTGCCCAAACACTCACCTTTCCACTCAGGCCGCCCTCTTACTTGAAGTGTGTGTGGAACCTGTCCGCACAGTACACCTCGCTGCACAGCTAACCATAGGTCTGGGCATCATAGCTTCCTGCCACGTGACCAAAGTTCACAGGCAGATGTGTACATGGGACACCCTCGGAGAGGCTCCCTCTTGGGCCACAGGCTGGACACAGCCCCTGACCCAGATCGGAGGCCTCATAGCAACCCAGTTTGAGTCCCCTGCCTCTAGAGGAGGTATTGGAACAACACTTCTAGAAAACGGGGTCCTTATGGGCAACTCATTGGAGGGACACAAATAAATCTTCGCCGAATTTCTGCTGAAACTTACGAGCATTCAGAACTAAGCCTGTTACAAGGTCAGCTGTTTAGCTAAATATGAGCTCATGATCTAAATTTACACAATAATGAAGAAATCCGCTACAAGGGAGACAATCAGCAAAAACAATCAATACCAGAATAAGATTCCCAAGGCCATCCATCACATGTTGGAATAATCAGGTGCAAGGCAGAAAATATACATAAAACTCGAACTGAAACAAGGAACAAGGATGTTTTCAAAGACTGGTAGGATCTCTAAAACATTTTTAAAGTACACGTCATTGATAAAGCTAAATACTCAAATGTTGTGTAATACAACAGATTCATCATTGAGAAGAGTGAAATTATGCTATTTTGAAAACTACGGCAGCTCAGATTTTTTGCCTAATTATATAAGAAGATTCCTCTAAAAATACACATTATTTCAAAGACATATTGGCTGTGAAACAAATTAAGGGTATTTCAAATGGCTTGTCGGCAAAGAATGGTGAGATGTAGGGAATCACAGAAAGCCGAGGGGAAAATAGGGCAATATACATATTGCAATACGGTTAACTAAGCCTTAGGCCAGCAACAATGTAGAGGACCTGACTCTTAGAAACTTACAAGTAAGTAGGAATCTTCAAAAGTTCAAATCTTTATAAGAAAAAGATTTAATAAAATGAATAACCAAGTGTTTTAATTGGCATCAGAAGATCAAAACAATAAACCCTGAGAACATAGAAAAAAGATAAATAAAGTTATGAGCCGAACTTAGTACAACAGAAAACGTATAAAATTTAGGTGATGTAGTAAGTCCAAAGAATATTCTTTGAAAAGAGTTAAAAGACACACTTTGATTAAGGAAAACCAAAACATAAGTAAAGAATATACAAAATGAATCAGTACAATGTTATAGCAGAGACGATCTGAAATGCCAGTAAATTTGAACATTTCTGTAAAGTGGAAGATTGCCTAGCTCCTAAAGTTTACCAAAACTGACACAAGAGGAAATCATTTAAGGCCATCATGTCTGCCCTTGGCATTCTCGGAACGCCCTGGCCTCAGAATGCAGCATCTGTAGTCCATGGTAACCTGCGGAGAGGGGGCGTGGCTGAGGGAGGTGGGAACACTGCCCTCACTGAGAGAGTTGGTGTGGCCATCTCTGCTTTGACTGAACATAGGGCAGGAGTGGAGGGAAACCATGTCATTGCCCTCAGAGCCCGGAAGGCCCAGTGGGGTGTAACAATCATTTAGGCCCAGGACAAAGGGCGCCTTCTTTGTCTGCACATCTGCCCAATCTCTCACTTTTCCTCTCAGGCCGCCCTCTTACTTGAAGTGTGTGTGGAAACTGTCCGTGCAGTACACCTCGCTGCACAGCTAACTATAGGTCTGGAAATCGTAGCTTCATGCCAGGTGACCGATGTTCAAAGGAAGTTTGGTCCCTGGGACACCCGCGGAGAGACTCCTGCCCGGGTCACAGGCCGCCCATTGCCACTTCCCCAGATCGGGGGCCGCAAAGCAGCCCTGTCTGAGTCCCAGCCTCTAGGGGGAGTATGGGACCAACACATGTAGAAAACAGGGTGGTCGCGGGCCACTCATTGGAGGGACACAAAAAAATCTTTGCGGACTTTCTGATGAAGCTTACGAGCGTTCACACCTAAGCCTCTTACAAGGTCAGCTATTTAGCTAAACATGAGCTCATGATCTAAATTTACACAATAATGAAGAAATCAGCTACAACGGGGAGACAATCAGCCAAAACAAGCAATATCAAAATTAGATTCCCTGGGCGATCCATCATATGTTGGAATAATCAGTTGCAAGGCAGAAAATATACATAAAACTCGATCTGAAACAAGGAACAAGGATGTTTTCAAAGACTGGTAGGATCTCTAAAACATTTTTAAAGTACATGTCATTGATAAAGCTAAATACTCAAAGTTTGTGTAATACAACAGATTCATCATTGAGAAGAGTGAAATTATGCTGTTTTGAAAACTATGGCAGCTCAGATTTTTTTGCGTAATTATATAAGAAGATTTCTCTAAAAATACACATTATTTCAAAGACTTATTGGCTGTGAAACAAGTTAAGGGTATTTCAAATGGCTTGTCTGCAAAGAAAGGTGAGACTAAGGGAATCACAGAAATTCGAGGGGAAAATAGGTCAATATATAAATTGCTATATGGTGAACTAAGCCTTAGGGCAGCAACAATGTAGAGAACCTGACCCTTAGAAACTTACAAGTAAGCTGGAATCTTCAAAAGTTCAAATCCTTATAAGTAAAAAGATATATTAAAATGAATTACAATGTGTTTTAATTTACATCAGAATATCAAAACAATAAACCCTGAGAAAATAGTAAAATGATTAATAAAGATATGAGCAGAACTTAATACAACAGAAAACGTATAAAATTTAGGAGATGTAGTAATTCCAAAGAATATTCTTTGAAAAGAGTTAAAAGACACATTTTGATTAAGGAAAAAAAAAAAAACATAAGTAAAGAATATACAGAAAGATTCAGGTCAATGTTATAGCAGAGAACATCTGAAATGCCAGTAAGTTTGAACATTTCTGTAAAGTGGACCATTTCCTAGCTCCTAAAGTGTACCAAAACTGACACAAGAGGAAAGCATTTAAGATCATCATGTCTGCCCTTGGCATTCTCGGAACGCCCTGGCCTCAGAATGCAGCATCTGTAGTCCATGGTAACATGAGGAGAGGGGGCGGAGCTGAGGGAGGTTGGAACACTGCCCTCACTGAGCGAGTGATTGTGGCCATCTCTGCTGTGACTGAACAAATGGAAGGGGAGCAGGGCGTCCAGTGCACGGCCCTCAGAGCCAGGCAGGGCCAGTGTGATTTCACAAGCATTTAGGCCCAGGCCATAGTGTGCCTTCTTTGTCTGCACAGCAGCCCAAACTCTAATCTTTCCACTCAGACCACCCTCTTACTTGAAGTGTGTGTGGAACCTGTCCGTGCAGTACACCTCGATGCAGAGCTAACCATAGGTCTGGGCATCGTAAGCTTCCTGCCAGCTGACCGAAGTTCGCAGGCAGATAGGTCAATGGGACACACGCGGAGAGTTTCCTGACCGAGCAACGGGTGGCCCAAAAACCCTGCCCCAGATCGGCGGCCGCAAAGCAGCCCTGTCTGAGTCCCTGCCTCTAGAGGGACTATTGGACCAACACTTGTAGAAAACGTGGTCCTCGCGGGCTACTCATTGGAGGGACACAAATAAATCTTTGCCGACTTTCTGATGAAGCTTACGAGCTTTCCCACCTAAGCCTATTACAAGGTCAGCTCTTTGGCTAAACATGAGCTCACGATCTAAATTTACACAATAATGAAGAAATCATCTACAAGGGGGACACAATCAGCAAAAATAATCAATACCAGAATTAGATTCCCTAGGCCATCCATCAAATGTTGGAATAATCAGGTGCAAGGCTGAAAATATACATAAAACTGGAACTGAAACAAGGAACAAGGATGTTTTCAAAGACTGGTAAGAAGTCTAAAACATTTTTAAAGTACATGTCATTGATGAAGCTAAATTCTCAAAGGTTGTGTAATACAACAGATTCATCATTGAGAAGAGTGAAATTATGCTGTTTTGAAAACTATGGCAGGTTAGATTTTCTGCCTAATTATATACGAAGATTTCTCTAAGAAGTACACATTATATCAAAGACTTATTGGCTGTGAAATAAGTTAAGGGTATTTCAAATGGCTTGTCTGCAAATGAAGGGGAGATGTAGGGAATCACAGAAAGCTCAGGGGAAAATAGGTCAATACATATATAGCTATATGGTGAACTAAGCCTTAGGCCAGCAACAATGAAGAGGAACTAACCCTTAGAAACTTACAAGTAAGTTGGAATCTTCAAAAGTTCAAATCTTTATAAGTAAAAAATTTATGAAAATGAATAATCAAGTGTTTTAATTGACATCAGAAGATCAAAACTATAAACCCTGAGAACATAGAAAAAAGATAAATAAAGATATGAGCAGAACTTAATACTACAGAAAACGTATAAAATTCAGGTGATGTAGTAAGTCCAAAGAATATTCTTTGAAAAGAGTTAAATGACACACTTTGATTAAGGAAAACCAAAACATAAGTAAAGAATATACAGAAAGAATCAGGACAATGTTATAGCAGAGAACATCTGAAATGCCAGTAAGTTTGAACATTTCTGTAAAGTGGACCATTTCCTAGCTCCTAAAGTTTACCAAAACTGACACAAGAGGAAACCATATAAGATCATCCTGTCTGCCCTTGGCATTCTCGGAACGCCCTGGCATCAGAATGCAGCATCTGTAGTCCATGGTAACCTGCAGAGAGGGGGCGGGGCTGAGGAAATTTGGAACACTGCCCTCACTCAAGGAGTGGTTGTGGCCATCTTTGCTGTGACTGAACAAAGGGCAGGGGAGCAGGGCGTCAAGGGCAGGGCCCTCAGATCCAGGTAGGCACAGTGGTGTGTCAAAAGAATTTAGGCCCAGGCCAAAGTGCGCATTCTTTGTCTGAACAGCTTCCCTAACTCTTACCTTTCCACTCAGGCCGCCCTCTTACTTGAAGTGTGTGTGGAACCTGTCCGCACAGTACACCTCCCTGCACATCTAACCTTAGGTCTGGGCATCATAGATTCCTGCCATGTGACCGAAGTTCGCAGGCTAATGGGTCCCTAGTACACACACGGAGAGGCTCCTGCCCGGGCCAGAGGCCCACACTGCCCCTGCCCCAGATCGAGGGACGCAAAGTAGCCCTGTTTGAGTGCCCTGCATCTAGCAGGAGTATTGGACCAACACTTGTAGAAAACGGGGTCCTTGCGGGCAACTAATTAGAGGAACACAAATAAATCATTGCCGACTTTCTGCTGAAGCTTACGAGCGTTCACACCTAAGCCTCTTACAAGGTCAGCTGTTTAGCTAAACATGAGCTCATGATCTAAATTTACACAATAATGAAGAAATCATGTACAAGTGGAGACTATCATCAAAAACAATCAATACAAGAATTAGATTCCCAAGGCCATCCATCTGATGTTGGAATAATCACGTGCAAGGCAGAAAATATACATAAAACTGGAACTGAAACAAGGAACAAGGATGTTTTCAAAGACTGGTAGGATCTCTAAAACATTTTTAAAGTACATGATATTGATAAAGCTAAATACTGAAATGTTGTGTAATACAACAGATTAATCACTGAGAAGAGTGAAATTATGCTGTTTTGAAAACTATGGCAGGTCCGATTTTCTGCCTAACTACATAAGAAGATTTATCTAAAAATGAACATTATTTCAAAGATTTATTGGCTGTGAAATAAGTTATGTGTTTTTCAAATGGCTTGTCTGCAAAAAAAGGTGAGATCTAAGGAATCAAAGAAAATCGAGGGGAAATTATGTCAATATATACATTGCTATATGGTGAACTAAGCCTTAGGCCAGCAACAATGTAGAGGACATGACCCTTAGAAACTTACAAGTAAGTTGGAATCTTCAAAAGTTCAAATCTTTATAAGTAAAAAGATTTATTAAATGAATATCCAAGTTTTAAAATTGACATCAGAATATCAAACCAATAAACCCTGAGAACATAGAAAAAAGATAAATAAAGATATGAGCAGAACTTAATACAACAGAAAACGTATAAACTTGAGGTGATTTAGTAAGTCCAAAGAATATTCTTTGAAGAGATTTCAAAGACACACTTTGATTAAGGAAAGCAAAAATATAAGTAAAGAATATACAGAAAGAATCAGGACAATGTTATAGCAGACAATATAAGAAATGACAGTAAATTTGAACATTTCTGTAAAGGGGACCACTTCCTAGCTCCTAAACTTTACCAAAACTGACACAAGAGGAAATCATTTAAGGTCATCATGTCTGCCCTTGGCATTCTCTGAACGCCCTGGCCTCAGAATGCAGCATCTATGGTCCATGGTAAACTGCAGAGATGGGTCGGGGCTGTGTGAGTTTGGAACACTGCCCTCAAAAGGGAGTGTGTGTGGCCATCTCTGCTGTGACTGAACAAAGGGCAGGGGAGCAGGGGGCCCAGGGCAGGGCCCTCAGAGCCCGGAAGGCACAGTGGTGTGTCACAAGCATTTAGTCCCAGGACAAAGGGCACCTTCGTTGTCTGCACAGCTGCCCAAACTCTCACTTTTCCAATCAGGCCGCCCTCTTAGTTGACGTGTGTGTAGAACCTGTCCACGCAGTACATCTCGCTGCACAGCTAACCATATGTCTGGGCCTCGTAACTTCCTGCCAGGTGACTGAAGTTCGTAGGCAGATGGGTCCCTGGGACTCATGCGGAGAGGCTCCTGCCGGGGCCACAGGCCACCCACTGCCCCTGCCCCTGATCGGGGACAGCCTAGCAGCCCTCTCAGATTCCCCTGACTCTACAGGTAATATTGGACCAACACTTCTGGAAGACGGGGTCCTCGCGGGCAACACATAGGAGGGACACAAAAAAGTATTTCCCAACATTCTGAGGAAACTTATGAGTGTTCAAACCTAAGCCTCTTACAAGGTCAGCTGTTTAGCTAACCAAGAGCTCATGATCCAAATTTACACAATAATGAAGACATCAGCTATAAGGGGAGACAATCAGCAAAAACAATAAATACCAGAATTAGATTCCCAAGACGATGAATCAGATGTTGGAATAATCAGGTGCAAGGCAGGAAATATACATAAAACTGGAACTGAAACAAGGAACCAGGATGTTTTCAAAGAAAGGTAGGTTCTCTAAAACATTTTTAAAGTACATGTCATTGATAAAGCTAAATACTAAAAGGTTGTGTAATACAACAGATTCATCACTGAGAAGAATGAAATTATGCTGTTTAGAAAACCATGGCAGGTTAGATTTTCTGCGTAAATATATATATATAATAAGATTTCTCTAAATAATACATATTATTTCAAAGACTTATTGGCTGTGAAATAAGTTAAGGGTATTTAAAATGGCTTGTCTGCAAAGAAAGGTGAGATATAGGGAATCACAGAAAGTCGATGGGAAAATATGTGAATATATACATTGCTATATGTTGCTCAAAGTATTAGGCTAGCAACAATGTAAAAGACCTGCCCCTTAGAATGTTGGAGTCTTGAAAAGTTCATATCTTTTTAAGTAAAAAGATTTATTAAAAATAATAACCAAATGTATTAATTGACATCAGAAGTTCAAAACAATAAACCCTGAGAACATAGAAAAAAGATAAATAAAGATAAGGGCAGAACTTAATACAACAGAAAACGTATAAAATTCAGGTGATTTAGAAGTCCAAAGAATATTCTTTGAAAAGATTTAAAAGACATGCTTTGATTAAGGAAAACAAAAACATAAGTAAAGAATATAGAGAAAGAGTCAGTATAATGTTATAGCAGAGAATATATGAAATGCCAGTAAATTTGAATATTTCTGTAAAGGGGACCATTTCCTAGCTCCCAAAGTTTACCAAAACTGACACAAGAGGATATCATTTAAGGTCATCATGTCTGCCCTTGGCATTCTCGCAATGCCCTGGCCTCAGAATGCAGCATCTGTTGTCCATGGTAACATGAGGAAAGGGGGCGGGGCTGAGGGAGGTAGAACACTGCCCTCACTGAGGGAGTGGGTTTGGCAATCTCTGCTGTGACTGAACAAAGGGCACGGGAGCAGGGGCCCAGGGCAGGGCCTTCAGAGCCCGGCAGCCCCAGTGGGGTGTCACAAGCATTTAGGTCCAGGCCAAAGAGCGCGTTCTTTGTCTGCACAGCTGCCCAAACTCTCACCTTTCCACTCAGGCCGCACTATTACTTGAATTGCGTTTGGAACCTGTCCGCACAGTACACCTCACTGCACCACTAAACATAGGTCCGAGCATCATAACTTCATGCATGGTGACCGAAGTTCGCAAGCAGATGGGTCCATGGGACACATCCGGAGAGTCTCCTGCCCGGGCCACAGGCCGCCCACTGCCCCTGCCCCAGATCGGGGAACACCTAGAAGCCCTTTCAGAGTCCCCTGACTCTACAGGGAATATTGGACCAACACTTCTGGAAGTTGGGATCCTCGCGGGCAACTCTATGGAGGGACACAAATAAATATTTCCCGACTTTCTGCTGAAACTTATGAGCGTTCACACATAAGCCTCTTACAAGGTCAGCTGTTTAGCTAAACATGAGCTCATGATCTAAATTTACAGAATAATGAAGACATCAGCTACAAGGGAAGACAATCAGCAAAAACAATCAATACCAGAATTAGATTCCCAAGGCCATCCATCAGATGTTGGAATAATCAGGTGCTAGGCAGGAAATATACATAAAACTGGAACTGAAACAAGGAACAAGGATGTTCTCAAAGACTGGTAGGATCTCAAAAACATTTTTAAAGTACATGTCATTGATAAAGCTAAATACTTAAAGGTTGTGTAATACAATAGATTAATCATTGAGAAAAGTGAAATTATGCTGTTTTGAAAACTATGGCAGGTCAGATTTTCTCCCTAATTATATAAGAAGATTTCTCTAAAAAAACACATTATTTCAAAGACTTATTGGCTGTGAAATAAGTTAAGGGTATTTCAAATGGCTTGTCTGCAAAGAAAGTTGAGATGTAGGGAATCACAGAAATTCGAAGGGAGAATATGCAAATATATACATTGCTATATGTTGAACTAAGACTCAGGCCAGCATCAATGTACAGAACCTGACCCTTAGTAAGTTACAAGTAAGTTGGAATCTTCAAAAGTTCAAATCTTTATAAGTAAAAATATTTATTAAAATGAATAACGAAGTGTTTTAATTGACATCAGGAGATCCAACCAATAAACCCTGAGAATATAGAAAAAACATAAATAAAGATATGCGCAGAAATTAATACAACAGAAAACTTATAAAATTGAGGTGAATTAGTATGTCCAAAGACTATTCCTTGAAAAGATTTAAAAGACACACTTTGATTAAGGAAAACAAAAACATATGTCAAGAATATACAGAAAGAATCAGGACAAGGTTATAGCAGAGAATACATGAAATGCCAGTAAATTTCAACATTTGTGTAAAATAGACCATTTCCTACCTCCTAAAGTTTACCAAATCTGACACAAAAGGAAATCATTTAAGGTCATCATGTCTGCCATTTGCATTCTCAGAACGCCCTGCCCTCAGAATGCAGCATGTGTAGTCCATGGTAACCTGCGGAGAGGGGGCTGAGCTGAGGCAGGTTGGAACACTGCCCTCACTGAGGAAGTGGGTGTGGCAATCTCTGATGTGACTGAATAAAGGACAGGGGAGCAGGGGGTCTAGGGCAGGGCCCTCAGAGCCAGGCAGGCCCTGTGGGGTGTCACAAGCATTTAGGCCCAGGACAAAGGGCGCCTTCTTTGTCTGCACAGCTGCCCAAACTCTCACATTTCCACTCAGGCCGCACAATTACTTAAAGTGTGTGTGGAACCTGTCCGCCCAGTACACCTCGCTGCACAGCTAACCATACGTCTGAGCATCGTAGCTTCCTGCCTGTGGACCGAAGTTCGCAGGAAGATGGGTCCCTGGGACAGAGGCTGTGAGGCTCATGACTGGGCCACAGGCCGCCCACAGACCCTTCCCCAGATCGGGGGACGCCAAGCAGCCATGTCTGAATCCCTAGCCTCTAGAGGGAATATTGGACCAACACTTCTATAAAACGGGGTCTCGCGGGCAACTCATTGGAGGGACACACATAAATCTTTGCCAACTTTCTGCTGAAACTTACGAGCGTTCACACCTAAGCCTCTTACAAGGTCAGCTGTTTAGCTAAACATGAGCTCATGATCCAAATTTACACAATAATGAAGAAATCATCTAAAAAGGGAGACAATCAGCAAAAACAATCAATACCAGAATTAGATTCCCTAGGACATCCATCAGATATTGGAATAATCATGTGCTAGGCAGAAAATATATATAAACCTGGAAATGAAACAAGGAATAAGGATGTTTTCAAAGACTGGTAGGATCCCTAAAACATTTTTAAAGTACATGTCATTGATAAAGCTAAATACTCAAAGGTTGTTTAATACAACAAATTAAGCAGTGAGAAGAGTGAAATTATGCTGTTTTGAAAACTATGGCAGGTGAGATTTTCTTCCTAATTATATAAGATGATTTCTCTAAAAAATACACATTATTTCAAAGACTTATAGGCTGTGAAATAACTTAAGGGTATTTCAAATGGCTTGTCTGCAAAGAAAGGTGAGATGTAGGGAATCACAGAAATTCGAGGGGAAAATATGTCGATATATACATTGCTATATGGTGAACTAAGCCTTAGGACGGCAACAGTGTAGAGGAATGGACCCTTAGAAACTTACAAGTAAGCTGGAATCTTTAAAAGTTCAAATCTTTATAAGTAAAAATATTTATTAAAATGAATAACCAAGTGTTTTAATTGACATCAGAAAATCAAATCAATAAACCCTGAGAACATAGAAAAAAGATAAATAAAGATATGAGCAGAACTTAATACAATAGAAAACGTATAAAATTCAGGGGATTTAGTAAGTCCAAAGAATATTCTTTAAAAAGATTTAAAAGACACACTTTGATTAAGGAAAACAAAAAAATAATTAAAGAATATACAGAAAGAATCAGGACAATGTTATAGCAGAGAATATATAAAATGCCAGTAAATTTGAACATTTCTGTAAAGTGTACCTTATTCTAGCTCCTAAAGTTTACCAAAACTGACACAAGAGGAAATCATTTAAGGTCATCATGTCTGCCCTTGGCATTCTCTGAATGCCCTGGACTCAGAACGCAGCATCTGTAGTCCATGGTAACCTGCGGAAAGTGGGTGCTTCTGAGGGAGGTTGGAACACAGACCTCACTGAGGGAATGGGTGTGGCCATCTCTGCTGTGACTGAACAAATTGCAGGAGAGGAGGGGTCTCAGGGCAGACCCCTCAAGCCCGGCAGGCTCATTGGGGTGTCACAAGCATTTAGGCCCAGACCAAAGGGCGCCTTCTTTTCTTCACAGCTGCCCAAAATCTGACCTTTCCACTCAGGCCGCCCTCTTACTTGAAGTGTGTGTGGAACCTGTCTGGGCAGTACACCTCGCTGCACAGGTAAACATATGTGTGAGCATCGTAGCTTCCTGCCAGGTGACCTTAGTTCGCAGGCAGATGTGTCCCTGGGACACAAGTGGAGACGCTCCTGCCTGGGCAACAGGCCGCCCTCTGCACCTGCCCCAGTTCGGGGGCTGCAAACAGCCCTGTCTGAGTCCCCTTCGTCTAGAGGTAGTATTGGACCAACACTTGTAGAAAACGGGGTCCTCCTGGGCAACTCATTGGAGGGACACATATAAATCTTTGCCGACTTTCTGTTGAAGCTTACGAGCTTTCAGACCTAAGCCTCTTACAGGGTCAGCTGTTTAGCTAAACATGAGCTCATGATCTAAACTTACACAGTAATGAATTAATCAGATACAAGGGGAGACAACCAGCGAAAACAATCAATACCAGAATTAGATTCCCTAGGCCATCCATCAGATGTTGGAATAATCAGGTGCAAGGCAGAAAATATACATAAAACTGGAACTGAAACAAGGAACAAGGATGTTTTCAAAGAATGATAGGATCTCGAAAACATTTTTAAAGTACATGTCATTGATAAGCTAAATACTCAAAACAGATTCATCATTGAGAAGAGTGAAATTATGCTGTTTTGAAAACAATGGCAGGTCAGATTTTCTGCCTATTTATATAAGAAGATTTCTCTAAAAAGTAAACATTATTTCAATACTTATTGGCTGTGAAATAAGTTAAGGGTATTTCAAATGGCTTGTCTGCAAAGAAAGGTGAGATATAGGGAATCACCGAAAGTCGAGGGGAAAATAGGTCAATATATACATTGCTATATGTTGAATTAAGCCTTCGGCCAGGAAGAATGTAGAGGACCAGACCTTAGAGACTTACAAGTAAGCTGGAATCTTCAAAAGATCAAATCTTTATAAGGAAAAAGATTTATTAAAATGAATAACCAAGTGTTTTAATTGACATCAGAAGATCAAACCAATAAAACCTCAGAACATAGAAAAAAGATACATAAAGATATGAGCAGAACTTAATACAACAGAAAACGTATAAAATTGAGGTGATATAGTAAGTACAAAGAATATTCTTTGAAAAGATTTAAAAGATACACTTTGATTAAGGAAAACAAAAACATAAGTAAAGAATATACAGAAAGAATCAGTACAATGTTATAGCAGAGAATATAAGAAATGACAGTAAATTTGAACATTTTGTTAAAGGGGACCATTTCCTAGCTACTAACCTTAACCAAAACTGACACAAGAGGAAATCATATAAGGCCAAGTGGGGTGTCACAAGCATTTAGGCCCAGGCCAAAGGGCGCCTTCTTTGTCTGCACAGCAGCCCAAACTCTCACCTTTCCACTCAGACCGCCCTCTTACTTGAAGTCTGTGTGGAACCTGTCTGCACAGTACACCTCGCTGCAGAGCTAACCATAGTCTGGGCATCGTAGCTTCCAGCCAGGTGACCAAAGTTCGCAGGCAGATGCGTCCCTGGGACACACGTAGAGAGGCTCCTGCCCGGACCACAGGCCACCGAATTCCCCTGCCACTGACCGGGGTACGCCAAGCAGCCCTGTATGTGTCCCTATCCTCTACAGGGAATATTGGACCAACACTTCTATAAAACGGGGTCCTCGCGGCCAGCTCATTGGAAGGACACAAAAAAATCATTCCCGACTTTCTGCTGAAACTTACGAGCGTTCACACCTAAGCCTCTTACAAGGTCAGCTGTTTAGCTAAACATGAGCTCATGATCTAAATTTACACAATAATGAAGAAATCAGCTACAAGGTGAGACAATCAGCAAAAACAATCAATACCAGAATTAGATTCCCAAGGCCATCCATCAGATGTTACAATACTCAGGTGCAAGGCAGGAAATATACATAAAACTGGAACTGAAACAAGGAACAAGGATGTTTTCAAAGACTGGTAGGCTCTCTAAAATATTTTTAAAGTACAGGTCATTGATAAAGCTAAATAGTCAAAGGATGTGTAATACAACAGATTAATCATTGAGAAGAGTGAAATTATGCTGTTTTGAAAACTATGGCAGGTCAGATTTTCTGCCTAATTTTATAAGAAGATTTTTCTAAAAAATACACATTATTTCAAAGACTTATTGGCTGTGAAATAAGTTAAGGGTATTTCAAATGGCTTGTATGCAAAGGAAGGTGAGATGTAGGGAATCACAGAAATTTGAAGGGAAAATATGTCAATATATACATTGCTATATGTTGAACTAAGACTCAGGCCAGCAACAATGTACAGAACATGACCATTAGAAAGTTACAAGTAAGTTGGAATCTTCAAAAGCTCATATATTTATAAGTAAAAATATTTATTAAAATGAATAACGAAATGTTTTCATTGACATCAGAAGATCAAACCAATAAACCGAGAGAATATAGGAAAAATATAAATAAAGATATGAGCAGAACTTAAACAACAGAAAACTTATAAAATTGAGGTAATTTAGGAAGTCCAAAGAATATTCTTTGAAAAGATTTAAAAGACACACTTTGATTAAGGAAAACAAAAACATAAGTAAAGAATATAAAGAAAGAATCAGGACAAAGTTATAGCAGAGAATACATGAAATGCCAGTAAATTTGAACATTTGTGTAAAGTAGACCATTTCCTAGCTCCTAAAGTTTACCAAAACTGACACAAGAGGAAATCATTTAAGGTCATCATGTCTGCCCTTGGCATTCACGAAACGCCCTGGCCTCAGAAAGCATCATCTGTAGTCCATGGTAACCTGCGGAGAGGGGGCGGGGCTGAGGGAGGCCGGAACACTGCCCTCACTGAGGGAGTGGGTGTGGCCATCTCTGCTGTGACTTAACAAAGGGCAGGGTAGCAGGGGCCCAGGGCAGGGCCCTCAGAGCCCGGCAGACCCAGTGGGGTGTCACCAGCATTTAGGCCCAGGCCAAAGGGCGCCTTCTTTGTCTGCACGTCTGCCCAAACTCTCACCTTTCCAGTCAGGCCGCCCTCTAACTTGAAGTGTGTGTGGAACCTGTCCTCGAAGTACACCTCGCTTCACAGATAACCATATATCTGGGCATCATATTTTCCTGCCAGGAGACCGAATTTCGCAGACAGATGGGTTCCTGTGACACACGCAGAGAGGCTCCAGCCCAGGCCACGGGCCGCCCACAGCCCCTGCCCCAGATCGGGGGCCGGCAAGCAGCCCTGTCTGAGTCCCCTGCCTCCAGAGGGAGTATTGGACCAACATTTTAGAAAAATGGCTTCTCGCGGGAAACTCATTGTAGGGACAGAAATAAATATTTGCCGACTTTCTGATGAAGCTTACGAGGGTTCACACCTAAGCCACTTACAAGTTCAGCTGTTTAGCTAAACATGAGCTCATGATCTAAATTTACACAATAATGAAGATATCAGCTACAAGGGGAGACAATCAGCAAAAACAATCAATACAACAATTAGATTCCTTAGGACATCCGTCAGAAGTTGGAATAATGAGGTGCAAGGCAGAAAATATACATAAAACTCTAACTGAAACAAAAACAAAGATGTTTTCAAAGACTGGTAGGATCTCTAAAACATTTTTAAAGTACATGTCATTGATAAAGCTATATACTCAAAGGTTGTGTAATACAACAGATTAATCATTGAGAAGAGTGAAATTATGCTGGTTTGAAAACTATGGCAGGTCCGATTTTCTGCCTAATTATATAAGAAGGTTTCTCGAAAAAATACACATTATTTCAAAGACTTATTGGCTGTGAAGTAAGTTAAGGGTATTTCAAATGGTTTGTCGGCAAAGAAAGGTGAGATGTAGGGAATCAAAAAAGTCGAGGGGAAAATATGTCAATATATACATTGCTATAGGGTGAACTAAGCCTTAGGCCAGCCACAATGTAGAGGACCTGACCCTTAGAAACTTACAAGTAAGCTGGAATCTTCAAAAGTTTAAATCTTTATAGGTAAAACGATTTATTAAAATGAATAACCGAGTGTTTTAATTGACATCAGAAGATCAAAACAATAAACCCTGAGAACATAGAAAAAAGATAAATAAAGATATGAGCAGAACTTAATACAACAGAAAACGTATAAAATTCAGGTGATGTAGTAAGTCCAAAGAATATTCCTTGGAAAGATTTAAAAGACACACTTTGATTAAGGAAAACAAAAACATAAGTCAAGAATATACAGAAAGAATCAGGACAATGTTATAGCAGAGAATATATGAAATAGCAGTAAATTTGAACATTTCTGTAAAGGGGACCATTCCCTAGCTCCTAAAGTTTACCAAATCTGACACAAAAGGAAATCATTTAAGGTCATCCTGTCTGCCATTGGCATTCTCAGCACTCCCTGGCCTCAGAATGCAGCATCTGTTGTCCATGGTAACATGCGGAGTGGGGGAGGAGCTGAGGCAGGTTGGAACAATGCCGTCACTGAAGAAGTGGGTGTGGCAATCTCTGATGTGACTGAACAAAGGGCAGGGGAGCAGGAGGTCTAGGGCAGGGCCCTCAGAGTCCGGCAGGCCCAGTGTGGTTTCACAAGCATTTAGGCCAAGGCCAAAGGGCGCCATCTTTGTCTGCTCAGCTGCCCAATCTCTCACCTTTCCACTCAGCCCGCCCTCTTACTTGAAGTGTGTGTGGAACCTGTCTTCACAGTACACCTCGCTGCAAAGTTAACCATAGGTCTGGGCATCGTAGCTTCCTGCCAGGTGACCGAAGTTCGCAGGCAGATGGGTCCCTGGGACACAGGCTGTGAGGCTCCTGCCTGGGCCTCGGGCCTCCCACAGCCCCTGCCCCAGATTGGTGCCGCCAAGCATCCCTGTCTAAATCTCTAGCCTCAAGAGGGAATATTGGACCAACACTTCTATAAAACGGGGTCTCGCGGGCAACTCATTGGAGGGACACACATAAATCTTTGCCAACTTTCGGCTGAAACTTACGAGTGTTCACACCTAAGACTCTTACAAGATCAGCTGTTTAGCTAAACATGAGCACATGATCTAAATTTACACAATAATGAATAATCAGCTACAAGGGGAGACAATCAGCAAAAACAATCAATACCAGAATTAGATTCCCAAGGCCATCCATCAGATGTTGGAATAATCAGGTGCAAGGCAGGAAATAAACATAAAACTGGAACTGAAACAATGAACAAGGATGTTTTCAAAGACTGGTAGGCACTCTAAAATTTTTTTAAAGTACATGTCATTGATAAAGATAAATAGTCAAAGGATGTGTAATACAACAGATTCATTATGAAATTATGCTGTTTTGAAAAGTATGGCAGGTGAGATTTTCTGCCTAATTATATAAGAAGATTTGTCTAAAAAATACACATTATTTCAAAGACTTATTAGCTCTGAAATAAGTTAACGGTATTTCAAATGGCTTGTCTGCAAAGAAAGGTGAGATGTAGGGAATCACAGAAATTCGAAAGGAAAATAGGTCAATATATACATTGCTATATGTTGAAATAAGACTCAGGCCAGCAACAATGTACAGAACCTGACCATTAGAAAGTTACAAGTAAGTTGGAATCTTCAGAAGCTCAAATCTTTATAAGTAAAAATATTTATTAAAATGAATAACCAAGTGTTTTTATTGACATCAGAATATCAAACGAATAAACCCTGAGAACATAGAATAAACATAAATAAAGATATGAGCAGAAATTTATACAACAGAAAACATATAAAATTTAGGTGATTTTGTAAGTCCAAAGAATATTCTTTGAAAAGATTTAACAGACACACTTTGAATAAGGAAAACAAAAACATAAGTAAAGAATATACAGAAAGAATCAGGACAATGTTATAGCAGAGAAAATATGAAATAGCAGTAAATTTCAACATTTCGGTAAAGGGTACCATTAACTAGCTCTTAAAGTTTACCAAAACTGACACAAAAGGAAATCATTTAAGGTCATCATGTCTCCCATTGGCATTCTCAGAACGACCTGGCCTCAGAATGCAGCATCTGTAGTCCATGGTAACCTGCGGAGAGGGGGCGGTGCTGAGGGAGTTTAGAACACTGCCCTCTCTGAGGGAGTGGGTGTGGCCGTCTGTGCTGTGCCTGAACATAGGGCAGGGGAACAGGGTGCCCAGGTCAGGGCCCTCAGAGCCCGGCAGGCCCAGTGGGTTGTCTAAAGCATTTTGACCCAGGCCAAAGGGCGCCTTCTTGTGTGCACAGCTGCCCAAACACTCACCTTTCCACTCAGGCCGCCCTCTTACTTGAAGTGTGTGTGGAACCTGTCCGCACAGTACACCTCGCTGCACAGCTAACCATAGGTCTGGGCATCATAGCTTCCTGCCACGTGACCAAAGTTCACAGGCAGATGTGTACATGGGACACCCTCGGAGAGGCTCCCTCTTGGGCCACAGGCTGGACACAGCCCCTGACCCAGATCGGAGGCCTCATAGCAACCCAGTTTGAGTCCCCTGCCTCTAGAGGAGGTATTGGAACAACACTTCTAGAAAACGGGGTCCTTATGGGCAACTCATTGGAGGGACACAAATAAATCTTCGCCGAATTTCTGCTGAAACTTACGAGCATTCAGAACTAAGCCTGTTACAAGGTCAGCTGTTTAGCTAAATATGAGCTCATGATCTAAATTTACACAATAATGAAGAAATCCGCTACAAGGGAGACAATCAGCAAAAACAATCAATACCAGAATAAGATTCCCAAGGCCATCCATCACATGTTGGAATAATCAGGTGCAAGGCAGAAAATATA
Source organism: Mesoplodon bidens (assembly GCF_964165515.1). Classification (NCBI taxonomy): domain Eukaryota; kingdom Metazoa; phylum Chordata; class Mammalia; order Artiodactyla; family Ziphiidae; genus Mesoplodon; species Mesoplodon bidens. The sequence goes on from NW_027672491.1 coordinate 602,746, forward strand.
CATAAAACTCGAACTGAAACAAGGAACAAGGATGTTTTCAAAGACTGGTAGGATCTCTAAAACATTTTTAAAGTACACGTCATTGATAAAGCTAAATACTCAAATGTTGTGTAATACAACAGATTCATCATTGAGAAGAGTGAAATTATGCTATTTTGAAAACTACGGCAGCTCAGATTTTTTGCCTAATTATATAAGAAGATTCCTCTAAAAATACACATTATTTCAAAGACATATTGGCTGTGAAACAAATTAAGGGTATTTCAAATGGCTTGTCGGCAAAGAATGGTGAGATGTAGGGAATCACAGAAAGCCGAGGGGAAAATAGGGCAATATACATATTGCAATACGGTTAACTAAGCCTTAGGCCAGCAACAATGTAGAGGACCTGACTCTTAGAAACTTACAAGTAAGTAGGAATCTTCAAAAGTTCAAATCTTTATAAGAAAAAGATTTAATAAAATGAATAACCAAGTGTTTTAATTGGCATCAGAAGATCAAAACAATAAACCCTGAGAACATAGAAAAAAGATAAATAAAGTTATGAGCCGAACTTAGTACAACAGAAAACGTATAAAATTTAGGTGATGTAGTAAGTCCAAAGAATATTCTTTGAAAAGAGTTAAAAGACACACTTTGATTAAGGAAAACCAAAACATAAGTAAAGAATATACAAAATGAATCAGTACAATGTTATAGCAGAGACGATCTGAAATGCCAGTAAATTTGAACATTTCTGTAAAGTGGAAGATTGCCTAGCTCCTAAAGTTTACCAAAACTGACACAAGAGGAAATCATTTAAGGCCATCATGTCTGCCCTTGGCATTCTCGGAACGCCCTGGCCTCAGAATGCAGCATCTGTAGTCCATGGTAACCTGCGGAGAGGGGGCGTGGCTGAGGGAGGTGGGAACACTGCCCTCACTGAGAGAGTTGGTGTGGCCATCTCTGCTTTGACTGAACATAGGGCAGGAGTGGAGGGAAACCATGTCATTGCCCTCAGAGCCCGGAAGGCCCAGTGGGGTGTAACAATCATTTAGGCCCAGGACAAAGGGCGCCTTCTTTGTCTGCACATCTGCCCAATCTCTCACTTTTCCTCTCAGGCCGCCCTCTTACTTGAAGTGTGTGTGGAAACTGTCCGTGCAGTACACCTCGCTGCACAGCTAACTATAGGTCTGGAAATCGTAGCTTCATGCCAGGTGACCGATGTTCAAAGGAAGTTTGGTCCCTGGGACACCCGCGGAGAGACTCCTGCCCGGGTCACAGGCCGCCCATTGCCACTTCCCCAGATCGGGGGCCGCAAAGCAGCCCTGTCTGAGTCCCAGCCTCTAGGGGGAGTATGGGACCAACACATGTAGAAAACAGGGTGGTCGCGGGCCACTCATTGGAGGGACACAAAAAAATCTTTGCGGACTTTCTGATGAAGCTTACGAGCGTTCACACCTAAGCCTCTTACAAGGTCAGCTATTTAGCTAAACATGAGCTCATGATCTAAATTTACACAATAATGAAGAAATCAGCTACAACGGGGAGACAATCAGCCAAAACAAGCAATATCAAAATTAGATTCCCTGGGCGATCCATCATATGTTGGAATAATCAGTTGCAAGGCAGAAAATATACATAAAACTCGATCTGAAACAAGGAACAAGGATGTTTTCAAAGACTGGTAGGATCTCTAAAACATTTTTAAAGTACATGTCATTGATAAAGCTAAATACTCAAAGTTTGTGTAATACAACAGATTCATCATTGAGAAGAGTGAAATTATGCTGTTTTGAAAACTATGGCAGCTCAGATTTTTTTGCGTAATTATATAAGAAGATTTCTCTAAAAATACACATTATTTCAAAGACTTATTGGCTGTGAAACAAGTTAAGGGTATTTCAAATGGCTTGTCTGCAAAGAAAGGTGAGACTAAGGGAATCACAGAAATTCGAGGGGAAAATAGGTCAATATATAAATTGCTATATGGTGAACTAAGCCTTAGGGCAGCAACAATGTAGAGAACCTGACCCTTAGAAACTTACAAGTAAGCTGGAATCTTCAAAAGTTCAAATCCTTATAAGTAAAAAGATATATTAAAATGAATTACAATGTGTTTTAATTTACATCAGAATATCAAAACAATAAACCCTGAGAAAATAGTAAAATGATTAATAAAGATATGAGCAGAACTTAATACAACAGAAAACGTATAAAATTTAGGAGATGTAGTAATTCCAAAGAATATTCTTTGAAAAGAGTTAAAAGACACATTTTGATTAAGGAAAAAAAAAAAAACATAAGTAAAGAATATACAGAAAGATTCAGGTCAATGTTATAGCAGAGAACATCTGAAATGCCAGTAAGTTTGAACATTTCTGTAAAGTGGACCATTTCCTAGCTCCTAAAGTGTACCAAAACTGACACAAGAGGAAAGCATTTAAGATCATCATGTCTGCCCTTGGCATTCTCGGAACGCCCTGGCCTCAGAATGCAGCATCTGTAGTCCATGGTAACATGAGGAGAGGGGGCGGAGCTGAGGGAGGTTGGAACACTGCCCTCACTGAGCGAGTGATTGTGGCCATCTCTGCTGTGACTGAACAAATGGAAGGGGAGCAGGGCGTCCAGTGCACGGCCCTCAGAGCCAGGCAGGGCCAGTGTGATTTCACAAGCATTTAGGCCCAGGCCATAGTGTGCCTTCTTTGTCTGCACAGCAGCCCAAACTCTAATCTTTCCACTCAGACCACCCTCTTACTTGAAGTGTGTGTGGAACCTGTCCGTGCAGTACACCTCGATGCAGAGCTAACCATAGGTCTGGGCATCGTAAGCTTCCTGCCAGCTGACCGAAGTTCGCAGGCAGATAGGTCAATGGGACACACGCGGAGAGTTTCCTGACCGAGCAACGGGTGGCCCAAAAACCCTGCCCCAGATCGGCGGCCGCAAAGCAGCCCTGTCTGAGTCCCTGCCTCTAGAGGGACTATTGGACCAACACTTGTAGAAAACGTGGTCCTCGCGGGCTACTCATTGGAGGGACACAAATAAATCTTTGCCGACTTTCTGATGAAGCTTACGAGCTTTCCCACCTAAGCCTATTACAAGGTCAGCTCTTTGGCTAAACATGAGCTCACGATCTAAATTTACACAATAATGAAGAAATCATCTACAAGGGGGACACAATCAGCAAAAATAATCAATACCAGAATTAGATTCCCTAGGCCATCCATCAAATGTTGGAATAATCAGGTGCAAGGCTGAAAATATACATAAAACTGGAACTGAAACAAGGAACAAGGATGTTTTCAAAGACTGGTAAGAAGTCTAAAACATTTTTAAAGTACATGTCATTGATGAAGCTAAATTCTCAAAGGTTGTGTAATACAACAGATTCATCATTGAGAAGAGTGAAATTATGCTGTTTTGAAAACTATGGCAGGTTAGATTTTCTGCCTAATTATATACGAAGATTTCTCTAAGAAGTACACATTATATCAAAGACTTATTGGCTGTGAAATAAGTTAAGGGTATTTCAAATGGCTTGTCTGCAAATGAAGGGGAGATGTAGGGAATCACAGAAAGCTCAGGGGAAAATAGGTCAATACATATATAGCTATATGGTGAACTAAGCCTTAGGCCAGCAACAATGAAGAGGAACTAACCCTTAGAAACTTACAAGTAAGTTGGAATCTTCAAAAGTTCAAATCTTTATAAGTAAAAAATTTATGAAAATGAATAATCAAGTGTTTTAATTGACATCAGAAGATCAAAACTATAAACCCTGAGAACATAGAAAAAAGATAAATAAAGATATGAGCAGAACTTAATACTACAGAAAACGTATAAAATTCAGGTGATGTAGTAAGTCCAAAGAATATTCTTTGAAAAGAGTTAAATGACACACTTTGATTAAGGAAAACCAAAACATAAGTAAAGAATATACAGAAAGAATCAGGACAATGTTATAGCAGAGAACATCTGAAATGCCAGTAAGTTTGAACATTTCTGTAAAGTGGACCATTTCCTAGCTCCTAAAGTTTACCAAAACTGACACAAGAGGAAACCATATAAGATCATCCTGTCTGCCCTTGGCATTCTCGGAACGCCCTGGCATCAGAATGCAGCATCTGTAGTCCATGGTAACCTGCAGAGAGGGGGCGGGGCTGAGGAAATTTGGAACACTGCCCTCACTCAAGGAGTGGTTGTGGCCATCTTTGCTGTGACTGAACAAAGGGCAGGGGAGCAGGGCGTCAAGGGCAGGGCCCTCAGATCCAGGTAGGCACAGTGGTGTGTCAAAAGAATTTAGGCCCAGGCCAAAGTGCGCATTCTTTGTCTGAACAGCTTCCCTAACTCTTACCTTTCCACTCAGGCCGCCCTCTTACTTGAAGTGTGTGTGGAACCTGTCCGCACAGTACACCTCCCTGCACATCTAACCTTAGGTCTGGGCATCATAGATTCCTGCCATGTGACCGAAGTTCGCAGGCTAATGGGTCCCTAGTACACACACGGAGAGGCTCCTGCCCGGGCCAGAGGCCCACACTGCCCCTGCCCCAGATCGAGGGACGCAAAGTAGCCCTGTTTGAGTGCCCTGCATCTAGCAGGAGTATTGGACCAACACTTGTAGAAAACGGGGTCCTTGCGGGCAACTAATTAGAGGAACACAAATAAATCATTGCCGACTTTCTGCTGAAGCTTACGAGCGTTCACACCTAAGCCTCTTACAAGGTCAGCTGTTTAGCTAAACATGAGCTCATGATCTAAATTTACACAATAATGAAGAAATCATGTACAAGTGGAGACTATCATCAAAAACAATCAATACAAGAATTAGATTCCCAAGGCCATCCATCTGATGTTGGAATAATCACGTGCAAGGCAGAAAATATACATAAAACTGGAACTGAAACAAGGAACAAGGATGTTTTCAAAGACTGGTAGGATCTCTAAAACATTTTTAAAGTACATGATATTGATAAAGCTAAATACTGAAATGTTGTGTAATACAACAGATTAATCACTGAGAAGAGTGAAATTATGCTGTTTTGAAAACTATGGCAGGTCCGATTTTCTGCCTAACTACATAAGAAGATTTATCTAAAAATGAACATTATTTCAAAGATTTATTGGCTGTGAAATAAGTTATGTGTTTTTCAAATGGCTTGTCTGCAAAAAAAGGTGAGATCTAAGGAATCAAAGAAAATCGAGGGGAAATTATGTCAATATATACATTGCTATATGGTGAACTAAGCCTTAGGCCAGCAACAATGTAGAGGACATGACCCTTAGAAACTTACAAGTAAGTTGGAATCTTCAAAAGTTCAAATCTTTATAAGTAAAAAGATTTATTAAATGAATATCCAAGTTTTAAAATTGACATCAGAATATCAAACCAATAAACCCTGAGAACATAGAAAAAAGATAAATAAAGATATGAGCAGAACTTAATACAACAGAAAACGTATAAACTTGAGGTGATTTAGTAAGTCCAAAGAATATTCTTTGAAGAGATTTCAAAGACACACTTTGATTAAGGAAAGCAAAAATATAAGTAAAGAATATACAGAAAGAATCAGGACAATGTTATAGCAGACAATATAAGAAATGACAGTAAATTTGAACATTTCTGTAAAGGGGACCACTTCCTAGCTCCTAAACTTTACCAAAACTGACACAAGAGGAAATCATTTAAGGTCATCATGTCTGCCCTTGGCATTCTCTGAACGCCCTGGCCTCAGAATGCAGCATCTATGGTCCATGGTAAACTGCAGAGATGGGTCGGGGCTGTGTGAGTTTGGAACACTGCCCTCAAAAGGGAGTGTGTGTGGCCATCTCTGCTGTGACTGAACAAAGGGCAGGGGAGCAGGGGGCCCAGGGCAGGGCCCTCAGAGCCCGGAAGGCACAGTGGTGTGTCACAAGCATTTAGTCCCAGGACAAAGGGCACCTTCGTTGTCTGCACAGCTGCCCAAACTCTCACTTTTCCAATCAGGCCGCCCTCTTAGTTGACGTGTGTGTAGAACCTGTCCACGCAGTACATCTCGCTGCACAGCTAACCATATGTCTGGGCCTCGTAACTTCCTGCCAGGTGACTGAAGTTCGTAGGCAGATGGGTCCCTGGGACTCATGCGGAGAGGCTCCTGCCGGGGCCACAGGCCACCCACTGCCCCTGCCCCTGATCGGGGACAGCCTAGCAGCCCTCTCAGATTCCCCTGACTCTACAGGTAATATTGGACCAACACTTCTGGAAGACGGGGTCCTCGCGGGCAACACATAGGAGGGACACAAAAAAGTATTTCCCAACATTCTGAGGAAACTTATGAGTGTTCAAACCTAAGCCTCTTACAAGGTCAGCTGTTTAGCTAACCAAGAGCTCATGATCCAAATTTACACAATAATGAAGACATCAGCTATAAGGGGAGACAATCAGCAAAAACAATAAATACCAGAATTAGATTCCCAAGACGATGAATCAGATGTTGGAATAATCAGGTGCAAGGCAGGAAATATACATAAAACTGGAACTGAAACAAGGAACCAGGATGTTTTCAAAGAAAGGTAGGTTCTCTAAAACATTTTTAAAGTACATGTCATTGATAAAGCTAAATACTAAAAGGTTGTGTAATACAACAGATTCATCACTGAGAAGAATGAAATTATGCTGTTTAGAAAACCATGGCAGGTTAGATTTTCTGCGTAAATATATATATATAATAAGATTTCTCTAAATAATACATATTATTTCAAAGACTTATTGGCTGTGAAATAAGTTAAGGGTATTTAAAATGGCTTGTCTGCAAAGAAAGGTGAGATATAGGGAATCACAGAAAGTCGATGGGAAAATATGTGAATATATACATTGCTATATGTTGCTCAAAGTATTAGGCTAGCAACAATGTAAAAGACCTGCCCCTTAGAATGTTGGAGTCTTCAAAAGTTCATATCTTTTTAAGTAAAAAGATTTATTAAAAATAATAACCAAATGTATTAATTGACATCAGAAGTTCAAAACAATAAACCCTGAGAACATAGAAAAAAGATAAATAAAGATAAGGGCAGAACTTAATACAACAGAAAACGTATAAAATTCAGGTGATTTAGAAGTCCAAAGAATATTCTTTGAAAAGATTTAAAAGACATGCTTTGATTAAGGAAAACAAAAACATAAGTAAAGAATATAGAGAAAGAGTCAGTATAATGTTATAGCAGAGAATATATGAAATGCCAGTAAATTTGAATATTTCTGTAAAGGGGACCATTTCCTAGCTCCCAAAGTTTACCAAAACTGACACAAGAGGATATCATTTAAGGTCATCATGTCTGCCCTTGGCATTCTCGCAATGCCCTGGCCTCAGAATGCAGCATCTGTTGTCCATGGTAACATGAGGAAAGGGGGCGGGGCTGAGGGAGGTAGAACACTGCCCTCACTGAGGGAGTGGGTTTGGCAATCTCTGCTGTGACTGAACAAAGGGCACGGGAGCAGGGGCCCAGGGCAGGGCCTTCAGAGCCCGGCAGCCCCAGTGGGGTGTCACAAGCATTTAGGTCCAGGCCAAAGAGCGCGTTCTTTGTCTGCACAGCTGCCCAAACTCTCACCTTTCCACTCAGGCCGCACTATTACTTGAATTGCGTTTGGAACCTGTCCGCACAGTACACCTCACTGCACCACTAAACATAGGTCCGAGCATCATAACTTCATGCATGGTGACCGAAGTTCGCAAGCAGATGGGTCCATGGGACACATCCGGAGAGTCTCCTGCCCGGGCCACAGGCCGCCCACTGCCCCTGCCCCAGATCGGGGAACACCTAGAAGCCCTTTCAGAGTCCCCTGACTCTACAGGGAATATTGGACCAACACTTCTGGAAGTTGGGATCCTCGCGGGCAACTCTATGGAGGGACACAAATAAATATTTCCCGACTTTCTGCTGAAACTTATGAGCGTTCACACATAAGCCTCTTACAAGGTCAGCTGTTTAGCTAAACATGAGCTCATGATCTAAATTTACAGAATAATGAAGACATCAGCTACAAGGGAAGACAATCAGCAAAAACAATCAATACCAGAATTAGATTCCCAAGGCCATCCATCAGATGTTGGAATAATCAGGTGCTAGTCAGGAAATATACATAAAACTGGAACTGAAACAAGGAACAAGGATGTTCTCAAAGACTGGTAGGATCTCAAAAACATTTTTAAAGTACATGTCATTGATAAAGCTAAATACTTAAAGGTTGTGTAATACAATAGATTAATCATTGAGAAAAGTGAAATTATGCTGTTTTGAAAACTATGGCAGGTCAGATTTTCTCCCTAATTATATAAGAAGATTTCTCTAAAAAAACACATTATTTCAAAGACTTATTGGCTGTGAAATAAGTTAAGGGTATTTCAAATGGCTTGTCTGCAAAGAAAGTTGAGATGTAGGGAATCACAGAAATTCGAAGGGAGAATATGCAAATATATACATTGCTATATGTTGAACTAAGACTCAGGCCAGCATCAATGTACAGAACCTGACCCTTAGTAAGTTACAAGTAAGTTGGAATCTTCAAAAGTTCAAATCTTTATAAGTAAAAATATTTATTAAAATGAATAACGAAGTGTTTTAATTGACATCAGGAGATCCAACCAATAAACCCTGAGAATATAGAAAAAACATAAATAAAGATATGCGCAGAAATTAATACAACAGAAAACTTATAAAATTGAGGTGAATTAGTATGTCCAAAGACTATTCCTTGAAAAGATTTAAAAGACACACTTTGATTAAGGAAAACAAAAACATATGTCAAGAATATACAGAAAGAATCAGGACAAGGTTATAGCAGAGAATACATGAAATGCCAGTAAATTTCAACATTTGTGTAAAATAGACCATTTCCTACCTCCTAAAGTTTACCAAATCTGACACAAAAGGAAATCATTTAAGGTCATCATGTCTGCCATTTGCATTCTCAGAACGCCCTGCCCTCAGAATGCAGCATGTGTAGTCCATGGTAACCTGCGGAGAGGGGGCTGAGCTGAGGCAGGTTGGAACACTGCCCTCACTGAGGAAGTGGGTGTGGCAATCTCTGATGTGACTGAATAAAGGACAGGGGAGCAGGGGGTCTAGGGCAGGGCCCTCAGAGCCAGGCAGGCCCTGTGGGGTGTCACAAGCATTTAGGCCCAGGACAAAGGGCGCCTTCTTTGTCTGCACAGCTGCCCAAACTCTCACATTTCCACTCAGGCCGCACAATTACTTAAAGTGTGTGTGGAACCTGTCCGCCCAGTACACCTCGCTGCACAGCTAACCATACGTCTGAGCATCGTAGCTTCCTGCCTGTGGACCGAAGTTCGCAGGAAGATGGGTCCCTGGGACAGAGGCTGTGAGGCTCATGACTGGGCCACAGGCCGCCCACAGACCCTTCCCCAGATCGGGGGACGCCAAGCAGCCATGTCTGAATCCCTAGCCTCTAGAGGGAATATTGGACCAACACTTCTATAAAACGGGGTCTCGCGGGCAACTCATTGGAGGGACACACATAAATCTTTGCCAACTTTCTGCTGAAACTTACGAGCGTTCACACCTAAGCCTCTTACAAGGTCAGCTGTTTAGCTAAACATGAGCTCATGATCCAAATTTACACAATAATGAAGAAATCATCTAAAAAGGGAGACAATCAGCAAAAACAATCAATACCAGAATTAGATTCCCTAGGACATCCATCAGATATTGGAATAATCATGTGCTAGGCAGAAAATATATATAAACCTGGAAATGAAACAAGGAATAAGGATGTTTTCAAAGACTGGTAGGATCCCTAAAACATTTTTAAAGTACATGTCATTGATAAAGCTAAATACTCAAAGGTTGTTTAATACAACAAATTAAGCAGTGAGAAGAGTGAAATTATGCTGTTTTGAAAACTATGGCAGGTGAGATTTTCTTCCTAATTATATAAGATGATTTCTCTAAAAAATACACATTATTTCAAAGACTTATAGGCTGTGAAATAACTTAAGGGTATTTCAAATGGCTTGTCTGCAAAGAAAGGTGAGATGTAGGGAATCACAGAAATTCGAGGGGAAAATATGTCGATATATACATTGCTATATGGTGGACTAAGCCTTAGGACGGCAACAGTGTAGAGGAATGGACCCTTAGAAACTTACAAGTAAGCTGGAATCTTTAAAAGTTCAAATCTTTATAAGTAAAAATATTTATTAAAATGAATAACCAAGTGTTTTAATTGACATCAGAAAATCAAATCAATAAACCCTGAGAACATAGAAAAAAGATAAATAAAGATATGAGCAGAACTTAATACAATAGAAAACGTATAAAATTCAGGGGATTTAGTAAGTCCAAAGAATATTCTTTAAAAAGATTTAAAAGACACACTTTGATTAAGGAAAACAAAAAAATAATTAAAGAATATACAGAAAGAATCAGGACAATGTTATAGCAGAGAATATATAAAATGCCAGTAAATTTGAACATTTCTGTAAAGTGTACCTTATTCTAGCTCCTAAAGTTTACCAAAACTGACACAAGAGGAAATCATTTAAGGTCATCATGTCTGCCCTTGGCATTCTCTGAATGCCCTGGACTCAGAACGCAGCATCTGTAGTCCATGGTAACCTGCGGAAAGTGGGTGCTTCTGAGGGAGGTTGGAACACAGACCTCACTGAGGGAATGGGTGTGGCCATCTCTGCTGTGACTGAACAAATTGCAGGAGAGGAGGGGTCTCAGGGCAGACCCCTCAAGCCCGGCAGGCTCATTGGGGTGTCACAAGCATTTAGGCCCAGACCAAAGGGCGCCTTCTTTTCTTCACAGCTGCCCAAAATCTGACCTTTCCACTCAGGCCGCCCTCTTACTTGAAGTGTGTGTGGAACCTGTCTGGGCAGTACACCTCGCTGCACAGGTAAACATATGTGTGAGCATCGTAGCTTCCTGCCAGGTGACCTTAGTTCGCAGGCAGATGTGTCCCTGGGACACAAGTGGAGACGCTCCTGCCTGGGCAACAGGCCGCCCTCTGCACCTGCCCCAGTTTGGGGGCTGCAAACAGCCCTGTCTGAGTCCCCTTCGTCTAGAGGTAGTATTGGACCAACACTTGTAGAAAACGGGGTCCTCCTGGGCAACTCATTGGAGGGACACATATAAATCTTTGCCGACTTTCTGTTGAAGCTTACGAGCTTTCAGACCTAAGCCTCTTACAGGGTCAGCTGTTTAGCTAAACATGAGCTCATGATCTAAACTTACACAGTAATGAATTAATCAGATACAAGGGGAGACAACCAGCGAAAACAATCAATACCAGAATTAGATTCCCTAGGCCATCCATCAGATGTTGGAATAATCAGGTGCAAGGCAGAAAATATACATAAAACTGGAACTGAAACAAGGAACAAGGATGTTTTCAAAGAATGATAGGATCTCGAAAACATTTTTAAAGTACATGTCATTGATAAGCTAAATACTCAAAACAGATTCATCATTGAGAAGAGTGAAATTATGCTGTTTTGAAAACAATGGCAGGTCAGATTTTCTGCCTATTTATATAAGAAGATTTCTCTAAAAAGTAAACATTATTTCAAGACTTATTGGCTGTGAAATAAGTTAAGGGTATTTCAAATGGCTTGTCTGCAAAGAAAGGTGAGATATAGGGAATCACCGAAAGTCGAGGGGAAAATAGGTCAATATATACGTTGCTATATGTTGAATTAAGCCTTCGGCCAGGAAGAATGTAGAGGACCAGACCTTAGAGACTTACAAGTAAGCTGGAATCTTCAAAAGATCAAATCTTTATAAGGAAAAAGATTTATTAAAATGAATAACCAAGTGTTTTAATTGACATCAGAAGATCAAACCAATAAAACCTCAGAACATAGAAAAAAGATACATAAAGATATGAGCAGAACTTAATACAACAGAAAACGTATAAAATTGAGGTGATATAGTAAGTACAAAGAATATTCTTTGAAAAGATTTAAAAGATACACTTTGATTAAGGAAAACAAAAACATAAGTAAAGAATATAGAGAAAGAATCAGTACAATGTTATAGCAGAGAATATAAGAAATGACAGTAAATTTGAACATTTTGTTAAAGGGGACCATTTCCTAGCTACTAACCTTAACCAAAACTGACACAAGAGGAAATCATATAAGGCCAAGTGGGGTGTCACAAGCATTTAGGCCCAGGCCAAAGGGCGCCTTCTTTGTCTGCACAGCAGCCCAAACTCTCACCTTTCCACTCAGACCGCCCTCTTACTTGAAGTCTGTGTGGAACCTGTCTGCACAGTACACCTCGCTGCAGAGCTAACCATAGTATGGGCATCGTAGCTTCCAGCCAGGTGACCAAAGTTCGCAGGCAGATGCGTCCCTGGGACACACGTAGAGAGGCTCCTGCCCGGACCACAGGCCACCGAATTCCCCTGCCACTGACCAGCGTACGCCAAGCAGCCCTGTATATGTCCCTATCCTCTACAGGGAATATTGGACCAACACTTCTATAAAACGGGGTCCTCGCGGCCAGCTCATTGGAAGGACACAAAAAAATCATTCCCGACTTTCTGCTGAAACTTACGAGCGTTCACACCTAAGCCTCTTACAAGGTCAGCTGTTTAGCTAAACATGAGCTCATGATCTAAATTTACACAATAATGAAGAAATCAGCTACAAGGTGAGACAATCAGCAAAAACAATCAATACCAGAATTAGATTCCCAAGGCCATCCATCAGATGTTACAATACTCAGGTGCAAGGAAGGAAATATACATAAAACTGGAACTGAAACAAGGAACAAGGATGTTTTCAAAGACTGGTAGGCTCTCTAAAATATTTTTAAAGTACAGGTCATTGATAAAGCTAAATAGTCAAAGGATGTGTAATACAACAGATTAATCATTGAGAAGAGTGAAATTATGCTGTTTTGAAAACTATGGCAGGTCAGATTTTCTGCCTAATTTTATAAGAAGATTTTTCTAAAAAATACACATTATTTCAAAGACTTATTGGCTGTGAAATAAGTTAAGGGTATTTCAAATGGCTTGTATGCAAAGGAAGGTGAGATGTAGGGAATCACAGAAATTTGAAGGGAAAATATGTCAATATATACATTGCTATATGTTGAACTAAGACTCAGGCCAGCAACAATGTACAGAACATGACCATTAGAAAGTTACAAGTAAGTTGGAATCTTCAAAAGCTCATATATTTATAAGTAAAAATATTTATTAAAATGAATAACGAAATGTTTTCATTGACATCAGAAGATCAAACCAATAAACCGAGAGAATATAGGAAAAATATAAATAAAGATATGAGCAGAACTTAAACAACAGAAAACTTATAAAATTGAGGTAATTTAGGAAGTCCAAAGAATATTCTTTGAAAAGATTTAAAAGACACACTTTGATTAAGGAAAACAAAAACATAAGTAAAGAATATAAAGAAAGAATCAGGACAAAGTTATAGCAGAGAATACATGAAATGCCAGTAAATTTGAACATTTGTGTAAAGTAGACCATTTCCTAGCTCCTAAAGTTTACCAAAACTGACACAAGAGGAAATCATTTAAGGTCATCATGTCTGCCCTTGGCATTCACGAAACGCCCTGGCGTCAGAAAGCATCATCTGTAGTCCATGGTAACCTGCGGAGAGGGGGCGGGGCTGAGGGAGGCTGGAACACTGCCCTCACTGAGGGAGTGGGTGTGGCCATCTCTGCTGTGACTTAACAAAGGGCAGGGTAGCAGGGGCCCAGGGCAGGGCCCTCAGAGCCCGGCAGACCCAGTGGGGTGTCACCAGCATTTAGGCCCAGGCCAAAGGGCGCCTTCTTTGTCTGCACGTCTGCCAAACTCTCACCTTTCCACTCAGGCCGCCCTCTAACTTGAAGTGTGTGTGGAACCTGTCCTCGAAGTACACCTCGCTTCACAGATAACCATATATCTGGGCATCATATTTTCCTGCCAGGAGACCGAATTTCGCAGACAGATGGGTTCCTGTGACACACGCAGAGAGGCTCCAGCCCAGGCCACGGGCCGCCCACAGCCCCTGCCCCAGATCGGGGGCCGGCAAGCAGCCCTGTCTGAGTCCCCTGCCTCCAGAGGGAGTACTGGACCAACATTTTAGAAAAATGGCTTCTCGCGGGAAACTCATTGTAGGGACAGAAATAAATATTTGCCGACTTTCTGATGAAGCTTACGAGGGTTCACACCTAAGCCACTTACAAGTTCAGCTGTTTAGCTAAACATGAGCTCATGATCTAAATTTACACAATAATGAAGATATCAGCTACAAGGGGAGACAATCAGCAAAAACAATCAATACAACAATTAGATTCCTTAGGACATCCGTCAGAAGTTGGAATAATGAGGTGCAAGGCAGAAAATATACATAAAACTCTAACTGAAACAAAAACAAAGATGTTTTCAAAGACTGGTAGGATCTCTAAAACATTTTTAAAGTACATGTCATTGATAAAGCTATATACTCAAAGGTTGTGTAATACAACAGATTAATCATTGAGAAGAGTGAAATTATGCTGTTTTGAAAACTATGGCAGGTCCGATTTTCTGCCTAATTATATAAGAAGGTTTCTCGAAAAAATACACATTATTTCAAAGACTTATTGGCTGTGAAGTAAGTTAAGGGTATTTCAAATGGTTTGTCGGCAAAGAAAGGTGAGATGTAGGGAATCAAAAAAGTCGAGGGGAAAATATGTCAATTTATACATTGCTATAGGGTGAACTAAGCCTTAGGCCAGCCACAATGTAGAGGACCTGACCCTTAGAAACTTACAAGTAAGCTGGAATCTTCAAAAGTTTAAATCTTTATAGGTAAAACGATTTATTAAAATGAATAACCGAGTGTTTTAATTGACATCAGAAGATCAAAACAATAAACCCTGAGAACATAGAAAAAAGATAAATAAAGATATGAGCAGAACTTAATACAACAGAAAACGTATAAAATTCAGGTGATGTAGTAAGTCCAAAGAATATTCCTTGGAAAGATTTAAAAGACACACTTTGATTAAGGAAAACAAAAACATAAGTCAAGAATATACAGAAAGAATCAGGACAATGTTATAGCAGAGAATATATGAAATAGCAGTAAATTTGAACATTTCTGTAAAGGGGACCATTCCCTAGCTCCTAAAGTTTACCAAATCTGACACAAAAGGAAATCATTTAAGGT
The DNA here is from genome assembly GCF_964165515.1 of Mesoplodon bidens. Lineage (NCBI taxonomy): Eukaryota > Metazoa > Chordata > Mammalia > Artiodactyla > Ziphiidae > Mesoplodon > Mesoplodon bidens. The sequence continues at coordinate 617,895 of NW_027672491.1, forward strand.
CATCCTGTCTGCCATTGGCATTCTCAGCACTCCCTGGCCTCAGAATGCAGCATCTGTTGTCCATGGTAACATGCGGAGTGGGGGAGGAGCTGAGGCAGGTTGGAACACTGCCGTCACTGAGGAAGTGGGTGTGGCAATCTCTGATGTGACTGAAAAAAGGGCAGGGGAGCAGGAGGTCTAGGGCAGGGCCCTCACAGCCCGGCAGGCCCAGTGTGGTTTCACAAGCATTTAGGCCAAGGCCAAAGGGCGCCATCTTTGTCTGCTCAGCTGCCCAATCTCTCACCTTTCCACTCAGCCCGCCCTCTTACTTGAAGTGTGTGTGGAACCTGTCTGCACAGTACACCTCGCTGCAAAGTTAACCATAGGTCTGGGCATCGTAGCTTCCTGCCAGGTGACCGAAGTTCGCAGGCAGATGGGTCCCTGGGACACAGGCTGTGAGGCTCCTGCCTGGGCCTCGGGCCTCCCACTGCCCCTGCCCCAGATTGGTGCCGCCAAGGATCCCTGTCTAAATCTCTAGCCTCAAGAGGGAATATTGGACCAACACTTCTATAAAACGGGGTCTCGCGGGCAACTCATTGGAGGGACACACATAAATCTTTGCCAACTTTCGGCTGAAACTTACGAGTGTTCACACCTAAGACTCTTACAAGATCAGCTGTTTAGCTAAACATGAGCACATGATCTAAATTTACACAATAATGAATAATCAGCTACAAGGGGAGACAATCAGCAAAAACAATCAATACCAGAATTAGATTCCCAAGGCCATCCATCAGATGTTGGAATAATCAGGTGCAAGGCAGGAAATAAACATAAAACTGGAACTGAAACAATGAACAAGGATGTTTTCAAAGACTGGTAGGCACTCTAAAATTTTTTTAAAGTACATGTCATTGATAAAGATAAATAGTCAAAGGATGTGTAATACAACAGATTCATTATGAAATTATGCTGTTTTGAAAAGTATGGCAGGTGAGATTTTCTGCCTAATTATATAAGAAGATTTGTCTAAAAAATACACATTATTTCAAAGACTTATTAGCTCTGAAATAAGTTAACGGTATTTCAAATGGCTTGTCTGCAAAGAAAGGTGAGATGTAGGGAATCACAGAAATTCGAAAGGAAAATAGGTCAATATATACATTGCTATATGTTGAAATAAGACTCAGGCCAGCAACAATGTACAGAACCTGACCATTAGAAAGTTACAAGTAAGTTGGAATCTTCAGAAGCTCAAATCTTTATAAGTAAAAATATTTATTAAAATGAATAACCAAGTGTTTTAATTGACATCAGAAAATCAAAACAATAAACCCTGAGAACATAGAAAAAAGATAAATAAAGATATGAGCAGAACTTAATACCACAGAAAACGTATACAATTCAGGTCAGGTAGTAAGTCCAAAGAATATTCTTTGAAAAGATTTAAAAGACACACTTTGATTAAGGAAAACACAAACATAATTAAAGAATATACAGAAAGAATCAGGACAATGTTATAGCAGAGAAAATATGAAATAGCAGTAAATTTCAACATTTCGGTAAAGGGGACCATTAACTAGCTCTTAAGTTTACCAAAACTGACACAAAAGGAAATAATTTAAGGTCATCATGTCTCCCATTGGCATTCTCAGAACGCCCTGGCCTCAGAATGCAGCATCTGTAGTCCATGGTAACCTGCGGAGAGGGGGCGGTGCTGAGGGAGTTTAGAACACTGCCCTCGCTGAGGGAGTGGGTGTGGCCGTCTGTGCTGTGCCTGAACATAGGGTAGGGGAACAGGGTGCCAAGGTCAGGGCCCTCAGAGCCCGGCAGGCCCAGTGGGTTGTCTAAAGCATTTTGACCCAGGCCAAAGGGCGCCTTCTTGTGTGCACAGCTGCCCAAACACTCACCTTTCCACTCAGGCCGCCCTCTTACTTAAAGTGTGTGTGGAACCTGTCCGCACAGTACACCTCGCTGCACAGCTAACCATAGGTCTGGGCATCATAGCTTCCTGCCACGTGACCAAAGTTCACAGGCAGATGTGTACCTGGGAAACCCTCGGAGAGGCTCCAACTTGGGCCACACGCTGGACACAGCCCCTGACCCAGATCGGAGGCCACATAGCAACCCAGTCTGAATCCCCTGCCTCTAGAGGAGGTATTTGAACAACACTTCTAGAAAACGGGGTCCTTATGGGCAACTCATTGGAGGGACACAAATAAATCTTCGCCGAATTTCTGCTGAAACTTACGAGCATTCAGAACTAAGCCTGTTACAAGGTCAGCTGTTTAGCTAAATATGAGCTCATGATCTAAATTTACACAATAATGAAGAAATCCGCTACAAGGGAGACAATCAGCAAAAACAATCAATACCAGAATAAGATTCCCAAGGCCATCCATCACATGTTGGAATAATCAGGTGCAAGGCAGAAAATATACATAAAACTCGAACTGAAACAAGGAACAAGGATGTTTTCAAAGACTGGTAGGATCTCTAAAACATTTTTAAAGTACACGTCATTGATAAAGCTAAATACTCAAATGTTGTGTAATACAACAGATTCATCATTGAGAAGAGTGAAATTATGCTGTTTTGAAAACTATGGCAGATCACATTTTCTTCCTAATTATATAAGAAGATTTATCTAAAAAATACACATTATTTCAAAGACTTATTTGCTGTGAAATAAGTTAAGGGTATTTCAAATGGCTTGTCCGCAAAGAAAGGTGAGATGTACGGAATCACAGAAAGTCGAGGGGATAATATGTCAATATATACATTGCTATATGGTGAACTAAGGCTTATGCCAGCAACAATGTAGTTGACCTGATCCTTAGAAAATTACAAGTAACCTGGAATCTTTAAAAGTTCTTATCTTTATAAGTAGAAAATATTTATTATAATGAATTAACAAGAGATTAAATTGACATCAGAAGATAAAACAATAAACCCTGAGAACATAGAAAAAAGATAAATAAAGTTATGAGGAGAACTTAATACAACAGAAAACGTATAAAATTGAGGTGATGTAGTAACTCCAAAGAATATACTTTGAAATGATTTAAAAGACACACTTTGATAAAGGAAAACAAAAACGTATGTAAAGAATATACAGAAAGAGTCAGGACAATGTTATAGCAGAGAATATATGAAATGCCAGTAAATTTGAACATTTCTGTAAAGGGGACCATTTCCTAACTCCTAAAGTTTACAAAAACTGACACAAGAGGAAATCATTTAAGGTCATCATGTCTGCCCTTGGCATTCTCTGAACGCCCTGGCCTCAGAAGGCAGCATCTGTAATCCATGGTAACCTGCGGAGAAGGGGTGGGGTGAGGAAGATTGTAACACGGCCCTCACTGAGGGAGTGGGTGTGGCCACCTCTGCTGTGACTGAACAAATGGCAGTGGAGCAGGGGGCCAAGGGCAGGGACCTCAGAGACTGACAGGCCCAGTGGTGTGTCACAAGCATGTAGGCCCAGGCCAAAGGGTGCCTTTTTAGTCTGCAGAGCTGACTAAACTCTCACCTTTCCACTCAGGCCGCCCGCTTACTTGAAGTGTGTGTGGAACCTGTCCACGCAGTACCCCTCGCTGCACAGCTAACCATAGGTCTGGGCCTCGTGTCTTTCTGCCAGGAGACCTAAATTCGCAGGCACATGGGTCCCTGGGTCACACGCAGAGAGGCTCCTGTTCGGGCCACAGGCCACCCTACTACCCCTGCAACAGATCGGAGGCCGCCAAGGAGCGCTGTCTGTGTCCACTGCCTGTAGAGGGAGTATTGGACCAACAGTTGTAGAAAATGGGGTCCTCGTGGGCAACTCATTGGAGGGACACAAATAAATCTTTGCCGTCTTTCTGCTGAAATTTATGAGCGTTCACACCTAAGCCTCTTATAAGGTCAGCTGTTTAGCTAAACATGAGCTCATGATGTAAATTTACACAATAATGAAGAAATCAGCTACAAGGGGAGACAGTCAGCAAAAGCAATCAGTACAAGAATTAGATTCCCAAGGCCATCCATCATATGTTGGAATTATCAGGTGAAAGGCACAAATATATACATAAAACTGGAACTAAAACAAGGATCAAGAATGTTTTCAAAGACAGGAATTATCTCTAAAATATTTTTAAAGTACATGTCATTGAAAAAGCTAAATACTCAAAGGTTGTGTAATACAACAGATTCATCATTGAGAAGAGTGAAATTATGCTGTTTTGAAAACTATGGCAGGTCATATTTTCTGCCTCATTATATAAGAAGATTTCTCTACAAATACACATTATTTCAAAGACTTATTGGCTATGAAATAAGTTAAGGGTATTTCAAATGTCTTGTCTGCAAAGAAAGGTGAGATGTAGGGAATCACAGAAAGTGGAGGGTAAAATATGTCAATATATACATAGCTGTATATTGAACTACGCCTTAGGCCTGAAACAATGTAGAGGACATGACCCTTAGAAAGTTAAAGTTAGCTGGAATCTTCAAAAGTTCAAATCTTTATAAGTAAAAATATTTATTAAAATGAATAACCAAGTGTTTTTTTTTTTTTTTTGCGTTATGCGGGACTCTCACTGTTGTGGTCTCTCCCCTTGCGGAGCGCAGGCTCCGGACGCACAGGCTCAGCGGCCATGGCTCACGGGCCTAGCCGCTCTGCGGCATGTGGGATCTTCCCAGACCGGGGCACGAACCCGTGTCCCCTGCATCGGCAGGCGGTCTCTCAACCACTGCGCCACCAGGGAAGCCCAATAACCAAGTGTTTTAATTGACATCAGAAGGTCAAAATAATACATCCTGAGAACATAGAAAAAAGATAAATAAAGATATGAGCAGAACTTAATACAACAGAAAACGTATAAAATTCAGGTGATGTAGTAAATCCAAAGAATATTCTTTGAAAAGATTTAAAAAACAAACTTTGATTAAGGAAAACAAAAACATAATTAAAGAATATATAGAAATAATCAGGACAATGTTATAGCAGAGAATATATGAAATGCCAGTTAATTTGAACATTTCTGTAAAGTGGACCATTTCCTAGCTCCTACACTTTACCAAAACTGACACAAGAGGAAACCATTTAAAGTCATCATGTCTGCCCTTGGCATTCTCAGAACGCCCTGGCTTCAGAATGCAGCGTCTGTAGTCCATGGTAACCTGCGGAGACGGGCCGTTGCTGAGGGAGTTTGGAACACTGCCCTCACTGAGGGAGTGGGTGTGGCTATCTCTGCTGTGACTGAACAAAGGGCAGGGGAGCAGGGGGCCCGGGGCAAGGCCCTCAGAGCCCGGCAGGCCCAGTGGGGTGTCACAAGCATTTAGGCCCAGGACAAAGGGCGCCTTCTTTGTCTGCACAGCTGCCCATACTCTCACCTTTCCACTCATGCTTCACTCTTACTGGAAGTGTGTTTGGAACCAGTCTGCATAGTACACCTCGCTGCCCAGCCAACCATAGGTCTGGGCATCGTAGCTTGCTACCAGGTGACCGAAGTTCGCAGGCAGGTGGGTCCATGGGACACAAGCGAAAAGGCTCCTGCCGGGGCCACAAGACGCCCACTGCCCCTGCCCCAGATCAGGGGCCACAAAGCAGCCCTGTCTGAGTCCCCTGCCTCTAGAGGGCGTATTGGACCAACACTTCTAGAAAACTTGGTCCTAGTGGGCAACTCATTGGAGGGACACAAATAAATCTTTTCCGACTTTCTGGTGAAACTTACGAGCGTTCACACCTAAGCCTCTTACAAGGTCAGCTGTTTAGCTACATATGAGCTTATGATCTAAATTCACACAATAATGAAGAAATCAGCTGTGCGGGGAGACAATCAGCCAAAACAATCAATACCAGAATTAGATTACCAAGGCCATTCATCAGATGTTGGAATAATCAGGTACAAGGCAGAAAATATACATAAAACTGGAACTGAAACAAGGAACAAGGATGTTTTCACAGACTGGTATTATCTCTAAAACATTTTTAAAGTACATGTCACTGATAAAGCTAAATACTCAAAGCTTGTGTAATACAACAGATTAATCATTGAGAAGAGTGAAATTATGCTGTTTTGAAAACTATGGCATGTGAGATTTTCTGCGTAATTATAAAAGAAGATTTCTCTAAAAATACACATTATTTCAAAGACTTATTGGCTGTGAAATAAGTTAAGGGTAATTCAAAGGGCTTGTCTGCAAAGAAAGGTGAGATGTAGGGAATCACAGAACGTCGAGGGGAAAATATGTCCATATATACATTGCTATAGGGTGGACTAAGCCTTAGGCCAGCAACAATGTAGAGGACTTGACCCTTAGCAACTTACAAGTAAGCTGGAATCTTCAAAAGTTCAAATCTTTATAAGTAAAAACATTTATTAAAATGAATAACCAAGTGTTTTAATTGACATCAGAAAATCAAACCAATAAACCCTGAGAACATGGAAAAAAGATAAATAAAGATATGAGCAGAACTTAATACAACAGAAAACATATATAATTGAGTTGATTTAGTAAGTACAAAGAATATTCTTTGAAAAGATTTAAAAGACACACTTTTATTAAGGGAAACAAAAACATAAGTAAAGAATATACAGAAAGTATCAGGACAATGTTATAGCACAGAATATATGAAATGCAGTAAATTTGAATATTTCTGTAATTGGGACCATTTCCTAGCTCCCAAAGTTTAACAAAACTGACACAAGATGAAATCATTTAAGGTCATCATGTCTGCCCTTGGCATTCTCAGAACGCCCTGGCCTCACAATGCAGCATCTGTAGTCCATGGTAACCTGCGGAGAGTGGGCGGGCCTGAGGGAGTTTGGAATACTGCGCTCACTGAGGGAGTGGGTGTGGCCATCTCTGCTGTGACTGAACAAAAGTCAGGGGAGCAACGGGCCCAGGGCAGTGCCCTCAGAGCCCGGAAGGCCCAGTGGCGAGTCAGAAGCATTTAGGACCAGGCCAAAGGGCGTCTTCTTTTTCTGCACAGCTGCCCAAACTCTCACCTTTCCACTCCGACCGCCCTCTTACTTGAAGTGTGTGTGGAACCTGTCTGCGCAGTACACCTCGCTGCACAGCTAACCATAGGTCTGGGCATTGTTGCTTTCTGCCAGGTGACTGAAATTTGCAGGCAGATGGGTACCTGGGACACACGCGGAGAGTCTCCTTCCCGGGCCACAGGCCGCCCAGTGCCCCTGCTCCAGATCAGGGGCCGCAAAGCTGCCCTGTCTGTGTCCCCTGCCTGTAGAGGGAGTATTGGACCAACACTTCTAGAAAACGGGGTCCTTGTGGGCAACTCATTGGAGGGACACAAATACATCTTTGCCGACTTTCTGCTGAAACTTACGAGCATTCACACCTAAGCCTCTTACATAGTCAGCTGTTTAGCTAAACATGAGCTCATGATCTAAATTTACACAATAATGAAGAAATCAGCTACAAAGGGAGACAATCAGCAAAAACAATCAATACCAGAATTAGATTCCCTAGGACATCCGTCAGAAATTGGAATAATCAGGTGCATGGCAGTAAATATACATAAAACTCTAACTGAAACAAGAACAAGGATGTTTTCAAAGACTGATAGGATCTCTAAAACATTTTTAAAGTACATGTCATTGATAAAGCTATATACTCAAAGGTTGTGTAATACAACCGATTAATCATTGAGAAGGGTATAATTATGCTGTTTTGAAATCTATGGCAGGTCAGATTTTCTGCCTAATTATATAAGAAGATTTCTCTAAAAAATACACATTATTTCAACGACTTATTGGCTGTGAAATAATTAAGGATATTTCAAATGGCTTGTCTGCAAGGAAAGGTGAGATGTAGGGAATCACAGAAAGTCGAGGGGAAAATATGTCAATATATACATTGCTATTCGTTGAACTAAGCCTTACGCCAGGAACAATGTAGAGGTCCTGACCCTTAGAAACTTACAATTAAGCTGGAATCTTTAAAGTTCAAGTCTGTTTTTTTTTGCTTTATAACATATTTAATCAGTTATACCTATACATATGTTCCCATATCTCCTCCCTTTTGTGTCTCCCTCCCACCCTCCCTATCCCACCCCTCCAGGTGGTCAAAAAGCAGCAAGCTGATCTCCCTGTGCTATGCGGCTTCTTCCCACTAGCTATCTACCTTACGTTTGGTAGTGTATATATGCCCATGCCTGTCTTTCACTTTGTTACAGCTCACCCTTCCCCCTCCCCATATCCTCAAGTCCATTCTCTAGTAGGTTTGTGTCTTTATTCCTGTCTTACCCCTATGTTCTTCATGACATTTTTTTTCTCTAATTCCATATATATGTGTCAGCATACAGTATTTCTCTTTCTCTTTCTGACTTACTTCACTCTGTATGACAGACTCTAGGTCTATCCACCTCATTACAAATAGCTCAATTTCATTTCTTTTTATGGCTGAGTAATATTCCATTGTATATATGTGCCACATCTTCTTTACCCATTCATCCGATGATGGACACTTAGGTTGTTTCCATCTCCGGGCTATTGTAAATAGGGCTGCTATGAACATTTTGGTACATGTCTCTTTTTGAATTATGGTTTTCTCAGGGTATATGCCCAGTAGTGGGATTGCTGGGTCATATGGTAGTTCTATTTTTAGTTTTTTAAGGAACCTCCATACCGTTCTCCATAGTGGCTGTACCAATTCACACTCCCACCAGCAGTGCAAGAGTGTTCCCTTTTCTCCACACCCTCTCAAGCTTTTATTGTTTCTAGATTTCTTGATGATGGCCATTCTGACTGGTGTAAGAAGATATCTCATTGTAGTTTTGACTTTCATTTCTGTAATGATTAATGAGGTTGAGCATTCTTTCATGTGTTTGTTGGCAGTCTGTGTATCTTCTTTGGAGAAATGCCTATTGAAGTCTTCTGCCCATTTTTGGATTGGGTTGTTTGTTTTTTTCTATTGAGCTGCATGAACTGTTTACAAATTTTGGAAATTAATCCTTTTTCAGTTGCTTCATTTGCAAATATTTTCTCCTATTCTGAGAGTTGTCTTTTGGTCTTGTTTATGGTTTCCTTTGCTGTGCAAAACCTTTGAAGTTTCATTAGAGCCCATTTGTTTATGTTTGTTTTTATTTCCATTTCTCTAGGAGGTGGGTCAAAAAGGATCTTGCTGTGATTTACGTCATAGAGTGTTCTGCCTATGTTTTCCTCTAAGAGTTCGATAGTTTCTGGCCTTACATTTAGGTCTTTAATCCATTTTGAGCTTATTTTTGTGTATGGTGTTAGGAAATGATCTAATCTCATACTTTTACATGTCCCTGTCCAATTTTCCCAGCACCATTTATTGAAGAGACAGTCCTTTCTCCACTGTACATTCCTGCCTCCTTTATCAAAGATAAGTTGACCATATGTGTGTGGGTTCATATCTGGGCTTTCTATCCTGTTCCATTGATCTATATTTCTGTTTTTGTGCCAGTACCACACTGTCTTGATTACTGTGGCTTTGTAGTATAGTCTGAAGTCAGGGAGCTTGATACCTCCAGCTCCATTTTTCATTCTCAAGATTGCTTTCACTATTCGGGGTCTTTTGTTTTTCCAAACAAATTGTGAATTTTTTTGTTCTAGTTCTGTGAAAAATGCCAGTGGTAGTTTGATAGGGATTGCATTGAATCTGTAGATTGCTTTTGGTAGTAGAGTCATTTTCACAATATTGACTCTTCCAATCCAGGAGCATGGTATATCTCTCCATCTCTTTGTATCATCTTTAATTTCTTTCATGAGCGTCTTATAATTTTCTGCATACAGGTCTTTTGTCTCCTTAGGTAGGTTTATTCCTAGATATTTTATTCTTTTTGTTGCAATGGTAAATGGGAGTGTTTTCTTGATTTCACTTCCAGATTGTTCATCATTAGTGTACAGGCATGCCAGAGATTTCTGTGCATTAATTTTGTATCCTGCTACTCTACCAAATTCATTGATTAGTTCCAGTAGTTTTCTGGTAGCATCTTTAGGATTCTCTATATATAGTATCATGTCATCTGCAAACAGTGACAGCTTTACTTCTTCTTTTCCAATTTGTATTCCTTTTATTTCCTTTTCTTCTCTGATTGCTGTGGTTAAAACTTCCAAAACTAAGTTGAATAAGTGTGGTGAGAGTGGGCAGCCTTGACTTGTTCCTGACCTTAGTGGAAATTGTTTCAGTTTTTCACCATTGAGGACAATGTTGGCTGTGGGTTTGTCATATATGGCCTTTATTATGTTGAGGAAAGTTCCCTCTATGCCTACTTTCTGCAGGGTTTTTTTTTTTTTTTTTTTTTTTTTTTTTTTTTTGCTGTACGCGGGCCTCTCACTGCTGTGGCCTCTCCCGTTGCGGAGCACAGGCTCCGGACACACAGGCTCCGCGGCCATGGCTCACGGGCCCAGCCGCTCCGCGGCATGTGGGATCTTCCGGGATAGGGGCACGAACCCGTGTCCCCTGCATCGGCAGGCGGACTCTCAACCACTGCGCCACCAGGGAAGCCCTCTGCAGGGTTTTTATCATAAATGGGTGTTGAATTTTGTCGAAAGCTTTCTCTGCATCTATTGAGATGATCATATGGATTTTCTTCTTCAATTTGTTAATATGGTGTATCACATTAATTGATTTGTGTATATTGAAGAATCCTTGCATTCCTGAAATAAACCCCACTTGATCATGGTGTATGATCCTTTTAATGTGCTGCTGGACTCTGTTTGCTAGTATTTTGTTGAGGATTTTTGCATCTATGTTCATCAGTGATATTGGCCTGTAGATTTCTTTCTTTGAGACATCCTTGCCTGGTTTTGGTATCAAGGTGATGGTGGTCGCGTAGAATGAGTTTGGGAGTGCTCCTCCCTCTGCTATATTTTGGAAGAGTTTGAGAAGGATAGGTGTTAGCTCTTCTCTAAATGCTTGATAGAATTCGCCTGTGAAGCCATCTGGTCATGGGCTTTTGTTTGTTGGAAGAATTTTAATCACAGTTTCAATTTCAGTGCTTGGGATTGGTGTATTCATATTTTCTATTTCTTCCTGAGTCAGTCTTGGCAGGTTGTGCATTTCTAAGAGTTTGTCCATTTCTTCCAGGTTGTCCATTTTATTGGCATAGAGTTGCTTGTAGTAATCTCTCATGATCTTTTGTATTTCTGTAGTGTCAGTTGTTACTTCTCCTTTTTCATTTCTAATTCTATTGATTTGAGTCTTCTCCCTTTTTTCTCGATGAGTCTGGCTAATGGTTTGTCAATTTTGTTTATCTTCTCAAAGAACCAGCTTTTAGTTTTATTGATCTTTGCTATTGTTTCCTTCAATTCTTTTTCATTTATTTCTGATCTGATCTTTATGATTTCTTTTCTTCTGCTAACTTTGGGGGATTTTTGTTCTTCTTTCTCTAATTGCTGTAGGTACAGGGTCAGTTTGTTTACTCGAGATGTTTCCTGTTTCTTAAGGTGGGATTGTATTGCTATATACTTCCCCCTTAGAACTGCTTTTGCTGCGTCCCATAGGTTTTGGGTCGTAGTGTCTCCATTGTCATTTGTTTCTAGGTATTATTTTTTATTTCCTCTTTGATTTCCTCAGTGATCACTTCGTTATTGAGTAGTGTATTGTTTAGCCTCCATGTGTTTGTATTTTTTACAGATCTTTTCTTATAATTGATGTCTACTCTCACAGCATTGTGGTCGGAAAAGATACTTGATACAATTTCAATTTTCTTAAATTTACCAAGGCTTGATTTGTGACCCAAGATATGATCTATCCTGGAGAATGTTCCATGAGTACTTGGGAAAAGTGTGTATTCTGTTGTTTTTGGATGGAATGTCCTATAAATATCCATTAAGTCCATCTTGTTTAATGTAGCATTTAAAGCTTGTGTTTCCTTGTTTATTTTCATTTTGGATGATCTGTCCATTGGTGAAAGTGGGGTGTTAAAGTCCCCTACTATGAGTGTGTTACTGTCGATTTCCCCTTTTATGGCTGTTAGTATTTGCCTTATGTATTGAGGTGCTCCTATGTTGGGTGCATAATTATTTACAATTGTTATATCTTCTTCCTGGATCGATCCCTTGATTATTATGTAGTGTCCTTCTTTGTCTCTTCTAGTAGTCTTTCTTTTAAAGTCTATTTTGTCTGATATGAGAATTGCTACTCCAGCTTTCTTTTGATTTCCATTTGCATGGAATATCTTTTCCATCCCCTTTCTTTCAATGTGTATGTGTCTCTAAGTCTGAAATGGGTCTCTTGTAGACAGCATATAAATGTGTCTTGTTTTTGTATCCATTCAGCCAACCTGTCTCTTTTGGTGGGAGCATTTAGTCCATTTACATTTAAGGTAATTATTGGTATGTATGTTCCTATTCCCATTTCCTTAATTGCTTTGGGTTCGTTATTGTAGGTATTTTCCTTTTGTTGTGTTTCTTGCTTAGAGAAGTTCCTTTAGCATTTGTTGTAAAGCTGGTTTGGTGGCGCTGAACTCTCTCAGCTTTTGCTTGTCTGTAAAGGTTTTAATTTCTCCATCAAATCTGAATGAGATCCTTGCTGGGTAGAGTAATCTTGGTTGCAGGTTTCTCTCCTTCATCACTTTAATTATGTCCTGCCACTCCCTTCTTGCTTGTAGAGTTTCTGCTGAGAGATCAGCTGTTAACCTGATGGCGATTCCCTTGTGTGTTATTTGTTGTTTTTCCCTTGTGGCTTTTATTATGATTTCTTTGTGTTTAATTTTTGACAGTTTGATTAATATGTGTTTTGGCATATTTTTCCTTGGATTTATTCTGTATCGCACTCTCTGTGCCTCCTGGACTTGATTAACTATTTCCTTTCCCATATTAGGGAAGTATTCAACTATAATCTCTTCAAATATTTTCTCTGTCCCTTTCTTTTTCTCTTCTTCTTCTGGAACCCCTATAATTCGAATGTTGGTGCGTTTAGTGTTGTCCCAGAGGTCTCTGAGACTGTCCTCTATTCTTTTTTCTTTATTTTGCTCTGCAGCAGTTATTTCCACTATTTTATCTTCCACCTCACTTATCCGTTCTTCTCCCTCAGTTATTCTGCTATTGATCCCATCTAGAGTACTTTTCATTTCATTTATTGTGTTTTTAATCGATGCTTGATTCATCTTTAGTTCTTCTAGGTCCTTGTTAACTGTTTCTTGCATTTTGTCTATTCTATTTCCAAGATTTTGGATCTTGGAATTAGAATCTTGGATCAGCTTTACTATCATTATTCTGAATTCTTTTTCAGGTAGACTGACTATTACGTCTTCATTTGTTAGGTCTGGTTGGTTTTTATCTTGCTCCTTCACCTGCTGTGTGTTTTTCTGTCTTCTCATTTTGCTTATGTTACTGTGTGTGGGGTCTCCTGTTTGCAGGCTGCAGGTTCGTAGTTCCCATTGTTTTTGGTGTCTGTCCCCAGTGGCTAAGGTTGTTTCAGTAGGTTGTGTAGGCTTCCTGGTGTGGGTGGACTAGTGCCTGTGTTCTGGTGGTTGAGTCTCAATCTTGTCTTTCTGGTGGACAGGTCCACTTCTGATGGTGTGTTTTATGGTGACTTTGGCTTATTATGTTTTTAGGCATCCTCTCTGCTAATGGGTGGTGTTGTGTTCCTGTCTTGCTAGTTGCTTGGCATAGGGTGACCAGCACTGTAGCTTGCTGGTCGTTGACTGATTCTGGGTGCTGGTGTTCAGATGGAGATCTCTGGGAGATTTTTGCCACTTGATATTATGTGGAGCTGGGAGGTCTCTTGTGGACCTGTGTCCTGAAGTTGGCTCTCCCACTTCAGAGGCACAGCACTGACTCCTGGCTGCAGCACCAAGAGCCTTTCATCTACCCGGCTCAGAATTAAAGGGAGAAAAAGTAGAAAGAAAGAATTAGTAGAAGAAAGAAAGAGAGAGAGAAAGAAAGGAAGAAGGATAGAAAGGAAGGAAGGAAGAAAGAAAGAAAGAAAGAAAGAAAAAAAGAAAGGAGAGAGGGAGGGAGGAAAGATGGAAAGAAAGAAAGAAAAGAGGGAGGGAGGGAGGGAGGAAGGAAAGAAAGAAATAGTGAAAGGAACAATGGAGGAAAGAAGGAAAGAAAAAGAAAGAGTGAAAGGAACAATGGAGGAAGGAAGGAAAGGAATAGAAAGAGTGCAAGGAAGAAGGGAGGGAGGGAGGGAGGGAGGAAAGAAAGAAAGAAAGAAAGAGAGAAGGAAAGAAAGACAGGAGGGAAGGAGGGAGGGAGGAAGGGAAGGTATGAAAAAAAATCAGGTAAAGTAAAATAGAATAATGTATAAAATATAGTAGCATTATTAAAATTAAAATGTAATTATTGAAAAAAAACGGACAGATAGAACCCTGGGACATATGGTGGAAGCCAAGCTATACAGAGAAAATCTCACACAGAAGCATACACATACAAATTCACAAAAAGAGAACAGGGAAAAAAATCGAAAATCTTGCTCTCAAAGTCCACCTCCTCAATTTGGGATAATTCGTTGTAAAAAGAGGAAAAGGGGAAAAAGTCTGAAATCTAGCTCTCAAAGTCCACATCCTTAATTTGGGATAGTTTGTTGTAAAAAGAGGGAAAGGGGAAAAAGTCTTAAATCTTGCCCTCAAAGTCCACCTCTTCAATTTGGGATGATTCTCTGTCCATTCATGCACTCCACAGACACAGGGCACATCAAGTGGACCGTGGAGCTTTAATCCGCTGCCTCCGAGGCTGCACAGAGAGATTTCCCTGTCTCTTCTCTGCTCTCACAGCTCCCCAGTCTCAGCCTTGGACCTGGCCCCGCCTCTGCACGTAGGTCACCAAAGGGCGTCCGTGCTTCGCTCAGACAGGATGGGTTTAAAGGAGCCGCTGATTCGGGGGCTCTGGCTCACTCAGGCAGAAGGGAGGGAGGGGCACGCAGTGCGGGTCGGGCCTGCGGCAGCAGAGGCTGGCGTGATGTTGCAGCAGCCCAAGGTGGCTCCGTGCACTTTCCTGGGGAAGCCATCCCAGGGTCCCGGGACCCCAACAGTGGCGGGCTGCACAGCCTCCCCAGAAGGCGGGGTAGACAGTGACCTGCGCTCGCACACAGGCCTTGTGGCAGCAGCAGCAGGAACTCCAGCATCCCACGCCCATCTCCGGTGTCTGTGCCTTTAGCCGTGGCTCGCGTCTGTCTCTGGAGCTTCTTTAAGCAGCGCTCTTAATGCCCTCTCCTTGCGCACCAGGAAACGCAGCTCGAGACTTTATCCGCAGACTCCCTCCGCGTTAGCCATGGTGCACTAACCCCTTCAGGCTCTCTTCCTGCCACCAGCCCCAGTCCTCTCCCTGTGCTCCGACTGAAACCCGATACCCGAGCCTCAGCTCCCAGCCCCACCCTCCCCGGCGGCCGAGCAGACAAGCCTCTCGGGCTGGTGTGTGCCTGAGGGCACCGATCCTCTGTGCCAGAATCTCTCCGCTTTGCCCTCCACACCCCTGTTGCTGTGATCTCCTCCGCTACTCTGAAGCTTTCCCCCTCCGCCACCCGCAGTCTCCGCCCGTGAAGGGCCTTCTAGTGTGTGGAACCTTTCCTCCTTCACAGCTCCCTCCCACTGGTGCAGGTCCCTTCCCTATCCTTTTGTTTCTGTTTATTCTTTTTTTCTTTTGCCCTACCCAGGTATGTGGGGAGTTTCTTGCCTTTTGGGGGGTCTGAGGTCTTCTGTCATCGTTCAGTAGGTGTTCTGTAGGAGTTGTTCCACGTGTAGATGAATTTCTGATGTATCTGTGGGGAGGAAGGTGATCTCCATGTCTTACTCTTCCACCATCTTCCTCCCTGTTGCTGCTTTTTGTTTCTTAGCCCTAGACACTTTTTTAAAGGGCTCGCCTGATTAGGTCAGGCCCACCCAGGGTAATCTCCCTTTCAACTAACTCAAAGTCAACTGATTTTGCGTCCTTAATTACATCTGCAAAGCTCCTTCATTTTGGCCATATAGCATAACCTAACCACATCACTGATATCCCATCATATTCACAAGCCAGGAGGCCAAGGGGATCCCCTCAAAGCGAGATTATACAGGATATGCACACCAGGAGGGAGGAATCTTAAATTCTGTTTGCCACACTTCCTCTATGATTCATTCCCTTTACCTCCAACTGGCACTTCAGCTGGTTGACATTCTATGCCTGCTAAGGGACCCAAACCTTCATGCCTAGGGAATACTGGTCCCTGATGGTCCTGCCTGATTAAGGTTACAGGGGTCTTCCATGAACTTTGACCACTGGGCATGGCATCACTAGGAGGTGCCCCAAGTACCCAGGGATTACCCCCACATACATAGCTTCTCACACCACTTGCTTTCCGCTGCCTCAACCACATCAGGATTAATCACAAAGCCCTGTCCCTCCTGAGCCTCTGTGCTTGCTGTTCATTCCACCTGGAATGTCCTACCTCCTGCCTCATCCATCCTCAAGGCTCTGCAGAGCTCCCTGTTACATGGAGACTCCCTTGCCTTCCCTCTGGCCACCCTACCCACCAGGCTCATCACCAGCGACACAGGTCACCTTCTGCTTGGTTTCAGAGGCCCTTGTTTCCTGCACGTCTCCTGAGAAGGCTCAGTCCAGGCCCAGAACTCCTGGGGCCCAGAGTGGCCCAAACTGCAGAAAATGAAAGAGAGGGGGTGTTCAGGAAATCCTGGCAGTGACTGAGGCAGTCCTTCAAGATGCTGAGGGCAGGAGGCAGAGAAGGAGGGTGCACTATTGCTCAAGACTTCCCCCCCATCCTGATGTCCAGTCACCTCCAGAAGTGCTGTGCAATATCCTACCCACACTTGGACTAAAGGGACAAGCTCTGCCCTGCAGGCTGTGTCAGGAACCTCTGGATGTGGACAGAGGGTTTGGAGAAGGATTTGCGGGGTGAAGCCGACCCCCTCCTAGGATCAGGGACTTTCAGAAGCTGAGTCATCAGGCTTCTTGCTCATTTCCAGGCTCCTTTCTGGAATAAGAGAGCCCAGGCTTCTCAGACCAGAGCCCTACTTCCACAGGCAACACAATCTATTTTTCTCTAGACACTATATGCCCTCTGCAGGCCCCATGAGGTTGGAGCACAGGACAGGGGACTCGCATCCCCTTTCCCTGTGCACTGGATGCCCCCTGCAGGCCTTGTGAGGTTGAGAGCCACAATGGGATGGATTAAACAGAACACACATATACACACAAGCATAAAAGTGGGGACACCATTACCCACTTACATACGTCCATACCCACACACACATACACAGGCATATAATCAATCACACAGCCAATCACGCGCATCTACCAAGGACACACCACAGATAGTTAAGCATATAATCACAGTACGGACACAAGGGGACATATAGACACACATACACAATTACACACAAACCGTCATGGGCACACAGACACAAAGACACATATGGACACAATCCTTCCTCCCAGAGAAGAGTATTTGTTTGGAATAAATAGGTTAAAAAGCCACCTGGGGAACAGGGTAATATCATCAATGGTGGACTTGATAAAAGAAGGTACCTAAACTGCCTCTCAGTCTAATGGGGCCTGTTGACTAGAGAGCCTTTTGTTTTGCTGGGCACTGGAGTGGTTACAGTTGTGGAACAGTATGGACAAGAGTTGGGGTAGAGCTACTAAGAAGAGAATTTTGGAGTTTGCAAGAGCTTAATCTATATAACTTGTATGAAAGCACATTCTTAGAAGTTGGGCTCCTGAACTCAGAAAGCCAGATTGAACTCTCCTCACTGTATCCCAGGACACCCTAAAAAGAGAGAGGCCTCCTGATACTGGTAATATATGGGAGGTGATGAATGAGAAAAGGGGATGGACCTAACCACCACTGAATGCACCCACTGTGTGTCAGGCACATGAACCACCTCACAAGATACATATTATTCCCATTTTACAGATCCTGTTCCCTCGACTGTCCAGGGTTCTAAAACCGGATTCAAATACAAGAGTTTGAGTATAAAAACCCTGTTGTTTCCACTACATTAGTAATGGCAAATGCAAGGAATATACGTTTCCATTCCCTACTCATGTTCCCAACAATGACAGAACGTATGTGTTTTCCCCACTGATCCAGATCAGTGATTGGCAAACTATGGCCCAGCCAGCCTGTTGCCTGTTTTTGTAAATAAAACTTTATTCGAATGTAGCCATGCCTGTTCATTTACATATTGTCTATGGCTGCTTTGGGGCTACAACAGCAAAGCTTACAAGTGACTACAGAGACAGTATGGCCTGCAAAACCTTATTTCCTAGCTGAACCTTTAACAAAAAAGTTTGCTAATCTCTGATCCAAACCCAGCCTCAAATTGGAGTTGGCAAGTCTTATTGCCTTTGGTGCCTTGGCATTGAAGGATAGTCAGATAAATAAATAACTGGGATGGATGGATAGATGGATGGACTGAACCAACAGATGGACAGACATATATGGGTAATATGTCAGAGTTTTGCCCCAAATATGTACCAATGTTCTGCCATTTATAAGCGGTGAAACATGGGGTAAATTAATCTTTCTGGATATTAGTTTCCTCATCTGTAAAATGGGGATAATAATACAATGATCATTATCTAGGGCTCTTTCTATTGTGAGTGAAAAAAACCCAAGTTAAAGTAGCTTAAGCAAAAAGTTAAATTTGTCATATCACATAACTAGATTAAGATTTGGTCTACTTCAGCACTGGTTGGACTCAGGGAATCAAATTATGTTATCTCCATCTTTTAACTTGACTTCTCTCTAATTTTTTTTTTTTTTTTTTGTGGCAAGCAGGCCTCTCACAGCTGTGGCCTCTCCCGTTGTGGCGCACAGGCTCTGGACGCCCAGGCTCAGTGGCCAGGGCTCATGGTCACAGCTGCTCTGCGGCATGTGGGATCTTCCCGGACCGGGGCACGAACCCGCGTCCCCTGCATCGTCAGGTGGACTCTCAACCACTGCACCACCAGGGAAGCCCCGAATTATCTCTATTGTTTTTATGTGGAGACTTCATTCCGGTTATAGACAGGTGATCTTCTAGCAGAAGAAAATATGACCACTGGAAGCCTCAAATCCACATTTGTATAGTGAGTGATCCAAAACTCAGGGCCTCTTTCTCCTAACATAAAAGCTCATGAAAAGCTTTGAACTGTACTTGTGACACATACT
Organism: Mesoplodon bidens; assembly: GCF_964165515.1. Lineage (NCBI taxonomy): Eukaryota > Metazoa > Chordata > Mammalia > Artiodactyla > Ziphiidae > Mesoplodon > Mesoplodon bidens. The sequence continues at coordinate 636,942 of NW_027672491.1, forward strand.
CAGTTCTTCAATATATTACAGTGCCCAGGGAATGGAGTACTCTGATCAGATCACTATAGTGAACATAACCACAAAGACCACGTGAAGTGAGAGAGAACTTCCCTAAAGGAAGCAGGAAAAGGAGTATAAAAAAAGTGTCTGCATGAACAAAAACTTCACTCACAGCATTCTACTTCATATATTTGTCATGAGAAAATGATTTTAGAGCTCTTAGCATGGTGCATGGCACTTAAGTATCGACAAATGTCCATTATTACCGTAACTGATAAATAGATGAATGGATGCATTAAATACACAGCTAATGGTTAAACATACAGATGAATAAATGAAGAGAAAGATGTGAAAACACAGATGAAAGTAAAGATGGGAGAATGGACCAATGAAGAGACCAAGATGGGGAGACATATGGACACATAGATGGACGGATCGATCAATTGATAAATGGATGGATGGATGATGGAAAGATAAGGCAGAAAAAAAGGGGTCACAGTTAACTTTGTCACATCATATGCTCTAGGGCTGGGAACGGGAAAGGGACAGCACTCTACAATTGGTGGCTCCTGAGAGGTCTCCTCCTCTGGTCTCTGTCTCTTGGGTCCCTCTCATCAGGTGGGGGAAACACTTGCTCCCCTCCCTCATCTCTAGTTTCCTTGTGTCCCTGGGAGCTCAACAGCCCCTGTCCTCAGAAATCCCCTTTCAATTCCCAGGATAGGGAAGGCATGGCAGAAGGGGCTGTTCTAAGCTGGGTTCCCCTCATGCTGTCGATAATTCTCTGACTCAGCTTGGGGCACAGGAAAATAATGGGGGAGAGGGACAGTACTGGCTGGGCCAGGAGGGGGAAGCCCTAGAGTCCTGAGATGTGAGATATGGGAACTGGACCTGCTTCCAAAGAACTTTCCCTTTAGCCCTGCTTGTCAAAGAGAGGAGTAGGCCTCAGATGAGGGATGTGTAGTCACTGTGATAGGCCTATGGAGACCTGGGAGGAGATCTTCCCCAGTCTTACCCTGCTACTTGCCATTGTCCTCAGGTAATCTGGGGGACCAGCTGGGTCCCATCTTTCCCACTCCAGTAGTCTTAGGACCACAGAGAAGAGGTGGGAGTAAGGAGAAACCTGGGAAAGAGGGAGCCCCCGCAACCATATGTCTCTGACCTCTAATCCTGAACCAAGCTCTGACCCCTAGCCTTAAAACTCATGTTCAAATGCCTTCAAGGGGACGACACTGCAAACCTTCCCCTAACAGGGACAATGCAACCCACTTCCCTTGTCCAAAATGTTGAGTGCTGAGGTTCTCAGAGCTAAAGACAAAGAGTGGGAAATGGGGACAGGGAGGCTACTAAGGAGTTATGAAAGGGAGAAAAGGTTCCAGATAGATGGAGACAGTGGGGAGTGCACTCAGTGGAAAGGTATTCTGCTACCAACCCGTGTACTGCAATTCAATTCAGACACTGACTACCCAGAACTAGTGTTAGACTCCACAGGTTTAAGGGCACAGTCCCAACAAGACTGCCTCCACTAGAACTGCCAGTCACAAGTGGGGTCCCCAGGACACCTGCATTTCTGCCTAACTAGCTACAAGTCCAGAGGTCTTCAAACCCCCCTCAGGTCCAACGGTTCACTAGAATGACTCACACAACTCGGAAGTGCTCTCCTGACAACTAGTTTTTTATAAAGTACATATATCAGGAACATCCAAATGAAAAGACACACAAGGAGGGTCTCAGTGCAGAGCTCTCATGCTCTCTCCCCATGGAGACACAAAGGGCATGTCACCCTCCCAGTACATCAATATGTTCACCAACCAGGAAGTTCCATGAGCTTTGGTGTACAGAGCTTTTACTGAGATTTCATACATAGGCAGAAATGAATTGTTGGCAACATGACTCGATCTCCTCTGACGGATTGGCTCAAAACCCCAATTCTACAATGATATGGTTGGTCTTTCTGCTGACCAGGCCTCAGCCCAAGTCACCTCATCTCTTAGCATCAACTCAGGTGTGAGCCGAGGGACTCGTAAATAACAAAGACACTCGTATTACTTGAGGTATTCCAAAGATTTAGAGCCTCCCTCTCAGGAACCAGGGACAAAAGCCAAATTGTGTAGTATACAACAGACAGAGCCCTGCATCTGAGTGAAGGGATGTGAATTACTGAAGCCCTGGGGACCAGGCCTCCTCTTCCCGTGCACCAGACTTGACCCAGCTGCAGCAGGGCAGGAGTGTCACTGTGAGTGTGAGTGTAAGTGAGGGTGAGTGCGGTGGAAGCACAGCTTCTCCATGCCCAGACTGCAATGCTTCCCACTGGCATCCGTGGATCTGTCTGTCACCTGTCTGTATGTAGCCCAGGCAGCGGAAGATAGGTATGAGAGGGGAAAAGAGTGTGGAATGGTGGGAAGAGGATAGGTGAATCCATTCTCCACACTTCAGCCTGAGGGGACTTTTATTTCACTCATTTCTGGTCATTCTTTCCCATACCGTCCAGCCACAAGGCTCCCTTCCCCCCTCCCCAGACCAAATAGGGCAGCTATTTCCAACCTCCCACACTGGGTTAATTGCTCTTTCTTGGCTTTGCCAAAGCACGCTCCACGGCCCCCAGCCAGTCAGCTTCATCTATTGTAGTGATCTTATTGTCTCTTTTGATTCCCCTGCCCTGTCCAACCCAGATGACAAGCTCTCTGAGGGAAGAGTCTGTGCCTGTCTTCTCTGCTGTATCCTCATGCCCAAGCACATCACCCGGCACCTAGTAGTCACTCGATAAATATTTGTTGATTAGTGACTGCAGGAACAGAAATCACATGAAAGGAGGTCTCAGCTCAGAGAGGAAGGGCTGTGACCCTCTAACCATGAAGTGACTGGGCCAAGGCCACTCAGCCAACAAGTGTTCCCATAGCCTGGCCTGTCTAGACTGGGCCCTCTCTGGAGCCCTATTCCTCCTCTGCCCAGAATCGTACAAACAGAATGGGGCAGACAAGAAAGGTAATTGTCGGAGCAGAAGCCAGGAAGACAGAGAGGAGAGGGGATTGGCAAAACAGTACTGGACAGCGTCCCAAAGCTCTTTTCTTGCTGCCTGGTGCTGAGGTCTCCGTCTTCCCAGGGTGCAGCTCTGAAATGTGACTCCACACTTATAAACGAGGGTCCGTGCCCTGCCTCTTTGTAACAAACCCTAACTCCACCTCTTTATTGATAGGCTCTGGCTCCACCTTCTGGACTACCCCTCCTCTGAAGAAATGCCCTGGCTCCGCCCCTTCCTGGTAATAGGTAAGCCCCACCCCTAGTGCATGATGCTGTCTTTGTGACCTAATGCACCGGCGTGTTTCCAGGGTGGAGCCAGAGAGGGTGGGCATTTAGGCTGTGCCTAACCCTCAACCCCCATCCGGGTGACCACAATCCCCGAAAATCCTCACGCGGGACCCCAAATATCCCAGCCCCATGACCTCGAAGGCCTTTGGCTCTAACCTCCTAAATGCCCCATGCCCCCGAGGGGCCCTACCACCCAATCCCTTAACGACTAGTGCCTCCCAAATCTTCAATCCAACCCTGTCCCAATGTGGCAACTGAGTCTTCCCGGGGGCACCTGTCTCATATTATCTGAGAACAATTCAGACTGGTCCAGAGAATGACAGAGAAGGGGATCCTCCCAAGGATTTGGGGAATCCTTGATCCAATCTTGCCGCTCACCAGGAGACGTTGGGAACCCAGGACATGTCGGGATTGAGGAGATACAAGGTGATGCAGGAAGCTGAGGAGGAGGAGGAGGAGGAGGCGTGAGTGGAGGCGGGGTTCTGCGGAAGAGGAACATAGCCGCTCCCGGTTGGTGGGGAAGGGGCGGGGAGGGCGCGAGTTCTCTGGGGCGGGAGAAGCGGGAGGGGAGGGGACTCTTAGGGGGCGTGGATTGGAGGAACCGCCTCTAAAAACCGCCTGTAAAGCGCCTGTAAACCGCCTCTAACCGCCTCTAACCGCCTTTAAAAGGGCTGAGCCTCTAAAGACCGCCTGTAAACCGCCTGTAAACCGCCTCTAACCGCCTCTTAAAGGGCGGAGCCTTCCACGAGAGGGTAGAAGCGTCCAAGGGGCGGAGTCAGTGGGGTCAGCCCCGCCCCGCCCCGCCCTGCTCTGCCTTCTCTTTCCAGGATCTGCAGGGGTTGTTTCTACTTTTTCCCCTGGCTGCACATGTGGTGGAGGGAGCGGAGGCGAAGGGCTTGGGATACCGCGCACCCGCCCAGGGCATGGACGAGGCTCAGTCCAGGAGAACCGGTCGCGGGGAAGCCGGGAGCCCCCGCCCCGCCTCATGCCTGTGTCGGGTCCCCACACAGCTCAGCGTACCCTCGGGAGCAGAAGCTGGAGCTTCTGCGGGGCCTGATGAGCTGTTTGTCAAGCGGACTGGGCACTGCTCTCCAGGGCTCCGGTCGCAACATCCCCCACCGCACCCCTGCTGCCGCTGCCTAGCCAGCTGGTGAGTTAAAGATTTAAACCGAAGCCACCGTCCTGCCCTCCTGATTCTGCCGCTGCCGCTGCCATTCGGGCTGGGAGCCATTCTCCATGCCGGCTGTTTCCATATCGACAGGGCCTCTCTCCCTGATAAGGTGTCCATCCGTGTCCAGGCTCCCATTATTCCTAAGGGCCCCTCATCAGAGTCAGGCCTCCCCTTACTACCAGTGATTGCCTTCCACCACCTAAGCCCCCCGCCCCACCACACACACACTCGTCTCTGTGAGTGGCCTGTATGGAGGGAGCTAAATAATCCTGGCTTTATCTTCCTCCCAGCCTTGTCCCCACGTCCATAAATCCTCACAATCCCAGCACTCTGCTGCCACCTTCCTCCTAGACAGGACTTTGCCTGGTGCCTGAAGCATCTCCTCCTCCTGGGAGTGGATCAAAAATATTTCAAGCCCATAGTTGTAGGAAGTAGGCTGTGAGAGGAGGGAAAGACTCCTAGAAGCTGCCACCCTTGGCCTGCCATAGGGGAATGACTGAGAACTGTTGGAGGTCTTTCCTACAGTTAACACCCCAGGTTCTGGCTCTTTCAGTTGGATCCCGAGTTGAAAGATACTTGGCATCAGGGACTTCCCTGATGGTCCAGTGGATAAGACTCCATGCTCCCACTGCAGGGGGTATGTGTTCTATCCCTGGCTGGGGAATTAAGATACCGCATGCCACATGGCTCAGCCAAAATAAAATTAAAATGTTACTTAGATACTTGGCATCAACCCCCCGAAGTGTAACCTTCCTAGGAGAACCCAAGGGCCACTGCTCCCTACCATTCCTTTCTGTCTTGTCACCGAGTTGGGCTGAAATCGACTAGCTACTGAAGTGATGAAGGGTCAGGGACTCCTAGTGGGTCTGCTTTCAGTTAGGGACTGGCCCCAGCACCAGGGAGGGCGCCACAGAATTAAGTTAAAGGGGCATCACTCTACGATTGGTGTCTCCTGAGAGGTCTCCTCCTCTGATCTCTGTCTCTTGGATCCCTCTAATCAGGTGTGGGAAACACTTGCTCCCCTCCCTCATCTCTAGTTTCCTTGTGTCCCTGGGAGCTCACGAGACCCTCTCCTCAGAAATCCCCTCTCAATTCCCAGGATAGGGAAGGCATGGCAGAAGGGGTTGTTCTAAGCCAGGTTCCCCTCATGCTATCGATAATTCTCTAACTCAGTTTGTGGCACAGGAAAATAATGGGGGAGTGGGACAGTACTGGCTGGGCCAGCAGAGTGAAGCCCTAGAGTCCTGAAATGGGTGATATGGAGATGGACCTGCTTCCAAAGAACTTTCCCTTTAGCCCTGCTTGTCAAAGAGAGGAGTAGGTCTCAGATGAGGGTTATGCAGTCACTGTGATAGGCCTATGGAGACCTTGGTGAGATCTTCCCCAGTCTTACCATGCTACTTGCCATTGTCCTCAGGGAATCTGGGGGACCAGCTTTGTCCTATCTTTCCCACTCGAGTAGACTTAGGACCACAGAGAAGAGGTGGGAGTAAGGGAATGAGGAAGCCCCCCAACCATATTGCTCTGACCTCTAATCCTGAACCAAGCACTGAGCCCTAGCCCTAGCCTTAAACCTCATGTTCCTGGAGCATTGGGATGAAAAGGGCATGGATCATTGTGATGACAAGTTTCATGTAGCATTTTGATGAAAAGAGACCCGGATCATTGTGTTGTCAGGGGTCATGGAGTGTTGTGATGACGGGTTCATGGAGCATTGTGATGAGAATATCATGGAGCATTGGGTTGAAAATATTCATGGAGTATTGTTATGACAGTGGTCATGGAGCATTGTGATGACAAGGGAAAGGAGCATTGTGATGACAAGGTCCTGGAGCATAGTGATGAGAAAACCATGGAGCCTTGTGAAGAAAAGTCTCATGGAGCATTCTGATGAAAATGGGCATGGAACATTTTGATTACCGGGGTCTAGGAGCATTGTGATGACAAGGGCATGGAGCATTGTGATGAGAAGGCCACGGAGCATTCTGATGACATGTGTCATGGAGATTCGTGATGACAAATGCATATAGCATTGTGATTACAGGTCTCTTGTAGCATTGAGGTGAAAAGGGCATGGATCATTCTGATGAAACACACATGAAGCCTTGTCATGACAGTGTTCAAGAAGCTTACTGACGACAAGTGTCAGGGAGCATTGTGATGACAAGAGTACTGAGCATTGTGATGACAAAGGACATGGGCCATTGTGATGAGAAGACCATGGATAATTGTGATGACGAGCGTCATGGGGCGTTGTGATGAAAAGTGTTATGGAACATTGTGACCACAAGGGTTTGGAGCATTGTGATGACAGAGGTCATGGAGCATTTTGATTTCATTGTGATGACAATAGCATGAAGCATTATGATGATGGATATGGTGCACTGTGATGACAGGGTTCATGGATCATCGAGATGAAAAGGGGCATGGAGCATTGTGATTAGAGGGGTCTTGGTGCATTGTGATGACAAGGGCATGGAGCATTGTGATGAGAAGGCCATGGAGCATTCTGATGACATCCGTCTTGGAGTTGAGTGATGAGAAGGGCATGGAGCATTGTGACTACAGGGTTCTTGGAGCATGGTGAATACAAGGGTCATGGAGCCTTGTGATGACAAGGCCATGGAACATTGTGATGACAGGGGTCATGGAGCATTGTGATGATAAGGGCATGGAGCATAGGTCTGACAAGTTTCATGGAGTATTGTGATGACAGTGGGCATGGTGCATTGTGATGTAAAGGGCATGGAGCATTGTGATAACAAGATCATGAAGTATTGTGAAGACAGGTGTCAGGGAGCATTGTGAGGACATATGTCATGGTCCATTGTGAGGACAATGGCATGTAGCAATGTGATGCCAAGTGTCATGTAGGATTGTGATGACAAACTTAATGAAGCATTGTGATTTCAAGGGCTTGGAGCATTGTGATGACAAGGGTCATGGAACATTGTGATGACAAGGGCATGGAGCATTGTGATGACAAGGGCCATTGAGAATTTTGATCACACTTTTGTGAAGCATTGTGATGACAAGCGCATGGAGCTTGCTATGACAGCCATCATGGAGCATTGCGATGACAATTGCATGGAGAATTGTGATGACAAGAGCATGTAACATTGTGATGAGAAATGTCATGGAGCATTGTGATGACAAGGACGTGGAGAATTGTGATGACAATGGACATGGAACATTGTGCTGATCAGGGCATGGAGCATTGTGATGGCAAGACCGTGGAGCATTGTGATGAGAAGGCCATGGATAATTGTGATGATGAGCATCATGGAGAACTGTAATGACAATGGGCATGGAGCATTGTGATGACAGGGGTCATGGAGCATTGTTATGACAGGGGACATGGAGCATTGTGATGACAAGGGTCATGTAGCATTGTGATGCCAATCTTGTGGAGTATTGTGATGACAATGGCATGGAGCATTGTGATGAAAGGGGCATGGAGCATTGTGATGAAAAAGGCATGGAGCCTTTTCATGGCAGGTGTCATGGAGCATTCTGCGACAAGTGTCAGGGAGCATTGTGATGAAAAGTGTATTGAGCATTGTGATGACAAACGTCATGGAGCATTGTGATGAAAGTCATCATGGAGCATTGTGATGACAAGTGTTATGGAACATTGCGATCACAAGCGTTTGGAGCATTGTGATGACAGAAGTCATGGATCATTTTGATTTCAGGGAGCATGGAACATTGTGATGACAAGGGCATGAAGCAATGTGGTCCCCAGGTTCAGGGAGGATTGTGATGACAAGCGCATGAAGCATAGTGATGACAAGGTCATGTAGCATTTTGCTGACAAAGGCATGGAGCATTGTGCTGACAAGGGCCATGGAGCAATGTGATGACCAGCGTCACAGAGCATTTTGTTTACAGGCGTCATGGAGCTTTGGGATGACAAGGGGATGGATCATTGTGATGACAAGGGTCATGGAGCATTTTGCTGACAAGAGTCCCGGATCACTCTGTTGTCAGGGGTCATGGAGTGTTGTGATGACAGTGGTCATGGAGCATTGTGATGACAGGGGTAATGGAGCATAGTGATGACAAGGGAATGGAGCATTGTGATGACAAGGTCCTGGAGCATTGTGATGAGAAGACCATGGAGCCTTGTGATGACAAGGCTCATAGAGCATTCTGAAGAAAATGGGCATGGAGAATTTTGATTACAGGGGTCATGGAGCATGGTGATGAAAAGGGCATGGAGCATTGTGATGAGAAGGCCATGGAGCATTCTGATGACATTAGTCATGGAACTTTGTGATGACAAGGGCATGGAGCATTGTGATTACAGGGGTTTGGAGCATTGTGATGAAAAGTGTCATGGAGCCTTGTGATGACAAGGCCGTGGAAAATTGTGATGGCAGTGGTCATGGAGCATTGTTATGACAGGGGTAATGGAGCATCGTGATGACAAGGGCATGGAGCATAGTTCTGAAAATTTTCATGGATTATTGTGCTGAGAGTCGGCATGGTGCATTGTGATGACTAGGGCACGGAACATTGTGATACATGTGTCACGGAGGATTGTAATGACAAGGGCGTGGGGCATTGTGATGAGCAGGTCATCGAACACTGTGATGACAAGCGTCATGGAGCTTTGTGATGACAAGGGCATGGAGCAATATGATGAGAGGGTTCATGGAGCATTGTGATGACAATGGCATGGAGCATTGTGATGCCAAGGGTCATGGAGTTTGTGATGACAAAGATCATGGAGCATTTTGATGAGAAGGTCGTGGTGCAATGTGATGAGAATGGCAGGGAGCATTGTGATGACAGGGTCATGGAGCAATTTGATGAAAAGTGTCATGGAACATGTTGATGACAGTGGTTATGTAACATTGTGATGAAAAGGGTCATGGAGCCTTTGATGACAGGGGTTATGGAACATTTTGATGTCAGGGGTCATGGAGCATTGTGATGATAAGGGCATGTATCATTCTGATGAGAGGGGTCATGGAACATTGTGATGACAGAGGTGAGGGAGTATTGTGATGACTAGTGATGGAACATTGTGGTATCAGTTGTGAGAGAGCATTTTGATGAGAAGTGCATGGAGCATTGTGATGAAAAGATTTATGGAGCATTGTGGTGACAAGGTTGTGGAGCATTGTGATGACTAGCGCATGGCACATTGTGATGACATGGGTCAAGGAACATTGTGCTGACAAGCGCATGGAACATTGTGATGACAAGGGTCATGGAGCATTGTACTGACAAAAGAATGGAGCATTGTGATGACAAGAGCCTGAAGCAATGTGATCCCAAGGTTCATGGAGGATTGTGATGAGAAGAGCATGGAACCTTGTGATGACAAGGTCATTTAGCATTTTGCTGACAAAGGCATAGAGCATTGTGATGGCAACGGTCATGGAGAACTGTGATGGTAAGCGACATGGAGCATTGTGATTACAGGGTTCATCGAGCATTGGGATGAGAAGGGCATGGATCATTGTGATGACAAGTGTTATGGAGCATTTTGATGACGAGAGTCCCGGATCATTGTGTTGTCAGGGGTCATGGAGTGTTGTGATGACAGGTGTTATGGAGCATTGTGATGAGAATGTCATGGATAATTTGGCTGAAAGTGTTCATGGAGTATTGTGATGACAGGGGTCATGGAGCTTTGTGAAGACAAGGGCATGGAACATTGTAATTATAGTAGTCTTGGAGAAATGTGATGACAAGGGTCATGGAGCCTTGTGATGACAAGGCCGTGGAACATTCTGATGGCAGGGTTCATGGAGCATTGTTATGACAGTTGTAATGGAGCATTGTGAGGACAAGGCCATGAACCATTTGTCTGAGAAGTTGCATGGATTATTGTGATGAGAGTGGGCATGGAGCATTGTGATGACAAGGTCATGGAGCATTTTGTTGACAGGGGTCATGGAACATTGTGATGAAAGGGGTGAGGGAGTATTGTGATGACTAGTGATGGAACACTTTGATATCAGTGGTGAGAGAGCATTTTGATGAGAAGTGCATTGAGCATTGTGATGACGAGATTTATGGAGCATTGCGATGACAAAGTTGTGGAGCATTGTGATGACAAGTGCATGGCTCATTGTGCTTACAGGGGTCTTGGAGCATTGTGATGACAAGGGTCATGGAGGCTTGTGATGACAAGGCCTTGGAACGTTGTGATGGCAGGGGTCATGGAGCATTGTTACGACAGGGGTAATGGAGCATTGTGATGACAAGGGTTTGGAGCATTGTGATGACAAGTGTCTTGGAGCATTGTGATGACAAAGGTCATGAAGCATTGTGATGACTGGAGTCACAGAGCATTGTGATGACAAGGGTATGGAGCAATGTGATGACACGGGCATGGAGCATTGGTCTGAAAAGTTTCATGGATTACAGTGATGACAGTGGGAACGGAGAATTGTGATGAAAAGGGCATGGAGCATGGTGATGAAAAAGTCATGGAGCCTTTTCATGACAGGGTTCAAGGAGCATTCTGACGAAAATTGTCAGGTAGCATTGTGATGACAAGTGTATTGAGCACTGTGATGACAAAGGTCATGGAACATTGTGATGACAAGGTCAAGGAGTATTATGATGACAGACATCATGGAGCGTTGTGATGAAAAGTGTTATGGAACATTGTGATCACAAGAGTTTGGAGAATTGTGATGACAAAGGTCATGGATCATTTTGATTTCAAGCAAGATGGAGCATTGTGATGACAAGGGCAGGAAACAATGTGATCCTAAGGTTCATGGAGGATTGTTATGACAAGCGCATGGAGCATTGTGATGACAAGGTCATGTAGCATTTTGCTGAGAAAGGCATGGAGCATTGTGATGACAAATGTCACGAAGCCCTGTGATGATAAGTGTCAGGGAGCATTGTGATTACAGGGGTCATGGAGCACTGGGATGACAAGGGCATGGATCACTGTGATGACAAGGGTCATGGAGCATTTTGATAAAAGAATCCCGGATCATTGTGTGGTCAGGGGTCATGGAACACTGTGTTGACAGTGGTCATGGAACATTGTGATGACAAGGGCATGGATCATTGTGATGAGAAGTGTCATGGAGCATTGTGATGACAAGGATGTGGAGAACTGTGATGACAAAGGACATGGAGCATTGTGATTACCAGTGCATGGAGCATTGTGATGGCAAGACCGTGGAGTTTTGTGATTAGAAGACCATGGATTATTGTGATGAAGAGCGTCAAGGAGCACTGTAATGACACGAGGCATGGAGCATTGTAATGATGGGTGTCATGGAGCATTGTGATGCCAGGGGCCATGGAGAATAGTGATACAAAGGGTCATGGAACATTCTGATGAACAGCTTGTGGAGTATTGTGATGACAATGGCATGGAGCATTGTGATGAATATGGCATGAAGCACTGTGATGAAAAAGGTATGGAGACTTTTCATGACAGGTTTCAAGGAGCATTCTGATGCCAAGTGTCAGGGAGCATTGTGATGACAAGTGTATTGAGCATTGTGATGACAAAGGTCATGGAGTATTGTGATGACAAGGGCAAGGAGTATTGTGATGACAGGATTCATGGAGTGTTGTGATGACAAGTATTATGGAAAATTGTGATCACAAGTGTTTGAGGCACTGTGATGACAGATGTTATTGATCATTTTGATTTCAAGGAGCATGGAGCATTGTGATGACAAGGCCATGAAGCAATGTGATCCCAAGGTTCATGGAGGATTGTGATGACAAGTGCATGGAGCATAGAGATGACAAGGTCATGTTGCATTTTGCTGACAAAGAAATGGAGAATTGTGATGACAACGGAATGGAGCATTCTGATAACAATGTCCAGGAGCATTGTGATGATAAGACCATGGAACCTTGTGATTACAAGTCTCATAGAGCATTCTAATGAAAAGGGGCATGGAGCATTGTGATTACAGGGGTCTTGGAGCATTGTGATCAAAAGGGCATGGATAATTGTGATGAAAATGGCATGGAGCCTTGTCATGACAGCGTTCAAGGAGCATACTGACGAAAAGTGGCAGGGAGCATTGTGATGACAAATGTATTGAGCATTGTGATGACAAAGGTCATGGAGCATTGTGATGAGAAGACCATGGATAATTGTGATGACGAGCGTCATGGGGCGTTGTGATGACAAGTGCTTTGGAACATTGTGATCACTAGTGTTTGGAGCATTGGGATGACAGAGGTCCTGGAGCATTTTGATTTTATTTTGATGACAATAGCAAGAATCATTATGATGATGGGCATGGTGCATTGTGATGACAGGTTTCATGAAGCATTGAGATGAAAAGGGGCATGGAGCATTGTGATTACAAGGGTCTTGGTTTATTCTGATGACAAGGGCATGGATCATTGTGATCAGAAGGCCATGGAGCATTCTGATGACATCCGTTATGTAGCTTTGTGATGACAAGGGCATGGAACATTTTGATTACAGGGGTCTTGGAGCATTGTGATGACAAGGCCGTGGAACATTGTGATGGTAGCGGTCATGGAGCATTGTTACAACAGGGTTAATGGAGCATTGTGATGACAAGTTTATGGAGCATTGTGATGAGAAGACCATTGATAATTGTGATGATGAGCGTCATTGGGCATTGTGATGACAAGTGTTATGGAACACTGTGATCACTATGGTTTGGAGCATGGTAATGACAGAGGTCATGGAGCATACTTATTTCATTTTGATGACAATAGCATGAAACATTATGATGATGGGCATGGTGCATTGTGATTACAGGGGTCTTGGAGCATGGAGATGATAAGGGTCAACGAGCCTTGTGATGTCATGGCTGTGGAACACGGTGATGGCAGGGGTCAAGGAGCATTGTGATGATAAGAGCATATAGCACTGTGATGACTGGGGTCATGGAACATTGTGATGACAGGTGTGATGGAATATTGTAGTGACTAATGTTGGAACATTGTGATGACATATGTCATGGTCCATTGTGATGACTAAAGTAATGGAGCATTGTGATGACAAGCAGATGGCGCATTGTGATGACATGGGTCATGGAGCATTGTGCTGACAACGCATGGAGCATTGTGATGACATGTCATGGAGCATTGTGCTGATAAAGGCATGGGGCATTGTGATGAGAAGGGTCATAGAGCATTGTGATGAAAAGTTCATGGAGCATTGTGGTGACAACAGTCACAGAGCCTTGTTATGACGAGGGCATGGACAATTTTGATGCCAAAGTCATGAGGCATTGTAATGAATGCAGTCACGGAGCATTGTGATTACAGGGGTCATGGAGCATTTTGATGACAAGGGCATGGAGCATTGTGATGATAGGGGCATGGAGCATAGGTCTGACAAGTTTCATGGACTATTGCGATGACAGTGGGCACTGCACATTGTGATGACAAGGGCATTGAGCATTGTGATGACAAGGGCATGGAGCATTGTGATGACAAGGTCATGGAATATTGTGAAGACAGGTGTCAGGGAGCATTTTGATGACATATGTCATGGTCCATTGTGATGACAATGGCATGGAGCATTGTGATGCCAAGTGTCATGGAGGATTGTCATGACAAAGGTAATGGAGCATTGTGATGACAAGGGTTATGGAGAATAGTTCTGATAAAGGCATGGAGCATTCTGATGACAAGGGTCATTGAGAATTTTGATGACAAGGTCGTGAAGCATTGTGATGAGAAGTGCATGGAGCTTGCTATGACAGGGTTCATGGAGCATTGCGATGACAAGTGCATGGAGAATTGTGATGACAAGAGCATGTAACATTGTGATGAGAAATGTCATGTAGCATTGTTATGAGGAGGACGTGGAGAAATGTGATGACAAGGGACTTGGAGCATTGTGATGATCAGGGAATGGATCATTGTGATGGCAAGACCGTGGAGCATAGTGATGAGAAGTCCATGGATTATGTTGATGACGAGTGTCATGGAGCACTCTAATTCCAAGAGCCATGAAGCATTGTGATTACAGGTGTCATGGAGCATTGTGATGACAGGGGTCATGGAGCATTGTGATGACAAGTGTCATGGAGCATTGTGATGACAAGCTTGTGGAGTATTGTGATGACATTTGGATGGAGCATTGTGATGAAAAAGGCATGGAGTCTTTTTATGAGAGAGTTCAAGAAGCATTCTTTCGACAAATGTCAGGGAGCATTGTGATGACAAGTGTATTAAGCATTGTGATGACACTGGTCATGGCGCATTGTGATGACAAGGGCATGGAGTATTGTGATGAGAGGCATCATGAAGCGTTGTGATGAAAAGTGTTATGGAACATTGTGATCACAAGCATTTAGAGCGTTGTGATGAAAGTGGTCATGGATCATTTTGATTTCAAAGAGCATGGAACATTGTGATGCCAAGATCATGAAGCAATGTGATCCCAGGGTTCATGGAAGATTGTGATGACAAGCGTATGGAGCTTTGTGGTGACAAGGTCTTGTAGCATTTTGCTGAAAAAGGCATGGAGCATTGTGATTACAGGAGTCTTGGAGCATTGTGATGAAAAGGGCATGGATCATTGTGATGAAAAAGGCATGGAGCATTGTCATGACATGGTTCAAGTGCATACTGATGGCAAGTGTCAAGGAGCATTGTGATGACAAGTGTATAGTGCATTGTGATGACAAAGGTCATGGAGCATTGTGATGACAAGGGCATGGAGTATTGTGATGACAGGCATCATGGAGCATTGTGATGACAAGTGTTATGGAACATTGTGATCACAAGTGTTTGGATAATTGTGATGACAGATTTCATGGATCATTTTGATTTCAAGGAGCATGGAGCATTGTGATGACAAGGGCATGAATCAATGTGATCCCAAGGTTCATGGAGGATTGTGATGACAAGTGCATGGAGCATTGTGATGACAAGATCATGGAGCATTTTTCTGACAAAGGCATGGAGCATTGTGATGACAAGCGTCATGGGGAAGTGTTATGACAAGGCCATGGAATATTGTGATGCCAGGGGTCATGGAGCATTTTTATGACAGGTGCAATGGAGCATTGTGATGACAAGAGCATGGAACATTGGTCTGAAAAGTTTCATGGATTAGTGTGATGAGAGTGGGCATGGAGCACTGTGATGACAAGGGCACGGAACACTGTGAAACATGGGTCATGGAGCATTGTAATGAGAAAGCCATGAAGCATTGTGATGAGAAGTGCATCAAGCATTGTGATGACACGCGTCATGGAGCTTTGTGATGAAAAGGGCATGGAGCAATGTGATAAGAGGGTTCATGGAGCATTGTGATGACAATGGCATGGAGCATTGTGATGCCAAGGGTCATGGAGGATTCTGATGACAAAGGTCATGGAGCATTTGATGACAAGTGTGTGGTGCACTGTTATGAGAAGGGCAGGGAGCATTGTGATGACAGGGTCATGGAGCAATTTGGTGAAAAATGTCATGGAATATTTTGATGACAAGTGTTATGGAACATTAAGTGGTCAGGTGTGATGGAGCATTGTGATGATAAGGGCATGTAGCATTGTGATGACAGGGGTCATGGAGCTTTGTGATCACAAGGGCATGGAGCATTGTCATTACAGGGGTCTTGGAGCATTGTGATGAAAAGGGCATGGATCAATGTGATGAAATAACACAGAGCCTTGTCATGACAGGGTTCAAGGAGCATACTGATGACAAGTGTCAGGGAGCATTGTGATGACAAGTGTATTGAGCATTGTGATGACAAAGACATGGAGCATTGTGATGAGAAGACCATGGATAACTGTGATGAGGAGAATCATGGGGCGTTGTGATGACAAGTGTTATGGAACATTGTGATCACAAGGGTTTGGAGCATTATGATGACAGAGGTCTTGGTGCATTTTGATTTCATTGTGATGGCAATAGCATGAAGCATTATGATGAAGGGCATGGTGCATTGTGATTACAGGGTTCATGGAGCATTGAGATCAAAAGCGGCATGGAGCTTTGTGATTACAGGGGTCTTGAAGCATTGTGATGACAAGGACATGGAGCATTGTGATGAGAAATCCATGGAGCATACTGATGACATGCGTCATGGAGCTTTGTGATGATAAGGGCATGGAGCATTGTGATAACAGGGGTCTTGGAGCATTGTGATGACAAGGGTCATGGAACCTTGTGATGACAAGTTTGTGGAACATTGTGATGTCAGGGGTCATGGAGCATAAGTCTGAAATGTTTTATGGATTATTATGATGAGCGTGGACATGGAACATTGTGATGAAAAGGCCACGGAACACTGTGATACATGGGTCATGGAGGATTGTAATGACAAAGCCATGGAGTATTTTGATGAGAAGATCATCGAGCATTGTGATGACAAGCGTCATGGAGCATTGTGATGCCAAGGGTCATGGAGCTTTGTGATGACAAAGGTTATGGAGCATTTTGATGACAAGGGCGTTGTGCATTGTGATGAGAAGGGCACGAAGCATTGTGATGACAGGATCAAGGAGCAATTTGATGAAAAGTGTCAAGGCATATTTTGATGACAGAGGTTATGGAACATTGTGATGTCAGGGGTCATGGAGCATTGTGAGGATAAGGGCATGTAGCATTGTGATGACAGGGGTCATGGAACATTGTGATGACAGGGGTGAGGGATTATTGTGATGACTAGTGATGGAACCTTGTGATATCAGTTGTCAGAGAGCATTTTGATGAGAAGTGAATGGAGCATTGTGATGACAAATTTTATGGAGCATTGTGATGACAATGTTGTAGAGCATTGTGTTGACAAGCGCATGGCTTATTGTGATGACATGTGTCATGGAGCATTTTGCTGACATGGGCATGGAGCATTGTGATGACAAGTGTCACGGAGCATTGTGCTGACACAGGAATGGAGCATTGTGATGACATGGGTCAAGGAGCTTTGTGATGAAAATTTCATGGAGCATTGTGGTGACAAATGTCACAGAGCCTTGTGATGACGAGGGCATGGACCATTGTGATGACAAAAGTCATGAAGCATTGTGATGACTGGAGTCACGGAACATTGTGATGACAGCGGTCATGGAGCATTGTGAAGACAAGGGCATGGAGTATTGTGATGACAAGGTCATGGAATATTGTGAAGACAGTTGTCAGGGAGCATTGTGATGACATACGTCATGCTCCATTGTGATGACAATGGAATGGAGCATTGTGATGCCAAGTGTCATGGAGGATTGTGATGACAAATGTTATGGAGCATTGTGATGACAAGGGCTTCGAGCAATGTGATGCGTATGCTACAGAGCCTTCTGATGACATCCGTCATGGAGCTTTGTGATGAAAAGGGCATGGACAATTGTGATTACAGGTGTCTTGGAGCATTGTGATGACAAGACCATGGAACATTGTGATGGCAGGGATCATGGAGCATTGTTATAACAGGGGTAATGGAGCATTGTGATGACAAGGGCATGGATCATTGGTCTGAAATGTTTCTTGGATTATTTTGATGAGAGTGGGCATGGAGCATTGTGATGACAAGGGCACGGATCACTGTGATACATGAGTCAGGGAGGATTGTAATGACAAGGGCGTGGAGAATTGTGATGAGAAGTGAATCGAGCATTTTGATGACAAGCGTCATGGAGCGTTGTGATGACAACGGCATTGAGCAATGTGATGAGAGGGTTCATGGAGCATTGTGATGACAAGGCCGTGGAACATTGTGATGTCAGGGGTCATGGAGCATAAGTCTGAAATGTTTCATGGATTATTATGATGAGCGTGGACATGGAGCATTGTGATGAAAAGGCCACGGAACACTGTGATACATGGGTCATGGAGGATTGTAATGACAAAGCCATGGAGTATTTTGATGAGAAGGGCATCGAGCATTGTGATGACAAGCGTCATGGAGCATTGTGATGCCAAGGGTCATGGAGCTTTGTGATGACAAAGGTTATGGAGCATTTTGATGACAAGGGCGTTGTGCATTGTGATGAGAAGGGCACGAAGCATTGTGATGACAGGATCAAGGAGCAATTTGATGAAAAGTGTCAAGGAATATTTTGATGACAGAGGTTATGGAACACTGTGATGTCAGGGGTCATGGAGCATTGTGAGGTTAAGGGCATGTAGCATTGTGATGACAGGGGTCATGGAGCATTGAGATGAAAAGTGGCATGGAGCTTTGTGATTACAGCGTTCTTGAAGCATTGTGATGACAAGGGCATGGAGCATTGTGATGAGAAAGCCATGGAGCATACTGATGACATGCGTCATGGAGCTTAGTGATGAAAAGGACATGGAGCATTGTGATTACAGGGGTCTTGGAGCATTGTGATGACAAGTGTCATGGAGCCTTGTGATGACAAGACTGTGGAACATTGTAATGGCAGGGATCATGGAGCATTGTTATGACAGTGGTAATGGAGCATTGTGATGACAAGGGCATGGATCATTGGTCTGAAATGTTTCATGGATTATTTTGATGAGAGTGGGCATGGAGCATTGTGATGACAAGGGCACGGATCACTGTGATACATGAGTCAGGGAGGATTGTAGTGAGAAGAGCGTGGAGAATTGTGATGAGAATTGAATCGAGCATTTTGATGACAATCGTCATGGAGCATTGTGATGACAATGGCATTGAGCAATGTGATGAGAGGGTTCATGGAGCTTTGTGATGACAATAGCATGGAGCATTGTGATGCCAAGGATCAAGGAGCTTTGTGATGACAAATGTCATGGAGCATTTTGATGACAAGGGCGTGGTGCATTGTGATGAGAAGGGCATGGAGCTTGCTATGACAGGGGTCATGGAGCATTGCGATGACAAGTGCATGGAGAATTGTGATGACAAGAGCATGTAACATTGGGATGAGAAATGTCATGTAGCATTGTTATGAGGAGGACGTGGAGACATGTGATGACAAGGGACTTGGAGCATTGTGATGATAAGGGAATGGATCACTGTGATGGCAAGACCGTGGAGCATAGTGATGAGAAGTCCATGGATTATGTTGATGACGAGTGTCATGGAGCACTCTAATTACAAGAGCCATGGAGCATTGTGATTACAGGTGTCATGGAGCACTGTGATGACAGGAGTCATGGAGCATTGTGATGACAAGTGTCATGGAGCATTGTGATGACAAGCTTGTGGAGTATTGTGATGACATTTGGATGGAGCATTGTGATGAAAAAGGCATGGAGTCTTTTTATGAGAGTGTTCAAGGAGCATTCTGACGACAAATGTCATGGAGCATTGTGATGAAAAGTGTATTGAGCATTGTGATGACAATGGCCATGGCACATTGTGATGACAAGGGCATGGAGTCTTGTGATGACAGGCATCATGGAGCGTTGTGATGACAAGTGTTATGGAACATTGTGATCACAAGCATTTAGAGCATTGTGATGAAAGTGTTCATGGATCATATTGATTTCAAAGAGCATGGAGCATTGTGATGCCAAGATCATGAAGCAATGTGATCCCAAGGTTCATGGAGGTTTGTGATGACAAGCGCATGGAACACTGTGGTGACAAGGTCTTGTAGCATTTTGCTGAAAAAGGCATGGAGCATTGTGATTACAGGAGTCTTGGAGCATTGTGATGAAAAGGGCATGGATCATTGTGATGAAAAAGGCACGGAGCATTGTCATGACACGGTTCAAGTGTGTACTGATGGCAAGTGCCAGGGAGCACTGTGATGACAAGTGTATAGTGCATTGTGATGACAAAGGTCATGGAGCATTGTGATGACAAGGGCATGGAGTATTGCGATGACAGGCATCATGGAGCATTGTGATGACAAGTCTTATGGAACAGTGTGATCACAAGGGTTTGTATCATTATGATGACAGATTTCATGGATCATTTTGATTCCAAGGAGCATGGAGCATTGTGATGACAAGGGCATGAAGCAATGTGATCCCAAGGTTCATGGAGGATTGTGATGACAAGCGCATGGAGCATTGTGATGACAAGGTCATGTAGCATTTTTCTGACAAAGGCATGGAGCATTGTGATGACAAAGGTGATGGAGCACTGTAATGACAAGCGTCACGGATCATTGTGATTACAGGGGACATGGAACATTGGGATGAATTGAGCATGGATCTTGTGATGACAAGTGTCATGGAGTATTTTGATGACAAGAGTCCAGGATCATTGTGTTGTCAAGGGGTCATGGAGCATTGTGATTACTGTGGTCACGGAACATTTTGATGACAGGGGTCATGGAGCATTGTGATGAGAAGGTCATGGAGCATTGTGCTGAAAATATTCATGGAGTATTGAGATGACGAGGGAATGGAGCATTTTGATGACAACGTCCTGGAGCATTGTGATGAGCGGACCATGGAGCCTTGTGATGATAATTATCATGGAGCATTCTCACTAAAAGAGGCATGGGGCATTGTGATTACAGGGGTCTTGGAGCATTGTGATGACAAGTGCTAAGAACATTGTGATGAGATGGCCATGGAGCATTCTGATAACATGCATCATGGAGCTTTGTGATGACAAGGGCATGGGACATTGTGATTACAGGTGTCTTGGAGTACTGTGATGAACAGGGCATGGATCATTGTGAGGAAAAAGGCAAGGAGCCTCGTCATGACAGGGTTCAAGGAGCATACTGACGACAAGTGTCAGGCAACATTGTGATGACAAGTGTATTGAGCATTGTGATGACAAAGTTTATGGAGCATTGTGATGAGAAGACCATTGATAATTGTGATGACGAGCGTCATTGGGCATTGTGATGACAAGTGTTATGGAACAATGGGATCACTAGGGTTTGGAGCATGGTAATGACAGAGGTCATGGAGCATTTTGATTTCATTGTGATGACAATAACATGAAGCATTATGATGATGGGCATGGTGCATTGTGATGACAGGGTTCATGGAGAACTGAGATGAAAAGCAGCAAGGAGCATTGTGATTATAGGGGTCTTGGAGCATTGTGATGAGAAGGCCATGGAGCATTGTGATGAGATGACCATGGAGCATACTGATGACATGCGTCATGGAGCTTTGTGATGACAAGGGCATGGAGCATTGTGATTACAGGGGTCTTGGATAATTGTGATGACAAGGGTCATGGAGCCATGTGATGACAAGGCCGTGGAACACTGTGATGGCAGGGTTCATGGAGCATTGTTATGACAGTGATAATGGAGCATTGTCATGATAAGTTTATGGAGCATTGGTCTGAAAAGTTTCACGGATTATTGTGATGAGATTGGGCATGGAGCATTGTGATGACAAGGGCACGGAACGCTGTGTTACATGGGTCATGGAGGATTGTAATGACAACGGCGTGGAGCATTGTGATGAGAAGGGCATCGTGCGTTGTGATGACAAGCGTCATGGAGCGTTCTGATGACAAGGGCATGGAGAAATGTGATGAGAGTGTTCATGGAGCATTGTGATGACAATGGCATGGAGCATTGTGATACCAAGGGTCATGGAGCTTTGTGATGGCCAATGTCATGGAGCATTTTGATGACAAGGTCGTGGTGCATTGTGATGAGAATGGCATGGATCATTGTGATGAGAACGCCATGGATCATACTGATGACATGCATCACGGAGCTATGTGATGACAACGTCATGGAGCCATTTGATTACAGGTGTCTTGGAGCATTGTGATGAAAAGGGCATGAATCATTGTGATGAAAAAGGCATGGAGACTTGTCATGACAGGGTTCAAGGAGCATACTGACGACAAGTGTCAGGGAGCATTGTGATGACAAGTGTATTGAGCATTGTGATGAGAAGACCATGGATAATTTAATGACGAGCGTCATGGGGCGATGTGATAACAAGTGTTATGGAACATTGTGATCACAAGGGTTTGGAGCATTGTGAAGACAGATGTCATGGAACATTTTAATTTCATTGTGATGACAATAGCATGAAGCATTATGATGATGGGCATGGTGCATTGTGATGACAGGGTTCATGGTGTTTTGAGATGAAAAGGGGCATGGAGCATTGGTCTGACAAGTTTCATGGATTATTGTGATGACAGTGGGCATGGCGCATTGTGATGACAAGGGCATGAAACATTCTGATGACAAGGTCACAGATTATTGTGAAGTCAGGGGTCAAGGAGCATTGTGATGACATAGGTCATGGTCCATTTTGATGACAATGGCGTGAATCATTGTGATGCCATGTGTCATGGAGGATTGTGATGACAAAGGTAATGGAGCATTGTGATGACAAGGGCTTGGCGCATTGTGATGACAAGGGCCATTGAGAATTTTGATGACAAGGTCGTGAAGCATTGAGATTAAAAACGCATGGAGCTTGCTATGTGAGGGGTCATGGATAATTGCGATGACAAGTGCATGGAGAATTGTGATGTCAAGAGCATGAAACATTGTGTTGAGTAGTGTCATGGAACATTGTGATGAAATGGACGTGGTGAATTTTGATGACAAAGGACATGTAGCACTGTGATGACCAGGGCATGGTGCATTGTGATGGCAAAATCGTGGAGCATTGTGATGAAAAAACCATGAATAATTGTAATGTCGAGCTTCTTGGAGCACTGTAATGACAAGGGGCATGAAGCATTGTGATGACAGGGGTCATGGAGCATTGTAATGACAAGGCTTATGGAGCATTCTGATGACAAGCTTGTGGAGTAATGTGATGACAATGACATGGAGCATTGTGATGAAAAGGGCATGGAGCATTGTGATGAAAAAGGCATGGAGACTTTTCATGATAGGCTTCAAGGAGCATTTTGACGACAAGTGTCAGGGAGCATTGTGATGACAAGTCATGTAGCATTTTGCTGACATAGGCATGGAGCATTTTGATGACAAGGGTCATGGTGCACGGTGATGACAATTGTCAGAGAGCATTGTGATTAGAGGGGTTATGGAACATTGTGATGCCAAATGTCATGGAGCATTGTGATGAGCAGACCATGGATAATTGTGATGATGAGCGTCATGGGGCGTTGTGATGACAAGTGATATGGAACATTTTGATCGCAAGGTTTTGGAGCATTGTGATGACAGAGGTCATGGAGCATGTTGATTTCATTGTGATGACAATAGCATGAAGCATTATGAAGATGGGCATGGTGCATTGTGATGACAGGGTTCATGGAGCATTGAGATGACAAGGGCATGGAGCATTGTGATGAGAAAGCCATGGAGCATTCTGATGACATGTGTCATGGAGCTTTGTCATGACAAGGGCATGGAGCATTGTGAATACAGGGGTCTTGGAGCACTGTGCTGACAAGGGTCATGGGGAAGTGTTATGACAAGGCCATGGAATATTGTGATGCCAGGGGTCATGGAGCATTGTTATGACAGGGGTAATGCAGAATTGTGATGACAAGGGCATGGGACATTGGTCTGAAAAGTTTCATGGATTAGTGTGATGAGAGTCGGCATGGAGCACTGTGATGACAAGGGCACAGAAAACTGTGATACATAGGTCATAGAGCATTGTAATGAGAAGGGCATGAAGCATTGTGATGAGAAGTGCATCAAGCATTGTGATGACAAGCGTCATGGAGCTTTGTGATGAAAAGGGCATGGAGCAAAGTGATAAGAGGGTTCATTGAGCATTCTGATGACAATGGCATGGGGCATTGTGATACCAAGTGTCATGGCGGTTTGTGATGACCAATGTCATGGAGCATTTTGATGACAATGTGTGGTGCACAGTGATGAGAAGGGCAGGGAGCATTGTGATGACAGGTTCATGTAACAATTTGATGAAAACGGTCATGGAATATTTTGATGACAAGTGTTATGGAACATTGTGATGTCAGGAGTGATGGAGCATTGTGATGATAAGGGCAGGTAGCATTGTGATGACAGGGGTCATGGAGCTTTGTGATCACAAGGGCATGGAGCATTGTCATTACAGGGGTCTTGGAGCATTGTGATGAAAAGGGCATGGATTATTGTGATGAAATAACATGGAGCCTTGTCATGACAGGGTTCAAGGAGCATACTGACGACAAGTGTCAGGGAGCATTGTGATGACAAGTGTATTGAACATTGTGATGACAAAGGCATGGGACATTGTGTTGAGAAGACCATGGATAATTGTGATGAGGAGCATCAAGGGGCGTTGTGATGACAACTGTTATGGAACAATGTTATTCCAAGGGTTTGGAGCATTATGATGACAGAGGTCTTGGTGCATTTTGATTTCATTGTGATAACAATATCATGAAGCATTATGATGAAGTTTATGGTGCATTGTGATGACAGGGTTCATGGAGCATTGAGATGAAAAGTGGCATGGAGCTTTGTGATGCCAAGGGTCATGGAGCTTTGTGATGACAAAGGTTATGGAGCATTTTGATGACAAGGGCGTTGTGCATTGTGATGAGAAAGGTGGGAAGCATTGTGATGACAGGATCAAGGAGCAATTTGATGAAAAGTGTCAAGGAATATTTTGATGACAGAGGTTATGGAACACTGTGATGTCAGGGGTCATGGAGCATTGTGAGGATAAGGGCATGTAGCATTGTGATGACAGGGGTCATGTAACATTGATATGACACGGGTGAGGGATTATTGTGATGACTAGTGATGGAACCTTGTGATATCAGTTGTCAGAGAGCATTTTGATGAGAAGTGAATGGAGCATTGTGATGACAAGTTTTATGGAGCATTGTGATGAGAATGTTGTAGAGCATTGTGTTGACAAGCGAATGGCTTATTGTGATGACATGGGTCATGGAGCATTTTGCTTACAAGGGTCATGGAGCATTGTACTGACAAAGGAATGGAGCATTGTGATGACATGGGTCAAGGAGCTTAGTGATGAAAATTTCATGGAGCATTGTGGTGACAAATGTCACAGAGCATTGTGATGACGAGGGCATGGACCACTGTGATGACAAAACTCCTGAAGCATTGGGATGACTGGAGTCACGGAACATTGTGATGACAGCGGTCATGGAGCATGGTGATGACAAGGGCATGGAGTATTGTGATGACAAGGTCATGGAGTATTGTGAAGACAGGTGTCAGGGAACATTGTGATGACATATGTCGTGCTCCATTGTGATGACAATGGAATGGAGCATTGTGATGCCAAGTGTCATAGAGGATTGTGATGACAATGGTTATGGAGCATTGTGATGACAAGGGCTTCGAGCAATGTGATGAGAAGGCCATGGAGACTTCTGATAACATGCATCATGGAGCATTGTGATGAAAGGGCATGGAGCATTGTGATTACAGGGGTCTTGGAGCATTGTGATGACAAGTGTCATGAAGCCTTGTGATGACAAGACCGTGGAACATTGTGCTGGCAGGGATCATGGAGCATTGTTATAACAGGGGTAATGGAGCATTGTGATGACAAGGGCATGGATCATTGGTCTGAAATGTTTCATGGATTATTTTGATGAGAGTGGGCATGGAGCATTGTGATGACAAGGGCACGGATCACTGTGATACATGAGTCAGGGAGGATTGTAATGACAAGGGCGTGGAGAATTGTGATGAGAAATGAATCGAGCATTGTGATGACAAGTGTCATGGAGCATTGTGATGACAAGCTTGTGGAGTACTGTGATGACATTTGGATGGAGCATTGTGATGAAAAATGCATGGAGACTTTTTAAGAGAGTGTTCAAGGAGCATTCTGACGACAAATGTCAGGGAGCATTGTGATGACAAGTGTATTGAGCATTCTGATGACAATTTTCAGGGTGCATTGTGACTACAAGGGCATGGAGTATTGTGATGACAGGCATCATGGAGCGTTGTGATGACAAGTGTTATGGAACATTGTGTTCACAAGCATTTAGAGCATTGTGATGAAAGTGGTCATGGATCATGTTGATTTCAAGGAGCATGGAGCATTGTGATGCCAAGATCATGAAGCAATGTTATCCTAAGGTTCATGGAGGATTATGATGACAAGCGCATGGAGCATTGTGGTGACAAGGTCTTGTAGCATTTTGCTGAAAAAGTCATGGAGCATTTTGATTACAGTAGAATTGGAACATTGTGATGAAAAGCGCATGGATCATTGTGATGAAAAAGGCATGGAACATTGTCATGACATAGTTCAAGTGCATACTGATGGCAAGTGTCAGGGAGCATTGTGATGACAAGTGTATTGTGCATTGTGATGACAAAGGTCATGGAGCATTGTGATGACAGGGGTCATGGAGCATTGTGATGTGAAGGTCATGGAGCATTGAGCTGAAAATATTCATGGAGTATTGAGATGACAAGGGAATGGAGCATTTTGATGACAACGTCCTGGAGCATTGTGATGAGCGGATCATGGAACCTTGTGATGACAAGTATCCTGGAGCATTCTCACTGAAAGAGGCATGGGGCATTGAGATTACTGGGGTCTTGGAGCATTGTGATAACAAGTGCTAATAGCATTGTGATGAGAAGGCCATGGAGCATTCTGATAACATGTATCATGGAGCTTTGTGATGACAAGGGCATGGGACATTGTGATTACAGGGGTCTTGGAGTACTGTGATGAAAAGGGCATGGATCATTTTGATGAAAAATGTATGGAGCCTTGTCATGACAGGTTTCAAGGAGCATACTTACAACAAGTGTCAGGCAACATTGTGATGACAAGTGAATTGAGCATTGTGATGACAAAGTTTATGGAGCATTGTGATGAGAAGTCCACTGATAATTGTGATGACGAGCGTCATTGGGCATTGTGATGACAAGTGTTATGGAACAACGTGAGCACTAGGGTTTTGAGTATGGTAATGACAGAGGTCATGGAGCATTTATATTTCATTGTGATGACAATAGCATGAAGCATTACGATGATGGGCATGGTGCATTGTGATGACAGGGTTCGTGGAGCATTGACATGAAAAGCGGCAAGGAGCATTATGATTATAGGGGTCTTGGAGCATTGTGATGGGAAAGCCATGGAGCATACTGATGACATGCGTCATGGAGCTTTGTGATGACAAGGGCATGGAGCATTGTGCTTACAGGGGTCTTGGAGTATTGTGAAGACAAGTGCATGGAGAATTGTGATGACAAGAGCATGTAACATTGTGATGAGAAATGTCATGTAGCATTGTTATGAGGAGGACGTGGAGAAATATGATGACAAGGGACTTGGAGCATAGTGATGATCAGAGAATGGATCATTGTGATGGCAAGACGGTGGAGCATAGTGAGGAGAAGTCCATGGATTATGTTCATGACGAGTGTCATGGAGCACTCTAATTACAAGAGCCACGAAGCATTGTGATTACAGGTGTCATGGAGCATTGTGATGACAGGGGTCATGGAGCATTGTGATGACAAGTGTCATGGAGCATTGTGATGACAAGCTTGTGGAGTATTTTGGTGACATTTGGATGGAGCATTGTGATGAAAAATGCATGGAGTCTTTTTATGAGAGTGTTCAAGGAGCATTCTGACGACAAATGTCATGGAGCATTGTGATGACAAGTGTATTGAGCATTGTGATGACAATGGCCATGGCGCATTGTGATGACAATGGCATGGAGTATTGTGATGACAGGCATCATGGAGCGTTGTGATGACAAGTGTTATGGAACATTGTGATCACAAGCATTTAGAGCATTGTGATGAAAATGGTCATGGATCATTGTGATTTCAAGGAACATAGAGCATTGTGTTGCCAAGATCATGAAGCAATGTGATCCAAAGATTCATGGAGGATTGTGATGACAAGCGCATGCAGATTTGTGGTGACAAGGTCTTGTAGCATTTTGCTGAAAAAGGCATGGGGCATTGTGATTATAGGAGTCTTGGAGCATTGTGATGAAAAGGGCATGGATCATTGTGATTAACAAGGCATGCAACATTGTCATGACATGGTTCAAGTGCATACTGATGGCAAGTGCCAGGGAGCATTGTGATGACAAAGGTCATGGAGCATTGTAATGACAAGGGCATGGATTATTGTGATGACAGGCATCATGGAGCATTGTGATGACAAGTGTTATGGAACATTGTGATCACAAGGGTTTGGATCATTGTAATGACAGATTTCATGGATCATTTTGATTTCAAGGAGCATGGAGCATTGTGATGACAAGGGCATGAAGCAATGTGATCCCAAAGTTCATGGAGGATTGTGATGACAAGTGCTTGGAGCATGTTGATGACAAGGTCATGTAGCATTTTGCTGACAAAGGCATGAAGCATTGTGATGACAAGGGTCATGGAGCACTGTGATGACAATCGTCATGGAGCATTGTGATTACATGGTTCATGGAGCACTGGGATGACAAGGGAATGGATCATTGTGATGACAACGGTCATGGCGCATTTTAATGACAAGAGTCCCTGATCATTTTGCATTCAGGGCTCATGGTGCATTGTGATGACAGGGTTCATAGATCACTGAGATGAAAACGGGCATGGAGCATTGTGATCTCAGGGGTCTTGGAGCATTGTGATGACAAGGGCATGGAGCATTGTGATGAGAATACCATGAAGCATTCTGATGACATGCGTCATGGAGCCTTGTGATGACAAAGGCATGGAGCATTGTGATTACAGTGGTCCTGGAGCACTGTTATGACAAGGGTCATGGAACCTTTTGATGACACGGCCATAGGACATTGTGATGGCAGCGGTCATGGAGCATTGTTATGACAGTTGTAATGGAGCATTGTGATGAAAAGGGCATGGAGCATTGTTCTGAAAAATTTCATGGATTATTGTGATGAGAATTGGCATGGAGCATTGTGATGACAAGGGCACGGAACACTATGATACACGGGTCATGGAGGATTGTAATGACAAGGGAATGGAGCATTGTGATGACATGGTCCTGGAGTATTGTGTTGAGAAGACCATGGAGCCCTTTGATAACAAGTCTAATGGAGCACTCTGATTAAAAGGGGCATGGAACATTGTGATTCCAGGGTTCTAGGAACACTGTAATGACAAGGCCATGGAGCATTGTGATGAGAAGGCCATGGAGCATTGTGATGACATGCGTCATGGATCTTTGTGATGACAAGGGCATGGAGCATTGTGATTACAGGCGCCTTGGAGCATTGTGATGAAAAAGGCATGTAG
Source organism: Mesoplodon bidens (assembly GCF_964165515.1). Classification (NCBI taxonomy): domain Eukaryota; kingdom Metazoa; phylum Chordata; class Mammalia; order Artiodactyla; family Ziphiidae; genus Mesoplodon; species Mesoplodon bidens. Next base: position 666,402 of record NW_027672491.1, read on the forward strand.
CTTTGTCATGACCGTGTTCAAGGAGCATACTGACGACGTGTCAGGGAGCATTGTGATGACAAGTGTATTGAGCATTGTGATGACAAAGGTCATGGAGTATTGTGATGAGAAGACCATGGATACGTGTGATGACAAGTGTTATGGAATATGGTGATCACAAGGGTTTGGAGCATTGTGATGACAGAGGTCATGGAGCATTTTGATTTCATTATGATGACAATAGCATGAAGCATTATGATGATGGGCATGGTGCATTGTGATGACCGGGTTAATTGATAATTGAGATGAAAAGTGTCATGGAGCATTTTGATGACAGGGTTTAGGGAACATTGTGATGTCGGGGGTCATGGAGCATTGTGATGACACGGGTATGGAGTATTGTGATTACAGGCATCATGGAGCATTGTGATGACAAGTGTTATGGAACATTGTGATCACAAGGGTTTGGAGCATTGTGATGACAGAGTTCATGGATCATTTAGATTTCTAGGAGCATGGAGCATTGTGATGACAAGGGCATGAATCAATGTGATCCCGATGTTGGTGGAGGATTGTTATGACAATGGTATTGGAGTATTTTGATGACAAGCGCATGGAGCATTTTGATGACAAGGGTCATGGAGCATTGTGATGAGAAAACCATGGAGCCTTGTGATGTCAAGTCTCATGGATAATTCTGATGTAAAGGGCCATGGAGCATTGGGATTACAAGGTTCTTGGAGCATTGTAATGACAAGACCATGGAGCATTGTGATGAGAAGGCCATGGAGCATTCTGATGACATACGTCATGGAGCTTTGTGATGAAAAGGTCATGGAGCATTGTGATTACAGGCGTCTTGGAGCATTGTGATGACAAGGGCATGGAGCATTGTGATGACAAGGTCATGGAGTATTTTGAAGACTGGTGTCAGGGAGCATTGTGATGACATATGTCATGGTCAATTGTGATGACAGTGGCATGGAGCATTGTGATGCCAAGTGTCATGGAGCATTGTGAAGACAAGGGTCAGGAGCACTGTGATGACAAGGTCATGAAGCAATGTTATCCCAAGTTTCATGGAGGATTGTGATGACAATGGTAATGGAATATTTTGATGACAAGTGCATGGAGCATTGTGATGACAAGGTCATGTAGCATTTTGCCAACAAAGGCATGGAGCATTGTGATGACAAGGGTCATGGAGCACTGTGATGACAAGTGTCAAGAAGCATTGTAATTACAGGGGTCATGGAGCATTGGGATAACAACGGCATAGATCATTGTGATGAGAAATATCATTTAGATTTTGATTACAAGGGTCCCAGATCATTGTGTTGTCAGGGGTCATGGAGCGTTGTGATGACAGTGATCATAGAGCATTGTGATGACAGGGGTCATGGAGCATTGTGAAGAGAAGGTCATGCAGCATTGGGCTGAAAATATTCATGGGTTATTGTGATGACAGGCGTCATGGAGCATTGTGATGAGAAGGGAATAGAGCATTGTGATGATAAGGTCCTGGAGCATTGTGATGAGAAGACCATGGAGCCTTTTGATGACAAGTCTCATGGAGCATTCTGATGAAAAGGGCATGGAGCGTTGTGATTACAGGGGTCTTGGAGCATTGTGATGACAAGGGCATGGAGCATTGTGATGAGAAAGCCATGGAGCATTCTGATGACATGCGTCATGGAGCTTTTTGATGACAAGGGCATGGAGCATTGTGATGATAAGGTCCTGGAGCATTGTGATGAGAAGACCATGGAGCCTTTTGATGACAAGTCTCATGGAGCATTCTGATGAAAAGGGCATGGAGCGTTGTGATTACAGGGGTCTTGGAGCATTGTGATGACAAGGGCATGGAGCATTGTGATGAGAAAGCCATGGAGCATTCTGATGACATGCGTCATGGAGCTTTTTGATGACAAGGGCATGGAGCATTGTGATTACAGGGGCTTGGAATATTGTGATGAAAAGGGAGTGGATCATTTTGAGGAAAAAGGCATGGAGCCTTGCCATGACAGGATTCAAGGAGCATACAGACGACAAGTTTTAGGCAGCATTGTGATGACAAGTGTATTGAGCATTTTGAGGACAAAGGTCATGGAGCATTGTGATGAGAAGACCATGGATAACTGTGATGACGAGCATCATGGGGCGTTGTGATGACAAGAGTTATGGAACATTGTGATCACAAGTGTTAGGAGCATTGTGATGACAGAGGTCATGAAGCATTTTGGTTTCATTGTGATGACAATAGCATGAAGCATTATGATTATGGGCATGGTGCATTTTGATGACAGGGTTCATGGAGCATTGAGATGAAAAGGGCCATGGAACATTGTGATTTCAGGGGTGTTGGAGAATTGTGATGACCAGAGCATGGAGCATTGTGATGAGAAGGCCATGGATCATTCTGATGACATGCGTCTTGGAGCCTTGTGATGACAAGGCCTTGGAACATTGTGATGGCTGGGTTCATGGAGCACTGTAATGACAGGGATAATGGAGCATTGTGATGACAAGGGCATGGAGCATTCGTCTGAAATATTTCTTGGATTATTGTGATGAGTGTAGGCATGGAACATTGCGATGACAAGGGCATGGAAACTGTGATACATGGGTCATGGAGGATTGTAATGACAATGGCGTGGAGCATTGTGATGAGATGGGCATCGAGCATTGTGATGACAATGATCATGGAGAACTGTGATGACAAAGGCATGGAGCAATGTTATGAGAGTGTTCATGGAGCATTGTGATTACAATGGCATGGAGCATTGTGAAGCCAAGGGTCATGGAGGATTGTGATGACAATGGTAATGGAGCATTGTGATGACAAGGGCTTGGAGCATTGTGATGACAAGGGTTATGGAGCATTGTGATAACAAGGGCCATTGAGAATTTTGATGACAAGGTCGTGAAGGATTGTGATGGCAAGTGTATGGATCTTGCTGTGACAGGGGTCATGGAGCATTGCAATGACAAGTGCATGGAGAATTGTGATGACAAAAGCATGTAACATTGTGATGAGAAGTGTCATGGAACATTGTGATGACAAGGACGTGGAGAATTGTGATGACAAGGGACATGGAGCATTGTGATGACCAGGGCATGGAGCATTGTGATGACAGGTTTCATGGAGCATTCTGATGACAGGGGTCATGGAGCATTGTGATGACAAGGGTCATGGAGCATTCTGATGACAAGCTTGTGGAGTATTGTGATGACAATGGAATGGAGCATTTTGATGAAAAGAGCATGTATCATCGTGATGAAAAAGGCATGGAGCCTTTTCATGACAGTTTTCAAAGAGCATTCTGACGACAAGTGTCAGGGAGCATTGTGATGAAATGTTTATTGAGCATTGTGATGACAAAGGTCATACAGAATAGTGATGAGAAGATCATGGATAATTGTGATAACGGGTGTGATGGGGCATTGTGATGAAAAGTGTTATGGAACGTTGTGATCGCAAGAGTTTGGAGCATTGTGATGATAGAGGTCATCGTGCATTTTGATTTCAAGGAGCATGGAGCATTGTGATGACAAGGGTATGAAGCAATGAGATCCCAAGTTTCATGGAAGATTGTGATGACAAGCACATGGAGCATTGTGATGACAGAGGTCATGGAGCATTTTGATTTCATTGTGATGACAATAGCATGAAACATTATGATGATGGTCATGGTGCATTTTGATGACAGGATTCATGGAGCATTGAGATGCAAAGGGGCATGGAGCATAGTGATTACAAGGTTCTTGGAGCATTCTGATGACAAGGGCATGGAGCATTGTGATGAAAAGGCCATGGAGCATTCTGATGACATGCGTCAAGGAGCTTTGTGATGACAAGGGCATGGAGCATTGTGATTACAGGGTTCTTGGAGCATTGTGATGTCATGGGTCATGAAGCCTTGTGATGACAAGGCTGTGGAACTCTGTGATGGCAGGGGTCATGGAGCATTGTTATGACAGGTGTAATGGAGCATTGTGATGACAAGGGCATGGACCATTGTTCTGAAAATTTGCATGGATTATTGTGATGAGAATGGGCATGGAGCTTTGTGATGACAAGGGCACAAAACACTGTGATACATGGGTCATGGAGGATTGTAATGACAAGTGCATGGAGCATTGTGATGAGAAGGGCATGGAGCATTATGATGACAAGCGTCATGGAGCTTTGTGATCACCAGGGCATGGAGCAATGTGATGAGTGGTTTCATGGAGCATTGTTTTGACAGTGGTATGGAGCATTGTGATGAAAAGCTTCATGGATCATGGTGATGACAATGGCATGAATCATTGTGATGCCATGTGTCATGGATCTTCGTGATGACAAACGTCATGGAGCATTTTGATGACAAGGGCGTGGTGCATTGTGGTGAGAAGGGCAGCGTACATTTTGATGACCGGGTCATGGACCAATTTGACGAAAAGTGTCATGGAACATTTTGATGACATGGGTTATGGAACACTGTGATATTTCGGGTCATGAAGAATTCTGCTGAAAAGGGCATGTAACGTTGTGATGACTTGGGTCATGGAACATAGTGATGACAGGGCTGAGGGAGTATTGTGATGACTAGTGATGGAACATTGTGATGACATATGTCATTGTCCATTGTGATGACAAAGGTAATGGACTAGTGCTTGGCACATTGTGATGACATTTGTCATGTAGCATTGTGCTGACAATCACATGGAGTATTGTGATGACATGTTTCATGGAGCATTGTGCTGACAAAGGCATGGAGCATTGTGATGACAAGGGTCACGTAGCATTGTGCTGAGAAGCGCATGGAGCATTGTGATGACAAGGGTCATGGAGCATTTTGAAGACAAGTGCGTGGTGCATTGTGATGAGAAGGGCAGGGAGTATTGTGATGACAGGGTTATGGGGCAATTTGATGAAGAGGGTCAAGGAACATTTTGATGAGAGGGGATATTGAACATTGTGATGTCAGGGGTCATGGAGCATTGTGATGAAAAGGGTCGTGGAGCATTTTGATTACAGGGGTTATGGAACATTGTGATGTCAAGGGTCATGGAGCATTGTGACGATTAGGGCATGTAGCATTATGATTACTGGGGTCATGGAATATTGTGATGACAGGGTTGACTGAGTATTGTGATGACTAGTGATGGAACTTTGTGATATGAGTGGAGAGGGAGCATTTTGATGAGAAGTGCATGGAGCATTGTGATGAAAAGGTTTATGGAGCATTGTGATGACAAGGTTGTGGAGCATTGTGATGACAAAGGCATGGTGCATTGTGATGATATGTGTCCTGGAGCATTGTGCTGACAAGCGCATGGAGCATTGTGATGACAAGGGTCATTGAGCATTGTGCTGACAAAGGCATGGAACACTGAGGTGACAAGGGTCAGAGAGCTTTGTGATGAAAAGTTCATTGAGCATTGTGTTGACACTGTCACAGAGCCTTGTGATGATGAGGGTATGGACCATTGTGATGACAAAGGTCATGAAGCATTGTGATGACTGGAGTCATGGAGCATTGTGATGACAGTGGTCATGGAGAATTGTGATGACAAGCGGATGGAGCATTGTCGTGACATGGGCGTGGTGCATTGTGATGAGAATGGCAGGGAGCATTGTGATGACAGGGTCCTGGAGCAATTTGATGAAAAGTGTCATGGAACATTTTGATGACAGGGGTTATGGAACATTGTGATGTCAGGGGTCATGGAGCATTGTGATGAAAATGGTCATGGATCATGTTGATGACAGGGTTTAGGGAACATTGTGATGGTAGGGGTCATGGAGCATTGGGATGATAAGGGCATGTAGCATTGTGATGACGGTGTCATGGAACAATGTGATGACAGGGATGAGGGAGTATGGTGATGACTAGTGAAGGAACATTGTGATGTCAGCGGTGAGAGAGCATTTTGATGAGAAGTGCATGGAGCATTGTGATGACAAGGTTGTGGAGCATTGAGATGACAAGAGCATGGTGCATTTTAATGGCAGTTGTCATTGAGCATTGTGCTGATAAAAGCATGGAGCATTGTGATGACAAGGGTCAGAGAGCATTGTGATGAAAAGTTTACGGAACATTGTGGTGACAAATGTCACAGAGACTTGTGATGATGAGGGCATGGACCATTTTGATGACAAAGGTCATGAAGCATTGTGATGACTGGAGTCATGGAGCATTGTGATAACAGGGGTCATGGAGCATTGTGATGACAAAGGTCATGGAGCATTTTGATGACAGGTGTTATGGAACATTGTGATGTCAGGGTTCATGGAGCATTGTGATGATAAGGGCACGTAGCTTTGTGATGATGGGGTCATGGATCATTGTGATGACAGGGGTGAGGGAGTATTGTGATGACTAGAGATGGAACATTGTGATATCAGTGGTGAGTGAGCATTTTGATGAGAAGTACATGGAGCATTGTGATGACAAGGTTTATTTAGCATTGTGATGACTAGGTTGTGGAGCATTGAGATGACAAGAGCATGGTGCATTGTGATGACATGGGTCATGGAGCATTGTGATGACAAGGGCATGCAGTAATGTGATGAGAAGGCCAAGGAGCATTCTTATGACATGCTTCATGGAGCTTTGTGATGACAAGGGCATTTCACATTGTGATTACAGTCGTCTTGGTGCATTGTGATGACAAGGGTCATGGAGCCTTGTGATGACAAGGCCGTGGAAAATTGGGATGGCAGCGGTCATGTCGCATTGTTATGACAAGAGTAATGGAGCATTGTGATGCCAAAGGTCATGGAGCATTCTGATGACAAAAGCATGGCACATTGTGATGACATGGGTCCTGGAGCATTGTGCTAACAAGCGCATGGAGTATTGTGATGACAAGGGTCATGGAACATTGTGATGACAAGGGTAATGGAGCATTGTGATGCCAAAGGTCATGGAGCATTCTGATGACATGTGCATGGCACATTGTGATGACATGGGTCATGGAGCATTGTGCTGACATATGCATGGAGCACTCTGATGACAAGCGTCACAGAGCATTGTGATGAAAAGTTCATGAAGCATATTGATGACTGGAGTCACAGAGCATTGTGATGAAAGGGGTCATGGAGCATTGTGATGAAAAGGGTCATGAAGCATTTTGATGAAAGGGGTTAGGGAACATTGTGATGTTCGTGGTCATGGAGCATTGTGATGATAAGGGCATGTAGCATTGTGATGACGGTGTCATGGAACAATGTGATGACAGGGGTGAGGGTGTATGGTGATGACTAGTGAAGGAACATTGTGATATCAGTGGTGAGAGAGCATTCTGATGAGAAGTGCATGGAGCACTGCGATGACAAGGTTTATGGAGCATTGTGATGACAAGGTTGTGGAGCAATGTGATGACGAACTCATGGCACATTGTGATGACATGGGTCATGGAGCATTGTGCTGACAAGCGCATGGAGCATTGTGATGACAATGGTCATGGAGCATTGTGCTGACAAAAGCATGGAGCATTGTGATGAAAGCGTCACAGAGCATTGTGATGAAAAGTTCATGGAGCATTGTGGTGACAAAGGTCACAGAGCCTTGTGATGATGAGGGCATGGACCATTGTGATGACAATGGTCATGAAGCATTGTGATGACTGGAGTCACAGAGCATTGTGAGGACAGGGGTCATGGAGCATTGTGATGAAAAGGGTCATGAAGCATTTTGATGGCAGGGTTTAGGGAACATTGTGATGTTAGGGGTCATAGAGCACTGTGATGATAAAGGCATGTAGCATTGTGATGACGGGGTCGTGGAACAATGTGATGACAGGGGTGAGGGCTTATCGTGATGACTACAGAAGGAACATTGTTATATCAGTGGTGAGAGAGGTTTTTGATGAGAAGTTAATGGAGCATTGTGATTACAAGGTTTATGGAACACTGTGATGACAAGGTTGTGGAACATTGACACGACAAGAGCATGGTGCATTGTGATGACAAGCGTCATGGAGCATTGTGCTGACAAAGGCATGGAGCACTGTGATGACAAGGGTCAGAGAGCATTGTGATTGAAAGTTCAAGGAGCATTGTGGTGACAAATGTCACAGAGCCTTGTGATGATGAGTGCATGGACCGTTGTGATGACAAAGGTCATGAAGCATTGTGATGACTGGAGTCACGGAGCATTGTGATGCCAAGGGTCATGGAGCTTTGTGATGACAAATGTCATGGAGCATTTTGATGAGAAGGGCGTGGTGCATTGTGATGAGAATGGCAGGGAGCATTGTGATTACAGGGTCCTGGAGCAATTTGATGAAAAATGTCATGGAACATTTTGATGACAGTGGTTATGGAACATTTTGATGTCGTTGGTTATGGAGCATTGTGATGAAAAGGGTAATGGTGCATTGTGATGACAGGGTTCATAGATCATTGAGATATAAAGGGGCATGGAGCACTGTGATTACATGGGTCTTGGAGCTTTTTGATGACAAGGCCATGGAGCATTGTGATGAGAAGTCCATGGAGCATTCTGATGACATGCATCATGGAGATTTTTGATGACAAAGGGCATGGATCTTTGTGATTACAGGAGTCTTGGAGAACTGTGATGACAAGGGTCATGGAGCCTTGTGATGACAAGGCCGTGGAACACTGTGATGGCAGGGGTCATGGAGCATTGTTATGACAGGTGTAATGGAGCATTGTCACGACAAGTGCATGGAGCATAGGTCTTAAATGTTTCATTGATTATTGTGATGAGAGCAGACATTGGGCATTGTGAAGACAAGGGCAATGAACACTGTGATACATGGGTCATGGAGGATTGTAATGGCAAGGGCATGGAGCATTTTGATGAAAATTATATGGAGCATTTTTATGTCAAGAGTCCAAAATCATTATGTTGTCAGTGTTCATGGAGCATTGTGATGACAATGGTCATGGAGTATTGTGATGACAAGTTTTATGGAACATTGTGATCACAAGGGTTTGGAACATTGTGATGACAGAGATCATGGAGCATTTTGATTTCATTGTGATGACAATAGCATGTAAGCATTATGATGATGGGCCTGGTTCATTGTGATGACAGGGTTCAAACGGCATTGAGATGAAAAAGGGCATGGAGCATTGAGATTACAGGGCTCTTGGAGCATTGTGCTGACAAAGGCATGGTGAATTGTGATGAGAAGGCCATGGAGCATTCTGATGACATGCGTCATGGAGCTTTGTGATGACAAGGGAATGGAGCATTGTGAATACAGGGATCTTGGAGCACCGTGATGACAAGGGTCATGGGGCCTTGTGATGACAAGGCCGTGGAATATTGTGATGGCAGGGCTCATGGAGCATTGTTATGACAGGTGTAATGGAACATTGTGATGAAAAGGGCATGGAGCATAAGTCTGAAAACTTTCACAGATTATTGTGATGAGAGTGGACATGGAGCATTGTGATGACAAGGGCACGGAACACTGTGATACATGGGTCATGGAGGATTGTAATGACAATGGCATGGAGCATTTTGATGAGAAGTGCATCGAGTATTGTGATGACAAGCGTCTTGGAGCTTTGTGATGACAAGGGATTGGAGAATTCTGATGAAAAAGTCCTGGAGCATTGTGATGAGACGGTCATGGAGCCTTGTGATGACAAGTCTCATGGAGCATTCTGATGAAAATGGACATGGAGCATTGTGATTACAGGGGTCGTGGAGCATTGTGATGACAAGGGAAAGGAGCATTGTGATGAGAAGGCCATGGAGCATTCTGATGACATGCGTCATGGAGATTTGTGATGACAAGGGCTTGGTGCATTGTGATTACAGGGGTCTTGGAGCATTGTGATGACAAGGGTCATGGAGCCTTGTGATGAGAAGGCCGTGGAACATTGTGATGGCAGGGGTCAGGGAGCATTGTTATGACAGGGGTAATGGAGCATTTTGATGACAAGCGCCTGGTGCATTGGTCTGAAAAATTTCATTGATTATTGTATTGAGATTGGGTAATGAGCATTGTGATGACAAGGGCACGGAACACTGTGATACATGGGTCACGGAGGATTGTATTGACAAGTTCATGGAGCATTTTGATGAGAAGGGTCATAGAGCATTGTGATGAAATGTTCATGGAGCATTGTGGTGACAAAGGGTATAAAGCATTGTGATGACTGGCGTCATGGAGCACTGTGATGACAGCGGTCATGAAGCATTGTGATGACACAGGTATGGAGCATTGTGATGACAGGGGCTTGGAGCATTTGTTTGACAAGTTTCATGGATTATTGTAATGACAGTGGGCATGGCACATTGTGATGACAAGGGCATGGAGCATTGTGATGACAAGGTCATGGATTATTGTGAAGACATGTGTCAGTGAACATTGTGATGATATATGTCATGGTCCATTGTGATGACAATTGCATGGAGCATTGTGATGCCAAGTGTCATGGCGGACTGATGACAAAGGTAATGGAGCATTGTGATGACAAGGGCTTGGAGCATTGTGATGAAAAGGGTCATTCAGTATTGTGATGACAGGGGCATGGAACATTGTGATGACAAGGGCCAATGAGAATTTTGATGACAAGGTCATGAAGCATTGTGATGACAAGCGCATGGAGCTTGCTATGAAAGCGGTCATGGAGCATTGCGATGACAAGTGCATGGAGAATTGTGATGAAAAGAGCATGTAACATTTTGATGAGAAGTGTCATGGAGCATTGTGATGACTAGGACGGCGAGAATTGTGATGACAAAGGACATGGAGCATTGTGATGACTAGTGCAAGGAGCATTGTGATGGCAAGACCGTGTAGCCTTTTGATGAGGAAACCATGGATAATTGTGATGACGAGCGTCATGGAGCACTGTAATGACAAGTGGCATTGAACATTGTGAAAACAGGTGTCATGGAGCATTGTGATGACAGTGGACATGTAGCATTGTGATGAAAAGTGTCATGGAGCATTCTTATGACAAGCTTGTGGAGTATTGTGATGACCAGGGTCATGGAGCATTGTGATGAAAAGGGCATGGAGCATTGTGATGAACAAGGCATATTTTCAAAGAATATTCTTTTGACTTACTAAATCACCTCACTTTTATACGTTTTCTGTTTTATTAAGTTCTGCTCATATATTTATTTATTTTTTCTATGTTCTCAGGGTTCATTGTTTTGATCATGTGATGTCAAATAAAACAATTGGTAATTAATTTTAAAAAAATCTTTTTAATTATAAAAACTTGAAATTTCTGAAGAATCCAGCATACTTCTAAGTATCTAAGGTTCAGGTCCTCCATATTATTGCTGGCCTAAGGCTTAGATCACCATATAGCAATGTATATATTGACATATTTTCCCCTCGACTTTCTGTGTTTCCTACATCTCACCTTTGCATACAAGCCATTTGAAATACCCTTAACTTATATCACAGCCAATAAGTCTTTGAAATAAGGTGTATTTTTTAGATAATTCTTCTATATATAATTAGGCAGAAAATCCGACCTGCCATATTTTTCAAAACAGCATAATTTCACTCTTCTCAATGATGAATCTGTTGTATTACACAACCTTTGAGTATTTAGCTTTATCAATGACATGTACTTTAAAAATGTTTTAAAGATCCTACCAGTCTTTTAAAACATCCTTGTTCCTTGTTTCAGTTCCAGTTGTATGTATATTGTCTAACTTGCAGCTGATTATTCCGCCATCTGATGGATGGACTTGGGAATCTAATTCTGGTATTGATTGCTTTTGCTGATTGTCTCCACTTGTAGCTGATTTCTTCATTATTGTGTAAATTTAGATCATGAGCTCATGTTTAGCTAAACAGCTGACTTTGTAAGAGTCGTAGGTGTGAACGCACGAGAGCTTCAGCAGAAAGTCAGCAAAGATTTAGTTGTGACCCACAACTAAATTTCCCACAAAAAAAATAACATTTTATAGAAGTGTTGGTCCAATACTCCCTCTAGAGGCATGGGACTCAAACACAGCTGTTTGTGGCCCCTGCTTTGGGGAAGGGGCATCGAGTGGCCCAGGCCCTGGCAGGAGCCTCTCCGTGAATTTCCCAGGGACCCAACTGGTGCGACATTCGGTCACGTGGCAGGAAGTTACGATACCCAAACCTATGGTTACCTGTTCAGCTTGGTGTACTACGTGGAAAGCTTCCACACACACTTCAAGTAGGAGGGTGGCCTGAGAGGAAAAATGAGACGTCGGGCTGCCATGCAGCACAAGAATGTTCTCTTTATCCTGAGCCTTAATGCTTGTGCCACGCCACTGGTCCTGCCATGCTCTGAGGGCCCTGCCCTGGCGCCCCTGCTCCCCTGCCATTTGTTCAGTCACACCAGAGATGGCCACACACACACCCTCAGTAAGGACAGTGTTGCAACATCCTGCAGCCCCGCCCTCTCTCCACAGGTTGCCATGAACTCCAGAGGCTGCATCCTTTGCCCTGGGCATACAGAGGATGCCAAGGGCACACATGATGGCCTTAAATGAGTACCCCTTGTGTCAGTTATGGTAAACTTTAGGAGATAGGAAATTGGCCACTTTACAGAATTGTTCAAATTTACTGGCATTTTAATATTCTCTGGTATAACATTGTCCTGATTCTTTCAGTATATTATTTTCCTCTGTTTTCTTTTGCTTAATCAAAGTGTGTTTTTAAAATCTTTTCAAAGAATATTCTTTTGACTTACTAAATCACCTCAATTTTATACGTTTTCTGTTTTATTAAGTTCTGCTCATATCGTCATTTATATGTTTTCTTTGTTCTCACGATTTATTGTTTTGATCTTCTAATGTAAAATAAAACAATAGGTTATTAATTTTAATAAATCCTTTTAATTATAAAGAGTTGAAATTTCTGAAGATTCCAGCTTACTTGTAAGTTTCAAAGGGTCAGGTCCTCTACATTGTGGCTGGCCTAAGGCTTAGTTCACAATATAGCAAAGTATATATTGACCTATTTTCCCCTCGACTTTCTGTGATTTCCTACATCTCACCTTTCTTTGCAGACAAGCCATTTGAAATACCCTTAACTTATTTCACAGCCAATAAGTCTTTGAAATAATGTGTATTTTTTAGATAAATCTTCTTATATAAATAGGCAGAAAATTTGATCTGCCATATTTTTCAAAACAGCATAATTTCAATCTTCTCCATGATTAATCTGTTGTATTACACAACCTTTGAGTTTTTAGCTTTATCAATGTCATGTACTTTAAACGTGCTTTAAGTATCCTACCAGTCTTATAAAACATCCTTGTTCCTTGTTTCAGTTCTAAATTTATGTATATTTTCTGCCTTGAACCTGATTATGCCAACATCTGATGGATGGCCTTGGGAATCTAATTCTGGTATTGATTGTTTTTGTTGATTGTCTCCACTTGTATCTAATTTCTTCATTATTGTGTAAATTTAGATCATGAGCTCATGTTTAGCTAAACAGCTGTCCCTGAAAGAGGCTTAGGTGTGAACGCTCATAATCTTCAGCAGGAAGTCGGCAAACGTTTATTTGTGTCCCTCCAATGATTTGCACGCAATTACCCCGTTATCTAAAAGTGTTGTCCAATACTACTTCTAGAGGCAGGGGACTCAGAAGGGCTGCTTTGATGCCCCAACTCTGGGGAAGGGGCACTGGGTGGTGAGGGGCCTGGGCAGGAACCTCGCCACGCGTGTCCCAGGGACACTACTGCCTGCTACCTTCGGTCACCTGGCTGGAAACTACGATGGCCAGACCTATGGATACCTGTGCAGGGAGGCGTACTCTGCGGACAAGTTCCACACACACTTCAAGTAGGAGGGCGGCCTGGGTGGATAGGTGAGAGTTTGGGCAGCTGTTCAGACAAAGAAGGCACACTTTGGCCTGGGCCTAGATGCTTGTGACACCCGACTGGGCCTGCCGGGCTCTGAGGGCCCTGCCGTTGGCCCCCTTCTCCCCTGCCCTTTGTCAGTCACAGCAGAGATGCCCCCATCCACTGCCTCAGTGAGGGCAGTGTTCCAACATCCCTCAGCCCCGACCCCTCACCGCAGGTTACCATGGACTATAGATGCTGCATTCTGAGGCCAGGGCATTCCGATAATGCCAAGGGCAGACATGAGGACCTTAAATGATTTCCTCTTGTGTCAATTTTGGTAAACTTTAGGAGCTAGGAAATGGTCCACTTTACACAAATGTTCAAATTTACTGGCATTTCATATATTCTCTGCTATAACATTGTCCTGATTCTTTCTGTATATTCTTTACTTATGTTTTGGTTTTCCTTAATCAAAGTGTGTCTTTTAACTCTTTTCAAAGAATATTCTTTGGACTTACTACATCACCTGAATTTTATACGTTTTCTGTGGTATTAAGTTCTGCTCATATCTTTATTTATCTTTTTTCTATGTTCTCAGGGTTTATTGTTTTGATCTTCTGATGTCAATTAAAACACTTGGTTATTCATTTTTAAAAATCTTTTTACTTATAAAGATTTGAACTTTTAAAGATTCCAGCTTACTTGTAAGTTTCTAAGGGTCAGGTCCTCTACATTGTTGCTGGCCTAAGGCTTAGTTCACAATATGGCAAAGTATATATTGACCTATTTTCCCCACGACTTTCTGTGATTTCCTACATCTCACCTTTCTTTGCAGACAAGCCTTTTGAAATACCCTTAACTTATTTCACAGCCAATAAGTCTTTGAAATAATGTGTATTTTTTAGAGAAATCTTCTTATATATTTAGGCAGAAAATCTGACCTGCCATAGTTTTCAAAACAGCATAATTTCACTCTTCTCAATGATGAATCTGTTGTATTACACAACCTTTGAGTATTTAGCTTTATCAATGACATGTAATTTAAAAATGTTTTAGAGATCCTACCAGTCTTTGAAAACATCCTTGTTCCTTGTTTCTGTCCCAGTTTTATGTAGATTTTCTGCCTTGCACTTGATTATTCCAACGTCTGATCGATGGCCTGGGGAATCTAATTCTGGTATTGATTGTTTTCGCTGATTGTCTCCCCCTGTAGCTGATTTCTTCATTATTGTGTAAATTTAGATCATGAGCTCATGTTTAGCTAAACATCTGACTTTGTAAGAGGCTTAGGTGTGAACACTCGTAAACTTCATCAGAAAGTCTGCAAAGATTTATTTGTGTCCCTCCAATGAGTTGCCCGCGAGGACTCCGTTTTCTACAAGTGATGGTCCACTACTCCCTCTAGAGGCACGACCTCAGACAGGGCTGCTTTGCGCCCCACAATCTGGGGCTGTGGCAGTGGGCGGCCAGTGGCCCGGGCAGGAGCCTCTCTGCGTGTGTCCCAGGGACCCATCTGCCTGCGATCTTCGGTCACCTGGCAGGAAGCTACGAAGTCCAGACCTATGGTTAGCTGTGCAGCGAGGTGTACTGCGCGGACAGGTTCCACACACACTTCAAGTAATAGTGCGGCCTGAGTGGAAAGGTGAGTGTTTGGGCAGCTGTGCAGACAAAGAAGGCGCCCTTTATCCTGGCCCTAAATGATTGTGACACCCCACTGGGCCTGCCGGGCTCTGAGGGCCTTCCCCTGGACCCCCTGCTCCCTGCCCTTTGTTCAGTCACAGCAGAGATGGCCACACCCACTTCTTCAGTGAGGGCAGTGTTCCAACCTCCCTCAGCCCCACCCCCTATGCGAAGGTTACCATGGACTACAGATGCTGCATTCTGAGGCCAGGGCGTTCTGAGAATGCCAAGGGCAGTCATGATGACCTTAAATGATTTCCTCTTGTGTCAGTTTTGGTAAACTGTAGGAGCTAGGAAATGGTCCACTTTACAGAAATGTTCAAATTTACTAGCATTTCATATATTCTCTACTATAACATTGTCCTGATTCTTTCTGTATATTCTTTACTTATGTTTTTGTTTTCCTTAATCAAAGTGTGTCTTTTAAATCTTGTCAAATAATATTCTTTGGACTTACTACCTCACCTGAATTTTATACGTTTTCTGTTGTATTAAGTTCTGCTCATATCTTTATTTATCTTTATTCTATGTTCTCAGGGTTTATTGTTTTGATCTTCTGATGTCAATTAAAACATTTGGTTATTCATTTTAATAAAGCTTTTTACTTAAAATATTTGAACTTTTGAATATTCCAGCCTACTTGTAAGTTTCTAAGGTTCAGGTCCTCTACATTGTTGCTGGCCTAAGGTTTAGTTCACAATATAGCAAAGTATATATTGACCTATTTTCCCCTCGACTTTCTGTGATTTCCTACATCTCACCTTTCTTTGCAGACAAGCCATTTGAAATAACCTTAACTTATTTCACAGCCAATAAGTCTTTGAAATAATGTGTATTTTTAGAGAAATCTTCTCATATTATTAGGCAGAAAATCTCACCTGACATAGTTTTCAAAACAGCATAATTTCACTCTTCTCAATGATGAATCTGTTGTATTACACAACTTTTGAGTATTTAGCTTTACCAATAACATGTACTTTAAAAATGTTTTAGAGATCCTACCAGTCTCTGAAAACATCCTTGTTCCTTGTTTCAGTTCCAATTTTATGTATACTTTCTGCCTTGCACCTGATTAATCCAACGTCTGATGGATGGCCTAGGGAATCTAACTCTGTTATTGATTGTTTTTGCAGATTGACTCCCCTTGTAGCTGATTTCTTCATTATTGTGTAAATTTAGATCATGAGCTCATGTTTAGCTAAACAGCTGACCTTGTAAGAGGTTTAGGTGTGAACGCTCGTAAGCTTCATCAGAACGTCAGCAAAGATTTATTTGTGTCCCTCCAATGAGTTGCCCACGAGGACCCCGTTTTCTACAAGTGTTGGTCCAATACTCCCTCTAAAGGCAGGGGACTCAGACAGGGCTGCTTTGAGACCCCCGATCTGGGGCAGAGGCAGTGGGTGGCCTGTGGCTCGGGCAGGAGCCTCTCCGCGTGTGTTCCAGGGAACAATCTGCCTGTGAACTTCAGTCACCTGGCAGGAAGCCACGATGCCCAGACCTATGGTTAGCTGTGCAGCGAGGTGTACTCCGTGGACAGGTTCGACAAACACTTCAAGTAAGAGGGCGGCGTGAGTGGAAAGGTGAGAGTTTGGGCAGCTGTGCAGACAAAGAAGCCTCCCTTTGTCCTGGGCCTAAATGCCTGTGACACGCAACTGGGCCTGCCGGGCTCTGAGGGTCCTGCACTGGGCCCACTGCTCCCCTACCCTTTTCTCAGTCAAAGCAGAGATGGCCACTCCCACTCCCTCAGTGAGGGCAGTGCTCCAACCTCCCTCAGCCCCGCCACCTCTCCGCAGGTTAACATGGACTACAGATGCTGCATTCTGAGGCCAGAGCGTTCTGAGAATGCCAAGGGCAGACATGATGACCTTAAATGATTTCCTCTTGTGTCAGTTTTGGTAAACTTTAGGAGCTAGGAAATGGTCCACTTTACACAAATGTTCAAATTTACTGGCATTTCATATATTCTCTGCTATAACATTGTCCTGATTCTTTCTGTATATTCTTTACTTATGTTCTTGTTTTTCTTAATCAAAGTGTGCCTTTTAAATCTTTTCAAAGAATATTCTTTGGACTTACTACATTACCTGAATTTTATGCGTTTTCTGTTGTATTATGTTTTGAGCATATCTTTATTTATCTTTTGTCTATGTTCTCAGGGTTTATTGTTTTTATCTTCTGATTAAATTAAAACACTTGAATATTCATTTTCATAAATCTTTTTACTTATAAAGATTTGAGCTTTTGAATATTTCAGCTTACTTGTAAGTTTCTAAGGCTCAGGTCCTCTCCATTGTTGCTGGCCTAAGGCTTAGTTCACCATATAGCTATGAATATATAGACCTATTTTCCCCTCGACTTTCTGTGATTCCCTACATCACACCTTTCTTTGCAGACAAGCCATTTAAAATATCCTTAACTTATTTCACAGCCATTAAGTCTTTGAAATAATGTGTATTTTTTAGAGAAATATTCTTATATAATTAGGCAGAAAATATGACCTGCCATAGTTTTCAAAACAGCATAATTACACTCTCTCAATGATGAATCTGTTGTATTACACAACTTTGAGTATTTAGCTTTATCAATGATATGTACTTTAAAAATGTTTTAGAGATCGTACCAGTCTTTGAAATCATCCTTGTTCCTTGTTTTAATTCCAGTTTTGTGTATATTTTCTGCCTTGCATTTGATTATTCCAACATCTGATGGATGGCCTAGGGAATCTAATTCTGGTATTGATTGTTTTTGCTGCTTTTCTCCCCTTTTAGCTGATATCTTCATTATTCTGTAAATTTAGATCATGAGCTCATGTTTAGCTAACCAGCTGACCTTGTAAGTGGCTTAGGTGTGAACGCTCGTAAGCTTCAGCGGAAAGTCGGCAAAAATTTATTTGTGTCCCTCCAATGAGTTGCCCGCGCGGACCAGTTTTCTACAAGTGTTGGTCCAATACTCCCTCTAGAATGAGGGGAATCAGACAGGGCTTCTTTGTGGACCCTGATCTGGCGCCGTTGCAGTGGGCTTCCTGTGGCCCGGGCAGGAACCTCTCCGCGTGTGTACCAGGGACCCATCTGCCTGTGAACTACGGTCACCTGGCAGGAAGCTACGAAGCCCAGACCAATAGTTAGCTGTGCAGCGAGGTTTATGCGCGGAGAGGTTCCACACGCACTTTAAGTAAGAGGGTGGCCTGAGTGGAAAGGTAAGTGTTAGGGCAGCTGTGCAGACAAAGAAGGCGCACTTTGGCCTGGGCCTAAATGCTTGTGACACCCCACTGTGCCTGCCTGGCTCTGAGGGTCCTGCACTGGGCCCACTGCTCCCCTCCACTTTTCTCAGTCACAGCAGAGATGGCCACACCCACTCCCTGAGTGAGGGCAGTGTTACAACCTCCCTCATCCCCGCCCACTCTCCGCAGGTTACCTTGGACTACAGATGCTGCATTCTGAGGCCAGGGCGTTCCGAGAATCCCAAGGGCAGACATGATGACCTTAAATGATTTCCTCTTGTGTCAGTTTTGGTAAACTTTAGGAGCTAGGAAATGGTCCATTTTACAGAAATGTTCAAATTTACTGGCATTTCATATATTCTCTGCTATAACATTGTCCTGATTCTTTCTGTATATTCTTTATTTATGTTTTTGTTTTCCTTAATCAAAGTGTGTCTTTTAAATCTTGTCAAAGAATATTCTTTGGACTTAGTACCTCACCTGAATTTTATACGTTTTCTGTGGTATTAAGTTCTGCTCATTTCTTTATTTATCTTTTTTCTATGTTCTCAGGGTTTATTGTTTTGATCTTCTGATGTCAATTAAAACACTTGGTTATTCATTTTAATAAGTCTTTTTACTTATAAAAATTTGAACTTTTTAATATTCCAGCTTACTTGTAAGTTTCTAAGGGTCAGGTCCTCTACATTGTTGCTGGCCTAAGGCTTAGTTCACATTATAAAAAGTATATATTGATCTATTTTCCCCTCGACTTTCTGTGATTTCCTACATCTCACCTTTCTTTGCAGACAAGCTATTTGAAATACCCTTAACTTATTTCACAGCCAATAAGTCTTTGAAATAATGTGTATTTTTAGAGAAATCTTCTTATATATTTAGGCAGAAAATCTGACCTGCCATAGTTTTCAAAACAGCATAATTTCACTCTTCTCAATGATGAATCGGTTGTATTATACAACCTTTGAGTATTTAGCTTTATCAATGACATGTACTTTAAAAATGTTTTAGAGATTCTACCAGTCTTTGAAAACATCCTTGTTCCTTGTTTCAGTTCCAGTTTCATGTATATTTTCTGCCTTGCACTTGATTATTCCAACATCTGATGGATGGCATAGGGAATCTAATTCTGGTATTGATTGTTTTTGCTGCTTTTCTCCGCTTGTAGCTGATTCCTTCATTATTGTGTAAATTTAGATCATGAGCTCATGTTTAGCTAAACAGATTACCTTGTAAGAGGCTTAGGTGTGAACGCTCGTAAACTTAAGCAGAAAGTCGCAAAGATTTATTTGTGTCCCTCCAATGAGTTCCCCCCGAGGACCCCGTTTTCTACAAGTGTTGGTCCAATACTCCCTCTAGATGCAGGGACTCAGACAGGACTGCTTTGCTGCCACCGATCTGGGGTAGTAGCTTTTGGCGGCGTGTGTGGCCCGAGCAGGAGGCTCCCCGCGTCTGTCCCACGACCCATCTGCCTGCGAACTTCGGTCACCTGGCAGGAAGCTACGATGCCCAGACCTTAGGTTAGCTTTGCAGCGAGGTGTACTGCGTGGACAGGTTCCACACACACTTCAAGTAAGAGGGTGGCCTGAGTGGAAAGATGAGAGTTTGGGCAGCTGTGCAGACAAAGAAGGCGCCCTTTCGCCTGGGCCTAAATGCGTGTGACACCCCACTGTGCCTGCCGGGCTCTGAGGGCCCTGCCCTGGGCACCCTGCTCACCTGCCCTTTCTTCAGTCACCGCAGAGATGGCCACACCCACTACCTCAGTGAGGGCAGTGTTCCAACCACCCTCAGCCCCGCCCCCTCTGCGCAGCTTACCATGGACTACAGATGATGCATTCTGAGGCCAGGACGTTCTGAGAATGCCAAGGGCAGACATGATGACTTTAAATGATTTCCTCTTGTGTCAGTTTTGGTAAACTTTAGGAGCTAGGAAATGGTTCAGTTTACACAAATGTTCAAATTTACTGGCATTTCAGATATTCTCTGCTATAACATTGTCCTGATTCTTTCTGTATTTTCTTTACTTATGTTTTGGTTTTCCTTAATCAATATGTGTCTTTTAAATACTGTCAAATAATATTCTTTGGACGTACTACCTCACCTGAATCTTATAACTTTTCTGTTGTATTAAGTTCTGCTTATATCTTTATTTATCTTTTGTCTATGTTCTCAGGGTTTATTGTTTTGATCTTCTGATGTCAATTAAAACACTTGGATATTCATTTTCATAAATCTTTTTACTTATAAAGATTTGAACTTTTGAAGATTTCAGCTTACTTGTAAGTTTCTAAAGGTCAGGTCCTCTACATTTTTGCTGGCCTAAGGCTTAGTTCACCATATAGCAATGTATGTATTGACCTATTTTCCCCTCGACGTTCTGTGATTCCCTACATCTCCCCTTTCTTTGCAGACAAGCCATTTGAAATACCCTTAACTTATTTCACAGCTTATAAGTATTTGTAATAATCTGTATTTTTTAGAGAAACCTTCTTATATATTTAGGCAGAATATCTGACCTGCCATATATTTCAAAACAGCATAATATCACTCTTCTCAATGATGAATCTGTTGTATTACACAACCTTTGAGAATTTAGCTTTATCAACGACTTGTACTTTAAAAATGTTTTAGAGATCGTACCAGTCTTTGAAATCATCCTTGTTCCTTGTTTCAATTCCAGTTTTTTGTATATTTTCTGCCTTGCACCTGATTATTCCAACACCTGATGGATGGCCTAGGGAATCTAATTCTGGTATTGATTGTTTTTGCTGCTTGTCTCCCCTTGTAGATGATTTCTTCATTATTGTGTAAATTTAGATCATGAGCTCATGTTTAGCTAAACAGCTGAGTTTGTAAGAGGCTTAGGTGTGAACGCTCGTAAGCTTCAGCAGAAAGTCGGCAAAGATTTATTTGTGTCCCTCCAATGAGTTGCCCGCGTGGACCCCGTTTTCTACAAGTTTGGTCCACTACTCCCTCTAGAGGCAGGGACACAGTCAGGACTGCTTTGCTGCCCCCGATCTGGTGTAGTGGCTTTGGGCGGCCTGTGTCCCGGGCAGGAGGCTCCCCGTGTGTGTCCAACGACCCATCTGCCTGCGAACTTCAGTCACCTGGCAGGAAGCTATGATGCCCAGTCCGATGGTTAGCTTTGCAGCGAGGTGTACTGCACGGACCGGTTCCAAACACACTTCAAGTAAGAAGGCGGCCTCAGTGGAAAGGTGAGAGTTTGGGCCGCTGTGCAGACAAAGAAGGCACACTTTGGCCTGGGCCTAAATGCTTGTGACACATGAATGGGCCTGCCGGGCTCTGAGGGCCATGTCATTGGCCCCTTTCTCCCCTGCCCTTTGTTCAGTCACAGCAGAGATTGCCCCTCCCACTCCTTCTGTGAAGGCCGTGTTCCAACCTCCCTCAGCCCCGCCCCCTCTCCGCAGGTTACCATGGACTACAGATGCTGCATTATGAGGCCAGGGCGTTCCGAGAATGCCAAGGGCAGACATGATGACCTTAAATGATTTCCTCTTGTGTCAATTTTGGTAAACTTTAGGAGCTAGGAAATGGTCCACTTTACACAAATGTTCAAATTTACTGGCATTTCATATATTCTCTGCTATAACATTGTCCTGATTCTTTCTGTATATTCTTTACTTATGTTTTGGTTTTCCTTAATCAACGTGTGTCTTTTAAATCTTGTCAAAGAATATTCTTTGGACTTACTACCTCACCTGAATTTTATACGTTTTCTGTGGTATTAAGTTCTGCTCATATCTTTATTTATCTTTTTTCTATGTTCTCAGTGTTTATTGTTTTGATCTTCTGATGTCAATTAAAACACTTGGTTATTCATTTTAATAAATCTTTTTACTTACACAGATTTGAATTTTTAAAGATTCCAGCTTACTTGTAAGTTTCTAAGGGTCAGGTCCTCTACATTGTGGCTGGCCTAAGGCTTAGTTCACAATATAGCAAAGTATATATTGACCTATTTTCCCCTCGACTTTCTGTGATTTCGTACATCTCAACTTCCTTTGCAGACAAGCCATTTGAAATACCCTTAACTTATTTCACAGCCAATAAGCCTTTGAAATAATGTGTATTTTTTAGAGAAATCTTCTTATATATTTAGGCAGAAAATCTGACCTGCCATTGTTTTCAAAACAGCATAATTTCACTCTTCTCAATGATGAATCTGTTGTATGACACAACCTTAGAGTATTTAGCTTTATCAATGACATGTACTTTAAAAATGTTTTAGAGATCCTACCAGTCTTTGAAAACATCCTTGTTCCTTGTTTCAGTTCCAGTTTTAAGTATATTTTCTGAATTGCACCTGATTATTCCAACGTCTGATCGATGGCCTAGGGAATCTAATTCTGGTATTGATTGTTTTTGCTGATTGTCTCTCCCTGTAGCTGATTTCTTCATTATTGTGTAAATTTAGATCTTGAGCTCATGTTTAGCTAAACATCTGACATTGTAAGAGGCTTAGGTGTGAACACTCGTAAGCTTCATCAGAAAGTCCGCCAAGATTTATTTGTGTCCCTCCAATGAGATGCCCGCGAAGACCCCGTTTTCTACAAGTGTTGGTCCACTACTCCCTCTAGAGGCACGGCCTCAGACACGGCTGCTTTGCACCCCACGATCTGGGGCAGTGGCAGTGGGCGGGCTGTTGCCCGGGCAGGAGCCTCTCTGCGTGTGTCCCAGGGACCCATCTACCTGCGAACTTCGGTCACCTGGCAGGAAGCTACGATGCCCAGACCTATGGTTTGCTGTGCAGCGAGGTGTACTGCGTGCACAGGTTCCACACACACTTCAAGTAAGGGGGCGGCTTGAGTGGAAAGGTGAGAGTTTGGGCAGCTGTGCAGACAAAGAAGGCACACTTTGGCCTGGGCCTAAATGCTTGTGACACCCCACTGGGCCTGCCGGGCTCTGAGGGCCCTGCCCTGGGACCCTGCTCCCCTGCCCTTTGTTCAGTCACAGCAGAGATGGCCACACCCACTCCTTCTGTCAGGGCAGTGTTCCAAACTCCCTCAGCCCCGCCCCCTCTCCGCAGGTTACCATGGACTACAGATGCTGCATTCTGAGTCCAGGGCATTCCGAGAATGCCAAGGGCAGACATGATGACCTAAAATGATTTCCTCTTGTGTCAGTTTTGGTAAACTTTAGGAGCTAGGAAATGGTCCACTTTACACAAATGTTCAAATTTACTGGCATTTCATATATTCTCTGCTATAACATTGTCCAATTTCTTTCTGTATATTCTTTACTTATGTTTTGGTTTTCCTTAATCAAAGTGTGTCTTTTAAATCTTGTCAAAGAATATTCTTTGGACTTACTACATCACCTGAATTTTATACGTTTTCTATTGTATTAAGTTCTCTTCATATCTTTATTTATCTTTTTTCTATATTCTCAAGTTTTATTGTTCTGATATTCTGGTGTCAATTAAAACACTTGGTTATTCATTTTAATAAATCTTTTTACTTATAAAGATTTGAACTTTTCAAGATTCCAGCTTTCTTGTAAGTTTCTAAGGGTCAGGTCCTCTACATTGTTGCTGGCCTAAGGCTTAGTTCACCCTATAGCAATGTATATATTGACCTATTTTCCCCTCGACTTTGTTCAGTCAGAGCAGAGATGGCCACACCCACTCCCTCAGTGAGGGCAGTGTTCCCACCTACCTCAGCCACGCCCCCTCTCCGCAGGTTACCATGGACTACAGATGCTGCATTCTGAGGCCAGGTCATTCTGAGAATGCCAAGGGCAGACAAGATGACCTTAAATGATTTCCTCTTGTGTCAGTTTTGGTAAACTTTAGGAGCTAGGAAATGGTTTAGTTTACACAAATGTTCAAATTTCCTGGCATTTCAGATATTCTCTGCTATAACATTGTCCTGATTCTTTCTGTATATTCTTTACTTATGTTTTGGTTTTCCTTAATCAAACAGTGTCTTTCAAATCTTGTCAAAGAATATTCTTTGGACTTACTAGATCACCTGAATTTTATACGTTTTCTGTTGTTTTAAGTTCTGCTCATATCTTTATTTTTCTTTTTTCTATGTTCTCAGGGTTTATGTTTTGATCTTCTGATATCAATTAAAACACTTGGTTACTCATTTTAATAAATCATTTACTTATAAAGATTTGAACTTTTGAAGATTCCAGCTTACTTGTAAGTTTCTAAGGGTCAGGTCCTCTTCATTGTTGCTGGCCTAAGGATTTGTTCACAATATAGTAAAGTGTATATTGACCTATTTACCCCTCGACTTTCTGTCTTTCCCTACATCTCCCCTTTCTTTGCAGACAAGCCATTTGAAATACCCTTAAATTATTTCACAGCTTATAAGTCTTTGAAATAATGTGTATTTTTTACAGATATCTTCTTATATATTTAGCCAGAAAATCTGACCTGCCATAGTTTTCAATACAGCATAAATTCACTCTTCTCTATGACGAATCTGTTGTATTACACAACCTTTGAGTATTTAGCTTTATCAATGACATGTACTTTAAAAATGTTTTAGAGATCCTACCAGTCTTTGAAAACATCCTTGTTCCTTGTTTCAGTTCCAGTATTGTGTATATTTTCTGCCTTCCACCTGATTATTCCTACATCTGATGGATGGCCTAGGGAATCTAATTCTGGTATTGATTGCTTTTGCTGATTGTCTCCCCTTGTATCTGATTTCTTCATTACTGTGTAAATTTAGATCATGAGCTCATGTTTAGCTAAACAGCTGTCTTTGTAAGAGGCTTAGGTGTGAACGCTCCTAAGCTTCAGCAGAAAGTCGGCAAAGATTTTTTGTGTCCCTCCAATGAGTTACCCCGAGGACCCAATTTTCTACAAGTGTTGGTCCACTATTCCCTCTAGAGGCAGGGACTCAGACTGGACTGCTTTGCTGCCACCGATCTGGGGTACTGGCTTTTGGCGGCCTGTGTCCCGGGCAGGAGGCTCCCCGCGTGTGTCCCACGACCCATCTGTCTGCGAACTTCGGTCAACTGGCAGGAAGCTACGATGCCCAGACCTATGGTCAGCTGTGCATCGAGGTGTACTGTGCGGACCGATTCCACACACACTTCAAGTAAGAGGGCGGCCTGAGTGGAAAGGTGAGAGATTGGGCAGCTGTGCAGACAAAGAAGGCGCCCTTTGGCCTGGGCCTAAATGCTTGTGACACACGACTGGGCCTGCCGGGCTCTGAGAGCCCTGCCCTTAGCCCCCTTTTCCCCTGCCCTTTGTTCAGTCAGGGCAGAGATGGCCACACCTACTCCCTCAGTGAGGGCAGTGTTCCAAACTCCCTCAGCCCCGCCCCCTCTCCGCAGGTTACCATGGACTACAGATGCTGCATTCTGATGCCAGGGCGTTCAGAGAATGCCAACGGCAGACATGATGACCTTAAATGATTTCCTCTTGTTTCAATTTTGGTAAACTTTAGGAGCTATTAAATGGTCCACTTTACACTAATGTTCAAATTTACTGTCATTTCATGTATTCTCTCCTATAACATTGTCCTGATTCTTTCTGTATATTCTTTACTTATGTTTTTGTTTTCCTTAATCAAAGTGTGTCTTTTAAATCTTGTCAAAGAATATTCTTTGGACTTACTACATCACCTGTATTTTATACGTTTTCCGTTGTATTAAGTTCTGCTCATATCTTTATTTTTCTTTTTTCTATGTTCTCAGGGTTTATTGCTTTGATCTTCTGATGTCCATTAAAACACTTGGTTACTCTTTTTAATAAATATTTTTCCTTATAAAGATTTGAACTTTTGAAGATTCCAGCTTACTTGTAAGTTTCTAAGGGTCATGCCCTGTACATTGTTGCTGGCCTATGGCTTTGTTCACAATATAGTAAAGTGTATATTGACCTATTTAACCCTCGACTTTCTGTGATTCCCTATATCTCCCCTTTCTTTGCAGACAAGCCATTTGAAATACCCTTAACTTATTTCACCGCCAATAAGTCTTTGAAATAATGTGTATTTTTTACAGAAATCTTCTTATATATTTAGGCAGAAAATCTGACCTGCCATAGTTTTCAAAAGAGCATAATTTCACTCTTCTCAATGATGAATCTGTTGTATTACACAACCTTTGAGTATTTAACTTTATCAATGACATGTACTTTAAAAATGTTTTAGAGATCCTACCAGTCTTTGAAAACATCCTTGTTCCTTGTTTCATTTCCAGTTTTATGTATATTTTCTGCCTTGCATCTGATTATTCCAACGTCTGATCGATGGCCTAGGGAATCTAATTCTGGCATTGATTATTTTTGCTGATTGTCTCCCCCTGTAGCTGATTTCTTCATTATTGTGTAAATTTAGATCATGAGCTCATGTTTAGCTAAACATCTGACTTTGTAAGAGGCTTAGGTTTGGACACTCGTAAGCATCATCAGAAAGTCCGCAAAGATTTATTTGTGTCTCTCCAATTAGTTGCCCACGAAGACCCGGTTTTCTACAAGGGTTGGTCCCCTACTCCCTCTAGAGACACGGCCTCAGACAGGGCTGCTTTGCGCCCCTCGATATGGGCAGTGGCAGTGGGCGGCCTGTGGCCCGGGTAGGAGCCTCTATGCCTGTGTCCCAGGGACCCATCTGCCTGCGAAATTCGGTCACCTGGCAGGAAGCTACGATGCCCAGACCTATGGTTAGCTGTGCAGAAAGGTGTACTGCGCGGACAGGTTCCACACACACTTCAAGTAAGAGGGCGGCCTGAGTCGAAAGGTGACAGTTTGGGCAGCTGTGCAGACAAAGAAGGCGCCCTTTGTCCTGGGCCTAAATGCTTGTGAATCCCCACTGGTCCTGCCGGGCTACGAGGGACCTGTCCTTGGCCCCCTGCTCCCCTGCCCTTTGTTCAGTCACAGCAGAGATGGCCACACCCACTCCCTCTGTGAGGGCAGTGTTCCTACCTCCCTCAGCCCCGCCCCCTCTCCGCAGGTTAACATGGACTACAGATGCTGCATTCTGAGTCCAGGGCATTCCGAGAATGCCAAGGGAAGTCATGATGACCTTAAATGATTTCCTCTTGTGTCAGTTTTGGTAAACTTTAGGAGCTAGGAACTGGTCCACTTTACACAAATGTTCAAATTTACTGGCATTTCATATATTCTCTGCTATAACATTGTCCTGATTCTTTCTGTATATTCTTTACTTATGTTTTGGTTTTCCTTAATCAAAGTTTGAATTTTAATCTTGTCAAAGAATATTCTTTGGACTTACTACATCACCTGAATTTTATACGTTTTCTATTGTATTAAGTTCTGCTCATATCTTTATTTATATTTTTTCTAAGTTCTCAGGTTTATTGTTTTGATATTCTGATGTCAATTAAAACTCTTGGTTATTCATTTTAATAAATCTTTTTACTTATCAAGATTTGAACTTTTCAAGATTCCAGCTTACTTGTAAGTTTCTAAGGGTCAGGTCCTCTACATTGTGGCTGGCCTAAGTCTTAGTTCACCATATACCAATGTATATATTGACCTATTTTCCCCTCGACTTTCTGTGATTCCCTACATCCCACCTTTCTTTGCAGACAAGCCATTTGAAATACCCTTAACTTATTTCACAGCCAATAAGTCTTTGAAATAATGTGTATTTTTTAGAGAAATCTTCTTATATAATTAGGCAGAAAATCTGACCTGCCATAGTTTTCAAAACAGCATAATTTCACTCTTCTCAATGATGAATCTGTTGTATTACACAACCATTGAGTATTTAGCTTTATCAATGACATGTACTTTAAAAATGTTTTAGAGATCCTACCAGTCTTTGAAAACATCCTTGTTCCTTGTTTCAGTTCCATTTTTTTTATACTTTCTGCCTTGCACCTGATTATTCCAACATCTGATGGTTGGCCTAGGGAATCTAATTCTGGTATTGATTGTTTTTGCTGCTTGTCTCCCCTTGTAGCTGATTTCTTCATTATTGTGTAAATTTAGATCATGAGCTCATGTTTAGCTAAACAGCTGACCTTTTAAGAGGCTTAGGTGTGAACGCTCGTAAGCTTAAGCAGAAAGTCCGCAAAGACATTTTTGTGTCCATCCAATGAGTTACCCGCGCCGACCCCATTTTCTACAAGTGTTGGTCCACTACTCCTTCTAGAGGCTGGGACTCAGACACGACTGCTTTGCTGCCCCCGATCTGATATAGTGGCTTTGGGCGGCCTGTGGCCTTGGCAGGATGCTCCCCATGTGTGTCCCACGACCCATCTGCCTGCGAACTTCGGTCACCTGGCAGGAAGCTATGATGCCCAGACCTATGGTTAGCTTTGCAGCGAAGTGTACTCGTGGACCGGTTCCACACACACTTCAAGTAAGAGGGCGGCCTGAGTGGAAAGGTGAGAGTTTGGGCAGCTGTGCAGACAAAGAAGGCGCACTTTGGCCTGGGCCTAAATGCTTGTGACACACGACTGGGCCTGCCGGGCTCTGAGGGCCCTGCCCTTGGCCCCCTTCTCCCCTGCCCTTTGTTCAGTCACAGCAGAGATGGCCCCACCCACTCCCTCAGTGAAGGCAGTGTTCCAACCTCCCTCAGCCCCGCCCCCTCTCCGCAGGTTACCATGGACTACAGATGCTGCATTCTGAGGCCAGGGCATTCCGAGAATGCCAAGGGCAGACATGATGACCTTAAATAATTTCCTCTTGTGTCAATTTTGGTAAAGTTTAGGAGCTAGGAAATGGTCCACTTTAAAGAAATGTTCAAATTTACTGGCATTTCAGATATTCCCTGCTATAACATTGTCCTGATTCTTTCTCTATATTCTTTACTTATGTTTTGGTTTTCCTTAATCAAAGTGTGTCTTTTAAATCTTGTCAAAGAATATTCTTTGGACTTACTACCTCAACTGAATTTTAGACGTTTTCTGTGGTATTAAGTTCTGCTCATATCTTTATTTATCTTTTTTCTATGTTCTCAGGGTTTATTGTTTTGATCTTCTGATGTCAATTAAAACATTTGGTTATTCATTTTAATAAATCTTTTTACTTATAAAGATTTGAATTTTTAAAGATTCCAGCTTACTTGTAAGTTTCTAAGGGTCAGGTCCTCTACATTGTGGCTGGCCAAAGGTTAGTTCACCATATACCAAAGTATATATTGACCAATTTTCCCCTCGACTTTCTGTGATTTCCTACATCTCACCTTTCTTTGCAGACAAGCCATTTGAAATAACCTTAACTTATTTCACAGCCAAGAAATCTTTGAAATAATGTGTAGTTTACAGAGAAATCTTCTTATATATTTATGCAGAAAATCTGACCTTCCATAGTTTTCAAAACAGCATTATTTCACTCTTCTCAATGATGAATCTGTTGTTTTACACAACCTTTGATTATTTAGCTTTATCAGTGACATGTACTTTAAAAATGTTTTAGAGATCCTACCAGTCTTTGAAAACATCCTTGTTCCTTGTTTCAGTTCCAGTTTTATGTATATTTTCTGCCTTGCACCTGTTTATTCCAACGTCTGATCGATGGCCTACGGAATCTAATTCTGGTGTTGATTGTTTTTGCTGATTGTCTCCCCCTGTAGCTGATTTCTTCATTATTGTGTAAATTTAGATCATGAGCACATGTTTAGCTAAACATCTGACTTTGTAAGAGGCTTAGTTGTGAACACTCGTAAGTTTCATCAGAAAGTCCGCAAAGATTTATTTGTGTCCCTCCAATGAGTTGCCCGCGACGACCCCGTTGACTACAAGTGTTGGTCCACTACTCCCTCTAGAGGCACGGCCTCAGACAGGGCTGCTTTGTGACCCACGATCTGTGGCAGTGGCAGTGGGTGGCCTGTGGTCGGGGCAGGAGCCTCTCTGCGTGTGTCCCAGGGACGCATCTGCCTGCGAACTTCGGTCACCTGGCAGGAAGATACGATGCCCTGACTTATGGTTAGCGGTGCAGCGAGGTGTGCGGCGCGGACAGGGTCCACACTCACTTCAAGTAAGAGGGCAGCCTGAATGGAAAGGTGAGAGTTTGGGCAGGTGTGCAAACAAAGAAGTCGCCCTTTGTCCTGGGCCTAAATGCTTGTGACACCCCACTGGGCTTGTCGGGCTCTGAGGGCCCTGCCCTGGGACACCTGCTCCCCTGCCCTTTGTTCAATCACAGCAGAGATGGCCATACCCACTCCCTCTGTGAGGGGAGTGTTCCAAACTCCCTCAGCCCCGCCCCCTCTCTGCAGGTTACCATGGACTACCGATGCTGCATTCTAAGTCCAGGGCATTCCGAGAATGCCAAGGGCAGACATGATGACCTTAAATGATTTCCTCTTGTGTCTGTTTTGGTAAACTTTAGGAGCTACGAAATGGTCCACTTTACACAAATGTTCAAATTTACTGGCATTTCATATATTCTCTGCTATAACATTCTCCTGATTCTTTCTGTATATTCTTTACTTATGTTTTGGTTTTCGTTAATCAAAGTGTGTCTTTTAAATCTTGTCAAAGAATATTCTTTGGATTTACTACCTCAACTGAATTTTATACGTTTTCTGTGGTATTAAGTTCTGCTCATATCTTTATTTATCTTTTTTCTATGTTCTCAGGGTTTATTGCTTTGATCTTCTGATGTAAACTAAAACACTTGGTTATTCATTTTAATAAATCTTTTTACTTATACAGATTTGAATTTTTAAAGATTCCAGCTTACTTGTAAGTTTCTAAGGGTTAGGTCCTCTACATTGTGGCTGGCCTATGGCTTAGTTTACCATATAGCAATTATATATTGACCTATTTTCCCCTCGACTTTCTTTGATTCCCTACATCTCACCTTTCTTTGCACACAAGCCATTTGAAATACCCTTAACTTATTTCACAGCCAATAAGTCTTTGAAATAATGTGTAGTTTTCAGAGAAATCTTCTTATATATTTAGGAAGAAAATCTGACCTGCCGTAGTTTTCAAAACAGCATAATTTCACTCTTCTCAATGATGAACCTGTTGTATTACACAACCTTTGAGTATTTAGCTTTATCAATGACATGTACTTTAAAAATGTTTTAGAGATCCTACCAGTCTTTGAAAACATCCTTGTTCCTTGTTTCAGTTCCAGTTTTATATATATTTTCTGCCTTGCACCTGATTATTCAAACGTCTGATCGATGGCCTAGGGAATCTAATTCTGGTATTGATTGTTTTTGCAGATTGTCTCCCCTGTAGCTGATTTCTTCATTATTGTGTAAATTTAGATCATGAGCCCATGTTTCGCTAAACATCTGACTTTGTAAGAGGCTTAGGTGTGAACACTCGTAAGCTTCATCAGAAAGTCCACAAACATTTATTTGTGTCCCTCCAATGAGTTGCCCACGAGGACCCCGTTTTCTACAAGGGTTGGTCCACTACTCCCTCTAGAGGCACGGCCTCAGACAGGGCTTCTTTGCGCCCCACGATCAGGGGCAGTGGCTGTGGGCGGCCTGTGGCCCGGGTAGGAGCCTCTCTGCCTGTGTCCCAGGGACCCAGCGGCCTGCGAACTTCGGTCACCTGGAAGGAAGTTACGATGCCCAGACCTATGGTCAGCTGTGCAGCGAGGTGTACTGCGCGGACAGGTTCAACACACACTTCAAGTAAGAGGGCGGCCTGATTGGAAAGGTGAGAGTTTGGGCAGCTGTGCAGACAAAGAAGGCGCCCTTTGTCCTGGGCCTAAATGCTTGTGAAACACCACTGGGCCTGCCGGGCTATGAAGGCCCTGTCCTTGGCCCCCTGTTCCCCTGCCCTTTGTTCAGTCACAGCAGAGATGGCCACACCCACTCCCTCAGTGAGGGCAGTGTCCCAACCTCCCTCAGCCCCGCCCCCTCTCCGCAGGTTAACATGGACTACAGATGCTGCATTCTGAGGCCAGGGCTTTCCGAGAATGCCAAGGGCAGACATGATGACCTTAAATGATTTCCTCTTGTGTCAATTTTGGTAAACTTTAGGAGCTAGGAAATGGTCCACTTTACACAAATGTTCAAATTTACTGGCATTTCATATATTCTCTGCTATAACATTGTCCTGATTCTTTCTGTATATTCTTTACTTATGTTTTGGTTTTCCTTAATCAAAGTTTGTCTTTTAAATCTTGTCAAAGAATATTCTTTGGATTTACTACCTCAACTGAATTTTATACGTTTTCTGTTGTATTAAGTTCTGCTCATATCTTTATTTATCTTTTTTCTATGTTCTCAGGGTTTATTGTTTTGATCTTCTGATGTCAACTAAAACACTTGGTTATTCATTTTAATAAATCTTTTTACTTATACAGATTTGAATTTTTAAAGATTCCAGCTTACTTGTAAGTTTCTAAGGGTTAGGTCCTCTTCATTGTGGCTGGCCTAAGTCTTAGTTCACCATATAGCAATGTATATATTGACCTATTTTCCCCTTGACTTTCTGTGATTCCCTACATCTCACCTTTCTTTGCAGACAAGCCATTTGAAATACCCTTAACTTATTTCACAGCCAATAAGTCTTTGAAATAATGTGTATTTTTTAGAGAAATTTTCTTATATAATTAGGCAGAAAATCTGACCTGCCATAGTTTTCAAAACAGCATAATTTCACTCTTCTCAATGTTGAATCTGTTGTATTACACAACCATTGAGTATTTAGCTTTATCAATGACATGTATTTTAAAAATGTTTTAGGGATCCTACCAGTCTTTGAAAACATCCTTGTTCCTTGTTTCAGTTCAAGTTTTATGTATACTTTCTGCCTTGCACCTGATTATTCCAACATCTGATGGTTGGCCTAGGGAATCTAATTCTGGTATTGATTGTTTTTGCTGCTTGTCTCCCCTTGTAGCTGATGTCTTCATTATTGTGTAAATTTAGTTCATGAGCTCAGGTTTAGCTAAACAGCTGACCTTGTAAGAGGCTTAGGTGTGAACGCTCGTAAGCTTCAGCAGAAAGTCCGCAAATATTTTTTTGTGTCCCTCCAATGAGTTACCCGCGCGGACCCCTTTTTCTACAAGTGTTGGTCCACTACTCCCTCTAGAGGCTGGGACTCAGACAGGACTGCTTTGCTGCCCCCGATCTGGGATAGTGGCTTTGGGCGGCCTGTGGCCTGGGCAGGAGGCTCCCCACGAGTGTCCCACGGCCCATCTGCCTGCGAACTTCGGTCACCTGGCAGGAAGCTATGTTGCACAGACCTATTGTTAACTTTGCATCGAGGTGTACTGCGCGGACCGGTTCCACACACACTTCAAGTAAGAGGGCGGCCTGAGTGGAAAGGTGAGAGTTTGGTCAGCTGTGCAGACAAAGAAGGCACACTTTGGCCTGGGCCTAAATGCTAGCGACACACGACTGGGCCTGCCGGGCTCTGAGGGCCCTGCCGTTGGCCCCTTCTCCCCTGCCATTTGTTCAGTCACAGCAGAGATGGCCCCACACACTCCCTCAGTGAAGGCAGTGTTCCAACCTCCCTCAGCCCCGCCCCCGCTCCTCAGGTTACCATGGACTACAGATGCTGCATTCTGAGGCCAGAGCATTCCGAGAATGCCAAGGGCAGACATGATGACCTTAAATGATTTCCTCTTGTGTCAATTTTGGTAAACTTTAGGAGCTAGGAAATGGTCCACTTTACACAAATGTTCAAATTTACTGGCATTTCATATATTCTCTGCTATAACATTGTCCTGATTCTTTCTTATATTCTTTACTTATGTTTTGGTTTTCCTTAATCAAAGTGTGTCTTTTAAATCTTGTCAAAGAATATTCTTTGGACTTACTACCTCAACTGAATTTTATACGTTTTCTGTGGTATTAAGTTCTGCTCATATCTTTATTTATATTTTTTCTATGTTCTCAGGGTTTATTATTTTGATCTTCTGATGTCAATTTAAACACTTGGTTATTCATTTTAATAAATCTTTTTACTTATTCAGTTTTGAATTTTTAAAGATTCCAGCTTACTTCTAAGTTTCTAAGGGTCAGGTCCTCTACATTGTGGCTGGCCAAAGGCTTAGTTCAAAATATAGCAAAGTATATATTGACCAATTTTCCCCTCGACTTTCTGTGATTTCCTACATCTCACCTTTATTTGCAGACAAGCCATTTGAAATACCCTTAACTTATTTCACAGCCAATAAGTCTTTGAAATAATGTGTAGTTTTCAGAGAAATCTTCTTATATATTTAGGCAGAAAATCTGACCTGCCATAGTTTTCAGAACAGCATAATTTCACTCTTGTCAATGATGAATCTGTTGTATTACACAACCTTTGAGTAGTTAGCTTTATCAGTTACGTATACTTTAAAAATAATTTAGAGATCCTACCAGTCTTTGAAAACATCCTTGTTCCTTGTTTCAGTTACAGTTTTATGTATATATTTCTGCCTTCCACGTGATTATTCCAACATCTGATGGATGGCCTTGTGAATATAAATTTTGTTTTGATTGTTTTTGCTGATTGTGTCCCCTTGTAGCTGATTTCTTCATTATTGTGTAAATTTAGATCATGAGCTCATGTTTAGCTAAACAGCTGATCTTGTAAGAGGCTTAGCTGTGAACACTCGTAAGTTTCAGCAGAAAGTCAGCCAAGATTCATTCGTTTCCCTCCCATGAGTTGCCCGCGAGGACACCGTTTTCTAGAAGTGTTGGTCCTATACTCCTTCTAGAGTCAGGGGACTCAGACAGGGCTGCTCTGTGGCCCCCGACCTGGGGAAGGGGCTGTGGGCGGCCTGTGGCCCGTGTAGGAGGCTCTTCGCGTGTGTCCCAGTGACCCATCTGCCATCGAACTTCGGTCACCTGGCAGGAAGCTACGATTCCCAGACCTATGGTTCGCTGTGCAGTGAGGTGTACTGCGCGGACAGGTTCCAAACACACTGCAAGTAAGAGGGCGGCCTGAGTGGAAAGTTGAGAGTTTGGGCAGCTGTGCAGACAAAGAAGGCGCCCTATGGCCTGTGCCTAAATGCTTGTGAAACCACACTGGGCCTGCCGGGCTCTGAGGGCCCTGCCCTGGGCCCCTGCTCCCCTGCCGTTTGTTCAGTCACAGCAGAGATGGCCACACCCAATCCGTCAGTGAGGGCAGTGTTCCCACCTCCCTCAGCCACGCCCCATCTCCGCAGGTTACCATGCACTACAGATGCTGCATTCTGAGGGCAGGGCGTTCAGAGAATGCCAAGGGCAGACATGATGACCTTAAATGATTTCCTTTTGTGTCTGTTTTGATAAACTTTAGGAGCTAGGAAAAGGTCCGTTTTACACAAATGTTCAAATTTACTGGCATTTCATATATTCTCTGCTATAACATTGTCCTGATTCTTTCTGTATATTATTTACTTATGTTTTTGTTTTCCTTAATCAAAGTGTGTCTTTTAAATCTTGTCAAAGAATATTCTTTGGACTTACTAAATCACCTCAATTTTATACGTTTTCTTTTGTATTAAGTTCTTCTCATATCTTTATATTTTTCTATGTTCTCAGGGTTTATTGTTTTGAACTTCTGATGTCAATTAAGACATTTGGTTATTCTTTTTAATAAATCTTTTTACTTAAAAAGATATGAACTTTTGAAGACTCCAACTTTCTAACTGTCAGATCTTTTACATTGTTGCTAGCCTAATACTTTGAGCAACATAGAGCAATGTATATATTGACATATTTTCCCATCGACTTTCTGTGATTCCCTATATCTCACCTTTCTTTGCAGACAAGCCATTTGAAATACCCTTAACTTATTTCTCAGCCAATAAGTCTTTGAAATAATGTGTATTATTGAGAGAAATCTTATTATATATATATTTATGCAGAAAATCTGACCTGCCATAGTTTTCAAAACAGCATAATTTCACTCCTCTCAATGATGAATCTGTTGTATTACACAGCCTTTTAGTATTTAGCTTTATCAATGACATATACTTTAAAAATGTTTTAGAGAACCTACCTCTCTTTGAAAACATCCTGGTTCCTTGTTTCAATTCCAGTTTTATGTATATTTCCTGCCTTGCACCTGATTATTCCAACATCTGATGGATGGTCTTGGGAATCTAATTCTGGTATTGATTGTTTTTGCTGATTGTCTCCCCTTATACCTGATGTCTTCATTATTGTGTACATTTGGATCATGAGCTCATGGTTAGCTAAACAGCTGACCTTGTAAGAGGCTTAGGTGTGAACGCTCATAAGTTTC
The DNA here is from genome assembly GCF_964165515.1 of Mesoplodon bidens. Lineage (NCBI taxonomy): Eukaryota > Metazoa > Chordata > Mammalia > Artiodactyla > Ziphiidae > Mesoplodon > Mesoplodon bidens. The sequence goes on from NW_027672491.1 coordinate 703,130, forward strand.
CTCAGAATGTTGGGAAAGACTTTTTTGTGTCCGTCCTATGAGTTGCCCGCGAGGACCCCGTCTTCCAGAAGTGTTGGTCCAATATTACCTGTAGAGTCAGGGGACTCTGACAGGGCTGCAAGGCTGTCCCCGATCTGGGGCAGGGGCAATGGGCGACTAGTGGCCTGGGCAGGAGCCTCTCCTCATGAGTCCCAGGGTCCCATCTGCCTGCGAACTTCGGTCACCAGGCAGGAAGTTACGATGCCCAGACCTATGGTTAGCTGTGCAGCGAGATGTACTGCGTGGACAGGTTCTACACACACGTCAACTAAGAGGGCGTCCTGATTGGAAAAGTGAGAGTTTGGGTAGCTGTGCAGACAACGAAGGCGCCCTTTGTCCTGGGCCTAAATGCTTGTGACACACCACTGTGCCTTCCGGGCTCTGAGGGCCCTGCCCTGGGCCACCTGCTTCCCTTCCCTTTGTTCAGTCACAGCAGAGATGGCCACAAACACTCCCTTTTGAGGGCAGTGATCCAAACTCCCGCAGCCCCGCCCCATCTCTGCAGTTTACCATGGACTATAGATGCTGCATTCTGAGGCCAGGGCGTTCAGAGAATGCCAAGGGCAGACAAGATGACCTTAAATGATTTCCTTGTGTCAGTTTTGGTAAACTTTAGGAGCTAGGAAATGGTCCCCTTTACAAAAATGTTCAAATTTACTGTCATTTCATATATTGTCTGCTATAACATTGTCCTGATTCTTTCTGTGTATTCTTTACTTATGTTTTTGCTTTCCTTAATCAAAGTGTGTCTTTAAAATCTTTTCAAAGAATATTCTTTGGACTTACTAAATCACCTCAAGTTTATACGTTTTCTCTTGAATTAAGTTCTGCTCATATCTTTATTTATCTTTTTTCTATGTTCTCAGGGTTTATTGGTTTGATATACTGATGTCAATTTTAAAACTTGGATATTCATTTAATAAATCTTTTTACTTATAAAGATTTGAACTTTTGAAGATTCCAACTTACTTGTAAGTTTCTAAGGGTCATGTTCTCTACATTGTTGCTGGCCTAAGGCTTAGTTCACCATATAGCAATGTATATATTGACATACTTTACCCTCGACTTTTTTGATTCCCTAGATCTCACCTTTCTTTGCAGACAAGCCATTTGAAAAACACATAACTTATTTCACAGACAATAAGTCTTTGAAATAATGTTTATTTTTAGATAAATCTTCTTATATAGTTAGGCAGAAAATCTGACCTGCCATAGTTTTCAAAACAGCATAATTTCACTCTTCTCAGTGATTAATCTGTTGTATTACACAACATTTGAGTATTTAGCTTTATCAATATCATGTACTTTAAAAATGTTTTAGAGATCCTACCAGTCTTTGAAAACATCCTTGTTCCTTGTTTCAGTTCCAGTTTTATGTATAATTTCTGCCTTGCACGTGATTATTCCAACATCAGATGGATGGCCTTGGGAGTCTAATTCTGGTGTGATTGTTTTTGCTGATAGTCTCCCCTTGTACATGATTTCTTCATTATTGTGTAAATTTAGATCATGAGCTCATGTTTAGCTAAACATCAGACTTTGTAAGAGGCTTAGGTGTGAACGCTCGATAGTTTCAGCAGAAAGTCGGCAAAGATTTATTTGTGTCCCTCCAATGAGTTGCCCGAAAGGACCCCGTTTTCTACAAGTGTTGGTCCAATACTCCTGCTAGAGGCAGGGCACTCAAAAAGGGCTACTTTGCGTCCCTCGATTCGGGGCAGGGGCAGTGTGGGCCTGTGGCCCGGGCAGGAGCCTCCCTGCGTGTGTCCTAGGGACCCATTTGCCTGGGAACTTCGGTCACATGGCAGGAAGCTCTGATGCCCAGACCTAAGGTTATATGTGCAGGGAGATGTACTGTGCGGACAGGTTCCACACACACTTCAAGTAAGAGGGCGGCCTGAGTGGAAATGTTAGAGTTTGGGCAGCTGTGCAGACAAAGAAGTCTCCCTTTGGCCTGGGCCTGAATGCTAGTGACACCCCACAGGGCCTGCCGGTCTCTGAGGGCCCTGTCCTTGGCCCCCTGCTCCCCTGCCATTTGTTCAGTCACAGAAGAGATGGCCACAACCACTCCCTCATTGAGGGAAGTGTTCCAACCTCCCTCAGCCCCGCCCGCTCTCCACAGGTTACCATGGACTACAGATGCTGCATTCTCAGGCCAGGGCGTTCCAAGAATGCCAACGGCAGATATGAAGACCTTAAATGATTTCCACTTGTGTCAGTTTTGGTAAACTTTAGGAGCTAGGAAATGGTCCCCTTTACAGAAATGTTCAAATTTACTGGCATTTCAGATCTTCTCTCCTATAACATTGTCCTGATTCTTTCTATATATTCTTTAAATATGTTTGTGCTTTCCTTAATCAAAGTGTGTCTTTTAAATCTTTTCAAAGAATATTCTTTGGACTTACTAAATCACCTGAATTTTATAGCTTTTCTGTTGTATTAAGTTCTGCACATATCTTTATTTATCTTTTTTCTATGTTCTCAGGGTTTATTGTTTTGTTTTTCTGATGTCATTTAAAACACATGGTTATTCATTTTAATAAATCTTTTTACGTATAAAGATTTGTATTCCAGCTTACTTGTAAGTTTCTAAGGGTCAGGCCCTCTACATTGTTGCTGTCCTATCACTTAGTTCACCATAAAGCAATGTATATATTGACATTTTCCCCTCGACTTTCTTTGATTTCCTACATCTTACCTTTCTTTGCGGACAAGCGTTTTGAAATACCCTTAACTTATTTCACAGCCAATAAGTCTTTGAAATAATGAGTATTTTTTAGAGAAATATTCTTATATAATTAGGCAGAAAATCTCACCTGCCATAGTTTTCAAAACAGCATAAATTCACTCTTCTCAATGCTTAATTTGTGGTATTAAACAACCTTTGAGTATTTTGCTTTATCAATGACATGTACTTTAAAAATGTTTTAGAGATACTACCATTCTTTGAAATCATCCTTGTTCCTTGTTTCACTTCCAGTTTTATGTATATTTTGTGACTTGTACCTGATTATTCCAACATCTGATGGATGGCCTAGGGAATCTAATTCTGGTATTGATTGTTTTTGCTGATTGTCTCCCTTTGTAGCTGATATATTCATTATTGTGTAAATTTAGATCATGAGCTCATGCTTAGCTAAACAGCTGACCTTGTATGAGGCTTAGGTGTGAACGCTGGTAAGCTTCAGCAGAAAGTCAACAAAGATTTATTTCTGTACCTCCAATGAGTGCCCGGCGACGTCCCCGTTTTATACAAGTGTTGGTCCAATACTCCTTCGAGAGGCAGGGGACACAGTCAGGCCTGCTTTGCGTCCTCTGATCAGAGGCAGGGGAAGTTTGCGGCCTGTGGCAGGGGCAGGAGCCTCTCCGCATGTGTCCCAGGGACCCATCAGCCTGCGAAATTCGGTCTACTGGAAGGAAACTACGATGCCCAGACCTATGGATAGCTGTGCAGCGAGGGGTACTGCGTGGACAGGTTCCACAAACACTTAAAGTATGAGGGCGGCCTGAGTGGATAAGTGAGAGTTAGGGAAGCTGTGCAGACAAAGAAGGCGCCCTTTGGCCTGGGCCTAAATGCTTGTGACACCCCACTGGGCCTGCCGGGCTCTGAGGGCCCTGCCCTGGATCCCCAGCTCCCCTGACTTTGTGCAGTCACAGCAGAGATGGCCACACCCACTCCCTCAGTGAGGGCAGTGTTCCAAACTCCCTCAGTCCCTCCCCCTCTCCACAGGTTACCAAGGACTACAGATGCTGCATTCTGAGGCCAGGGCGTTCTGAGAATGTCAATGGCAGACATGATGACCTTAAATGATTTCCTCTTGTGTCAGTTTTGGTAAACTTTAGGAGCTAGGAAATGGTCCACTTTACAGAAATGTTCAAACTTACTGGCATTTCAGATGTTCTCTGTTATAACATTGTCCTGATTCTTTCTGTATATTCTTTACTTATGTTTTTGTTTTCCTTAATCAAAGGGTGTCTTTTAAATCTTTTCAAAGAATATTCTTTGGACTTACTACATCACCTGGATTTTATATGTTTTCTGTGGTATTAAGTTCTGCTCATATCTTTATTTATCTTTTTTCTATGTTCTCAGGGTTTATTGTTTTGATCTTCTGATGTCAATTTAAACACTTGCTTATTCATTTTCATAAATCTTTTTACTTATAAACATTTGAACTTTTGAAGATTCCAGCTTACATGTAAGTTTCTAAGGGTCAGGTACTCAACATTGTTGCTGGCCTAAGGCTTAGTTTACCATATAGCAATGTATATATTGACCTATTTTCCCCTCGACTTTCTGTGATTCCCTACATCTCACCTTTCTTTGCATACAGGCCATTAGAAATACCCTTATTTCACTGCCATTAAGTCTTTGAAATAATGTGTATTCTTTAGAGAAATCTTCTTATAAAATTCGGCAGAAAATCTGACCAACCCTAGTTTTCAAAACAGCATAATTTCACTCTACTCAATGATGAATCTGTTGTATTACACAACCTTTGAGTGTTTAGCTTTATCAATGACATGTACTTTAAAGATGTTTTAAAGATCCTACCAGTCTTTGAACACATCCTTGTTCCTTGTTTCAGTTCCAGTTTTGAATATATTTTCTGCCTTGCACCTGATTATTCCAACATCTGATTGATGGCCTAAGGAATCTAATTCTGGTATTGCTTGTTTTTGCTGATTGTCTCCCCCTTGTGCTGATTTCTTCATTATTGTGTAAATTTTGATCATGAGCTCATGTTTAGCTAAACAGCTGACCTTGAAAGAGGCTTTGGTGTGAACGCTCGTAAGCTTCATCAGAAAGTCGGCAAAGATTTATTTGTGTTCCTCCAATGAGTTGCCCGTGAGGACCCCGTTTTCTACAAGTGTTGGTCCATTACTCCCTCTAGAGGCAGGGACTCAGACAGTGCTGCTTTTCGGCCGCCGATCTAGGGCAGGGTCTTTGGGCCGCCCGTGGCCCGTGCAGGAGCCTGTCCGGGTGTGTCCCAGTGACCCATCTGCCTGCGAACTTCGGTCAACTAGCAGGAAGCTACGATGCCCAGACCTATGGTTACCTGTGCAGCAATGTGTACTGCGCGGACAGGTTCCACACACACTTCACGTAAGTGCGCGAGCTGAGTGGAAAGGTGAGAGTTTGGCCAGCTGTTCAGACAAAGAAGGCGCACTTTGGGCTGGGCCTAAATGCTTTTGACACCCCACTGGGCCTGCCTAGATCTGAGGGCCCTGCCCTGGACGCCCTGCACCCCTGCCCTTTGCTCAGTCACAGCAGAGATGGCCACACCGACTCCTTGAGTGAGGGAAGTGTTCCAAATTCCCTCAGCCCGGCCCCCTCTCCGCAGGTTACCATGGACTACAGATGCTGCATTCTGATGCCATGGCGTTCCGAGAATGCCAAGGGCAGACATGATGATCTTAAATGGTTTCCTCTTGTGTCAGTTTTGGTAAACTTTATGAGCTAGGAAATGGTCCACTTTACAGAAATGTTCAAACTTATTGGCATTCCAGATGTTCTCTGTTATAACATTGACCTGATTCTTTCTGTATATTCTTTACTCATGTTTTTGTTTTCCTTAATCAAACTGTGTATTTTAACTCTTTTCAAAGAATATTCTTTGGACTTACTACATCACCTGAATTTTATACCTTTACTGTTGTATTAAGTTCTGCTCATATCTTTATTTATCTTTTTTCTATGTTCTCAGGGTTTATTGTTTTCATCTTCTGATGCCAATTAAAACACTTGGTTATTCATTTTCATAAATCTTTGTACTTATAAAGATTTGAACTTTTGAAGATTCCAGCGTACTTGTAAGTTTCTAATGGTTAGTTCCTCTACATTGTTTCTGGCCTAAGGCTTAGTTCACCGTATAGCTATATATGTATTGACCTAATTTCCCCTGGGCTTTCTTTGATTCCCTACATCTCACCTTCATTTGCAGACAAGCCTTTTGAAATACCTTTAACTTATTTCACAGCCAATAAGTCTTTGAAATAATGTTTATTTTTTTGAGAAATCTTCGTATATAATTAGGCAGAAAATCTGACCTGCCATAGTTTTCAAAACAGCATAATTTCACTCTTCTCAATGATGAATCTGTTGTATTACACAACCTTTGAGTATTTAGCTTCATCAATGACATGTACTTTAAAAATGTTTTAGAGATCCTACCAGTCTTTGAAAACATCCTTGTTCCTTGTTTCAGTTCCAGTTTTATGTATATTGTCTGCCTTGCACCTGATTATTCCAACATCTGATGGATGGACTAGGGAATCTAATTCTGGTATTGATTATTTTTGCTGATTGTCTCCCCCTTGTAGATGATTTCTTCATTATTGTGTAAATTTAGATCGTGATCTCATGTTTAGCCAAACAGCTGACCTTGTAATAGGCTTAGGTGGGAACGCTCGTAAGCTTCATCAGAAAGTCGGCAAAGATTTATTTGGGTCCCTCCAATGAGTTGCCTGCGAGGACCCCGTTTTCTACATGTGTTGGTCCAATAGTCCCTCTAGAGGCAGGGGACTCAGACTGGGCTGCTTTCCGGCCGCCGATCTGGGGCAGGGTCTTTGGGCCACCCGTGGCCCGGGCAGGAGCCTCTCCGCGTGTGTCCCAGGTAGTCATCTTCCTGCGAACTTCGGTCACCTGGCAGGAAGCTACCATGCCCAGACCTATGGTTAGCTATGCAGCAAGGTGTACTGCGCGGACAGGTTCCACACTCACTTCACGTAAGAGGGCAGGCTGAGTGGAAAGCTGAGAGTTTGGCCAGCTGTGCAGACAAAGAAGGCGCCCTTTGGCCTGGGCCTAAACGCTTTTGACACCACACTGGGCCTGCCGGGACCTGAGGGCCCTGCCCTGGACGCACTACTCCCCTGCCCTTTGTTCAGTCACAGCAGAGATGGCCACAACCGCTCCTTGAGTGAGGGCAGTGTTCCAAATTCCCTCAGCCCCGCCCCCTCTCCACAGGTTACCATGGACTACAGATGCTGCATTCTGAGGCCAGGCCGTACCAAGAATTCCAAGGGCAGACATGATGATCTTAAATGGTTTCCTCTTGTGTCACTTTTGGTAAACTTTAGGAGCTAGGAAATGGTCCACTTTACACAAATGTTCAAACTTACTGGCATTTCAGATGTTCTCTGTTATAACATTGACCTGATTCTTTCTGTATATTCTTTACTTATGTTTTTGTTTTCCTTAATCAAACTGTGTCTTTTAACTCTTTGCAAAGAATATTCTTTGGACTTACTATATCACCTGAATTTTATACGTTTTCTGTTGTATTAAGTTCTGCTCATATCTTTATTTATCTTTTTTCTATGTTCTCAGGGTTTATTGTTTTCATCTTCTGATGCCAATTAAAACACTTGGTTATTCATTTTCATAAATCTTTTTACTTATAAAGATTTGAACTTTTGAAGATTCCAGCTTACTTGTAAGTTTCTAAGGGTCAGGTACTCAACATTTTTGCTGGCCTAAGGCTTAGTTTACCATATAGCAATGTATACATTGACCTATTTTCCCCTCGAGTTTCTGTGATTCCCTACATCTCACCTTTGTTTGCATAGAAGCCATTAGAAATACCCTTATTTCACTGCCATTAAGTCTTTTTAAATAATGTGTATTTTTAGAGAAATCTTCTTATATAATTAGGCAGTAAATCTGACCTGCCATAGTTTTCAAAACAGCATAATTTCACTCTTCTCAATGATGAAACTGTTGTATTACACAACCTCTGAGTATTTAGCTTTATCAATGACATGTACTTTAAAAATGTTTTAGAGATCCTACCAGTCTTTGAAAGCATCCTTGTTCCTTGTTTCAGTTCCAGTTTTATGTATATTTTCTGCCTTGCACCTGATTATTCCAACAACTGATGGATTGCCTAGGGAATCTAATTCTGGTATTGATTGTTTTTGCTGATTGTCTCCCCTTATACCTGATGTCTTCATTATTGTGTACATTTGGATCATGAGCTCATGGTTAGCTAAACAGCTGACCTTATAAGAGGCTTAGGTGTGAACGCTCATAAGTTTCCTCAGAATGTTGGGAAAGACTTTTTTGTGTCCCTCCTATGAGTTGCCCGCGAGGACCCCGTCTTCCAGAAGTGTTGGTCCAATAGTCCCTCTAGAGGCAGGGACTCAGACAGGGCTGCTTTGCAGGCGCCGATCTGGGGCAGGGTCTTTGGGCCGCCCTTGGCCCTGGCAGGAGCCTCTCCGCGTGTGTCCCACCGACCCATGAGCCTGCGAACTTTGGTCGCCTGCCAGGAAGCTTACGATGCCGAGACCTATGGTTAGCTGTGCAGCGCGGTGTACTGCACGGACAGGTTCCACACACACTTCAAGTAAGAGGGCGGCCTGAGTGGAAAGGTTAGAGTTTGGGCAGCTGTGCAGACAAAGAAGGCACACTTTGGCCTGGGCCTAAATGCTTGTGAAACCGCACTGGGCCTGCCTGGCTCTGAGGGCACTGCACTAGATGCCCTGCAGCCCTGCCCTTTGTTCATCCACAGCAGAGATGGCCACACCCACTCCTTGAGTGAGGGAAGTGTTCCAAATACCCTCAGCCCCGCCCCCTCTCCGCAGGTTACCATGGACTACAGATGCTGCATTCTGATGCCACGGCGTTCCGAGAATGCCAAGGGCAGACATGATGATCTTAAATGGTTTCCTCTTGTGTCAGCTTTGGTAAACTTTAGGAGCTAGGAAATGGTCCACTTTACAGAAATGTTCAAACTTACTGGCATTTCAGATGTTCTCTGCTATAATATTGACCTGATTCTTTCTGTATATTCTTTACTTATTTTTTTGTTTTCCTTATTCAAAATGTGTCTTTTAACTCTTTTCAAAGAATATTCTTTGGACTTATTACATCACCTGAATTTTATACTTTTCCTGTTGTATTAAGTTCTGCTCATATCTTTATTTATCTTTTTTCTATGTTCTCAGGGTATATTGTTTTGATCTTCTGATGTCAATTAAAACACTTGGTTATTCATTTTCATAAATCTTTTTACTTATAAAGATTTTAACTTTTGAAGATTCCAGCTTACTTGTAAGTTTCTAAGGGTTAGTTCCTCTACATTGTTGCTGGCCTATGGCTTAGTTCACCGTATAGCTATATATGTATTGACCTAATTTCCCCTGGGCTTTCTGTGATTCCCTACATCTCACCTTCCTTTGCAGACAAGCCATTTGAAATATCCTTAACTTATTTCACAGCCAATAAGTCTTTGAAATAATGTTTATTTTTTTGAGAAATCTTCGTATATAATTAGGCAGAAAATCTGACCTGCCTTAGTTTTCAAAACAGCATAATTTCACTCTTCTCAATGATGAATCTGTTGTATTACACAACCTTTGAGTATTTAGTTTCATCAATGACATGTACTTTAAAAATGTTTTAGAGATCCTACCAGTCTTTGAAAACATCCTTGTTCCTTGTTTCAGTTCCAGTTTTATGTATATTTTCTGCCTTGCACCTGATTATTCCAACATCTGATGTATGGACTAGTGAATCTAATTCTGGTATTGATTATTTTTGCTGATTGTCTCCACCTTGTAGATGATTTCTTCATTATTGTGTAAATTTAGATCGTGAGCTCATGTTTAGCCAAACAGCTGACCTTGTAATAGGCTTAGGTGGGAACGCTCGTAAGCTTCTTCAGAAAGTCGGCAATGATTTTTTGTGTCCCTCCAATGAGTTGCCCGCCAAGACCCCGTTTTCTACTAGTATTGGTCCAATTCTTCCGCTAGAGGCAGGGAATAAGACAGGGCTGCTTTGCGGCCCCCGATCAGGGGCCGAGGCATTGAGCGGCCTGTGGCCCCGGCAGGATCCTCTGCGCGTGTGTCCCAGGGACCCATCTGCCTGCGAACTTCGGTCACCTGGCAGGAAGCTACGATGCCCAGACCTATGGTTAGCTGTGCAGCAATGTGTACTGCGTGGACAGGTTCCACACACACTTCACGTAAGAGGGCGGGCTGAGTGGATAGGTGAGAGTTTGGCCAGCTGTGCAGACAAAGAAGGCGCCCTTTGGCCTGGGCCTAAATGCTTTTGACACCACACTGGGCCTGCCGGGACCTGAGGGCCCTACCTGGACGCCCTGATCCCCTGCCCTTTGTTCAGTCCCAGCAGACATGGCCACAACCACTCCTTGAGTGAGGGCAGTGTTCCAAATTCCCTCAGCCCCGCCCCCTTCCACAGGTTACCATGGACTACAGATGCTGCATTATGAGGCCAGGGCGTTCCGAGAATGCCAAGGGCAGAAATGATGATCTTAAATGGTTTCCTCTTGTGTCAGTTTTGGTAAACTTTAGGAGCTAGGAAATGGTCCACTTTACAGAAATTTTCAAACTTACTGGCATTTCAGATGTTCTCTGTTATAACATTGACCTGATTCTTTCTGTATATTCTTTACTTATGTTTTTGTTTTCCTTAATCAAACTGTGTCTTTTAACTCTTTTCAAAGAATATTCTTTGGACTTACTACATCACCTGAATTTTATACCTTTTCTGTTGTATTAAGTTCTGCTCATATCTTTATTTATCTTTTTTCTATGTTCTCAGGGTTTATTGTTTTCATCTTCTGATGTCAATTAAAACACTTGTTTATTCATTTTCATAAATCTTTTTACTTATAAAGATTTGAACTTTTGAAGATTCCAGCGTACTTGTAAGTTTCTAATGGTTAGTTCCTCTACATTGTTGCTGGCCTAAGGCTTAGTTCACCGTATAGCTATATATGTATTGACCTAATTTCCCCTGGGCTTTCTTTGATTCCCTATATCTCACCTTCCTTTGCAGACAAGCCATTTGAAATACCCTTAACTTATTTCACAGCCAATAAGTCTTTGAAATAATGTTTATTTTTTTGAGAAATCTTCGTATATAATTAGGAAGAAAATCTGTCCTGCCATAGTTTTCAAAACAGCATAATTTCACTCTTCTCAATGATGAATCTGTTGTATTACACAACCTTTAAGTATTTAGCTTCATCAATGACATATACTTTAAAAATGTTTTAGAGATCCTACCAGTCTTTGAAAACATCCTTGTTCCTTGTTTCAGTTCCAGTTTTATGTATATTTTCTGCCTTGCACCTGATTATTCCAACATCTGATGGATGTACTAGGGTATCTAATTCTGGTATTGATTATTTTTGCCGATTGTCTCCACCTTGTAGATGATTTCTTCATTATTGTGTAAATTTAGATCGTGAGCTCATGTTTAGCCAAACAGCTGACCTTGTAATAGTCTTAGGTGGGAACGCTCGTAAGCTTCATCAGAAAGTCGGCAAAGATTTATTTGGGTCCTTCCAATGAGTTGCCCGCGAGGACCCCGTTTTCTACATGTGTTGGTCCAATAGTCCCTCTAGAGGCAGGGACTCAGATATGGCTGATTTGCGGCCGCCGAACTAAGGCAGGGTCTTTGGGCCACCCGTGGCCCGGGCAGGAGCCTCTCCGCGTGTGTCCCAGGTACCCACCTGCCTGCGAACTTCGGTCACCTGGCAGGAAGCTACGATGCCCAGACCTATGGTTAGCTGTGCAGCAAGGTTTACTGCGTGGACAGGTTCCACACACACTTCACGTAAGAGGGCGGGCTTAGTGGAAAGGTGAGAGTTTGGCCAGCTGTGCAGACAAAGAAGGCACCCTTTGTCCTGGGCCTAAATGCTTTTGACACCCCACTGGGCCTGCCGGGACCTGAGGGCCCTGCCCTGGACGCCCTGCTCCCCTGCCTTTGTTCAGTCACAGCAGAGATGGCCACACCCACTCCTTGAGTGAGGGCAGTGTTCCAAATTCCTTCAGCCCCGCCCCCTCTCCACAGGTTACCATGGAGTACAGATGCTGCATTCTGAGGCCAGGGCGTTCCGAAATGCCAAGGGCAGACATGATGATCTTAAATGATTTCCTCTTGTGTCAGTTTTGGTAAACTTTAGGAGCTAGGAAATGGTCCACTTTACAGAAATGTTCAAACTTACTGGCATTTCAGATGTTCTCTGTTATAACATTGACCTGATTCTTTCTGTATATTCTTTACTTATGTTTTTGTTTTCCTTAATCAAACTGTGTCTTTTAACTCTTTTCAAAGAATATTCTTTGGACTTACTACATCACCTGAATTTTATACCTTTACTGTTGTATTAAGTTCTGCTCATATCTTTATTTATCTTTTTTCTATGTTCTCAGGGTTTATTGTTTTCATCTTCTGATGCCAATTAAAACACTTGGTTATTCATTTTCATAAATCTTTTTACTTATAAAGATTTGAACTTTTGAAGATTCCAGCTTACTTGTAAGTTTCTAAGGGTCAGGTACTCAACATTTTTGCTGGCCTAAGGCTTAGTTTACCATATAGCAATGTATATATTGACCTATTTTCCCCTCGACTTTCTGTGATTCCCTACATCTCACCTTTCTTTGCATACAAGCCATTAGAAATATCCTTATTTCACTGCCATTAAGTCTTTTTAAATAATGTGTATTTTTAGAGAAATCTTCTTATATAATTAGGCAGAAAATCTGACCTCCCATAGTTTTCAAAACAGCATAATTTCACTCTTCTCAGTGATGAATCTGTTGTATTACACAACCTTTGAGTATTTAGCTTCATCAATGACATGTACTTTAAAAATGTTTTAGATATCCTACCAGTCTTTGAAAACATCCTTGTTCCTTGTTTCAGTTCCAGTTTTATGTATATTTTCTTCCTTGCACCTGATTATTCCAACATCTGCTGGATGGCCTAGGGAATCTAATTCTGGTAATGATTATGTTTGCTGATTGTCTCCCCCTTGTGGCTGATTTTTCATTATTGTGTAAGTTTAGATCATGAGCTCATGTTTAGCCAAACAGCTGATCTTGTAATAGGCTTAGGTGTGAACGCTCCTAAGCTTCATCAGAAAGTCGGCAAAGATTTATTTGTGTCCCTCCAATAAGTTGCCCGCGAGGACCCCGTTTTCTACAAGTGTTGGTCCAATACTCCCTCTGGAGGCAGGGACACAGACAGGGCTGCTGTGCGGCCGCCGATCTGGGCAGGGTCTTTGGGCCTCCCGTGGCCTGGCAGGAGCCTGTTCGCGTGTGTCCCACGGACCTATCTGCCTGCGAACTTCGGTCGCCTGGCAGGATGATTACGATGCCGAGACCTATGGTTAGCTGTGCAGCGAGGTGTACTGCACGGACAGGTTCCAGACACACTTCAAGTAAGAGGGCAGCCTGAGTGGAAAGGTTAGAGTTTGGGCAGCTGTGCAGACAAAGAAGGCCCAGTTAGGCCTGTGCCTAAATGCTTGTGAAAACACACTGGGCCTGCCTGGCTCTGAGGGCCCTTCATTGGACGCCCTGCTCCCCTGCCCTTTGTTCAGTCACAGCAGCGATGGCCACACTCACTCCCTCAGTGAGGGCAGTGTTCCAACCTCCCTCAGCCCCGCCCCCTCTCCGCAGGTTGTCATAGACTACAGATGATGCATTCAGAGGCCAGCGCGTTACGAGAATGCCAAGGGCAGACATGATGACCTTAAATGGTTTCCTCTTGTGTCAGTTTTGGTAAACTTTACGAGCTAGGAAATGGTCCACTTTACAGAAATGTTCAAATTTACTGGCATTTCAGATCTTCTCTGCTATAACATTGTCTTGATTCTTTCTGTATATTATTTACTTATGTTTTTGTTTTCCTTAATCAAAGTGTGTCTTTTACATCTTTTCAAAAATATTCTTCGGACTTACCAAACAACCTCAATTTTATACGTTTTCTGTTGTATTAAGTTCTGCTCATATCTTTATTTATCTTTTTTCTATGTTCTCAGGGTTTATTGTTTTGATCTTCTGATGCCAATTAAAACACTTGGTTATTCATTTTCATAAATATTTTTACTTATAAAGATTCGAACTTTTGAAGATTCCAACTTACTTGTAAGTTTCTAAGGGTCAGGTCCTCTACATTGTTGCTGGCCTAAGGCTTAGTTCACCATATAGCAAAGTATATATTGACCTATTTTCCCCTCGACTTTCTGTGATTCCCTACATCTCACCTTTCTTTGCACACAAGCCATTTGAAATACCCTTATCTTATTTCACAGCCAATAAGTCTTTGAAATAACGTGTATTTTTTAGAGAAATCTTCGTATATAATTAGGCAGAAAATCTGACCTGCCATAGTTTTCAAAACAGCATAATTTCACTCTTCTCAATGATGAATCTGTTGTATTACACAACCTTTGAGTATTTAGCTTTATCAATGACATGTACTTTAAAAATGTTTTAGAGATCCTACCAGTCTTTGAAAACAACCTTGTTCCTTGTTTCAGTTCCAGTTTTATGTATAATTTCTGCCTTGCACCTGATTATTCCAACATCTGATGGATGGCCTAGGGAATCTAATTCTGGTATTGATTGTTTTTGCTGTTTGTCTCCCCCTTGTAGCTGATTTCTTCATTATTGTGTAAATTTAGATCATGAGCTCATGTTTAGCTAAACAGCTGACCTTGTAAGAGGCTTATGTGTGAACGCTCGTAAGCTTCAGTAGAAAGTCGGCAAAGATTTATTTATGTCCCTCCAATGACGTGTCCGCGAGGACCCCGTTTTCTAAATGTGTTGGTCCAATACTCCCTCTAGAGGCAGGGACACAGACAGGGCTGCTTTGCGGCCCCCGATATGGGGCAAGGGCTGTCGGTGGCCTGTGGACTGGGCAGGATCCTCTCCGCGTGTGTCGCAGGGACGCATCTGCCTGCGAACTTCGGTCACCTGGCAGGAAGCTACGATGCTCAGACCTATGGTTAGCTGTGCAGCGAGGTGTACTGCGTGGACAGGTTCCACACACACTTCAAGTAAGAGGGCGGGCTGAGTGGAAAGGTGAGAGTTTGGGCAGCTGTGTAGACAAAGAAGGCGCCCTTTGGCCTGGGCCTAAATGCTTTTGACAACCCACTGGGCCTGCCGGGCTCTGAGGGCCATGCCCAGACTCTCTGCTCCCCTGCCCTTTGTTCAGTCAGAGCAGAGATGGCCACACACACTCCCTCAGTGAGGGCAGTGTTCCAACCTCCCGCAGCACCGGCCCCTCTCCGAAGGTTACCATGGACTACAGATGCTGCCTTCTGAGGCCAGGGCATTAAGAGAATGCCAAGGGCATTCATGATGACCTTAAATGATTTCCTCTTGTGTCAGTTTTGGTAAACTTTAGGAGCTAGGAAATGGTCCACTTTACAGAAATGTTCAAATTTACTGGCATGTCAGATCTTCTCAGCTATAATATTGTCTTGATTCTTTCTGTATATTCTTTACTTATGTTTTGTTTTCCTTAATCAAAGTGTGTCTTTTAAAGCTCTTTTCCACAAACATTCTTCGGACTTACAAAACCACCTCAATTTTACACGTTTTCTGTTGTATTAAGTTCTGCTCATATCTTTATTTATCTTTTTTCTATGTTCTCAGGGTTTATTGTTTTGATCTTCTGATGCCAATTAAAACTCTCGGTTATTCATTTTCATAAATCGTTTTACTTATAAAGATTTGAACTTTTGAAGATTCCGACTTACTTGTAAGTTTCTAAGGGTCAGGTCCTCTACATTGTTGCTGGCCTAAGGCTTAGTTCACCATATAGCATTGTATATATTGACCTATTTTCCCCTCGACTTTCTGTGATTCCCTACATCTCACCTTTCTTTGCAGACAAGCCATTTGAAATACCCTTAACTTATTTCACAGCCAATAAGTCTTTGAAATAATGTTTATTTTTTTGAGAAATCTTCGTATATAATTAGGCAGAAAATCTGGCCTGCCATAGTTTTCAAAACATCATAATTTCACTCTTCTCATTGATGAATCTGTTGTATTACACAACTTATGAATATTTAGCTTTATCAATGACATGTACTTTAAAAATGTTTTAGAGATCCTACCAGTCTTTGAAAACATCCTTTTTCCTTGTTTCCGTTCCAGTTTTGTGTATATTTTCTGCCTTGCACCTGATTATTCCAACATCTGATGGATGGCCTAGGGAATCTAAATCTGGTATTGATTGTTTTTGCTGATTGCCTCAACTTGTAGCTGATTTCTTCATTATTGTGTAAATTTAGATCATAAGTTCATGTTTAGCTATACAGCTGTCCATGTAAGAGGCTTAGGTGTGAACGCTCGTAAGCTTAAGCAGAGAGTCGGCAAAAATTTATTTGTGTCCCTCCAATGAGTTGCCCGCGAGGTCCCCGTTTTCTACAAGTGTTGGTCCAATACTCCCTCTAGAGGCAGGGTCACAAAGAGGGCTTCTTTGCGGCCCCCGATCTGCGGCAGGGGCAGTGGGCGGCCTGTTGCCGGGGCAGGAACCTCTCCGCGTGTGTCCCAAGGACCTATCTGCCTGCGAACTTCGGTCACCTGGCAGGATGCTACGATGCCGAGACCTATTGTTAGCTGTTCAGCGAGGTGTACTGCGTGGACAGGTTCCACACACACTTCAAGTAAGAGGGCGGCTTGGGGGAAAGGTGAGAGTTTGGGCAGCTGTGCAGAAAAAGAAGGCGCCATTTGTCCTGGGCCTAAATGCTTGTGACAGCCCACTGGGACTGCCGGGCTCTGAGGAACCTGCCCTTGGCACCCTGCTCCCCTGCCCTTTGTTCACTCACAGCAGAGATGGCCACACCCACTCCCTCAGTGAGGGCAGTGTTCCAGCCGCGCTCCACCCCGCCCCATCTCCGCAGGTTACCATTGACTGCAGATGCTGCATTCTGAGTCCTGGGCGTTCGGAGAATACCAAGGGCAGACATGATGACCTTAAATGATTTCCTCTTGTGTCAGTTTTGGTAAACTTAAGATATAGGAAATGGTCCACTTTACAGAATTGTTCAAATTTACTGACATTTCATATATTCTCTGCTAAAATATGGTCCTGATACTTTCTCTATATGCTTTACTTATGTTTTTGTTTTCCTTAATCAAGGTGTGAATTTTAAATCTTTCAAAGAATATTATTTGGACTTACTACAACACCTGAATTTTATACGTTTTCTGTTGTTTTAAGTTCTGCTCATATCTTTATTTATCATTTTTCTATGTTCTCAGGGTATATTGTTTTGGTATTCTGATATCAATTAAAACACTTGGATATTCATTTTAATAAATCTTTTTACTTATAAAGGTTTGAACTTTTCAAGACTCCAGCTTACTTGTAAGTTTCTAAGGGTCAGGTCCTCTACATTGTTGCTGGCCTAAGGCATAGTTCACCATATAGCAATGTATATATTGACCTATTTTCCCCTTGGCTTTCTGTGATTCCCTACATCTCACCTTTCTTTGCATACAAGCCATTAGAAATACACTTATTTCACTGCCATTAAGTCTTTGAAATGATGTGTATTTTTAAGAGTAATCCTCTTATATAATTAGGCAGAAAATGTGACCTGCCATAGTTTTCAAAAGCGCATAATTTCACTCTTCTCAATGATGAATCTGTTGTCTTACACAACCTCTGATTATTTAGCTTTATCAATGACATGTACTTTAAAAATATTTTAGAGATCCTACCGGTCTTTGAAAACATCCTTATTCCTTGTTTCAGTTCCATTTTTATGTATATTTTCTGCCTTGCACCTGATTTTTCCTACATATGATGGATGGCCTAGGGAATCTAATTCTGGTATTGATTGGTTTTGCTCATTGTCTCCCCCTTGTAGCTGATTATTTCATTATTTTGTAAATTTAGATCATGAACTCATGTTTAGCTAAACAGCTGTCCTTGTAGGAGGCTTAGCTGTGAACGCTCGTAAGCTTCATCAGAAAGTCCGCAAAGATTTATTTGTGTCCCTCCAATGAGTTACCCCGAGGACCACATTTTCTAGAAGTGTTGGTCCAATTTCCCTCTAGATGCAGGGACTCAGATAGGACAGCTTTGCTGCCACCGATCTGGGGTAGTGGCTTTTGGGGGCCTGTGGCCCGGGCAGCTGGCTCCCCGAGTGTGTCCCACAACCCATGTGCCAGCGAACTTCGGTCACCTGGCAGGAAGCTACGATGCCCAGAGCTATGGTTAGCTGTGCAGCGAGGTGTACTGCGCTGGCCGGTTCCACACACACTTCAAGGAAGAGGGCGGGCTGAGTGGAAAGGTGAGTGTTTGGGCAGCTGTGCAGACAAAGAAGGCGCCCTTTGGCCAGGGCCTAAATGCTTGTGACACTGGACTGGGCCTGTAGGACTCTGAGGGCCCTGCCCTTGGCCCCCTTCTCCCCTGACCTTTGTTCAGTCACAGCAGAGATGTCCACAGCCACTCCCTCAGTGAGGGCAGTGTTCCATCCTCCCTCAGCACCTCCAACTCTCCGCAGGTTACCATGGACTACAGATGCTGCATTCTGAGGCCAGGGCGTTCCGTGTATGCCAAGGGCAGACATGATGACCGTAAATGATTTCCTCTTGTGTCAATTTTGGTAAACTTTAGGAGCTAGGAAATGGTCCACTTTACACAAATGTTCAAATTTACTGGCATTTCATATGTTCTCTGCTATAACATTGTCCTGATTCTTTCTGTATATTCTTTACTTATGTTTTGGTTTTCCTTAATCAAAGTGTGTCTTTTAAATCATGTCAAAGAATATTCTTTTGACTTACGACAACACCTGAATTTTATACGTTTTCTGTTGTATTAAGTTCTGCTCATATCTTTATTTACCTTTTTCTATGTTTTCAGGGTTTATTGTTTTGATCTTCTTATGTCAATTAAAACACTTGGTTATTCATTTTAATAAATCTTTTTACTTATAAAGGTTTGAACTTTTGAAGATTCCAGCTTACTTGTAAGTTTCTTAGGGTCAGGTCCTCTACATTGTTGCTGGCCTAAGGCTTAGTTCACCATATAGCAATGTATATATTGACCTATTTACCCCTCGACTTTCTGTGATTCCCTACATCTCACCTTTCTTAACAGACAAGCTATTTGAAATACCCTTGACTTATTTCACAGCCTATAAGTCTTTGAAATAATGTGTATTTCTTAGAGAAATCTTCTTATCTAATTAGGCAGAATATATGACCTGCCATAGTTTTCAAAACAGCATAATTTCCCTCTTCTCAATGATGAATGTGTTGTATTACACAACCTTTGAGTATTTAGCTTTATCAATGACATGTACTTTAAAAATGTCTTAGAGATCCTACCAGTCTTTGAAAACATCCTTGTTCCTTGTTTCAGTTCCAGTTTTGTGTATACTTTCTGCCTTGCACCTGATTATTCCAACAACTGATGGATGGCCTAGGGAATCTACTTCTGGTATTGATTGTTTTTGCTGCTTGTCTCCCCTTGTAGCTGATTTCTTCATTATTGTGTAAATTTAGATCATGAGTTCATGTTTAGCTAAACAGCTGACCTTGTAAGAGGCTTAGGTGTGAACGCTCGTTATCTTTAGCAGAAAGTCAGCAAAGATTTATATGTGTCCCTACAATGAGTTGCCCGCGCGGACCCCGTTTTCTACCAGTGTTGGTCCACTACTCCCTCTAGAGGCAGGGACTCAGACAGTACTGCTTTGCTGCCCCTGATCCGGGGTAGTGGCTTTGGGCGGCCTGTAGCCCGGGCAGGATGCTCCCCGTGTGTGTCCTTGGGACCCATCTGCCTGCGAACTTCAGTCACCTGGCAGGAAGCTACGATGCCCAGACCTATGGTTAGCTTTGCAGCGAGGTGTACTGCGGGGACCGGTTCCAAACACACATCAAGTAAGAGGGCGGCCTGAGAGGAAAGGTGAGAATTCGCGCAGCTGTGCCGACAAAGAAGAAGCCCTTTGACCTGGGCCAAAATGCTTGTGACACCCCACTGGGACTGCCGGGCTCTGAGGACCCAGCCCTGGGCCCCTTTCTCCCCTGCCCTTTGTTCAGTCACAGCAGTGATGGCCACACCCACTCCGTCAGTGAGGTCAGTGTTCCAACCACCCTCAGCACCGCCCCTCTCCGCCGGTTATCATGGACTACAGATGCTGCATTCTGAGGAGAGGGCTTTCCGAGAATGACAAGGGCAGACATGATAACCTAAAATGATTTCCTCTTGTGTCAGTTTTGGTAAACTATAGGAGCTAGGAAATGGTCCACTTTACAGAAATGTTCAAATTTACTGGTATTTCATATATTCTATGCTGTAACATTGTCCTGATTCTTTCTGTATATTCTTTACTTATGTTTTTATTTTCCTTAATCAAAGTGTGTCTTTTAAATCTTGTCAAATAATAGTCTTTGGACTTACTACCTCACCTGAATTTTATACGTTTTCTGTGGTATTAAGTTCTGCTCATATATTTATTTATCTTTTTTCTATGTTCTCTGGGTTTATTGTTTTGATCTTCTGATATCAAATAAAACACTTGGTTATTCATTTTAAAAAAACATTTTACTCATAAGGATTTGAACTTTTTCAAGATTCCAGCTTAGTGGTAAGTTTCTAAGGGTCAGGTCCTCTACATTGTTGCTGGCCTAAGTCTTAGTTCACCATATAGCAATGTATATATTGACCTATTTACCCCTCGACTTTCTGTGATTCCCTACATCTCACCTTTCTTTGCAGACAAGCAATTTGAAATACCCTTGACTTATTTCACAGACAATAAGTCTTTGAAATAATGTGTATATTTTAGAGAAATCTTCTTATATAATTATGCAGAAAATCTGACCTGCCATAGTTTTCAAAACAGCATAATTTCACTCTTCTAAACTATGAATCTGTTGTACTACACTACCTTTGAGTATTTAGCTTTATCAATGACATGTACTTTAAAAATGTTTTAGACATCTTATCAGTCTTTGATAACATCCTTGTTCCTTGTTTCAGTTCCAGTTTTGTGTATATTTTCTGCCTTGCACCTGATTATTCTAACATCTGATGGATGGCCTAGAGAATCTAATTCTGGAATTGATTGTTTTTGCTGATGGTCTCCACTTGTAGGTGATTTCTTCATTATTGTGTAAATTTAGATCATGAGCTCATGTTTAGCTAAACAGCTGACCTTGTAAGAGGCTTAGGTGTGAACACACGTAAGCTTCAGCAGAAAGTCGGCAAAGAGTTATTTGTGTCCCTCCAATGAGTTGCCCGCGAGGAACCCGTTTTCTACAAGTTTTGGTCCAATACTCCCTCTAGAGGCAGGGGACTCAGACAGGGCTGCTTTGCGGCCCCCGATCTGAGGCAGGGGCAGTGGGCGGCCTGTGGCCCGGTCAGGAGCCTCTCCGCGTGTGTCCCAGGGACCCATCTGCCTGCGAACTTCGGTCACATGGCAGGAAGCTACGATTCCCAGACCAAAGGTTAGCTGTGCAGCGAGGTGTACTGCGCGGACAGTTTCCACCCACACTTCAAGTAAGAGGGCGGCCAGAGTGGAAAGGTGAGAGTTTGGGCAGCTGTGCAGTCAAAGAAAGCGCCTATTGGCCTGGGCTTAAATGCCTGTGGCACCCCACTGGGCCTGCCGGTCCCTGAGGGCCCTGCCCTGGGCCCGCCTCTCCCCTGCCCTTTGTTCAGTCACAGCAGAAATGGCCACACCCACTCCCTCAGTGAGGGCAGTGTTCCAACCTCCCTCAGCCCCTCCACCTCTCCGCAGTTTACCATGGACTACAGATGCTGCATTCTGAGGCCAGGACGTTCCGAGAATGCCAAGGGCAGACATAATGACCTTAAATGATTTCCTCTTGTGTCAGGTTGGTAAACTTTAGGAGCTAGGAAATGGTCCACTTTACACAAATGTCCAAATTTACTGGCATTTCATATATTCTCTGCTATAACATTGTCCTGATTCTTTCTGTATATTATTTACTTATGTTTTTGTTTTCCTTAGTCAAAGTGTGTCTTTTAAATGTTTCAAAGAATATTCTTTGGACTTACTACATCACCTGAATTTTATACGTTTTCTGTTGTATTAAGTTCTGCTCATATCTTTATTTATCTTTTTTCTATGTTCTCAGGGTTTATTGTTTTGATATTCTGATGTCAATTAAAACACTTGGTTATTCATTTTCATAAATCTTTTTACTTATAAAGATTTGAACTTTTTAAGATTGCAGCTTACTTGTAAGTATCTAAGGGTCAGGTCGTCTACATTGTTGCTGGCCTAAGGTTTAGTTCACCATATAGCAATGTATATATTGACCTATTTTCCCCTCGGCATTCTGTGATTCCCTACATCTCACCTTTGTTTGCAGAGAAGACATTTGAAATACCCTTAACTTATTTCACATCCAATAAGTCGTTGAAATAATGTGTATTTTTTAGAGAAATCTTCTTATATAATTAGGCAGAATATCATACCTGCCATAGTTTTCAAAACAGCATAATTTCACTCTTCTCAATGATGAATCTGTTGTCTTAAACAACCTCTGAGTATTTAGCTTCTTCAATGACATGTACTTTAAAAATGTTTTAGAGATCCTATCAGTCTTTGAAAACATCCTTGTTCCTTGTTTCAGTTCCAGTTTAGTGTATATTTTTCGCCTTGCACCTGATTATTCCAACATCTGATGGATGGCCTAGGAAATCTAACTCTGGAATTGATTGTTTTTGCTGCTTTTCTCCCCTTGTAGCAGATTTCTTCATTATTGTGTAAATTTAGATCATGAGCTCATGTTTAGCT
The DNA here is from genome assembly GCF_964165515.1 of Mesoplodon bidens. NCBI lineage: Eukaryota > Metazoa > Chordata > Mammalia > Artiodactyla > Ziphiidae > Mesoplodon > Mesoplodon bidens. Next base: position 725,716 of record NW_027672491.1, read on the forward strand.
AAACAGCTGACCTTGTAAGAGGCTTAGATGTGAACGCACGTAAGCTTCAGCAGAAATTCGACAGAGATATTTGTGTCCCTCCAATGAGTTGCCCGCGAGGAACCCGTTTTCTACAAGTGTTGGTCCAATACTCCCTCTAGATGCAGGGGACTCAGACTGGGCTGCTTTCCGGCCCCTGATCAGAGGCAGGGGCAGTGGGCGGCCTGTGGCCCGGGCAGGAGCCTTTCCGCGTGTGTCCCAGGTACCCATCAGACTGCGAACTTCGGTCAACTGTCAGGAAGCTACGATGCCCAGACCTATGGTTAGCTGTGCAGCGAGGTGTACTGCGCGGACTTGTTCCACCCACACTTCAAGTAAGAGGGCGGCCTGAGTGGAAAGGTGAGAGTTTGGGCAGCTCTGCAGACAAAGAAGGCGTCCCTTGGCCTGGGCCTAAATGCTTGTGACACACCACTGGGTCTGCCGGGATCTGAGGGCCCTGCCCTGGGACCCTTGCTCCCCTGACCTTTGTTCAGGCACAGCAGAGATGGCCACACCCACTCCTTCAGTGAGGGCAATGTTCCAAACTCCCTCAGCTCCGCCCCTTCTCCGCAGGTTACCATGGACTACAGATGCTGCATTCTGAGGCCAGGGCGTTCCGAGAATTCCAAGGGCAGACAGGATGTCATTAAATAATTTCCTCTTGTGTCAGTTTTGGTAAACTTTAGGAGCTAGGAAATGGTCCACTTTACAGAAATGTTCAAATTTACGGGCATTTCATATATTCTCTGCTATAACATTGTCATTATTCTATCTGTATGTTATTTACTTATGTTTTTGTTTTCCTTAATCAAAGTGTGTCTTTTAAATGTTTCAAAGAATATTCTTTGGACTTACTACATCACCTGAATTTTATACGTTTTCTGTTGTATTAAGTTTTGCTCATATCTTTATTTATCTTTTTTCTATGTTCTCAGGGTTTATTGTTTTGATCTTCTGATATCCATGAAAACACTTGGTAATTCATTTTCTTAAATCTTTTTACTTATAAAGATTTTAACTTTTGAAGATTCCAGCTTTATTGTAAGTATCTAAGCGTCAGGTCCTCTACATTGTTGCTTGCCTAAGGCTTAGTTCACCATAGAGCAATGTATATATTGACCTATTTTCCCCTCGGCTTTCTGTGATTTGCTGCATCTCACCTTTCTTTGCAGACAAGCCATTTGAAATACCCTTAACTTATTTCACAGCCAATAAGTCTTTGAAATAATGTGTATTATTTAGAGAAATATTCTTATAAAATGAGGCAGAAAATCTGACCTGCCATAGTTTTCAAAACAGCATAATTTCACTCTTCTGAACTATTAGTCTGTTGTACTACACAACCTTTGAGTATTTAGCTTTATCAATGACATGTACTTTAAAAATGTTTTAGACATCTTATGAGTCTTTGATAACATCCTTGTTCCTTGTTTCAGTTCCAGTTTTGTGTATATTTTCTGCCTTGCACCTGATTAGTCCAACATCTGATGGATGGCCTAGGGAATCTAATTCTGGGATTGATGGTTTTTGCTGATTGTCTCCCCTTGTAGCTGATTTCTTCATTATTGTGTAAATTTAGATCATGAGCTCATGTTTAGCTAAACAGCTGACCTTGTAAGAGGCTTAGGTGTGAACACACGTAAGCTTCAGCATAAAGTCAGCAAAGAGTTATTTGTGTCCCTCCAATGAGTTGCCCGCGAGGAAACCGTTGTCTACAAGTTTTGGTCCAATACTCCCTCTAGAGGCAGGGGATTCAGACAGGGCTGCTTTGCGGACCCCGATCTGAGGCAGGGGCAGTGGGCGGCCTGTGGCCCGTGCAGGAGCCTCCCCGCTTGTGTCCCAGGGAGCCATCTGCCTGCGCACTTCGGTCACCTGACAGGAAGCTACGATTCCCAGAACTATGGTTAGCTGTGCAGCGAGGTGTACTGCGCGGACAGTTTCCACCCACACTTTAAGTAAGAGGGCGGCCTGAGTGGAAAGGTGAGAGTTTGGGCAGCTGTGCAGACAAAGAAAGCGCCCTTTGGCCTGGGCTTAAATGCCTGTGGCATCCCACTGGGCCTGCAGGTCTCTGAGGGTCCCGCCCTGGGGCCCCTGCTCCCCTTCCTTTGTTCAGTCACAGCAGAGATGGCCACACCCACTCCCTCAGTGAGGGCAGTGTTCCAACCTCCCTCAGCCCCTCCCCCTCTCCGCAGGTACCAGGGACTAAAGATGCTGCATTCTGAGGCCAGGCCGTTCCGAGAATGTCAAGGGCAGACATGATGACCTTAAATGATTTCCTCTTGTGACAGTTTTGGTAAACTTTAGGAGCTAGGAAATGGTCCACTTTACACAAATGTTCAAATTTACTGGCATTTCATATATTCTCTGCTATAACATTGTCCTGATTCTTTCTGTATATTATTTATTTATGTTTTTGTTTTCCTTAATCAAAGTGTGTCTTTTAAATGCTTCAAAGAATATTCTTTGGACTTACTACATCACCTGAATTTTATACGTTTTCTGTTGTATTAATTTCTGCTCATATCTTTATTTATCTTTTTTCTATTTTCTCAGGGTTTATTGTTTTGATCTTCTGATGTCAATTAAAACACTTGGTTATTCATTTTAATAAATCTTTTTACTTATAAAGATTTGAACTTTTGAAGATTCGAGCTTACTTGTAAGTATCTAAGGGTCAGGTCCTCTACATTGTTGCTGGCCTCAGGCTTAGTTCACCATATAGCAATGTATATATTTACCTATTTTCCCCTCGGCAATCTGTGATTCCCTACATCTCACCTTTCTTTGCAGAAAAGCCATTTGAAATACACTTAACTTATTTCACAGCCAATAAGTCTTTGAAATAATGTGTATTTTTTAGAGAAATCTTCTTATATATTTAGGCAGAAAAGCTGACCTGCCATAGTTTTCAAAACAGCATAATTTCACTCTTCTCAGTGATGAATCTGTTGTCTTACACAACCTCTGAGTATTTAGCTTTATCAATGACATGTACTTTAAAAATGTTTTAGACATCTTATCAGTCTTTCATAACATCCTTGTTCCTTGTTTCAGTTCCAGTTTTGTGTATATTTTCTGCCTAGCACCTGATTATTCTAACATCTGATGGATGGCCTAGGGAATCTAATTCTGGAATTGATTGTTTTTGCTGATGGTCTCCCCTTGTAGCTGATTTTTTCATTATTGTGTAAATTTAGATCATGAGCTCATGTTTAGTTAAGCAGCTGACCTTGTAAGAGGCTTAGGTGTGAACGCATGTAAGCTTCAGCAGAAATTCCGCAGAGTTATTTGTGTCCCTCCAATGAGTTGCAAGCGAGGAACCCGTTTTCTACAAGTGTTGGTCCAATACTCCCTCCTGAGGCAGGGGACTCAGACTGGGCTGCTTTGCGGCACCTGATCTGGGGCAGGGGCAGTGGTCGGGCTATGGCCCGGGCAGGAGCCTCTCCGCGTGCGTCCCAGGGACGCATCTGCCTGCGAACTTTGGTCACCTGTCAGGAAGCTACGATGCCCAGACCTATGGAGAGCTGTGCAGCGAGGTGTACTGCGTGGACTGGTTCCACCCACACTTCAAGTAAGAGGGCCGCCTGAGTGGAAAGGTGAGAGTTTGGGCAGCTGTGCAGACAAAGAAGGCGTCCCTTGGCCTGGGCCTAAATGCCTGTGACACCCCACTGGGCCTGCCGGGATCTGAGGGCCCTGCCCTGGGACCTTTGCTCCCCTGCCCTTTGTTCAGTCACAGCAGAGATGGCCACACCCACTCCCTCAGTGAGGGCTGTGTTCCAACCTCCCTCAGCTCCGCCCCTTCTCCGCAGGTTACCTTGGACTACAGATGCTGCATTCTGAGGCCACAGCGTTCCGAGAATGCCAAGGGCAGACAGGATGACCTTAAATGTTTTCCTCTTGTGTCAGTTTCGGTAAACTTTAGGAGCTAGGAAATGGTCCACTTTACAGAAATGTTCAAATTTACGGGCATTTCACATATTCTCTGCTATAACATTGTCCTAATTCTTTCTGTATATGCTTTACTTATTTTTTTGTTTTCCTTAATCAAACTCTGTCTTTTAAATCTTTTCAAAGAATATTCTTTGGACTTACTACATCACCTGAATTGTATACGTTTTCTGTTGTATTAAGTTCTGCTCATCTCTTTATTTATCTTTTTTCTATGTTCTCAGGGCTTAATGTATTGATCTTCTGATGTCAATTAAAACACTTGGTTATTCCTTTTAATAAATCTTTTTACTTATAAAGATTTCAAATTTTGAGGATTCCAGCTTACTTGTAAGTTTCTAAGGGTCAGGTCCTCTACATTGTTGCTGGCCTAAGGCTTAGTTCACCATAGCAATTATATATTGACCTATTTTGCCCTCGACTTTCTGTGATTCCCTACATCTCACCTTTCTTTGCAGACAAGCCATTTGCAATGCCCTTAACTTATTTCACAGCCAATAAGTCTTTGAAATAGTGTGTATTTTTTAGAAAAATCGTCTTATATAATTAGGCAGAAAGTCTGACCTGCCATAGTTTTCAAAAGAGCATAATTTCACTCTTCTGAAATATGAATCTATTGTATTACACAACCTTTGAGTATTTAGCTTTATCAATGACATGTACTTTAAAGATGTTTTAGACATCTTATCAGTCTTTGATAACATCCTTGTTCCTTGTTTCAGTTAAGGTTTTGTGTATATTTTCTGCCTTGCACCTGATTATTCTAACATCTGATGGATGGCCTAGGGAATCTAATTCTGGAATTGATTGTTTTTGCTGATGGTCTCCCCTTGTAGCTGATTTTTTCATTATTGTGTAAATTTAGATCATGAGCACATGTTTAGCTAAACAGCTGACCTTGTAAGAGGCTTAGGTGTGAACACACGTAAGCTTCACCAGAAATTCGGCAGAGTTATTTGTGTCCCTCCAATGAGTTGCCCGCGAGGAACCCGTTTTCTACAAGTTTTGGTCCAATACTCCCTCTAGAGGAAGGGGACTCAGACAGGGCTGCTTTGCGGCCCCCGATCTGAGGCAGGGGCAGTGGGCGGCCTCTGGCCCGGGCAGAAGCCTCTCCGCGTGTGTCCCAGGGACCCATCTGCCTGCGAACTTCGCTCACCTGGCAGGAAGCTAAGATTCCCAGACCTAAGGTTAGCTGTGCAGCGAGGTGTACTACGCGGACAGTTTCCACCGACACTTCAAGTAAGAGGGCGGCCTGAGTGGAAAGGTGAGAGTTTGGGCAGCTGTGCAGACAAAGAAAGCTCCCTTTGGCCTGGGCTTAAATGCCTGTGGCACCCCACTGGGCCTGCTGGTCTCTGAGGGCCCTGCCCTGGGGCCCCTGCTCCCCTGCCTTTGTTCAGTCACAGCAGAGATGGCCACACCCACTCCCTCAGTGAGGGCAGTGTTCCAACCTCCCTCAGCCCCTCTCCCTCTCCGCAGGTTACCATGGACTACAGATGCTGCATTCTGAGGCCAGGACGTTCCGATAATGCCAAGGGCAGACATGATGACCTTAAATGATTTCCTCTTGTGTCAGTTTTGGTAAACTTTAGGAGCTAGGAAATGGTCCACTTTACAGAAATGTTCAAATTTACGGGCATTTCACATATTCTCTGCTATAACATTGTCCTAACACTTTCTGTATATGCTTTACTTATTTTTTTGTTTTCCTTAATCAAATTCTGTCTTTTAAATCTTTTCTAACAATATACTTCAGACTTACTACATCACCTGAATGGTATACGTTTTCTGTTGTATTAAGTTCTGCTCCTATCTTTACTTATCTTTTTTCTATGTTCTCAGGGCTTAATGTATTGATCTTCTGATGTCAATTAAAACACTTGGTTATTCATTTTAATAAATCTTTTTACTTATAAAGATTTGAAATTTTGAGGATTCCAGCTTACTTGTAAGTTTCTATGGGTCAAGTCCTCTACATTGTTGCTGGCCTAAGGCTTAGTTCACCATATAGCAATTATATATTGACCTATTTTGCATTCGACTTTCTGTGATTCCCTACATCTCACCTTTCTTTGCAGACAAGCCATTTGCAATTCCCTTAACTTATTTCACAGCCAATAAGGCTTTGAAATAAAGTGTATTTTTTAGAAAAATCGTCTTATATAATTAGGCAGAAAATCTGACCTGCCATAAATTTCAAAACAGCATAATTTCACTCCTCTGAACTATGAATCTGTTGTACTACACAACCTTTGAGTATTTAGCTTTATCAATGACATGTACTTTAGAAATGTTTTAGACATCTTATCAGTCTTTGATAACATCCTTGTTCCTTGTTTCAGTTCCAGTTTTGTGTATATTTTCTGCCTTGCACCTGATTATTCTAACATCTGATGGATGACCTTGGGAATCTAATTCTGGAATTGATTGTTTTTGCTTATGGTCTCCCCTTGTAGCTGATTTCTTCATTATTGTGTAAATTTAGATCATGAGCTCATGATTAGCTAAACAGCTGACCTTGTAAGAGGCTTAGGTGTGAACGCATGTAAGCTTCAGCAGAAATTCGGCAGAGTTATTTGTGTCCCTCCAATGAGTTGCCCGCGAGGAACCCGTTTTCTACAAGTGTTGGTCCAATACTCCCTCCAGAGGCAGGGGACTCAAACTGGGCTTGCTTTGCGGCCCCGGATCTGGGGCAGGGGCTGTGGACGGCCTGTGGCCCGGGCAGGAGCCTCTCCGCGTGTATCCCAGGGACGCATCTGCCTGCGAACTTCGGTCACCTGTCAGGAAGCTACGATGCCCAGACATATGGATAGCTGTGCAGTGAGGTGTACTGCGCGGACAGGTTCCACCCACACTTCAAATAAGAGGGCGGCCTGAGTGGAAAGGTGAGAGTTTGGGCAGCTGTGCACAAAAAGAAGGCGTCTCTTGGCCAGGGCCTAAATGCTTGTGACACCCCACAGGGCCTGCCGGGATCTGAGGGCCCTGCCCTGGGACCCTTGCTCCCCTGACCTTTGTTCAGTCACAGCAGAGATGGCCACACCCACTCCCTCAGTGAGGGCTGTGTTCCAACCCCCCTCAGTTCCGCCCCTTCTCCGCAGGTTACCATGGACTACAGATGCTGCATTCTGAGGCCAGGGCATTCCGAGAATGCCAAGGGCAGACAGGATGACCTTAAATGATTTCCTCTTGTCTCAGTTTTGGTAAACTTTAGGAGATAGGAAATGGTCCACTTTACAGAAATGTTCAAATTTATGGGCATTTCATATATTCTCTAATATAACATTGTCCTAATTCTTTCTGTATATGCTTTACTTATTTATTTGTTTTCCTTAATCAAACTCTGTCTTTTAAATCTTTTCAAAGAATATTCTTTGGACTTACTACATCACCTGAATTGTATACGTTTTCTGTTGTATTAAATTCTGCTCATATCTTTATTTTTTTTTTTTCTATGTTCTCAGGGCTTAATGTATTGATCTTCTGATGTCAATTAAAAAAATTGGTTATTCCTTTTAATAAATCTTTTTACTTATAAAGATTTCAAATTTTGAGGATTCCAGCTTAATTGTAAGTTTCTAAGGGTAAGGTCCTCTACATTGTTGCTGGCCTAAGCCTTAGTACACCATAGCAATTATATATTGACCTATTTTGCCCTCGACTTTCTGTGAATCCCTACATCTCACCTTTCTTTGCAGACAAGCCATTTGCAATGCCCTTAACTTATTTCACAGCCAATAAGTCTTTGAAATAATGTGTATTTTTTAGAAAAATCGTCTTATATAATTAGGCAGAAAATCTGACCTACCATAGTTTTCAAAAGAGCATAATTTCACTCCTCTGAACTATGAATCTATTGTATTACACACCCTTTGAGTATTTAGCTTTATCAATGACATGTACTTTAAAAATGTTTTAGCCATCTTATCAGTCTTTGATAACATCCTTGTTCCTTGTTTCAGTTCCAGTTTTGTGTATATTTTCTGCCTTGCACCTGATTATTCTAACATCTGATGGATGGCCTAAGGAATCTAATTCTGGAATTGATTGTTTTTCCTAATGGTCTCCCCTTGTAGCTGATTTTTCATTATTGTGTAAATTTAGATCATGAGCTCATGTTTAGCTAAACAGCTGACCTTGTAAGAGGCTTAGGTGTAAACACACGTAAGCTTCAGCAGAAAGTCGGCAAAGAGTTATTTGTGTCCCTCCAATGACTTGCCCGCGAGGAACCCGTTTTCTACATGTTTTGTTCCAATACTCCCTCTAGAGGCAGGGGACTCAGACAGGGCTGCTTTGCGGCCCAGGATCTGAGGCAGGGGCAGTGGGCGGTTTGTGGCCCGGGCAGGAGCCTCTCCGCGTGTGTCCCAGGGACCCATCTGCCTGCGAACTTCGGTCACCTGGCAGGAAGCTACGATTCCCAGACCTAAGGTTAGCTGTGCAGCGAGGTGTACTGTGTGGACATTTTCCACCCACACTTCAAATAAGAGGGCGGCATGAGTGGAAAGGTGAGAGTTTGGGCAGCTGTGCAGACAAAGAAAGCGCCCTTTGGCCTGGGCTTAAATGCCTGTGGCACCCCACTGGGACTGCCAGTCTCTGAGGACACTGCCCTGGGCCCCCTGCTCCCCTGCCTTTGTTCAGTCACAGCAGAGATGGCCACACCCACTCCCTCAGTGAGGGCAGTGTTCCAACCTCCCTCAGCCCCTCCACCTCTCCACAGGTTACCATGGACTACAGATGCTGCATTCTGAGGCCAGGACGTTCCGAGAATGCCAAGGTCAGACATGATGACCTTAAATGATTTCCTCTTGTGTCAGGTTTGGTAAACTTTAGGAGCTAGGAAATGGTCCACTTTACACAAATGTACCAATTTACTGGCATTTCATATATTATCTGCTATAACATTGTCCTGATTCTTTCTGTATATTATTTACTTATGTTTTTGTTTTCCTTAATCAAAGTGTGTCTTTTAAATGTTTCAAAGAATATTCTTTGGACTTACTACATCACCTGAATTTTATACGTTTTCAATGTATTAAGTTCTGCTCATATCTTTATTTATCTTTTTTCTATGTTTTCAGGGTTTATTGTTTTGATCTTCTGATGTCAGTTAAAACACTTGGTTATTCATTTTAATAAATCTTTTTACTTATAAAGATTTGAACTTTTGAAGATTCCAGCTTACTTGTAAGTATCTTAGGGTCAGGTCCTCTACCTTGTTGCTGGCCTAAGGCTTAGTTCGCCATATAGCAATGTATATATTGACCTATTTTCCCCTCGGCATTCTGTGATTCCCTACATCTCACCTTTCTTTGCAGACAAGCCATTTGAAATACCCTTAACTTATTTCACAGCCAATTAGTCGTTGAAAAATGTGTATTTTTTAGAGAAATCTTCTTATATAATTAGGCAGAAAATCTGACCTGCCATAGTTTTCCAAACAGCATAATTTCACTCTTCTCAATGATGAATCTGTTGTCTTACACAACCTCTGAGTATTTAGCTTTATCAATGACATGTACTTTAAAAATGTTTTAGAGATCCTACCAGTCTTTGAAAACATCCTTGTTCCTTGTTTCAGTTCCAGTTTAGTGTATATTTTCTGCCTTGCACCTGATTATTCCAACATCTGATGGATGGCCTAGGAAATCTAATCCTGGAATTGATTGTTTTTGCTGATTTTCTCCCCTTGTAGCTGATTTCTTCATTATTTAGTAAATTTAGGTCATGAGCTCATGTTTAGCTAAACAGCTGACCTTGTAAGAGGCTTAAGTGTGAACACACGTAAACTTCAGCAGAAAGTCTGCAAAGAGTTATTTGTGTCACTCCAATGAGTTGCCCGCGAGGAACGCGTTTTATACAAGTGTTGGTCCAATACTCCCTCTAGAGGCTGGGGACTCAGACAGGCCTGGTTTGCGGCCCCCGATCTGGGGCAGGGGCAGTGGGTGGCCTGTGGCCCGGGCAGGAGCCTCTCCGCGTGTGTACCAGGGACCCATCTGCCTGCGAACTTCGGTCACCTGGCAGGAAGTTAAGATTCCCAGACCTATGGTTAGCTATGCAGCGATGTGTACTGCACGGACAGTTTCCACCCAGACTTCAAGTAAGAGGGCGGCCTGAGTGGAAAGGTTAGAGTTTGGGCAGCTGTGCACACAAAGAAGGCGTCCCTTGGCCAGGGCCTAAATGCTTTTGACACCCCATGGGCCTGCCGGGATCTGAGGGCCCTGCCCTGGGACCCTTGCTTCCCTGACCTTTGTTCAGTCACAGCAGAGATTGCCACACCCACTCCCTCAGTGAGGGCAGTGTTCCAACCTCCCTCAGCTCCGCCCCT